>NC_140484.1:63475760-64075760 GCF_964271855.1 Acomys minous
TGATCGGAATCCCGTCTTGTCTTCATTTCTCGTGCCTCTTGTCCCCCATGCATTCCACTGCCTCTTCCAGCTACTCCCGTTGACTGACCTGTGGGCCAAGTCACACACACACACACAGCTATTTCAGTTTGCCAGGGAGTCACATAGATGGCAGTTTTCTCTGGGTTACAGTTCACAGGGATTTCTAGCACTGAATATATACAAAGAACTAAGACTTATCGGCACTTGCTCAGTCCATTCCCGAGAGCCAAGTGCTTTCTTGTTCTTGTTTTGGTTTCAGAGTTGGGAGAGCCAAGACTAAGATATATTTCCAAGATTACTCCGCCAAGCTCTGGAGCGCACAGTCTGACCCCAGATATCTAGTGTCATGTGACCTTTTTGTTGAGACATAAAGATATTTGCTGCTGATAGAGAGATGTCAGAGGAGACAAGATTCCACGCAAGTCTATCTTGATAACCCTGAGTTTACAGAATCCCTTCCCGGAGTGCGGGTGACCCAAAGTGGCCATGTCTCTGGGAAGTCACCTGTGTAATTTGCATCAGTCACCCCAAACCCCAGTCCACCTGGCAACTCCTCTACCCAAGGAAGGGAAAAGGTCTTGTGAGAGAGTCTTGTGAAGGTTTGTGAACTCCAGGGGCCCCGGGACACCCGTAAGCCTCGAGAGCTCGTCAGCCTCCTCATTCCTTCTGGGGGAAGGCAGCAAGCATATCTATCTCTTGCGGGTCTTTGCTAGTGAGAGTAGCTACTCTGATTAAAGACAGCAGTGGGCATGTCCTGCTAGAGGAAACAGCTGCATGAACCCTGCTTCACGGTGTAGTCGAATTGTCCCTCTCAGTTGTTTCTTAAGCAACTCAATCCCCAACACAGGTTAGTCACGTCACGTGGGCTGGCATTGGACATGCTTACATGACATCTCAGTGCAGGACCATCACCCATTGCTACCCAGTTCCTTCACACCATGAAACAGGTTACCATGAAGAGTTACCCAGGGTAACAATTTAACATGAATGGAAACACCTAGGGTTTGGCCACAGGCATTTGTCTAATAAAAGGACTTGCTGTACACACATGAAAACAGAGGACGGTGTATGTGTATTTGTGTGTGTGTGTGTGTGTGTGTGTGTGTGTGTGTGTGTGTGTGTGTGTATAGCCCTCAGAGAGTCATTATGCTCTGGGGAGTTTCCCTTGAAACTTTTAAAATTACATGTAATTAATTTGTTTTATATACATGCGTGTATGTGTGTTTTATGTTTGCATGTGCATTGCACATGTGGAAGTCAGAGAATACCTTATCTGGGGTCAGTTCTCAGTTATCTCTCTCTACTTATACCATCTGTGTCCCAGGATTCAAATGTAGATTGTCAGGCTTGGTATGACAAGCACCTTTACCTTCTGAGTCATCTCGCGAGCTGATTTTTTTTTTGTGTGTGTGTCTATGTGTATGTGTGTGTGCCTGTTTGTGTAAGAATCAGAGACCAACCTCAGGTGCCATTCCTTAGGCATTTCTTTTTTTGAGGTACAATATATCTTGCGGAGCCCAAAGCTCACCTTATTGGCTGGGCTGGTTGGCTATAGAGCCCCAGGGTCAGTCTCCTTACTGTCTCCACCCTGGCAGCCCCGCAGCTACAGGCATGTCTCTATACCTGCCTTGTTGTTGTTGTTTTGTTTTTTAAGACGGGTTTCTCTATGTATGTAGCCTTGGCTCTCTTGGGCTCACTTTGACAGAGATCTACCTGCCTACGCCTCCCTGAGTGCTGGGATTACAGGAGTGCACCACTGCACCCAACTCTGTCTCTCTCTGTCTCTATCTCCGTCTCTGTCTCTGTCTGTCTCTCTGTCTCTGTCTCCCCCCCCCCCTATTTCTCTCTCTCTCTCTCTCATTACTAGGAAATCAGGCCCTCATTCACTTTACCAACCAAACCACCTCCCCAGGCCTGACATTTCATTTCTTACAAGCCGGAGGAACTCTGGCTAAGATTTGTATGCCCATTGCCTTGTGGGTACACGAGGCAGCAAAGAATGGGTGTTCATTTGCTCATTGCTTTAACTTGGTAGAGTTAGAACAGAAGTGCTGTGTATGGCACAGCCCACACCACAAAAGGGTCAGTTTCTCCACGCGGATTTCCCAGAGGGTCTCAGAGGTTTCTCTTCACCACAGCACACAGGTCACTGATCATGGCAAAAAGCTAAGGCAACGTTCAGGCCACAGAGCACACAGACAGTGGCAATGTTTGTCTCAGGAGGTGACAGAATAGGGCAGGGCCTTATCAGACTAGCCTAAGCAACATGTTAGTAAAGGTTAAAGTGACAGATGAGGTATGAACAGCAGAGAAGGCAGAATTCCTGTTTCCCAGGCTCTGGATAGGGTGTGTAAGTCTTTTCGGTAAGAAGACTACAGAAAGCCAGTCTCAGGTCCCCTTGCACCCCCACCTTGCATTTAGGAGCAATGAGAGAAATATGATCCTCCACTAAAGCAATCTAGAGTTCACCCGTTGTCTACAACTCTTTATCATGGTTATAAAGTTTTCAAGAAACTTTGGGGGACTGGACAGAGGGCTCAGTGCATAAAAGCACTTATGCACCTGTGAGGACCTGAGGTCACGTTCCCAGAACCCTCATAGAACCAGAAGTGGAGCATGGGTTCTACGACACTGGGGCTCATGCAGGGAGGTGGGAAGAGCAGATGGGAGAATTCCCAGAAGCTCATGGCATTGTGGGGAACAACAACAACAACAACAACAACAACAACAACAACAACAACAAAGAGATCTTGCCTTTGGACAGGACAGAAGACAAGGACTGATACCCGAGCTTGCCCTCTGAACAACACAGGTACCCACATTTATACACTGGAATATGTGTGTGTGACACACAAATACACACACACAGATAGAGAGACATACACAGAGAGCAAGAGAGCAAGAGAGAGAGGGGGGGGAACATAGTGGCTCATATCTATAATTTCAACACTTGGGAGGCTGAGGGGATTGTTTTGAGTTCAAGATCAACTTGAATGACATAGTAAGTTCTAGGACCGCCAGGGTATGATGCTATCCTGTCTCAGAATGTCTTTCTGATGTTTTTACAAAAGTGGTCCTCTCTATATCACCCTTCTAGTCAAGATTCTGGTAGTCAGGAAATGAATCAGATAACTTTCTTAAAGTGAGTTTATCCTCTGGGGCTTTTGTGGTGGGGCTCCTACTATGTTGTATGTAGTTTACTGGGCAAGACTTCCTAGTCTGTGTTTTCAAGCCTCACAATATAACCTCAGCCACTGTGGCTTAGGGAAAGCTGTCAGAGGAGTTTATGAACAGCAGTACTTGGATAATGAGGCTTGAAAATCAGTATCAGAGGGCAAGGACAATTGGCACAAGTACCTTAGTCCTGCCCTCAGCTCAGGTCCAGGGTCCAAGAAGGCCGCTCAGTGTTTGACACAATGAATGAGTAAAAGCACATGCTTTCTTCCTGCCCCAGAGACACCCACAGTTTTGGAGTTAGTGTAGGAGACCAGAGAAACATTTGAAATGTCAGTGGGAAGGAAACCCCAGACACCAGCGAGCCTAAACAGAGATTCTCAGAGCCACACCACGGATCAAAGGCCTGGGGGCTGGGCGACCCCTCCTTTAAGTCAATCTTTTGGAGAGATGGAGCACTGGTTTGCTCGGGCAGCTTAAGCACACTAAACCCTTCTGTTGTCTGTCTCCCTGGGGGCTAGGCCACTTTTCAGAGAAAAGCTGCCTGCCTGGAGTGACTAGCCAAGTGTGAGAATTCTCACGTGACTCACATAGCAGAAACATGGCTGTTGTCTCTCAGTGTGGCTATGTGTTATTGGGGAGATCCGTCACCTGTTCTGGTGCTCCCCACTTTATTATTACAAACACTGTCAGGGCTTTTGGTTGAATAATACCTTCTTGACTTCCTGTCTACCCTCCTCACTTTTCTGTAGTTTAAGGAATGCAGGTAGTTTTTTGAACAGAAAACACCCCCACCTTTACCTTCTGCTCCTGTTGTGTAACCTCTGATTTTTGGGCTCAAATCTCTTGCTTGTTGGGAGGTACTGCTAAGAAGACATCTGAGAGTCCACGCCCTGAGCAGGAGGAGCCTGGCTTTAAACTTACATTTTATGTCACTTGCCAGCAGGAAGTCACACCTTCCTCTTTCCGAGAAGCTGAGTCCCCACAGGGGCCACATATCTCTTTAGAAAACTTTGATACTGTCATTTATGGCTGGACAGAGGCATGGTGTGTGTTTCCAGAGCCAAGAGAAGTGGAATCATATGCTTGTTTGTGCTTCTCTCGTACAAATCTGAAATGAAAGGGCAGGCAGGTGGAGGGAAGCCCAGAAAGTGGAGTTCATGGGAAAAGAGAGAGCTGGGTGAACTGTTTAAAGTGTGAATGCCTTTCTCTGTTGAGTCCTCCAGCATTGAACCAAAGTAGAAAACAAAGATACCTGCAATTATTTGTAATACTTGAACCACGTAGGCACTTGCTCCATTCCTTTGATTGCTCTTTTGTGTGGACTTTTTCACATTATTCTTACTAGGTATCTCCAACCTGTGGTCTTCAGGCTGCTTTTAATGCAACCTGTGTCCAATCAGGGCCAGGGATGCTCCTGCCAACTTGCTTATCTTTTGGTTCTGGATAGAGGTTACATTAAAAAGCAGCTAAGAGCACAATGTAGCAGGGAACAAGTGTGAGTTCTCAGAGAGGTCATTCTACTCATGTATCCATGTGGCTCGTTCTGGTCCCCTGGCTCAGTATAGTAGATGGTGGTGTGTGTCACTATTTCCTCAGTGGTCTAGAACATGGTTCCAACCTCTTTTCTTCTCTGGGCCACATTGGATGAATTATCTTGGGGAGCCAGGAGCCAATGGGTTGTGCAAGCTTATCTATGTTTCTTTTGAAAGACAATGCTCTTATCTACAGAGCTCAAACTCCAGGACCACACAACAGAGCAGCAGCAACAACAACAACATGCTCTCTCCCCAATCTTGCATTGTTTTAAGTATGTTTATGATTGTGTGTGTGTGTGTGTGTGTGTGTGTGTGTGTGTGTGTGTGTGTGTGTGTTGAGCCACTTTTCTGGCTACTTTGGACCATCTCCATGGGGAAATGAATTCTGAGGGCTCCTAGAGTGGCCTGACCAATTTTTCATGACCTTTCAGAGTAGGGCACCATGGGGTCTCTCTTATAAAATGAATTCTAGCCTGTACTGCACTTTGAGTGGGTGGGGTTTGTCAGGAGAGGGCTATGTACACTCCCTTCATCCCTGCACAGGCCAAAGTCAGTGCCAAGAATTTAGTGATGCTGGTGGGCTGTCTCCTCTGTAGTTTCATGCTGTGCTGTTAGCTTTGGGAAGGGAAGATATGAGTTCTGGCCTAAAAGAGGCCACTAGGAATCTTCTGCTACAGATTCCTGTTCCACAGACAGATAGCCAAGCCATCAAGAATCTACGTGAAAAACCATGGAACCTGTAGGAACTGCCATGATGCTTTGTAACAAAATGAGGGAAACATGTCCTTTGTCCTTTCACCATCAGAAGAGATAGCCCACCCCCCACCCCCCAACCCCCACTCCCCCACTCCTCCACCCCTGCCTTCTTAACATAGCATCATACTGGTCCAATCATCAGTAACTGGCTTGCTGTCTAGTAGAGGGAATTAGACAGTGATTTTGCAGCCATTGTTCTGTTGGGTGAGCTGTATGACTGGAGTAGGAAACAGAGATGCTAGTCAGGCTGGGCTTGGGGTCAGGAGAGGTTTTATGCAAGAGGGATATTTGTTTGAGTTATTAAAGTATGGGTGGGAACTCACTGGTACAGGAGAGAAAACCCTCCGGGCTGCGTAAGTACTAAGCATGAAGACTCGACGCTCCCTGCAGGAGCAGGCATGAGACACGTGAGCCACAGCCTTCCACGTGGCTGAAATATGAGTCATGGATGAGGCAGTGGTTCATGAAGCCATAGCAGCTGGGATGCTTATAGAAAGAGATTTACGTGATTTGCCAGTCTTTGGGGAGGTGAGTTTTCACATGCACAAACCCCCATCCACATAGGTAACACTGTAAGGCATTATCTATCTATGTATCTATGTGTCCATGTATCTATCTATCTGTCTGTCTTCTATCTATCTATCTATCTATCTATCTATCTATCTATCATCTATCTATCTATCTATCCATCTATCCATCCATCCATCCATCCATCCATCCATCTATCATCCATCTCACTGTCTTAGCACTGCAGTTATAACCATGACTTCAGTGCTGGGACTCAGAGAGGGGATCAGATATACAAACCTCCTTGTGGTAATGACTGTCACCATCTCCCTGCAGAGCTACAGGCTCACAGCTGGCATGGAATGGGGCACCCCTGAGCTCTTTTTCTATGACTGTCTTCACACTCCAGCCACGCAGCCCTGGCTCTGTGCTAATTACTGCGATTATATTATAATAATCAGTTGGGCTGCAGCCTCAGAGTCAGATTCTGTTAGGCAGCTAGAGAAGCCAGCTTGCTCAGTGTCCAGGTCTCACACTTCCATAGGATGAGTCACAGGCAGCTGGTGGTGTCTCTGCTTTGCTGGCCTGAGATTGTACCAGAACCATCACAGTGATTTCACACGCGTGTGAAAGGGCAGCTGGGGTCGTTTTCCTCTTTCCTTGTAAGATAACAGTGCTGCTTGCGATAGGCTCGAGTCAGGCAGAAGTTGAGTGAAATTCCAATACAAGTGACAGATGAATCCTTCACAAGGGCTGGGGACACAGAGGAAGGAGGTTGCTCTTCTCTGCTTCTTCACTTACAATTCCCCTTCTGTGGGAAGAGGTAGAGCACAGAAGAAGGGTGCTTATCTTCTGTGACGATTCATTCATAAGAAATCACTTGATGAGGGCGTGTCTGGCTGTGCATGAATGCGCACATATTTGCACATTGTGTGCATTATACAATGTTAAGTCTGTGCATATATATGCCTGTGGAGGTCAGGGGTTGATGTCAGGTGGGTGGTTGGTATCTTCCTTGATTGTTCTCCACCTCCTATTCTCTCTCTCTCTCTCTCTCTCTCTCTCTCTCTCTCTCTCTCTCTCTCTCTCACACACACACACACACACACACACACACACACACACACAGGTAGTTATCCTATCTAGCCAGGTTGGCCCAGGAGGTCCTTTCTCCACCTTTCTATAGTACTCAGAGTACAGGTGGGATGCCACTCGGGTTTTTTACACTCCTACTGGGGAGCTTGTCACTTCTGAGAGACAGTTTTTTTTATCCACCAAGCCATCTACCAGTTCTACTTTCTTTTTTATAGTCTTTCTAAACTAATGCTAAAGCTTTCATATATGGGCATATTGCATACTTTGCCCCGCCCCCAGACCTTCCCACATTTCCTTTTCTTACCTCTCCACTAGTCTCTTGGGTTGACTTAGACGGTTTTACTTCTGTGTTCATATTTCATATCCATGTACACTTTCATGTATCTATATAACATCCAGGAGGTACAAAGCAGAGAAAATCAGTTACTGGCCTGTTTGAAATCGACACAATCCACTGGCTGTGATTACTTCTGGTTGCCCCTATTTTCCTCCAAATGACCTAACTTTTGTTATTTTGGCTGGAACAATTCTGTCATATAGACACCACATTTTCCTTATTTGGTCCTCTCTTGTTGGATGCCTGGGTTGCCTCCATCCCTTAGCTATGGTGAAGAGCATTGCAGTAAACACCCAGGGTACTGTAGCAGCGTCATACGAGAGACCTAGTGTTACTTCTTCTTTTTAGAGAAATCTCCACAGTGATTTCAAGAGTGACTGGACTAATTTTTATTCCCGCCGTCAGTATATAAGGGCTCCATTTGTTAGCACCTTCTCCGAGAGCATCTGGGGGTCCCTGAATGTGCTCCTTGATGCAGGTTCCAACCTGTGAGCTTTCAGATTTCCCAGAACACCCATTATAAAACACAGTCCCCCATCTGAAAAACCTAAGGTTCCAGTTAAAAAATAAAAAATAAATAAAAAAAAAAGAAGAAGAAGAATGAACAGTATCAGTCCCATGATTCAGGCTCAAGAGAGTGAGCGGGGTTTAACAGGAAGAGCAGGCGGAAGAGAGAGGCACAGATGGAGACCAAATGGGTGCCATGCTAGGAATGTCTCCAACAATCAATCAACTCCAGAAAATGTACCAAGGGCAGCACATGGCATTGCTGCTTAGATTAAAATAGATAGAGGAGATGGCATTCTTGCTGGAAGTTTTTCATAAGATGACCTTTGCAACACATAGAAGCAATAAGCAAATTCTGAAGCTCAGGGTTTAGCCGGCAGTGGGTGGTAGGGTAGACACTGTCTGTAGAGGGTCTAACTGCAGCTCTAACTGTGCTGTGCCACAGACAGGTGAAGGCTCAGGATCTGCGCTTGCCAGAAACAAGTGGACACAGGAGCTGACAATCCCTGGAAACCTGGTGACATCTACCTGAGGTGACCTTGGGAAGCTCCCACTTGTTTTGATCCACTCTATTGACAGTCAACAGTGACAGTTGTCCCAGCTGTTGAAATTGTCAAAGGAGACAGGTGTCCCGTGTTATTCTTACCTATGTATAGGCAGTATTTACTGTAAACACTTCATTCCTTTAAACTCACAAGAAAGAAACTGGGCCTACGTCAGATTTCAAGATCACATCCTTGTGACTGTGTGGACCACTCAGATACATACATACATGAATACATACATACATATATACACAAGGGTACTGTATCTGGGTCATATGGGGCATCTAGTGTTAGCTTTTCTTTTTAGAGAAACCTCCACAGAGACTTCCATAGTGACTGGACTAATTCACATGTCTACCATTAGTATGTAATGGTACCATTTGTTTAGAATCAATTAGTAAATGCTTATTTTGCTCCTTCCCAGGACTGCTCAGCATCAAGGACAGAAAAGGGGGATGTTTATAGAAAGTCCAACTCCAGTGATAGTCAATACAAGCTATGATTGTGCATAGCTTAACACCCTAATTTCCAGAGAAATCCTGGCCTGGATTGATGCAGTCCCGCTGACTTGTCTTGGTGTCAGGTCAGAGCTCTCCACAGGGAACTAGTGGGATGGGCTCAGGAATTCTACTATTCTTCATTAAAAATGAGATGACATATTGGTGTTTACCAGGGTTACAGGCTGTGTCAGAAGCTCAGCAGCGGTTACTATGGCAATGAGATGCTCCGTGCCTCTTTGCAATATCACCTTTGTTTTGCTGGAATCTTCTCTCCCCCCCTGCCCACCCCCTGGTTTCTGGAGACTGGAGTCCCAGTGTCATGGTTAGCTTTTGTCAACTTGACAGAAACCTAGAGACACCTGGAAAGGTGGGGAATCTTATTCGAGGAGTTGCCTCTGTCAGATTGGCTGCCTCCATCAGATTGGCTGTGGCCATGTCTGTAAGGCATTACTGATTGCCGATTATGTAGGAGGGTGCAGTCCACTGTAGGCAATGCTGTCCCTGGACAGGTGGACCTGGGCTGTATAAGAGAGGTAGAGTTAGCCACTAAGCAGCATTTCTCTGTGGTTTCTGCCTTGAGTTCTTGTCATGGCTTCCCTGATGACAGAGTATAGCCTGTAAGTCAAAGAAACCCCTTGTCCCTCCGAGTTGCTTTTGATCAGTGTTTTCTCACAGCCCCAGAGGAACATACCAGAGCACTCTCACCCATGGCTGCTGCAGTCCCCTCTGAGAGCTCACCCCAAGCATGAGTCTTAGCTTCAGAAGGACACAGTCTTGGAAATTTTGCCATAAAAAATAATAGATAAAATAAAAGTACTAGTCAGTCCAGAGCCTGTGCAAAGGCTGGTTTGGCAACTAGGCAGGGTCACCGTGTTAGGACATTCCCCATTGAAGGGGAATTCCCTGCATTTGGTCCAGGGAAACAAGGAATTATTTGTCACATATCTTTGTTTGTTTGTTTTTGTGTTTCTTATTCTTTTTTGTTTTTTCCGAGACAGGGTCTCTCTGTGTTAGCCTTGGCTGTCCTGGACTCACTTTGTAGACCAGGTTGGCCTCGAACTCACAGCCATCCACCTGCCTCTGCCTCGAGAGTGCTGGGATTAAAGGCGTGAGTCACACATCTTAGATGAAGTCAACCTTTAGAAAAATCAGGACTTTGGACGGAGATGCCTGGTGGCACTCAGAGGAAAGATAAGAGGTCACCAAGGAGAGACTTGATACCGTATGAGCATATTCAGGGGGAGGAGGTCCCCCTCAGACACAGACTTAGGGAGGGGAGGGGAGTAGGGGGGAAGTGGGAGGAAGGGAGGAATGGGAGGATACATGGGATGGGCTAACAACTGAGATGTAATATGTATAAATTAATAAAAATGTATTAAAAAAAAAAAAGAAAAGAAAAATCAGGACTTGGCAAAAGCCCTCTGCCTGAGGACGACGATGTAGAGGACACGAACGAACAGGATACAGGCGGAGACAGAGGAAGCTGCTTTGGGGTAAACAGATGACAGGCTCTAGTCTTGGAAGACCATGTAGTCATTCACAAGATGCTGTGGCCTGCAGCTAGGTGCAGTCTAAGCTTAAACATAGGTCCTTCCAAGTTCTTTGTGACCTTGAGAAGGTCACTGGATCCCCTTTCCATACTAGAAAAGTGCAGTCCAAAAATGTAACTCCCACCAGCTTTTGTGAAGATGAAATACTGCACAGAGTATGACCTCATGGTATGTGACATCCTGGAGTATGACGTGGCAGGTGTGAGACACAGAAAGTGCTTGGTGGCCTCCTCACTTCTTGCTAGGTTGTGGGCATGTCTTAATTCACCCCTTAAAGGAGAGGAAAGCCTAGCAGAAAGATGTCACATGACTGACCTGAGCATCAGGGACATTACAAGGCAGCCAATCACACTGGAATTCAGGCGACTGCTGAGCTATGCCTTACAAGAAGCGCTGGTGGTTCCACATGGACTAGGAGCTTAATGGCGGTTCTTGCCAGACTGGCAGTGATACAGAGGGTCAGACCCCAGCTGCCACCCTGGTGTGCTGCAGACTCTGACCTAGGAGCAGTTCAGCACTGAGGCCTATTGGACAGTTCCCTGACCTTGGTGTCTGTGGCTTTGGAGGGGCAGCTTGCTTAGGGAATCATGGCTGTACTAAGGCTGTGAGTTTAGCTTGTCAAGCAGAGTTGGTGACCATAGGCCATTTGCTTTTTAAAACGTCAGTTTCACTGAGGATCCTGGTGCAAATGCAGCTGAGCAGGAAGGCTGCCTACCTTTCATGATTGAAGCTCAAGGTCTGATCCACAGCGCTGTGCAGTGTGGTGGCACACGCCTACAGTCCCAGCACTCAGGAGTCCAAAGTCATTTTAAGCTACATAGAGTTCAAAGATATCCTAGGCTATGTGAGAGACCCTCTAAATAAAGGAAAAGTAGTTTCAAATTGAGATATAACCTGTGTAACATGTATCTCCTGTTTAAAGGTACAGCTCAATTTTAGAAGCAGGAGTATCACAAACTCAAGACTAACCTCAGCTATATAGGCAATCTGAAGCCAGTCTGGGCCTCCTCTGAAACTCCATTGCAAAACAACAACAACAACCACATCAATAACAGCAGCAGCAGCAACAACAAACAACAGTAACAGCAGCAACAACAGCAGCAGCAGCAACAACAATAGCAACAACAGCAGCAGCAATAGCAGCAGCAGAAGCAACAACAGGAACAACAACAGCAGCAACAACAACAGCAACAGCAGCAATAACAACAGCAGCATCAGCAACAGCAGCAATAACAACAGCAGCAGCAGCAGCAACAACAGCAGCAGCAGCAATAACAACAGCAGCATCAGCAACAGCAGCAATAACAACAGCAGCAGCAGCAACAACAACAGCAGCAGCAGCAGCAGCAACAATAGCAGCAGTAGCAACAGCAGCAACAACAACAGCAACAGCAGCAGCAATAACTACAGCAGCAGCAACAACACCAAAACCCAAGCAAATTTTTTTAAAAGACAGAAAAAATTTTAATATAAACTCTATAGTTAGATCCGTGGTTGGCAGTATGCTTGCGGAGCTGTGCCATCATATTTAGGTCAACTTTAGATTGTCTCATGACTTCCTAGCAGGAAGGGGTAACCCTTAACTCTGACATGGACCATGGTTGTGTTTCCACAAGTAACTCACCCAAGAAGCCTTTCCACTGGTCCCCAGAATCAGAATTAGATGTCCACAGTTTTAAAGACCTGGTTTAAAATGCACAGTGGCAAGAACTGAATGCCAGAGACAGTGTTGAAGTTGACTCTAGGGCAATACTTCTTCTTCAATACAATACTCACCAGGAAAATCATCCGTATGGCTTGGCATGCCTGGCAGGTAAGCTGTGACTGCTGGAAGGTTCTACATTGCAAAGGCAGGTGGAACATTCACATCAACCCGTCTATTCCCTGTCCCATCAAGGGTGATTTCTACACCAAGCGATCAAGAAATACTTAAGACCTTAGTGCTCATTTGATTGGACAAGCCTGCAATCCCTTTTCCGAGCCTTCAAGTCAGAAGCGCCTGTGTCCGGCAGAAGCAGAGTCAGGTATTTCCATCTCCTTGGTGCTCCAAATGCAGAGAGTGAAGCCAGGCTGTTCTGGACTGAGATGCTGCTCCAGTGACCCAAGTAGGTGGCCTGGGTGGGCCCAACTAGGGTGATGTGTTCAATTCCTAACATATGGCTTGTGTGTTTTCCTTCCTCCTGCATCTTCCCCTACAACTCTGAGGGCAGAGACAACAGCAAATCTTACTGTTTGAATTTGGATTCAGGACACATTGCCTAGTGGATGGAGCATTGGTTTCCAAGTCGGTTTCCTATTGTGCGCATAAAGTCCCCTCATTTCTGGGGTGGTTGCCAAGGATCCCAGAACAAACAATTCCTTCCAGCCATTGGAGTATGACTCTGGCTTTTGGGCTAAACCCCTAAAGTCACAAATTTCCCAAGGCTGTGTTTCTTCTTCTTCTTCTGAGGAATGGCACTGATTTCTCTGCAACGATCAACTTTAGGTAAAACAAAACAGGACAAGGCAGTAGCAGGTGTGTTCTGAAACTGCAGTACCTGTCCAGGCTACCTCACTCCAGGCCACAGAAGCTGCAGAAGGACCCAGGAAAGCCCAGGAATCCTTAGTCTCGGGGCTGGAGACAACAGGACAGATGAGGCTGTGGCTTGCCAGCTGAAGGCAAGGGACCTGTTTACCCTAAATGTCCCACCCTAGAGCAGAGGGAGAAGGAACACCGTAGCACCCTGGGCACAATTCCAAGTGAAGAGACTCAGCTGCATTCTTTTTATTTTTATTTTCTGTATATAGGTGCTTTGCCTGCACTTATGCCTGTGCACCACACACCTAAGGATGCCTGGAGCCCTCAGAGACCAGATCCCCTGGAAAATGACTCATAGATGGTTGTGAACCATAGTGTGGATGCTGGGATTTGAAGATGGGTCCTCTGGAAGAGCAGCCAGTGCTCTTAACCTCTGAGCCATCTCTCTAATTCTGCTGCTATAGATCCACTTGATTCTTTTGAGAAGCCCCTCTCCCCTCACCCCTTCTACTTAGTCACATCTCTGTCTTTTGTTGTTGTTATTTCGGTTTTGTTTTTGCTTTTTGAGACAAGGTTTCTTTGTATAGTTTTGGCTGTCCTGGAACACCTCTGTCTTGACACAGACCTGCGTAGCTCCAGAACTCAGCTCTTTCTCTCTGTCTCTCTGTCTCTCTGTCTCTGTCTCTGTCTCTCTCTCTCTGTCTCTCTCTCTCTCTCTCTCTCTCTCTCTCTCTCTCTCTCTCTGTCTCTTTCTCTGTCTCTCTCTCTCTCTGTCTGTCTCTTTCTCTGTCTCTCTCTCTCAGTGTTCTGCTTTATTAGTCTCTGGCTCATTCCTTTGAAACAGGGTCTCTCTTTGAACTTGAAGCTTTCTGTTTGGTATAGACCAGCTGGTCAGAGAGTTTCTGGGATCCACCATCTCTGTTTCCAGAGCTAAGGATATAGGAGAGCAGACATGTGTGGATGTATCTGGGGATTTGAACTCAGGTCCCCATGCTTTCACAAGTGCTCTTGCTCACTCAGCCATCTATGCAGCCCTGGTGTTCAGGTATTTTAGTATGTGAATGACAAACATTCTCTTGCCTTTTGTCATCTTTTCCACACTATTGATCTGGAATGAGATTCCTAGGAAAAGCCAATGTCTTTCACTGGGTATGGTATTCTCCTGGAAATGAAGCTGTCCAGTGTCAGCAAATTGCAGAGACACTGACTGGAGTTCCTCTCAGAGAGCAGGGCTTCCTCTGCACCTTCTAAAGCCCATTAAAAACAAAAGAGGTTGAGCTGCAAAGGCAAATCAATAAATTTGAAAAACAGAAAGCTGGAGTGCTTCAAAGACAAGAGCAAGCCCATGGGCGTCAAGTTTCAGTTGAAAGTATCAGTAAATACTGTCTGCTTTGTAGGTAAACACTAGGACAGGAGCCTAAGCAGCAACAACTACTTTACCCCGGTTGCATGCAAATTGCAGGTCAAACTGCCAGCCAATAACTCTAAACAGCCAGATTCCTTTCCCTAGCCTCCCTTGTGTAGTTGGTGTCATGTGGGTGACACATTTCCTGGGGAGTGTATTTTTTATTCACACCCGACAAGAGTAGGAGATGATGCATACAATTCTAGCTTGAACCAAGTTGAGTTTGTTGGGGTTACTTACAGGAGTATGGATGACTGAGCTACATAACTGAAGCATCCGCTCCAGGACTGGTGACTACTTGTGAAAGGTGCATCACAGGACTTCAGGCAGCCTCAGGGCAGAATCTCTCTTCAAGGAAGGACCTAGGCATTGTGTAACTCCCCTGAACTTTTTGTGAGCCTCTCTTGTCCCCATGAATGAGCACACACTTCAGTTCATAGTGAACGACTATGTAGCACTTAGGCAGGATTGGAACCCAGCATGTACCTTGTGGGGGAGGCCAGACTTTCCCCTTCCAGCTGCCTTCTGTCGACACGGAAACACAATTTTCACCTTAAAGGGAATAAAAGCATTTGATCTGGAACCGAACGTGAGTAACTATGGCTTGGGAATGTATCTGTTACTCTAAATTCCCCATGGAAGTGGTTTTGTGAAGCTTTGAGAGTAACAGAACAAGTAAAGTACTAGGAAGCAATTACAGCAAGGCAAAGAAACCTCAGCTGTGGGCTCTGTGGGACTGTGATACCTCAGCTGAGGGCCTCAGACATTGGCTCTTCCTCCTCCTAAACTGATGTCATAAAGTCTTGGCTGCCCCATTTATCAACCCTAGTAAGAATTTACTACCTTGGCAGTTACCAAGCTTCACTCCTTGTTTGATCTTATAAAGTCCCTCAATCCCTGATTCCTCTCCCCCCAACCATGAGTATTCAGATGAAGCATCTCTTAACACCCTGCCCTGGACAATTGTACACAGCCACATAAGCCTTGCTCCAGAGACCCAGGACATATCTCCCATGGCATAAGTACCCACTCCCAGTAAATGAACCAGTTCTCAGATCTGCTCCTGGGTGTGTGTTCTTCACCCACAAACTCACCACCAGCCAAGATCCTGCCTGCACCTCCTGCTCCAGCTAAGCTTCCCTCTCTCCATCCCAGCCCAGTGCAATAACAGGCCTGGCTGCCCTGAGGAGGAGAAGCAGACACGGGACAGCTGGCTTCACATGCTATCTGGCCGCTCTTAGCCTTTTGGTTGGTAGAAATTGCACATAGCTTTGTTAATACACTCTAAAAGGTTATTTTATCCACTCATCACAGGACATTTGGTTTGACAAAGAAGTGGACTAAAAATGGTTATTTAAGGGTCTAAAAGATGGCCCAAGACATGTTGTAATGAGACTGTGGACCTGAAGCCTCCCCAATTCTCCACAGATAAGGAAGTTCTAATCAGCCAATCAGACTTGAAGATGGTCTCAGTTTGAAGGTGCAGGTGCCTTGGGGAAGCTTTCCTCTTTCACCCCTTCAACCCTTAGGTTGAGGAGCATCTTTCCAGGCCAGGCTTAGTTCAGTGACGTCACCTCCTTCTCTCCGCCTACACAAGTCCAGCTACAAGCCCAAGCTATATACCAGCAGACAGTCACTGCCAAGCACCAAACCTCCAGCTTCTGGGCACAGCCCCGCACGTGTGAGACATTTCACTGTTCAATGAGCAGAGAACAATCTTGATAGCAACATGGCAGTACAGATGGCCACATTTCATTGACTCAGTAGTGCCAGAGTTTGTGTGCTCAAGCAGACTGAACTGAACACTGTTTTCTCCAAAAATCTGGAAGATGCCAAGAGACCTAATACGAAGTTTCCACAGACCTTCAGGGTTCCAGATTCCTTCTACTTTTTCTGCTCTGCCATTCTTGGGGGGTGGGTGGGGAGGGGGCGGATGTCTTTCTTATCCTCAAGCTCTCAAAATGGATCTGCTTTTCCGGAAACAGGAAAACAGCAAACCAGTTCTGGAGGCTGTGAGGTCCAGTAGTGTTGGCGCCTGGGGAAGGCCTTCTTGTAATCAGAGGACCCTGTTGCTTCCTTTGTCTTTTCTTCCATAAGAGACCAATGGAGTATTGGGTTTCGGGTCTGTCCTGAGAGCAGCACAAACCATGAGTTGGACTTGCTGATGCGAGCTTGCCCTTTCTCCTGTGGAGAGCTCAAGGGCCATGGAAACCAGACAAGGAAGCAGGAGAGCATGACTGAAGGTTTGGGTTCTGAGCTGTCCTTCAGGTAGTGTCCCTCAGGCCTGGTTCCTCAGCCTCATAATGGAAGGCTTTGGCAGTCTTTTCTTTTTTCTGAGACAGGGTTTCTCTGTAGCCTTGGCTGTCCAGGACTTGCTTTGTGGACCAGGTTGGTGCTCTGGCAGTCTTTAAGAAATCTTCAGGCTACAGATATGACAGAGTGACAGAGACAGACAGTGTACACAGGCCAGAGCTGTGTAACTTCTTTCTAGGTCAATGAAATGAGCAGCCATAGCAAAATGAGAAGAAATCAACTGAGCAAAAGATGAATCTGTTTTCACCAGTGGTTTTCAAGCTTCCTCGTGCTGCGACCCTTTAATACAGCTCCTCGTGTTGTGGTGGTGACCGCCCCCCCAACCATAGAATTATTTTCGTTGCTACATCATAACTGTAATTTGCATTTGTTATGAGTAGGAGAGGTTTGCCAAAAGAGTTGTGATCCACAGGCTGAGAACTACTGATTTAAACCCATCAGATAATTTCACTGGATCATCTGAAAAAGAGTATCTTAGAGGAAAAAAAAAAGTTGTGATGTTGAAAGTTCTTAAAACACATGATACCCACCTATCTCATGTTTTAAGATCTTGTATATTCCTAGTGATCTTCGTTGGAGAATTTGATGAAGAAATGGACCCTATTGTAGAATGTTAGTGGCCAAAATGATCAATAAACAATATCATTTCATAACTTCAGCCCAACAGTAGGGAGACATAGAGATGAGTGTGCATTGAACTCTTCAAAGAGGAGACATTTTGACACTTAGACGTGCCAGCAGCACTGTTCTGCATCTTAAAAATGTATTTGTCGGTATTTTTCTGTATGTACAATATAGAGAGTGAGTGTGTGTGTGTGTGTGTGTGTGTGTGTGTGTGTGTGTGTGAGAGAGAGAGAGAGAGAGAGAGAGAGAGAGAGAGAGAGAGAGAGAGAGAGAGATGATTATGGATGCCCATGGAAGCCGGAAGAGGGCATTGGCTCCCCAGAGCTTGAGTTACAGGTGATTATGAGGGTGCTGGGAACCTACTGGGGTCCCTTTGGGAGAGCAGAAAACATTCTTATTTGCTGAGGCATCTCTTTATTCCTCTCTGTACATTTAAAAAGACTCAAGGCATAGTCTCTCTTTGGCTGTCAGGTATTATTTAGATTTAGAATGGACAGGGTGACTGAAGGGCATCTGGCACACACACACCTGGCAGCAGCAGGCGATGACATCAGAGGTTGCTAAGCAACCTAAAGGCAGACGCCTAAATGCTAACAGGTATGAAAGCTTACAAGTTTTAAAGCATCCATGCTTGCTTCTCCCCCAGGCCATCTGATGTGGCCATGCTGTGTTTGAAAACTGAACCAGCACAACACAAATACCGAACCTGGACCAGGTGCTGAAGATGCAATGGGGAGCTAAGTCTGACCCTGGAGACTTATGTGGCATCCTATCACAGTTCCATACTTGGCTTGTAGAAAGGCCCCAGTCTTAAATATGAGTGTCTCTGGGGAAAAAGAACAGAGGTCATATGAGCCCACGATGAACAGTGATGCCAGGCTGTCCATGTGCTCTGAGTGTCTGCACTGAGCAGGGCATGCATTCCAGCCTTGGGAAAGAGGAACCGAGGAGGACGTAAGAGTGATGGCCATCTTGCCACAAGCCTTTGTGAGACCTTGCAGCCAAACTCTAGACTTCCTCATACTTTGGTGCCAGGAAAGGAGCACAGAGACTGGGTTTTAAATAACTGAAATTGGGTTAAGGGTCAGAAACTCTAATAAAAAGTTTATTATCGGAAAGAGTGACTGAGGAGTCTTTTTTTTTTTTTTTTTTACCACAATGGAGGTTCACTGAAGGATGAGGCTATAACTGTCATAGGCCTTTATATATAAAATAATATGAACGAATACCAGTACTGTTGTGCATAAAATATACATTAGCCTCAACATGCATAAAATGTAAACTCCAGGAAATATGAGAAAAAGGAAGATGGGACTATAATAACATGGGGCCCTCATGACTGCCAACGGCTTATCATTCATGGAGAGATAAACGTAACAGGAAGTCAATGAATATTCCTCCAAGCATAACTGACCAAGGTACCTAATAGATACATAAAACTTTAGCTCAGTCTAGGTTGTCATAAATACATCTCCTCCTTTGCTTCCTGTGGCACCTCGTTAACCATCACTGGCTGCGTCTCTGCATGAATAACATCTAGTCAGTCCCTTCCAGAATGTGAGAGAGACGGTGGACACTTCGATATAATGTAATAGACTTGTAATTTTAAAGAAGACTTGCGTAGTTTGTTTTCTGTTATGTATATGGGTGTTTGCCCTGAATACATCTGTGTTCATGGAGGCCAGAAGAGGCCATGAGCTCCCTGTAAGTGGAGTTAAGATGGTTGTGAGCAGCCTGATGTGGGTGCTGGGAGATGAACTCAGGTCCTCTGGAAGAGTAGCAAGCACTCATGACTGTTAGGCCATCTCTACAGGCCACATTCGCACACTAATGCGACATATAAGTGACATCATACAGAACAAACAAGTGATATTTAAATACTTAAGAACATACAATATCTATCTATCTATCTACATTTTTAGAAAAATACTTTTAAGGTTTCAGAGTAGCTTCTATCACAGAATGAATATACCAGAAAAGTCTAAGCAACAAGATTTACTTCTCCCATTCCAGAGCCTGGAATCTGAGACCAGATGCTGGTGTGCTTAGGTTCTGGTGAGGGCCCCCCCCCCACCCCCGAGCCACAGGTGACTATGTCTCTTCAGTGTCCCCAGATGGGGAAAATGGAGGAGATGGAGCTATTTCCTTTTCTTTAACTAGAGCCTATGGTGGTTAGTTCTGATTGGCAACCTCACTAGATTGAGCAGTGCCTAAGAAATCAGTAGTGGACACCTCTGGCTGTGTCCATGTAGGCATCCCCAGAAGGGCTAAGTCGGGAAAAGACCTGCCCTTCATGGAAGAGGCTCCATCTCTAAGGTCCTAGCAGAATGAAGGGCATGAAAGGATGAATCCCTGCTCTTCCCTTGCAGCCGTGATTCCAGCTGCTCAGCTCTGCCATGCCCTCCCCAGTATGAGGGACCACAACTTCTGGCACAGTGAGCAAAATAAATCCTTCCCCTCAGGGTGTTAAGGTCAGGTAGACTATCAATGACAGAAAGTTCAGCATAGGTGCTAATACCATCAAGACCACTGCCCCTTGTGGCCCAACTACTCCCCAAGACCCAGCTCTTCACCCCAATACATTGGGAGGGAGGGAGGGCTACGATGTGTGAATCTGGAAGAGTAGGCAAACATTCAGTTTGTAACAGGCAGGGAAGTGGTCATGTGAGCCCACGGAGAAAGCAGCTGAAAAGCTGGGATAAAATAAAACAACAGATCTTTTGGATTCACCAGAGAGCACACAGAAGGCAGAGGAACTTAACTTCACAGCTGCACAGGGAAAAGATAGCATCATGAGCCTCTCTGCTCCATCAACAGGGATGCCCTCACCCCATTAGATGCAGAAGCTGGGGGGAACCGTGGTGATTTTCCTCTTAGACATGAGCCCTCAGAACTGGGCAGAGGCTCATAAGGAGACAGAAATCACAGTTTTGTGAGCACATCAAGTGGGTGAGAATGAATTTGAGTGACGAAGTCCCAACCTCTGATGAGGACCCAGAGCAAAGGCATGGGGGAGACCCATCCAGGGACTCATGAAAAAGCAGCCAGAGGGCAAAGAAAGAAGGGAGTTTTTCGTGGATAAGCTGTGTAGACAGAGATCAGCATTCCCCAGGAGCAGAGCAGAAAGCTGAGTCTGAATGGAGCCAAAATGCCCGAGCAAGGAGCTCAAAGCCAGCCCAGTACCTGCAGAGGGGAGGACTCACGGGTCAGAGAGTGAGCTGGAACCTCACCTCTCCCACAGCCCGTCTGACCACCAGCTGTGTGAGCACAGAGGCCAGTGGTACCAACATCCCAAGCAGAGAGGGTATCCATGTGGGTCTCACAGCTGCCTCCTATGGGGAGACCGAGAGCGCACGCAGTTGGAATCCAAACATACCCAATAAGCCGGGAGGACCCAGCCCATGATCACACGCATGCGCATTGTTTACAGCACAGTCGATTATCACGAAACTTGCCAAGAAAAGGAGCATCGTGTCTATATTCCAGAAGAAAAGACGTTAACAGAACCCGACTGAGTTGGGTCATCTTTTGGATTCAGCAGACTGGTCTTTCAAAGCTACAGGGATGTGTAGGCTGAGAGAACTGAAAGAAAACGCACATAAATAATGGAGAAAATATGCCTCGCGTGAATGGAAAACGCCACAGAGAAGTGCAAACGATATAAAAATTTTGGTGCAAACAGCTCAATACCAGAATGAAAATCACCTAACTGGGTATAGCTGCACTTTAGAAATATCAGCGCCCTCAGTAGATGTGACAACAGATCAATAAACATGCCCTTCTCTGAAAAAGAGAGAAAATATTGAAGAAAAATAGAGTTTCGGAGTCCTGTGGACCATATGAAGTGGACTAGCATCTGTGCACTGGAATCCCAGGGAAGATAAGAGAGAGGCAAGAAAAACATTTATTAGAAGAAACGATTTAAATGTGGGGGAAATATTAGAGATTTGAGGACCTCAACAAACTTCAAGTAACAGTCTAAAGAAAATGTCCCTCAAGCACACCATAGTCAAATTGTTGAAAACCAAAGCTAAATGATTAATCGTGGGCTGATAAGATGGCTCAGCAGTTAAAGGTGGCTTGCTCTCAAGCCTGACTACCGGAGTTCGATCCTTGGGACTGGCATGGTAAGAGAACTAACCCCTACCCCAGGGTTGTTCTCTGGCCTACAAACGCACAATGCACATGCCACCCCATAAATAGATAAATGTAATTTAAAAATATAAAGGTGACAGTCTTGAAAATACAATTCACTTTACACAGAAGAACACTGGCCTATTAATGACTGGCTTCTTAACAAGTTATTCAAATGGTTCAATCAAACAAAGCAAAGAAACAAAAAGCAAACACCACCCCCCCTCAAATCCTGTGAGTTCAGCAATCCAATCACAGTGGCTCTCTCTTCCACAAATGAAGGCAAGTTTACACTTGTTCAGCTAAGCAGGGCCTGGGAAAAAGTCACTGCCAGCCACAGGCAGCAGATATACAGCAAAGGGACAGTGCAGATGTTTCTTCAGGCTCAAGAGAGCAGCACAGATGCCTCAGAAGTATCAGTGCATTAGATATGATCTCTTTCTACAGCTTCTCTTTACTTAAGAACTACTTTGAGATGGCTTTGGGGCTGGAGAGGTGGCTTAGTGGCTAAGAGCACTTGCTGGTTTAGTTTCCAACACCCATGTGGTGGTTCACAATCACCCTTAAAACCAGTTCTAGGGAATCCGACTTCTTGTCCTGGTGATCTCTGAAGGCATCAGGCATACATGTATGGATGTAGGAAAAATGTGCACAAAATTGGTAAGTGGGAAACAATTTTAAGAATACATGACTTAGTAAAGTTAATATCATAGCACAGTTACTACTGGCTTTCCTATCCGTGGCTGAGATTTGCAAGACAGCAGTGTTGAGACATATGTGGGGATAAAGAAAAGTATACTGCACTAGCTTCTTGCATTTTTATCTGAAGTCATTCAGTATTTACTCAAATTAACAGCTTGATGTATTTAAGGTACATTCCACAATCCTTAAAGTAACCATTAAAAAAACAGTTGCAGAAGGTTGCCGAGATAATGAAGCCAACTAAAATGCTGTCTTCAAAGACATCAAGGGAAAAGTAAATGGAATATTAACACACACACACACACACACACACACACACACGCATGTGCACGTGCACATAGCAGAGTAAAATATAAAAAATTAACAAATGAGACAAACTTTAATTTTTGTTTTTAAGACAAATTTAAAAAATAATAAGATCATAATCTCTTAAAATATATTTTACTTCATTTATGTGCATATATGTCAATGTGAGTATATGTACACATGTACACATACCCTCAGAGGCCAAAACAGGATGTCAGACTCCTTGGGCCTGGTTATGGGCATGTGAGAACAACCCCCTGACATGACATGGGTGCTAGGATCTGCAGTCTGGTCCCCACAATTGCACTATAAGTACTCTTAACTGATGAGTCACCTCCTCAACATTGATAAAGTAACAATTTTAATGCATCAATATAATAATTAAAAGACAATCTGAAAATCTTGTTAACAGGTAATCTCGGGGGCTGAGGATAAGGCTCAGTTGGCAGAATGTTTGCCTAGGATACATAAAGTCCCAGGTTCGGTTCCCAGCTCTTCGTAAAGCAGCTGTGGTGACACATGCCTGTAGCCCCAACACTTGGAAAGTGGAGGTACATAAAGAGTTCCAGGGTAGCCTGGGATACACGAGACCCTTAAAAAAAAGATAAAAGCAAACAAAATTATAATATATGGATGAACATATAACTCAATGGTAGCACTGGCCTGGCATGTTTAAGGCCCCAAGCACAAAACAAACAAAAATGTTTAAAATTCAAGAATCAGGAACTGAAGAGATGGCAGATTAGTAAAGAGTGTGTACTTACTGCTTTTGTACGGGGCCAGAACTTAAATTCTAGTACCCAATTTGAGAGGCTCACAACTGCCTCTAATTCCAGCTCCAGAGGATTTGGCCTCTGCGGGCACCTACAGTCATATGTTGATACTCTCACATGGACACACAATACATACACACACTTAAAAATTAAATCTTTAGGACAATCCAAGAACCAGCTAGAGCATATTAATTATATGGTGTTTATGTGTATTCCTCTACACCCCCCCCCAAAAAAAATAATACCAGAGTGAAAGTTGCAGGCTAAAGACACACAGTGAGGGCTGAGTGGGAGCAGCTGTGTGAATGTCACACAAATCAGAACTGAGGCAGGAACACTGCTACAAAAAAGAATAGATTGTACGTGAAGACAACACGGCTTTCCTTTTCATTTGCCAGGAGAAAACTATTTCCGTGTGGGAAATCTCTTTATCACTTTTTGCTGTTGTTATTGCTCTTGGGTAACAACTTTCTGGTTTTTGCCATTTTTGACAAGTTCGGTCATGTTTTCTTTTTGAACTTGTAAGTTTTTGAGGATTTTACTTACATGTGCATTTGTGATCTGTTTTTAAGAAACATAGTCATTAGAAATATTTACCTCGAAATAGGTATGATCTTATTGGGTAGTCACAGTGCTGTGTCTTCACTGTTTCTTCTTTCTTTCTTTCTTTTTTTCTTATGCACGTCACTGGAAATCATGAAAGTTTGGAAGCAAATTCATTCCAAAGGGCTCTCTTTGATCAAAAGGCTGGTGACTTCACAAGTGCCAGCAGCTCTGGCCTCTTTCTGCTGTCTGGTGGGTCACTCTAAAGTCAGCAGGGTGCCACTAGAGAAAGGTGTAAGGGTGGATCATTTTTGCACAAAGAAGCTGTGGTCTTTGTTTCTCAGCATGACTGAGGTCACAGTGGTCCTCTGCCTGATTAGTGACATCCAGAGTGTTTCTTCTGACTGTAGAGTCAGAGTGGCAGGTAGTACTGTGTGGCTGACCCAGCCCTGAACATGCAGTAGGTAAGGTCACACTGAGAGGCTGGCAGACAGTCAGGGTACCACTCTCCACACACTTGACTCCAAGCGGGTTCTACATCTGGCTTTTCATAGCTGTGGCTCGTGAGTGACATGAACAGGATCCTGGGTAAGCTTCTCCCTGTCCAGGGGCTAGAGCAGTTAATAATTCTATCTTGCCAGAAAGCATACTTCCCAGGTTCAGATAGATATCTGCCTGCCAACACGTACTCAGATTTCATCTGCCATTTCTTGTTTCTGGTTCTTTTCTTTCTTTCTTTCTTTCTTTCTTTTTTCTTTTTCTTTCATATGTCTGCCTTTATTGGAAACAGCAGGCGGACAAGTATAGCAATGGTAAAAAATTAATTTACAAAAGCAGGGACGTAGTGAGCTTCCTGGTGGGTACCCTTGGGGGCTCATACATAGATGCCAATCCAGAGCAGGAGGAACAGGATTCCAAAGCCCATGAAGAGCAAGGCCACCAAGGAGACGAGGAGCTCTTTGTAGATGTCGCGTGTGCACTTGGTGGAGGTGACCTCGTAAACGAAGAACCAGGCGGTAAAGAACATGCCGATGACCGGAAGTACCACAAGCAGGTGTGGGAAGACAGCCGGGGTCACCGGGCTGATGTACCTCCTCACGGCCTCCAGCTCCATTTTGCCCCGCAGTGGCTAAATCACTGGTCCGCCACGGGAAGACTTGTTTCTGGTTCTTGAGATTTTTTTCTCTCTCTGCTGTTTCTTTTGAAGATCAAATTCATTTGGATACCAGGTTATTATTAAATACTGTATGTAAACATTAGGTGTGAATATATATGCGGATATGATGTGAGTAGAAACAAAACTCTGTAAAATCTAATCAGGTGAATTGAGCCTGTTGGACTCTGGGAGAATCTTGCTACCAAGAGCCTTTCCTTTAGGTAGTTTAGATGTGTGTCAGGCACCAGACTGGGAGGAGAGGGATGCTGACAGAATACCTGGAGGCAGAGTGGGGGCCATACTACTTTGAGCAGACCTGCAATTAATTAAAGCACGCACAAGCTGCAGTTAAGTTTGTTCTGGCTTGGATTCTCCTTAGCTAACTGGCCAAGGACAATTCAGTCAGACTCTATCTCAACATCCCTTATTTTTTTTTTTAAAAAAATCATGTTGACAATAACGCGTGTGCCTTGGCAATCGTTTTAAGACTCAAGTGGATGATTTGTATATAATGAGACAAATGGTTTTGTGGATATGAGAAGACTAAAGCAGGCTTTTTTGGGTTCACACCTCAGCTCCACAGTTGGTTGGTGTGTCAGTGTGAGCATGTCAGTCTATCCTGTCTGAACCTCAGCTTCCCCATCTATAAGGTAAAGATAACCTTACTTCATAAGGAGTAAAGGCTTCACAATTTAACTAATTATGATAAAGCCTGGCTCACAGTGCAGTTGCTATGGTTACAAGAAAAGATGTTTGGACGTTGTAGAGTAAATCACTAATGGGTACAAGTGCTGGGTACTCTCCAATGTATATAGATCCTCTCTCTGTGTTTACAGAATCCCTGCAAAGCAGGTGCCTGCCTTTATCTGGCCAAAGAGAACCCAGGAAGCTTATGATGGGAAATCACCGTGTCCCTTACCCGAGAGTCATCACTCACACCCACTGTCTCATTTTTAAACACAAGTGCCCACAACCATTTCCAAGCAGTCCGCTCCTTCAGAGGTCAGCTCCTTGGACAGTACAAGTGTCCACCCCTTTGTTGATTTGCACTGAGGGTGGAATCCTCACACTGTACCCCCCACCCACCCACCCACCACACACACACACACACACAAAGGACCAGCTCCTCTGAGCTGTCAGCCTCCTCCTAAAGATCTAAAGACTGCCAGCCGTTCCCTTTGGTGCTGGCCCTGCAACCCACCCTCCTCCCTTCCAACTCCAAGCTTTTGTACATCCCCATCACCTGGAACACCCACATTTCTTGTTTAGTTTTCCTTTGAGCCGAACCATAGGTCACAAAGCATGGCCAAATGGCTTGGAAAACAACCCCTAGCGCCTCCATTTATTTTGTTTGTTAGTCGCAGTATTGGAGATTGCCTTTCTCAGGAAAGAGAAAATAGACAAGGCGACAGAATATTTATTACTCGGTGGACCTGTTTATCTGACTAATCAGCCTCAAGCACTGGTCGTAGGTGAGAATGAGTCTGTTCTGTTCTTGGCTCCTGAGCATTAATTAGGGACGTCTTCCGCTTTCCCTGACATTCATTGTTTGGAAGAAACGGTTCCTGAAATGCCAAATTAGTTCACTACAGGGCCCATTTTAATTTCTCAGGAATATAACCTTTCAACACAAGGCTTACGGTAGCTCTGAAGTTGGTGATGCATTTGCTTTGGAAAACAGTGAGTTCATAAAGGTTTATTACAGGATAATGGGATATATATGGTATATTTCATAAAGGAGGCCTGCTATTACTGGATTAAACAATATATACATTCATTAGCCTCCCCCCCCCCTTTGTGTTTGTGTCTATGGAAGAATGGATGTTTCCTGGGAACTCTCTAAAAAAGAAAAACTATACATCTTCCTTGAGGTGGAAGAACTAATATTAAGGCTCTGGCATTTGTTTAGTTAGGGTTTTTTTTGAGACAGGGTTTCTCTGTGTAGCCCTGGCTGTCCTGGACTCTCTTTGTATACCAGGCTGGCCTGGAACTCACAGAGATCCTCTGGCCTCTGCCGCCCCAAGTATTGAGATTAAAGGCATATGCCACCACCTCTGGCAAGGCTCCAGCAATTTTTAATGAACATTTTGATGTTTACACCTGAAATCTATTCTTTAGTGTCCCTTCTCAAAATCTACCAAATTGCTTCAGGGTCAGCTATCAGAGGTTTCAACCATTCTTCCCAGAATCAGAACCCAGAACTCAAGAGCTCTGTGGCCAGACCACCCTGAACACAGCCCATCTCATCAGAGCTAAAACAAACAAACAGACAAACAAACAAAAAACCAAACCAACCAAACAACAACAACAAAACACTTTTCACCAGAAAGCACAGCCTCCTTCTCCTAACTACTGGGAGGGTTTTCCCTAACAAGAGTGTTTTATTGAGCACCTGTTATTTTCCCAAGTTTATGCCAATTTGACACAAGTTAGAGTCTTTGGAGAGGAGGGTTCTTTGATTGAAAAGATGCCTGTAGGGCAAACCTGTAAGGCATTTTCTTAATGAGTGATTGATGGAGGAAGGCCCAGCCCATTGTGGGTGGGGCCATCCCTGGACAGGTGGTCCTGCATTCTATAATTTTGGTTGTGAGCCTAGCCTGTAATCCTAGTACTCTGGAAAGCAGAAGCAGGAGTGTCACTGTGAGTTCAAGGCCAGCCTGGTCTACAAACCCGAGTCCAGGACCTATGAGGCTACAGAGAAATCCTGTCTCAAAAACAAACAAGCAAAAAGAAGAAGGAGGAGGAGGAAGGGGAGGAGGACAAGGAGGTGGAGAAGGAAGAGGTGGTGGAGAGGAGAGAGAGAGAGAGAGAGAGAGAGAGAGAGAGAGAGAGAGAGAGAGAGAGAGACTCAGCCATTTTAAATAGACTTTCAATTGGCTATAAACTCTTAGTGCTCTTCTCTGATGGGCTCCCCATGACAACAGAAAAGCCACTCTTAGCCCAGGGACATACTGAGGCAGGGTACATAGTGAATTTACCTTGTTATTTCAAAGAGACTCTGGGATGAAAACTCCCCAAATGCCCCGTGCTTTCAGAGATAAGGAAAAGACAGCTGTTTTCTTTGGGGGGAACAAGGGATCTTGAATGTGACAGTACAGTGGTGGGAGGTAAATAGAGGGATAAGAGTGAGAAGGAGGGGGGGTGTAGGAGGGCTCAGGAGGATGAAAGTGTGCAGACTGAGAGAAGCAAGAGACACCTGAGCACTCTGTCCTGAGTGCTCCGTTCTATAGCCCGAGGCACTGGGTGTGACCTGAAGGCAACCAAAGCCTGTCCTTTCAGAGGCTCATGGGAGGGCTCAGAGATTTGCTCTGAAAGGCAGTTGGAGGTTTCTGAAATATGCCGAGCCTGATCCAGGTTGTTCCACCCAGGGCTGGGCTCAGGGAGGGGTAAGGTGGACCAAGAGTTGTGGAGCTTCTCTGGAGGGTAGTGGTGGAGGGACACCGAGAGGGAGGAGAGGCTCTGACTTCTCTGCTGACTGAGTTTTATCAAGTGTGGGGCGGGGCATGGGATGGTTGGATGGGTAGGTAGAGGAGATGCTAGATAGATAGATAGATAGATAGATAGATAGATAGATAGATGGATAGATGAATAGACTGATGGATACATAGATAGAGAGATAGATAGATGAATACATAGATACATAGATAGATAGATAGATAGATACATAGATAGATAGATACATAGATAGATACATAGATAGATAGATAGATAGATAGATAGATAGATAGATAGATACATAGATAGATAGATAGATAGATAGATAGATAGATACATAGATAGATAGATAGATAGATAGATACATACATACATACATAGATAGATAGATAGATGGATGGATAGATGAATAGACTGATGGATACATAGATAGAGAGATAGAGAGATGGATGGATGGATAGATCGATAGGTAGAGAATAGATGGAGTCATCCTGGAGGCAGTACAATGTTTGCTCATTCTAGAGACTGCTTGGGGGAACAGGAAGGACTTAGGGTTAACCCAGAATGTTCTATGGTCCTCATGACCTTTCAAAGGTGAACTGAATTCTCACTTCCTGTATACCTTGGAGCTGGGAAGTAGGTTGTTGGTCATGCAGAGGGGTGAGCCATGGGTCTTCTCAGGTGAACTAGAGCTCTCAGCTTTATTTAGCATCACACAGTCTGATAACATCTTATCCCAGGTCCTTGTTCCTAGGCTTCTAGATAGTCTTCCCACAAGCCTCATGCATTGAATTTTGAAGAAGAGGAACAGTCAGCCTACTTTTGTCTATAGGAAGTTGGCAGTCTTGTTTAGGAGATGGGTAGACAATGCAAGGAAGGCACATGAAAGCCATACTGAGCACTGAGCACTAGGAAGGAAGCAGCACAGGAAGGCCTGAGGGGTGGGTAGATGGGTGAAGGCAGCTTCCAGCACTCAGTGCTTGGGTCAAAAGACAGATCACTGTAAGGCACGGTGGCATGTGCTTGCGATCTCAGCACCTCGGGAGTAAGGGTAGAGGAAAGGGGAGTTTGAGGCCAGCCGGTGCTACATAAGGCCTGTGCAGTTTGAATAAGATTGGCCCCCACGGTCTCATAGATTTGAGTACTTGGTCACCAGGGAGTGACACTATTTGAAAGGATTAGGAGGTGCGGCCTTGTTGGAGGAACTGTGCCGCTAGGGGGAAGGCTTTGAGGTTTCAAGAACTCAAGCCAGGCCCTGTGTCTCGGTCTTTCTGCTGCCTGCAGCTCCAGATGTAGAACTCTCAATTGCTTCTCCAGCACTGTGTCTGCCTGTGCGTTGTCATGCTCCCGCCCCATGAGAATGGACTTAAATCTCACAAACTGCAAGCCAGCACCAATGAAATGCTCTCCTTCATAAGAGTTGCTGTGGTCATAGTGGCTCTCCACAGCAATAGAACAGCATCTAAAACAAGGCCTTTTCTCAGTGACAACAAAAAAAGAACGGCTGGTCATTGCCTTCCCTGATGAGTCTAAAGTCCTAGGTAAAGAACTGCGGTATGATCAGCCTTGGAGGTAAAGGTCACCTCTGTTTGGGGTAACCACCCTGGCTACAGTACAGACTCCAGTCTGAGGGAGCAGAGTGAGTTGTGGATAAGGAACTCAATGAATTGCAGCCAGCTCTGACTCACTTGGAGGGACCTGGCTCCAGTCAACCAGCATGGGACTGCAACTTAAGGCCTCTGTATGCAGAAGTCCATCCTGAAATCAGTCTCTCCCCTCCCCAATCCCCTGCGTGCCAGCCTGCCTGATCCATGCCCACCCAACCTTCTCTTTGAGAGCAGAACAAGTCATTAGCAGACAGGCCAGCCAGCCAGGAGCCACTGTGATAATGACCCGCATTCATTACCCACTGACAGCAGAGACTCAAGTGAAACTAATGACAAAGCTCTTTCCTTCCAACAGGGACTTGGTGGCAAACTTCTTGTTGATGACACTTGAAAAATTGTAAGAAGTCATTAGAAAGCTTCTCCCAACTGTGTGTCTGGTGTATAAAACTTCTAAAGAGTTAGATTGTAGTGAGCAAGAGCCTGCAGATTTGTGGGTCTGGCATAAGGCACCTCAAATGCATCGACAGAGGGTACAAGGATGAACAGATGATTCACCTGGGCTTGGCCATGACCCTTACACCTGTTCCCGCCAGAGCTTCCGGATCAGCAGTGTGGTAAAGAACTTCAGGCAGGTTCTTGATTTTGTAACATAGGTTTCTGGTCTATCAAGTTCTGTGAAACTGGAAAACTGTGCAATCAAGGTACAATTTTTATTTGTTTGTTTTGGAAAAACCCAGTATTTCATGTAAGGTCTTGATTTTGTGTTGGTATCTATGTCAACTCAACACAGGCTAGAGTCATTTGAAAAGAGGGCCTAAGTTGAGAAAATGTCTCCGTGAGACTGGCCTGTGAGCAAGCCTGGGTTGTGGTGACCACCTCTGGGCAGGTGGTCCTGTTTTGTATAAGAAAGCAGGCTGAGGAACCAATGGGAAGCAAGCTAGTAAGCAGACTTTCTCCACGGTCCCTGCTTCAGTTCCTGCCTTGAGTTCCTGTTCTGGATTCCCTGAACGATGAACTTATAAAAAGTAATGAGTTAAACCCTTTTTTCCAAGTTGCCTATGGTTGCTTTATTTACGACAGCAATAGAAACCCTAACTAAGACAGTAGGGCTGTGTTAATAGTTCTCTTGAGCCCCATGGGGTCCATGGGCTGTGGATTGGTCATGTTGTAGATGGACAATAAGTTCAAGGCTATATCCATTCTATGTCCCCTTGCAGGTTAGAGCAATGGGAGGTTCATTGTCTGTGACCTTCCTGGGAAAACAGTTTCCTGGAATAGTCAAGGCTTGACTGATTGGCACAAAGAGATACAGCATTCCCCACCTCCATGTGATGTGGCCTTCCACAGGAGGCAGGCCTGAGTTCTATGGGAAGCTGCTGTGGCCTGGATGCTTTTACACTGGTGCTTAGGGGAGGCCCTTCAATCACTGAGGGCATTCGGCCAAAGGAGACTGAAGAGGCCTCACCTCTTCCTCTTTCTCTCTACATCTTAGATCATGAGGTGGGCATTTTTCTCCACCACACGTTCTTGCCAAGATATGTCACTATTCCCAGAGACCCAAAGCCATGGGACCACATACTCTTGAGATGAACCTTCAGAACTTTGACTCCAAATCAGTCTTTCATTTTTTTATAAGTTCAATAATGTGCCTCAGGCATATCATTATAATGACAGAAAACTGCCTAATACAAGATGAAATAAAATTATTTCCCAAACCACAGTTAGCTGGAAACTGTGAAATCCTGGCTACCAAATCTTCATGTACAGGAAGAAACACAGGCTGATAGTGTAAGCTAGATCTTTTGTGGCCTTTAAGGTTTTTTTTGTTTTAAAATTAATTTTATTTACTTATTTTGCTCTTATTTGTTTTGAAATTACACCTGTTCTTTTAACATGTATACAATATATTTTGGTTATTTCCAGCCCCTTTATCTCTCTCTTTCTTTTTTTATTTTATTTTTTAAGCCCCCTTTTTCTAAACAAATGTTTCCTAACTTTCTTTCTACTTCCATGTATTTTTTGTTATTTTAAACAAATCTTTCTTAAGTTTCTTTCTACTTTGATGTCTTTTTTGTTGTTTGCTTGTTTGCTTATAATCCGCTGAGTTTAATCAGGGTTTCTTGCACAAGCGTGAATGGGTGGAGACTATTTCCTGGAGCATGGATAGCTTACCAGTGGCTACAAAACTGAAGAAAATTGCTTCTCCTCCCTCACCAGTCACTAACTGCCAGTAGCTTGTCAGGGGTCGTGGAACCCAGGGGCCCCTTCCTCATCTACGACTGAAAGTCCGCAGTCCCCATCTTGTGCAGGTCTTGTCGAGACAACCACAGCTGCTTTGAGTACAGTTGTGCAATGACCATATCACATCTAGGACTCAGTGGTTCCTTGAATTCCTCCTCTCTATTCTCTGTCCGTACATTCTCTCTGCTCCCTTTTCTTCAATGGCCTCCCAGCCTTCATGTGGGATGCGGGATGGATACATATTCTTCTTTTTAAGATGGAATATTCAACAGTCATTTACTCTCAGCACCCGGACCAGTAAATGAGTCTGCATTTACTTATCACCTACCACAAGTGGGAGTTTCTCGGACTAACACCTAGAGCAGCGCTAACATGGGTAGAATCGCGAATATTTGAAGGCAGTTTGGCATCATGCCCATTTAATAAAGCAATAGCAGCATGACCCTGCCTGGGTCTATGACCTTTCCAGCCATGGGCTTTGGGGGTGGTCTTTCTGGACAGAGGGTGGTACTGGCGAGGAGTGAAATTTAATCTTAACCCATCTGAGTCCACATTACTTCCCTTCCATGACTAAAACATTACCAAAGCCAGAGAGGCCCTCTGTCAACCACCACTTTTAGGCACAAAAGATGGCTACAATATCAGTTTTCGGCCAACATGACTGCAGAGGGCTACCTTGAGTCTTTCATACAAATTCAGATTTTAAAAAACATTTGATAGCGGCAGACTTTTTTTTATTTCGACTGTTTATCAACCAACTTGTAAGTAAATGCTGAAGCTACCCTTCAGAGGAATAGCATCAAGGAAATGTTGTTTTTAATATTTTCATTTTTATTACTTTTTTTTTATCCCTCCCAGTTTTATGAGAACAATAAAACTTGATCACATTGGTAACCTGATCAGACTTCCTACTGTAAACCTGAAGGAGCTTTAAGTCTTATATTACGGTTATTTGTAGGTAAGCTCTGGAAGCCAGTGGGGTGCACACAGGGAAGGAATTGGTCAGACCAACGCCAGATGCAAGGCTGTGCTATAGCTTCCAATATGTCTGCTGATATCCAGCACTTCCAAGGCAGGGCCAGTCCGTACAAGGCCACGTGCAGCCTCAGCACTGATGTGCAACTTACAGGACCTCGAGTTACCAGGACTTCCCCTATCTGATGCCAGCTGAAATGAGAGCAACAGTTTCCTGGACAGAATAGCTGACCAGGGCCGTGTGGAAAACAGAGAAAAAGAAACAATGTTAAAGAGATAGTAGCTAGTGGCTAGAGAGGTGGCTCAGTGGGTAAGGGTGCCTGCCGTACAAACATGAGGACCTGTGATCAGATCCTCAGCACTCGCATAAAAAGACAGCTGTGGTCACATGCTCCTGAGACCTCAGTGTTGTGGCGAGTGAAAACAGGAGGATGGCTGGGGTTTGTAGGTCCCCAGCCTACTGAGGATTCACAGCGAGACTGTGTCTCAAAGTAATAACGTGGAGAGCAGGCCTTTTCTGGCTTCTGTACATGACAAACAGGGGTGATGGCTAGTTTTGTGTCAACTTGACACAGGCTGGAGCCATCAGAGAGGAAGGAGCTGCAGTTAAGAAAATCCCTTTATATGATCAGGCTGTAGGTAAGCCTGTAGGACACTTTTTAAATTAGTAATCAGTCCGGGGAGGGCCCAGCCCGTTGTAGGTGGTGCCATGCCTCCTTGCAACCTTGGGATTCTCCACTGTCTCTCTGTACATCATGGACCACAGGCTTGCTTATCATATCTTGCACTCATAAATCTAGAACTTCAGGTTCACTTTGCAGAGACCATGGCAAAAAAAAAAAAAAATCAAGGCATTTTCCAGTGGGTGACTGATATAATGGGATTATTATTTTGGAAACCAAAGAAGAGATTTCAAAACAAAGAAGACAGGACAAGCTGATCTCTGCGACCATGTGACAAGTAGAGCTAGGAGGACTGTGTAGGACACTTGAAACTTCAGTTAAGAGGCAGCAGGGAGGAGGAGGAACTGGGATTGCTTCTTGTCTGGCCACAAAGGGAACACATGCATCTATCACACAGGCTGAAACTCTAGTCCCATAAAAAAATTAGTGAAGATTCCTCATTAAAAACAGGACTACAGTATGTGAATGTGCAGGTGTGTAGATGGATGGGCGAGTGGGTGGACGGACAGATGATAGGCAAGGAGATGTTTAATTAGGAACTGAGTCACACTCTTACAGAAACTCTCCAATTGCAAGATGCTCAGGGGGAGCTTCAAGCTGGACCCCAGGATTACTCAGGGTTAGTCTCAGTTTACCCTCAAACGCCAGAAGGCAGGAACCCTGGTGGTGAGATCCTGTCAGGTCTGAGATGCTGAAAGGCTGAAGAGGGTAGTTCAAGGTCAATGCAGAAAGAAGCTGCTTTGAAGGGAGTCAAACCGGGGAGTCCTCTCCTAGTTGAAGAAGGGTTAGCACTTTTGTTTCATCCAGACCTTAAAGTTAGGTGTGGACCAACCACATGAGAAAGGGAAATTTGCTTAAGCTACCAATTTAAGTGTTAGTCTCATCCAGAAATATCCACATAAGGGGCTGGAGAGATGACTCAGTGGTTGAGAGCCCTGTCTGCTCTTCCAAAGGTCCTGAGTTCAATTCCCAGCAACCACATGGTGGCTCGCCACCACTTATACTAAGATCTAGTATCCTCTTCTGGTGTGCAAGCTCACAATGCAAGAAGAACACTGTATAAATAATAAATAAATAAATCTTTTAAAAAATATCCAGATGAATGCTGGAGTAAACATCTGGACATCTAGTCCTGTTAAGATGGGGTATGCAATTGACCATTTCTGTATACATTCAGGGAGGAGTTCCTGAAAGGTTAGTATGGATTCTTTGTCAGGAATTAATACCATTTGGACTCAATTTCCTTTACTTGTGGGTATAGACTTGTGACTCAGGCCCCTGTGACGGTTCATATTGTTATCCTGGCAAGATCTGAAGTCACTTAGGAGACCAACCTCTTGGCTGTGTCCATGAGGTAGTGTCTAGGTTGGGTGGTACTGCTCCCTGGCTGGGATCCTGAACTGACTTAAAAAGAGCAAGTAAGCTGAGTACTAGCATCCTCCCTCTAACAACCGCTGCCCCCACCCCCTACCCGCACTCTGCTTCCATACTGGGGGTGCAATGTGACCAGCTGCCTCAAGCTCCTGCTGCTGCGGCTTCCTTAGCACGAAGGATCACACCTTCCTCCTCAAAAAGCCAATTGATCAATGCTCCATCCTTCTGTAAGTCAAGAGACTTCAATAATACACGCCCACACGTTCCCCTCAGACAGCCTGAATCTAACACGTTGCCACTTCATGCAGCCAAGTCTTGCTTTACCCAGTTGCTGCTACCCAAAGTATCTTCCACTCAGCCTACTTACTTGGAGGATGCTTCCTTTGCCTTCCAGATTCTTGAGTAGCACCTCCTCCTCTGGAATCTCCTTTAGGCAACATGACACCTAAGGTGAAAAAAGAGATTGCCCTCTTTCCCCATCTTATTTCCCTCATCAACTGCTGTCTTACCTGAAAGCTTTGTTTTAGTCTCCAAACAGATCCGTGTTTGCTGGGAGACTGAGGCATAGGCCTGCACAGAAGTATATTGTTTTATTGAAGTGGCTTTAGTCAAGAAGTTATGTCTCTCCCTGCTTTCCTCCCTTTGTCAACTCTTTAAACGGATGTAACCTTGGCTTAATTAGCCCTAAGTTGCTGTCCATGGTGTTACAAGGCTTGTCTGGTTCCATCTTAAAACACAGCAATCTTGCAAGCGTTCATCCTTGCCTTCTCTTCCTTAGTGAATATATGAGTTTCCGCATGCTGGGTCTTTATGTTTAAGCCATACATGCTGGCCAGTTTTCTTTTGTTTTGTTTTGTTTTTGTTTTTGTTTTGTTTTGTTTTTACTTGTCAGCTTGACACAAGCTAGGGCCATCTGGGAAAAGGGAACCTCCATTGAGAAAATGCTTCCATCAGATTGGCAAGTCTGTGGAGGCATTCTCTTAATTAGTGACTGATGTGGGAGGGTCCTGCCATTGAGGGCAGCGCATCTCCTGGGAAGGTGGCCCTGGGTTGTATAAGAAAGCAGACTGAGCAAGCGATGGAGAGTGAGCCAGTCTGCAGGATACCTCACAGCCTCTGCATCGGTTCCTGTCTCCAGATTCCTGTCCCTTCTCTGACTCAGCTTCATGATGGGCTACAACTGTAAACCAGAATAAACCCCTGCTCTCCTCGAGCTGCTTTTGGTCATGGGGTTTATCCCAACAACAGAAAGCGAACTAGAATACCATATAAGTCACTAAAGAAATAAATATATAACACGAGACGAATGTTTAAAGATTCATGTTTATTTTTCCAGAGTTACATTACTAGTTAATAAAACATTTGTCTGTTGGCTTTGTGCATTTCCCTCGAGGCCATGCTAAGCATTTTCTCCTGCTGTCAGCTCTGGTACTAGTTGGGGGGGAAGGGGAACCCTGGGAATCATCCTGGCAGCCTCCAGGGCAGGGTGAAGAGAAAAGTCACAGTCTTCAATGCTGGCCAAGATGTCAACCAGCCTGGGTGCTCTGTTTCCTTTCCCAAATGTTCTTTAAAGAGATGTTGTTGGCAGTGGTTTCTGAATTCTGCCTGGAGGAGGAGGAGCAGACTGCTGGTAGTAAAGGGCGCAGCCCCACTCCAGGTGGCTGACCTTGAGTTTCAGTCCTGCTACCTTGTAGTTGTGTGACTTTCCTGCATGCCTGTGACTCAGTTTCTCCATCTTCAAAAGAGAATAATATTATCTCCTTATTTGCAAGATTGCTGGGAGAATGGTATGATGCAAATATAAATAGAAACATGTCAGCTATTGAGAATTGAACCCAAAAGAAAACTCACGTGGTTTATAAAGCCTCAGAGGTACACATGTGACCCAGGGACTAAGATTCAGGACTCAGTAGCCATGTGAAATCAATCTTGACTCAGAAAAATAGCATTTCTCTTTTGAATTTTTTAGTTTCTTTTTTAAATGAAGATTTATTTTGTGTGTTTGTGTGTGTGTGTGTGTGTGTGTGTGTGTGTGTGTGTGTGTGTTCACCTCATGTGCATTCAGGTGCCTGTTGGAGCCAGAACAGTGCATCTGATCCTTAGGAGCTGAAGTTATAGGCTGTTGTGAGGAACATGATATGGGTGCTGAGAACTAAATTCACGTCCTCTGGATGAGCAGAAAGTGCCCTTTAACCACTGTGCCACCTCTCCAGCCCATATGAGAAGATTTTAAAATACTTCTTTGCTTTGCACTAAATGCTGGAACCATCATATTCAAAAGCATGGGCTCTGTTACTAGTTCTCAGTGGCTGAAACACGGAAATGACTGCCTCCTATTCCACATGCACGTGGCGAATGGAGGACTGAGGCCAGAGATCCAGAGTCTCTGTGTGCCTTTGGCTATCACTAGTGGTCCAACCCGACTTCTTTTGGTATGCAGTTACTGTCATGGATGGAAACAGATTTAATCCTACAACTCTGGTATATATGTAATAGCTCCTCCAAGGGCAATAATGAGAAAGGCTCTGAAGTTGAGTGAAGATAGAGCAGGTCGTTTCCAGATTCTGAGTATACCCGAAAGATGCTCCACTGCACAACAAGAGCATTTGCTCAACTATGTTCATAGCAGCCTTATTCATAATAGATGTTTGAAATTTTAAGTTGCTTTAAACCACTACAATGCCTGCTGTAAGTTATAGCTGGGGAAAACTATTTGAACACATTCAACATAGATTTAAGGTTTTAGGCCAGTCCTTCATGCTTCTTTTTTTCTGCTTGATATGGGATTTCAAATAAAATAATTAGCCTGCCCTTACCCTCATCTGGACTCTGGACAGCAGCCATAATGCTTTTGGGGACATTAAGTTTCTACTTTGCTATCTGCCACTCATGTGCATCATTTTTTTAAAAAAAGATTTATTTATTTATTATGTATACAGTGTTCTGTCTGCATGTACAGAAGGCACCGGATCTCATTACAGATGGTTGTGAGCCACCATGTGGTTGCTGGGACTTGAACTCAGGACCTTTGGAAGAGCAACCAGTGCTCGTAACCTCTGAGCCACCTCTCCAGCCCCATGTGCACCATTCTTAAGATTCACTTCCTGCTACTTTAATCCTTCATTACTTCTTCCTTAACTAACTCCTACTGCTCAAAAATAAGTTCACCTTAAAAAATTTTTTAATTTATTAATTTAGTTATTTTTAGTGTGTTGCCTACCACATATGTATCTCCCTCCCCACTCCCCTGTTTATTTTTAAAAAACAGGGTTTCTCCATGAACCTAGAGCTCACTGTTTTCGCTAGGCTGGCTGGCAAGCAAACTTCCACGATCTAGCTCTCTTGGTCCCATGATGTTAAGATGACAGGCACACATGGCTCTGTGTGGATGCTAAGGATTCGAACTCAGGTCCTCTTGTTTCTAAAGTAAATTCTCTTGCTCACTGAGGAATCTCCCCAGCCCCAACTTCACCTTCTGCTCCCTAGAAAAGAGCAGAGATTAATATGAGGATCCCTTCTCTCTCTCTCTCTCTCTCTCTCTCTCTCTCTCTCTCTCTCTCTCTCTCCTCCCCCCTCTCTGTTGTTGCTTTTTGTTTGTTTTTGTTTTTTTGAAGCAGGGTTTTTCTGTGTAGCTTTGGCTGTCCTGGATGCACTTTGTAGACCAGGCTGGCCTCGAACTCCCAGAGATCCGCCTGCCTCTGTCTGCCTCCCTGAGTGCTGGGATTACAGATGTGCACTACCATGCCTGCCTTCCACTCTCTCTTTGGGGGAAGCTGCAGCCATTCTCCGCACCTTCCCTTTAGTCTAAAAGGATGGAATAGTCTTCTCCTCTTCTAGTCCAATGCTTTTGCCACGCAGTGAGCAGCAGGCTGCTGCTCTCTCCGGAACTTTCTTCATCTTGTTGGTCTTCAGTCTGCTTTTTACTTTTTGTCTTTGTTATTACTTTGTCTTTGTATCTCAGCATGATTCTGTAAAACACCAAGCAAATGTGAAAACTGACTCTCACCTTCCTCCTCCATCATCCAAGCTCACAAGACACCTCACCTCCCATCTGCTGAAACTGCCTGGTTCTCCCTAGGCGTCCATTGAGAGATGAGTGGACAAAGAAAAGGTACCACAGAGGGGTGGCTGAGGTGGCCCATCAATTCCTAATAGCATCTGCTCATATCCGCTGTCTTTCCCATCTGTGCACGAATCCTCCAGTCCTTGTCATTTTTCAAAGCCACCACTGGGCTTTGTGGATGGTCTCTATTGATCTCTCTTTCATTAGTCTCTTCTTATCAATGTTCTTCCCCCTTTAAAGCCATTTTTCTTTTCTTTTTCCCACCGTACCTTTCTCTCTCTCTCTCTCTCTCTCTCTCTCTCTCTCTCTCTCTCTCTCTCCTTCCTTCTTTTGAGATAGAGGGGTTCGTTTGGTTTTGGGTTTTGTTTTTGTATAGTCGAGGTTCGCCTCCAAGCCAGGCACCTCCTTCCTCAGCCTCCTCTGCACGGCGATTAAAAGCCTCCAAATATCGCTTCTCTTTCATCTAGAATCCATGGGGCTGTAGAGATGACTCAGAGGCCAGGAGAACCTGCTGCTCTCCCAGAGCACCTGGGGTCAGCTCCTAGCTCCTACAGGGAGGCTCACAACTGTCTGTAATTTTCAGTCCAGGAGATCCAACACCCTCTTCTGACCTCTGCAGGCATTACATATTTGGGCTGAGAAAAACCCACCCCATCCAGCCCAGCCAAAACAAAAAACCCACATATAAAAGAAAGTTTTTAAAAAATAAATATTTCTTTTTACAAAAAGAAACATTGTCAATCTTTTTCCTTTTCAAGTATTTGATCCACTAGATAGACAAAATGTTTCAAATTGCCTGATCAGATAAATTCGCTCACTTCATTTACTTCTTTTAGCTTTTCTTCATTCATTGGGAACCACTGTGTCCATCTCTTTCTTTACCATATTAACATGTCTACATTAAATTTTATTTTAAAATTAATGTTGCTATAGCTCTCCCTACAGTTGAAATGTACCTAATAGGTTTTTTTTCTATTTGCCTTTTGATTTTCTTTGAGGTCTTTTTCCATGCACATTTCTTCTTGCCAGCTTCCAGGATGAAAAAAAATAATCAGATCCTCTATTTTTAAAAACCTGTACCCATTTACATTTATTGTCATCACTGCTATGCATTTGGACTTCTTTCTCCATCTTACTCTGTGATAGCTCTTAAACCCTCTTCATCCCTCTCCTTTTCTAAAGCCTAACAGACAATTTTTTTCCTGATAACAGTTGATAACACGTGGTAAACTTCTTAGGCTTTGGGGCCAAGGAAGAAGGCAGTGGTGTCTCATGATGCTCACTTGGCATTAGAGAGGCCGAATTTCCACAGCAGATTTGGCCTTGTTTGTTTTTGTTGTTGATTGTCTTAAAATTGTAACGTGAAATATCATGGCACGGTGGTACACCCTTGTAATCTCAGCACTTGGGAGTCTAAGGCAGGAGATGTGGCACAAGTTCAAGGCCAGCCTAGACTACCTGAGAGCCTGTTTCAAGAATGAAATAACAACTCACCATATATGATTACAAGAACAAAACTGAAGATAAGAAGTTTATCATCTTAAATGGGTTTGTTTTCTCCATGTCCTTTTTTGGGCCCAATTCCTTGACTCCTACAATCAGACTTGACTTAATTAGAGAACGGGCTTTGCTAACAAGGGAGCCAGTTGGAAACAACTTTGGTGGCAGCTTTGTTTTCAGTTTTGTGCTCTTGTGAAGACGTTCTGTTAAGCTGATACAGTTTTGGTTGATTTGCTTTCCCCCACGTGGCTCCCATGAGGCATAGGCTACTGTGTCTTTCAATGTACAAGAGATAGCAATATGAAAAAAGCACATTATACACATACCTCAAAGGGCCATAACAATGCCCACTATTTTCCACAGTAATATACACTAATGAAAAAGGACTGCAAATTACAAATTTCAAGTCTAATTTTTCTTCTTGTTGACATGTAGAATTTATTTGGGCTATGTAAAAACATCTATGAGACATCTATGCATGTGATTCTGATGATGCTGGGATACAGGTACCCAGGTCCTGCTCCCTTCACTTTGCAGTGTGTAGCCACAGAAAACCCACACTGCTTGATCCAGGGCCTCAACTCTGTCCATCGAAGGCAGAGGCAGTCTTATCTCAACAACTGAGCAAGCTGACTCTCAATAAATCTACGTTAATGGATACTGAAATTTTAGTTTTATGTTGTGAAATAGTCTTCTTCATTTGAGTTTCTCCAATTGTGAAGCAACATAAAAACAACCTTTAGTTCATGGGCCACATATAAGGCAGTAGTAAGCTAGAGAAACAACCTTGTATTGTCTCCTGATACATTTTTTTGTTTGTTTTTGATTCCCTCAATTCTGTTGGAAACTATAATTGTGTTCATGTACTTGTCTTGTTTAAATTCTAAACTCTTGCTTACTAAATTAGATCTAATTCCTAAAGGATTTATTGTTTTATGTTATGTATCTGAGTAGTTTGTCTGCATGTATGTGTGTGTGTGTGTGTGTGTGTGTGTGTGTGTGTGTGTGAACCCCTTGTGTGTGGGGCGGCCATGGAGGTCCAGAAAGAGCATTGGCATCAGTTCTTCTGATGCTGAGAAATGAACAGAGGTCCTCTATGAGAGCAATAAGTACTCTTAACGGCAGAGCTCTCTCTCCAGCCTCTAAGTTAAAGTTATATAATTAAAAACAATTTTAGCTATATTTACATTTCAATTCAAACTTATTGGATTGTTCTGTGTCTGCTCAAGAAGAAGGCACTCGTATTCTCACATCATATGTGGTCTTTATAAGAGCTGGCACAATAGAATAAATTCCTTTCAGTCAAGTTTATTTTTCTAGATTATATGAGGTTTTATTAAGTGAGCATGGAGGAGAAGGAAAGGGGGAATGGGTACCCGAGAGAGAGAGAGAGAGAGAGAGAGAGAGAGAGAGAGAGAGAGAGAGAGAGAGAGAGAGAGAGAGAGAGAGAGAAAGGAGAGAGAGAGAGAGAGAGAGAGAGAGAGAGAGAGAGAGAGAGAGAGAGAGAGAGGCAGTGAGAGAGACACAGAGAGACAGACAGAGACAGAGGAAGAGAGAAAAAAACTTCAGTGAAGATTTAGTAGGTCCAAGCATATGGCATTTCCTGGCCACATCCACTTATTATATAGAAAAGCAATGCAGACCAGTGAGGGACGATAGACTTTGGGTCAGACAAAGAGCTTTAAATTTTGGAGCCCCTGTCCTCAGGCAAGTCACTGGGTTCCTGTGAACCACAGCTTTGTCATTTCTGAGGCTGAGCTGCTAACACACATTGATTACTATTGTGCACAGCTGTCACAAAGTCACTGCTCTTAGTAGACACTACATGGAATTTTTCGTTGCTCTGATGACACACAGTACTGGCTAGTGCTTTTCAGTGGCATGATCTGTGAGCCAGGTACAAGACCCCAGTTCTAAACTGTGCCTCTGTACACAGTTTGGATGAACAAGTCTTTGGATGATTCCGCTCAGTCTTTTTCACAGGAACATCTATAAAGCATGTGGCACACTCGGGCTTTGTACCGAGCACCTCACTTCTTAAAGGCCACGGTGTCACCCCTAGCCTGGGGGGTGCGAAACAGGATGGAACAAGTCAGCCAGGACTTGCTATTCTGACCTCAGGTGTGTGAAATGCCATTTTCACTGTGGACTCCCCATTAGGCTGTCAAAGAGGTGTTGAGTTTCCTGTGTGGATGAGCCCTTGGGAAATGGGAGCTCAAGAGTGGGCTCCGTCTCAACAGGGCAGAAAGTGGAAGCACCCATATTACTTTTTGTCTGAAAAGCTGTGGCTCTTTCCTGCGATAAATGTCATTTTCATTTTCTTCCTAAGATGAAGGCACACATGGTGTTGTTGGATGTGCTAACAGGCTCACACACTTGAAGCCTGGCAATGGTAATGCTCCTGCAAAGAGAGAAAACCCATATTGTTAGGAAAATATAACATTGGTACAAGTTCTTTTTCCTGATGTTTACATTTTGATCATGTGCTAAATACATTATCCAGGGCACTAGGAGAAAAAAAAAATGACAAAAAGAGAAGCCACAATTGATTTCTAGAGAATTATGTAACAAACAATTCTTTAAAAACTTTTTTTTGTCTTTCTATTTAGATTTCCTTCTTTGTGTTACATTGTTAAAACAACAAGCCAAATAGCCTTTTATTTCCTCCAGTTAGAATATGCAATTCATAATACACATTCTTTTCATCCTAAGCTTCAAAATTAAGAAATAGACAGAACAATGAACACAGACGAACGAAGCAGCTAAGTGTGTGGTTTTTCAGGACTCTTGAAACTAAAACCTCTCATTAAAGTATCCTCCCCCCGACTCCCAGTCCATCTTCCCCAGTGACCTGCCCGTAGGCTCCCTGTAGTGAAGTGGTCGCAGCCTGGGCAAAGGCTCCCAGTTGCTCGGCTCAGGTGTTGACACTAATGTGTGCCTCGGGCAGCTCCCAGCCACTGGTGCATGCAGGAGTGAGGGTCTGTGTGTGGGTGATGGATCGGGAGAACCATTAGGGGCTTGGGGACAAGTAAGCCACTCAGAACTTCCAGAGGGCATAAAATTGAGCTTTCACACATGTATTCTATGTGTCTCCCACGGTGTAACAAAGCCAAGCCCAGTGCCTGTGAAAGGAAGCCAGGGGAGGGACCAAGTGCTGTCTTCGAGCGCTTCCGAACCATAGTGGCCTTGCTGTCAACTCTGAATTTCGTATGCCCCAGCTCCATATCCTAGCCCGGCTCTGTGTCCTAGCATGACACCCACACCTTAACAGAAGATGCCTAGCTTCAGGGCCTCTGAGACTGTGTCTCAATTGCACCTGTGTTACTGAGGTCCAGTAGTAGAAAGATTGTCCTCTGTGAGGGCACTCAAACCGGTGACAGAACACTGCGAGGGGCTGAGTTTGGCATGGAAGAGAGTTGTGTGGAAAGCATAGGGTATGAGGGTGCTCAGCATTTATTCAATCATTCATTCATTCCCTCATTCATTCAACAATTATCAACTGCCCACGCTGCCTGGACACTGGAGATGTTGCTGACTTGGATTTCGGGGAAAGACTCTGGAGCAGGAAGTAGGGATAAAGGGAATCTAGGGAAGTTGGGGACAGAGAAGTAGGTCCCTTCTGACTTAGCTCAGTGTTAGCTGTGACGCCCCCCCCCCAAGAAACAAGTCATGTCACCTCAAGTTGCACGTCACCACCAAACATGCTGGCTGGGCTGCGGTTTGAGATTGTAAAGACACAAGGCACTTTAAGCACCAGCAACACTCTTGGCACCTTGATGTCAGTGTGCCCTGATGGATGAATGGGTGACTCTCAACTCTCAGGGACCAATGCATAGGCTCCATCTGTTCAGTGTTGAGGCAGGATTACAAGTCTCTGCGTGTGAAGGTCTGGCTTAGTATAACTTCTATGTATCCTCTTTAGAGAAAGGGCAAAGCCATTTCTGGCTGTCTGCGTCCAGCAATGATAAAGCTGGCTCATGGAAGTAGGTTTTTTGCGTGACAGAAGGCTTAACCCTGAGTGACATGCTTAACACGTTGGGAGTCAACAGGTTCTCTATGTTTCAGCTCAGGGATGCAGAGAAGCCCCAGGGAAGTTTTACCCAGAAGCCCTAGAAAGCTCAGCTCCAGTCCCAGCAAATGACAGGTCTCCCAACAAAAGGACAGGCCTTAGGTTACACTCATCATATGTTGCTGTGGAGAGAGGAACAAAGCCAGCTCACTCCACCCAGGGTGTGCAAATGCTTCTGCCTAAACCACCCCGAGGTTAGGGAGGGCGAGCAGAGTGTGGAACACAGCCAGGTACAGTTAGCAGGTGCAACATGGCAATGTGGTATCTGGGCTTGTGCATCGAAAGCAATCATTTTGGAGCCAAATGGCCTCAATTCAGCCAGTGCTGTGGCTGCTCCTCATCAGGGCAACAACCAGAACTCACCATTCTCTGTTGGTGTGACTAACATAGATTCTTAGTTGGCCCTCCAAAAAAATTTTATCGACTGAATCCCATTTCGTTAGGCTCTATGGTAACTCAACTTCTGTTACATTCTGTGATGTTTCTGTGATTTTCACCCACCTCGTCTGGCCCTGAATGCAAGCATGACCTTCTAAAAGTATTATTTGAAGACATCATGGATAGATGCTGTAATGAGTGAATTTTCCCTTGAGGATTCTGTCTAGGAGAGTGCTCTATGGGGTGTGTGTGTGTGTGTGTGTTTGTGTGTGTGTGTGTGTGTCTGTCTGGGTGCATAGTTTGTGTGCCAGGATTCCCTGGTAGCTCTCAATAGATGAGTCTTGCCCATCACCTAGTTATTTTACTTGTATTATTTACTTGGGGGAGAAACTTCAGGTTCCATATTGCTGAAGACTTCTCCTAATCACCGTGTTGCTGGGTCCATGAGTGACAGAAGACACCAGCTGCAGGGACACACTTTAAGAAACAAAAGACTGGAGTCCAGGACAGACAAGGCTACACAGAGAAACCTTGGCTCAAAATAAAAACAAAAACAAAACAAAACAAGAAAAACAAAAAGGAACGCAGGCAGGCACACACACATACACACACACACACAGTTTAATCAACACTTGAAATGAGGCCTCATGTCTTGAAGTTAAGGGCCCATGTTTCAGACACGTCTACACTTTCACAAACATGTTCAAGGACCATCGGGGGTCTTAATTGGAATATTCTTTTTAGAATAGGCATTCTTCCTCACTCAGTGATCAGTCCATATCCAGGGAGATTATGGCTCATGCTCTTAGGTTTAAAAACACCCAACTTGTTATGACTTTATTGGCAATGGTCAGAATTCTTAATAACCCAGTGTGTGGACATTTTGAATAGGCATTTCCCTCTGAAGTGTGGCGCTTGTTTCTACATTTGAAATGGTTTAGCTCCACTCAGTGGTCCACTCAGATGAGGAGCTGGGTGTCCAGCTTGTCACCATAAGGTGTTCATGGCATCTTGTGCTGTAGACTCACAGTTAGTATTAATATTTTGACATTTTCTGTAAGTTTCACAATTTCAAAGGCAATGAAAAGAGGGAACGAGGCAAACCTGGGCACAAGGACCAGGAGGGGGTCTTTAGCAGCATTCTCCAGCATTGACATGACACCCTGGTTTATCCTAGGGCAGCTTTAGAGAGAAGGTCAAGTTCACCAGTCTGCTTTGTTTGCGTATTGGTTTTTGCATTTGGGCAGAGTCCTCTCTCTAGGGAAATGCCCCTTTGTGATGCTGAAGCTGCCTGCACCAGAGGCTGCCTCCCCTCCACCTATTCACACAGACACAGGGACTGTCTTAGAGAAAGGATGGACTCTGCTTGGCTTTTAATACTACCATTTCCCAAATATCCTGCAGTACTGGATGTGTGTGTGTGTGTGTGTGTGTGTGTATGTGTGTGTGTGTGTGTGTGTGTGTGTGAGAGAGAGAGAGAGAGAGAGAGAGAGAGAGAGAGAGAGAGAGAAACTCCTTGTGACAGAGTGTGATGTAGCCTAGGTTTGCCTCAAACTCACTATGCAGCTAAAGCTGGCCTTGAAACTTGGTTTTCCTCTCTGCCTCTGATGTGTTGGAATTACATTAATTTGCAACAGCACCCTACTGGAATATTTTAACTTATGTCTTTCTCATAGAGAGCTCATCTGTTTGATATACTGTTACTTATTACTTCTATGTAGCTTTGCACGGCCAAACCATTTTTAAATACCCAAAACTGACTTTTAGGCAAACAACACTGGAAAAAGAATTTCTCCTTTCTCAATTTTAATAGAAAATTCAGCATCAGAAGCAAAAAAAATAAACATGACTTCCTACAGCCAGAAGCTGCCTGTCACACAGCCATGACACCCCTTGGCTATATATGTTATCCAATTTTGTGGAAGCCTTGATGCAAGTTACACTGTATTTCTTCTTGTCATAGCTAGTTAAAGTTTTCTTTTCAATTTTCTTATAGGCATAAGGTGTAAAACAGGGTGCTCTTCTTTTGCATGTTATTTTATTAAAATAGGCCCAAAGACCCCATACCCCTTTCTTTATATTCTAAATAATTTATTTTTCCCTGAATTTTAAAAATTGGAGAGAGGATACAGCTTGGTTAAGCAATGCTATGGTACCCAACTAGCACATGGATCACCTCCTGGTGGCAGCAACTGAGATGCTGCATCACACCAGGCAGGAACAGCACTCAGCACCTAGCACCTAGCACCCAGCACCCAAGGCCACTGCTTCTCATTCCCTCTTCATCAGGCACACTGTAGGGCACAGAGGACCACTGCTCTCATCTGCAGGGCAGTGGCAGCCTTGGCCAAGCAGGCAGGTTTGAGGTAAATCAAGGCAAACCTACCATGTTGGTGCCAAGTGGGACTGGCCTTACTAAAGGGACAGCCTCATCTCAAATAAGAGTCCTCTCTCCACTCTCCTTCATGGGATGCACCCCTCCTATATGTCCTGGCGTGGTGTGTCCCCAGAGATTGCCAGATGACCCAAAGACTCATGATAGCTAGCTGGCTGGAACCCCTAGGAGCTGCAGAAAGCAGAGAGGTCCAAATTCCATTTCTTAATGATTTTGAGCTCCTTGCCAGTTACTGTCAGTATAAATAGAAGACTGGAGAGTTAAATTCATGGTGGGGGTGGGGGTGTGGGGGGGGGGAGGTAGTTTTCAGGATTCTGTTTGCCTCGGGGCCGCCCCAGCAAAGGGAGAAAGCAGGAGTGGAGAGAAACCCAAAACAGGTGTGGCCATCCACCTGCCCCAGGTGAGCTTTAGTGTGTTCTGCGGTGGTGGTAGCTGTGGTGGTGGAGGCAGGTAAGGCAAACCCAAAGCTGTCCAGGGATTCCTAGGTGTCAGCTACTCTGTGGTCTGGGGACAGGTTCTGTAACAGGGACACTAATAATGCTAGGAGTAGAGCGACAGGGGAGGGAGCTGGTGTCCCCAGGTACCCCTTTCTGCTGAAACGGCTCCTCCCAACCTCCAAATCTATAAAGTTCCTCTTTCCACGCGGCCTAAGCCCAAGCAAGAGTCCTGGACTCCTCTCAGTGTGCAATCTCCTGAGGGTGGAAGGCAAAAGGCAGCCACATATGGGCCCTCTGGGTGCTCTTGCTGCCCAGCTTCCTCTTCTCCTCTGACCAGCTCCCAAGACTTCCCTCTCGAGACTAGAGACTTCCAGGCTTCTTTAGGAACCTATCACCCTTTAAGGGGCTCTCAGGAGTGCTCTGTCTGAGAGCCCAGGGCTGGATCTATAGGCAGAGCCCCAGAAACAACCCGAGAGTGGATATGCTGTTTCCTCCTGGGCAAGGGGGTACACAGCAAACTGCATCTGCCTCAGCTCGGCTCCACACAGGAGCTCTGCCATTTCCTGTGCGGCACCTGTGGGGCCCCCAAGGAGGGATTGATTCAGGGTCTGAACTCAATGTTGGAACAGAGCACCTGGCCAGTCTCCAGTCTTTCTTCAAACTTCAGTCCCTTCCTGGCTGTAGACTAGGTGACCCGCCCTAAAGCCGGTAGCCCCTGTCTGATGGACCGAGTCCAGGCTAGGCACGGTGTTAGGGATCTGAGGACCGTGAGTAGCCACGGTTGGCGGCCTTCTTAAAGAAAAGTCACGGGTCAGGCCGTCGGGGATGGTGCCAAAGCTGCCAGCCAGGGTGCCCATGGCCGTGGAGAAGCCGGAGAGGCAAGAGGTGGTCTCAGGGGCAGGCGGGGATGGTGAGGTCTGCGGGTCCTGGGAAGCCAAGCCACGCAGTGGCAGTGGCTGCTCCAGTGAGGCTCCCCCTGGGCTGTTGGTTCCAGCTGCAGTAGCCTCGCTGGTCTCTCCTCTCCTCCTCCTCTTCCTTCGGAAGTTCCCGTTGTCAAACATTTTCTCGCAGTTTGGGTCCAGCGTCCAGTAGTTGCCTTTACCTGCGGAGAAAGGCAGTTCAGAAAGCCTGTGTTGACCTCACTGGTTCCTGCAGAGGGTCCTGAGCCCTTCTCGTCCCAAGCCATGAGGTGTCATTTTGTGTTGGGAATGGGCCTCCACAGTCATACTGCAAGTGTTTGGATGCTCCAGAAAGATCCAGCTATGGACCCTTGAAGGATCATCTAAGTACATCAAGTTAGACCCTGGGGAGACTGCGCAAGAGGATCCTTCTGGGCTCAGCCAGTGGAGCAGAGCTAACCACGTCGGGACTCTCTCTAGGGTCCAATGCTTTCCAGAGACAAGTCACTCCCCAACACACCCCAGATTTTTAAAGGTAGGCCCTATTTCTCCCATTTTACAGGGAGATGTATCGAGGGCCAGAGATGTTAACTCCCAAGGCCGCCTCAGGTTGTTGGCTAACTTTCTAGGCTTCAAACAGACAGCACTGAGCCCTGGGTCGCTCTAACCAGAAGCTAAGACCTGAAGATTCTGCTGCTATCTCCGAACCCATCTGTGCCTAAAATGTCTTTCCTCCCCAATTCACCTCACTTGAGTTCTCTCAACTACATCAGTGGGTCGCCCGGGGTTGTTTCTACCCCAGCCACCCCACCTGCGTCCAGGGTCCTGGATGGGGCGTGCGTTCTTTTGGTTACCTGGGTCGTTCTCATCTCGAGGCACCTTCTTAAAGCAATCATTGAGCGACAGGTTGTGGCGGATGGAGTTCTGCCAGCCCGCCTTGCTGCGCTTGTAGAAGGGGAAATTGCCAGCCACGTACTGGTAGATCTGGCTGAGAGTCAGCCTGCGCAATGGCGCGCTCTGGATAGCCATGGCTATCAGCGCGGAATAGGAGTAAGGCGGCCGTACCAGCCTCAGCAGCTCCTGCTGTCCGGACAAGCTCAGCCAGGCAAGATCTGCGCCCGCCAGGCTGCCTGCTGCGCTGAGGAGCGAACCCGGAGCCGCGAGGGCCGCCGCTGCATAGGATGGAGCCGGTCCCGGTCCCGGTCCCGCTGCATAGGGCGCCGGGCTGAGTGCAGCCGAGTTCACCCACAGGCGCCGGCCAGAGCCCAGATCCGCACGTCCATAGCCAGAGGGGTGCGCAACGGCCCTGGCCAGGCCGGGCGGGACTGAGCAGGAACCCAGGCCGTCGCAAAACCCAGGCACGTCCAGCTCTCTGGCCTGGGCCCGTGCTGTTGGCTGCATTCCGAAGCTCATGGGCGTTCCATTCATCCTGCCCCCACCTTCCAGCCCTGGGCCCTTTAAATGCCATTGGGACGGGGTGGGGGTGGGGTGGTGCACTGAGTGAGAGTATACAAGGTGGTGAGTCTCCTCCCCTGCCAGCTTTGGAGGAGTGAAGTCTATGTTCCTGCCCTCAGGTCAGTTTTTGGCTCCGCCCTGGGACACTCAGACAAGCAGTCTCTGAAACTGTCCCAGGGTACCTATGTCCCTCTGTGTTCAGAGTCCTTTGTGGCCTGAAGTGGAAGAGGATCTGACGTTTTCTCAGATCCCAGCTCCTAAAGCTAGGCCCTTCGTGCATCTGGGGTCTTTACTCGGCCCTATCTCAGGGCAGAAATTGAGAGCAATTGTCATGCACCTAAATTCCTAGTGAGGTCCTTAGGTGTGACAGGGACAGGGCCTCAAGAAGAGGCATGGGAAGAGTAGAATAATCCAGAAAGAATAATCTGGAGAATCTGTGTCATGAATACCAGAAGGAAGCCTGGTGCGGAGCTGCATGTTTCTGCGGCAATCCCAGAAGTCTCCCACCACGGAAGCCAGATTTTCAGATGCTGGAAGAGTCGGGGCCCTGTTTGACTTGTTTGCCATGTAGCTTGGGGCACCTAGTGCAAGAGGGAGCAGTGAAAGCCTTTCTGGGCACCCCCTGAAGAACCTAAAAAAACAAAAACAAAAACAAAAAACGGGTGTCTTCGCGGTGTGCCAGACACCATGCATCCCTCTGTTTTGTTGCTGAAGAGCACTGCTGGACTTACCCAGCTGTAAAGCTCTGGCCTTTCCTCCCCGTTCCGGCTACTGGTTAGCCAGCAGTTGCCCAGATACCCTTGCCTTAGGCACCATGTGGGGTTAAAACTGTCAGATGTGTATCAGGGATCCTTCACTGAGGTCATTTGACTGAAGATACAAAATTTCTGGCACAGGAGAAATAATGGAGTGGGGTTGAGATGGGGTGGGTACCATGGTTGTTCCCACCCTCCCCCAAATTATTCCCTCCAGTGTGAGAGACCAACTTGTTGAAATCTGGCTGACCTAGGGACCCTTCCTAATTGCCACAGCAACCTAATATTATGTCAGGCTATAAAGGAAAAAGTCCAGTCTGCCCCGGCTTTTGGCTGAGGAGGTACCTGCTGATTGGGACTATGGTTTGACCTAGCCTTGGAATGAAGGAATTCTGTGCTGTAATAACAAATAGACACCTTGTGACACAACCGACTAATGAGGCAGTTTGACAAGCACAGGAGGAAGTGAGAGTCTATCTAGTGCAAACTTAGCCTCCACACTCTGTAGCCTTTAGGAAGAGGCTGACTAACTGAAGGTACTTGCCAGCCAGTGACAAAAGCAGGCTGGCATTGACTAGGATGTGTGCTTTCCAGCCAGACTATGGCCCTGCCTCCATTCCCCATTCCTCAGAGGGCTGGTTGGGGGAGTAAGTACCCACAGATACCCCCAACACACACACACACACACACACACACACACACACACACACACACGAGAGAGAGAGAGAGAGAGAGAGAGAGAGAGAGAGAGAGAGAGAGAGAGAGGGAGGCCCAATGGTAAGAAGCTTTCTGAAGTCATCCTCCCTGGCTTCTCAAGAGGCAACTATTTACTGCATATCCCTAACCAGCAGCCAGTGCCACCAGCCTCTCTGTTGAGCCATTTCCAAGATGTGCTCAAACTTACAAAAATTTCTCTGTGGGTTTAAGGAGCTTTTAGTAACCTCCTTTGGAGGGGGAGTTTTTTTCCATCAGCAAATGTGGTGGTGTTCCTCACTGTACCAACAAGGTGGCATCCACCCCTTCTTGAGCTCTGGTCACTGGTCTGTGTGTGACCTTTTCTCCACTTGCTGGAATCTCGCTGTAGAAGAGGAAGCATCTTCCAACAGCCCGAGCATCACAAGATGGGAGCATCACAGAGGCTGCAGCTCTGCTTCATTCACATAAGCCCAGAGTCAGAGGGTGGGGTCACGTGAATCTCTAAGAATTCACCTGTCTTCTCTACCCTCTCTATTGTAAGGGGGCTAACAGGAACATGGCTACTCCCTAAGGAGGTTTCAGTGGCTCAAGGGATTAAATAGAGAAGGCATTTTATGCAAGAGGGAAATTTTATTTTATCCACAGTATATCGTTAAAAAGCTGTAGCATTGGAACATGGCATTGGCATAAAGACAGGTAAATTGACTAATGGGGTAGAAAGAAAAGCTGAGTCCACCTGTGTGCCTACAGCCAGCTGATTTTCCACAAAGAACCTAAGAGCACACATCAGAAAAAAGGCCGTATTTCCAACAAATGGTGCTAAGGAAAATTCACATCCACACGCAGAAGGAAGTTTGACTCTCATCTCTCATCAGCTACAAAAGTCAACTTTAAAAAGACTTTAAAAAGATCAAAATGTGGGACCTGAAACAATGAAACTATAGAGGAAACCACTAAATACTCCAAGAAGAGACCCTCCCCTTTAAAAAATGATCCTTAAAGCATAGGAAACAAAAGCAAAGAAAGGCAAACGGGACTGTGTTTAAGAAAGTGTTTGCAAACAGTGTATCTGAAAGGTAGTGATGAGTATCCAGAATAGACAAGGGACACCAAACTCAACAGCGAGCAATAATAACAGGGACCAAAAACAGGCAGAAAACTCAAATGCCGAAATTCTTCCTTTAAAAGAGAACACACAAAAAGACAACAGGAACATGGCAAGATACCCAACAATATCAACCGTCAGAGTAACGCAAATCCAGGTGGCACAGTGAGATAGCAACAAAAGAAAGGAAGAATGGCTATTATCAAAAGGCTAAAAGATGATCAGTGTAGTGAGGAAGTAGATAAAAGGGAACACTTGCACACTCTTGGTGAAAGTGAGCATCAATGCGGCCAGTGTGGAGAACAGTCTGGGGGCTCCTCCAAAAATAAAAGGAGGAAGAAGTGCTGTATGGTCCAGCAAACTTCCTACTATGTGTTCAAAAGAGGCAAAGTTGTGATGCTGAGGAGAGACCACCGCATCAATGTTTATTATGCCTCTATTCACAATTGACAAAAAACAAAAACCATGCAAGCATCCAACCACAAATAAGATGTGGTACACATACACAATGGAATGCTCTACAGGCACAAAAGAAGGAACGCATGCCTCTTATGGCAACACGGATGGAACTGCAGGTCATTATTAAGTAAAACGAGCGGAGCATGGAAAAGACCAGTACTGTATCATGATGTCACTCATGTATAGGATATAGAATTCTTGGTCTCATAGGAGGTGGGCGAAGAACAGCATTTAACCAGAAGCTGGGAGTCTAGCATGGAAATGAAAGTGTAGGTATATAAGGCTAAGAAGTCTTGGGTTCTAGGATACAGTAAGCAAGATGATCATAGATTAGAAGTGTGTACTATCTATTTCAAGGAGCAGAAGAAGGGATTTGGGGTGTTTTCATCATAAGTAAGGAGAAGAAAAGGAAGAGGAGGAGGAGGAGGAGAAGAAAAGAAGAAGAAGCCATGATGAGCATTTGAGGAACTACATGTTAAAATTGATGTGTCCATGTGTTTAAACATCCCATGGTTTCTTGTAGTATGTACCATTTTGGTTGTGTGCATCAGTTAAAAATAAAATTAAAGGACTGGAGGAGAGATGGCTCAGAGGTTAAGAGCACTGTCTGCTCTTCCAGAGGTCCTGAGTTCAACTCCCAGCAACCACATGGTGGCTCACAACCATCTGTAATCTGATCTGGTGCCCTCTTCTGGATTGCAGGTGTACATGTGGGCAGAACACTATGCATAATAAATAAATCTTTTTAAAAAATTAAATTAAATTAAATTAAAATCCTCCACCCTGGGAGTGGGGGTTGCAGCACACTCAGTTCTGAGACTCACCCGTGAATGTTAAGAGTGCGGTGAGTCATCTCTCGCAGAGCAAATGAATAAAGAATGGCGAAACTCATTCCGGGTTCTTGTCATTGCTGTTTCTTTGTGTTGAGGCTTTAATTCTTAAACGCTGTGGGCTCTAGGGCCTTCAAGACCAAGTGAACCTTCCTGTAATTTTCCTGTATAAAAATCACCACAATTTGTGCTGTATTTCTCCTATCCCCCTTCTCTGATTTCTGAGCCTGCTGCCTGTCTTTACAGCAATAGCTTTCTGAGCTTTCAACAGGCTGGACCCCAAAATGACTTTCAGTAGACAGAGTCCAGTCACTTTTTGGAATTTTTTTTAAACACGTGAATCATCTTTGATGGAACTCTGATGAGAAGTTTTGCAGAGAAAAATATGTATGTCTAAGAGAGAACTCACAGGGTTGAGATCATGCCCTGCTGGGTCTCTAGACAGAGTGACAGCCCCGAGCCCTTTTCCAGTCTTTGATCCTTTTGAAGCAACCTGCTACCTACCTTGTGGACAGTCTTCCGGACATCCACTACCAAACACAAGCCCACCTGCAAGTGCGCCCGTACCTGCAGCTGCACCCACACCTGCAACTGAACCCACACCTGCAGCTGCACCCACACCTACAGCTGCACCCAAACCTGCAGCTGGACCCACATAGCCAGATGTCATTATACTTCTTCTTTATGAGCCTAGCCTCTTCTGTGGGCAGAGCTGGAATGCATCATAAAGACACTGAGGTGTGGCTCTTAGGACCTTACTGCAGGGCCCAGGTGAAGGGACTGTCCTTGGGGGAGGGGTGCTTTGCTTTGTCTTCACTCTGTTTCATGTCCACGATGAAGTAAATGGTCTCTTTGTCCCTCTGCTCTTGCCACCATTAAATATAACAGTATGCCTGAGCTTATTAAGCCAAGCAAGTGGCTTGAACCCTCTGAAACAGTGAACCAAGATAAGTCTTTCCTTTCTAAGTTTTCCTCTTAAGCATTGATGATTCAAAAGTTATATACTCAGTTAAAATTTTGGCTTTCCATACATGTACATATTCTCATTCAAATATGCTACCATCTATCTGTCTATCTATATGCCTATGATTAAATACCATAATCCAAAGCAGCTTATAGAAGAGTGGACTACGGTTTGGAGGACTGTATGTCCATAATGGTGGGAAAGGCATGGTGGCAGGAGGCTAGAGAGCAAGAAGCGAAGCGACTATCTCAACATCTCAACTGCACGCAGGAAGAAGAGAGCAAGAACTGGAAATAGGATGCTATAAAATCTCAGAGTCACCTCCAGTGAGGGACTTTTTCCAGAAAGGCTGCACATAATGGTTCCACAACCTCCTCAAACTGAGGACCACATACTGAAAAATGTATGAGCTTATGGAGGGCATTTCACATTCAATATCTCTGTCTGTCTGCCAGTCTGTCTATCTGTATCATCTCTCTCTCTCTCTCTCTCTCTCTCTCTCTCTCTCTCTCTCTCTCCTGTATCTGTCTGTCTGTCTATCTATCTATCTATCTATCTTCTTTTTCAGTCTGTCTATCTCTATCTTTATCATCCAAATCTATAATCTATTTCTCTCTATCATCTATTTCTGCCTATCATCTATCTATCTATCTATCTATCTATCTATCTATCTATCTATCTATCATCTTAAATTAGAGAAGTCACTTTTCTATAGTTAAATTTTACTAGTTTACATTGAGAAGAACCTGAAGCTTGTATTTCATGTTTCACCTGTGGTTAGTACTAGTGCTTTGAGGGAAATTAGAACCACATAGGTTCAGTTAAGTGGTCGTGGTCAGTGGTCTTTAGTGTACCTAACCCATGGTCTGTTTTTTATCTTTCTAACCATGTATAAAGTTCTGTTAGGATTAAGGTTAAATTGTGCTGGGGAGGGCCATGAGGCAATGAGGCTGGGCCACTGCCCTGACAGGGAGCTTGGTTACGGAGCTGATGAGGAGCCAGCAGCTGGTGCATGAACTTGTACAATCTCAGCTCTCAGAGGTGTTGCCACACGAACTGTTGCAAGCTTTGTTTTCAAGCGTGGTCTCTTTTGAGTCAGCCATCCCACCGGGAGTTACAAAGTGGAAATCTTGATTCTCTCATTTCTTCAATATCATTAACAGTTTATAAAAATCAGCCAAGCAAATATGACAATTATCTGCAGACTTAGCCATCAGCCAGAACCACTTGAATCATCTGAACTACAGTTCCTATTGATTTTTAAAAGACTACTATTCGCATGATTCTTTTCCTTTACTGACTTGTTTTATTATAATTTTTAAAAAGTAGCCAGGCTGGCCTCAAATTTACTACGTAGCCCAAGCTGACTTTGAATTTGGCAATCTTCCTGTTTCTACTTCTGGGTACAGGGATGACAGCATGAGCCATCATTCCACCTGGCGTTTATTGTCCAACTCTTTTTGATGATGATGATGATGATGATGATGATGATGATGATGATGATGATAGTGACGATGATGATTAGAGCAGGGTCTCATTGTGTAGTGCTGGCTGCCCTGGAACTTGCTGTGTAAAACAGACTGGGCTAGAACACACAGAACATCCAACTGCCTCTGCCTTCCAAGGACTGGGATTAAAGGTGTGCACCAGTCAATTGACCAATTCTTAAGAGTAGTGTATTCATGAAAAGCACTTAATTCATTGCAAATTTCATTTTCTTGGCTCTATCTCTTTCTCTCATTACCATTATTAATTTTATATACTCGATGTTTCAATAAATTGTAATTATGTGATGCTTATATTGTTTGAAAGTGGTCCTGTGTCCTTTCATAGGGCTCTGCCAGCTGTGACTACATCCTCAGGTTCAGACACAAGCTATCCTAGCCTTGCTATATGCTTCCCTGATCCAGACTGTCTGACCATCTAGTCTCCAGTGGTCTTGGCTCTTTTCCCATTGAAGCATTAATACAAAACCAAAACATAGGGATAGGCAGAGGGCTTGTTTTCCTTGTAAAAAGTAACATGTGCTTCTAGATCTTTCCATAGGCTGAGCTAAGGATTCCATTTTTTTAAAACTCGAAGTCAATATACTTTTGGTTTAAATGAAATGCTTAGAGCTTTTTAAAAAAATTTATTTTTTAATAAAAATCAACTTTGACTCTATACTTGAAAAGCTAGAGATAGTGGTGGTTCCTAACAAGGTCATCATAATTTCTTCTGGCTTTATCAACTAGTGTTAACATTAGCAGTAGACACACACACACACACACACACACACATACACACACACACACACACACACACACACACACACACACACACACGGTTAAGTTTACTTTGCTTCATCTCATTTATGTTCAAAGCCTTGAATTTGCTTTGTTAGAATATATGGTTGGTAATATACCTGTACAGATTTTTATTTCCTGTACATATTTACTAATTATGTATGGTGGAATTACTTAGATGTTTAGAGCCATGACACACCTAGGAATCAGCAAAGGACACTGACAGCTCCAGGCGACAAGGGTCATCTTGTATCTCTGCAGGTGGCAGGCTTTCCTAAAGTCTGAGGAGACTGGAAATAGGGAATAGTGGTCAAGAGAGCCACTCACGCAAGTGGAATCTGGGTTGTGCTAACTACTGTCTATGTGATCTGGGATGAGTTAACTTGGGCTATCAGTTTCTTCCTCTTTGTGGTGGGGGTGGGGAGGAGGGGGGGAGGGTGAGAGAGTGGGGAGAAGGAGCAAGAGGAGTCAGCTCACAGCCCTCCACCTTAGCCTCAGGTTCAGTGAAGCGATTTGTGTGAATTTGCTTCCTGGAACTGGACAGTGGACTAAATGTTATTATAATGCAATGAAGCATGAGCTTTCAAAAGTTACATTGTTGTTGTTTTGGTTGTTGTTGTGCATTTTTTGTTCATAACAACAAATGAAAAACCAAGTCCTAGTACTGGAAGGAGAGGGGCTGCATTCCTTAACCACAGGTGATTTCCCTGCCCCGCCCCCACCCCCAGCAGGGGAGAAGGGGAGGACTCTTTCCTCCAGGGAGCCTCCTGCCCGTAATTATGTGCATGTGGCGGCATCTAGTGGTAAACAACGGAGTCTGTTTCATCAAGGAGCCTCCTTAGATATGGGAAAGTAATTGATTGGTAAAATTTCCTGCCTCCCTTATTAAAGGTGTATGAAGAATCTATAGTCATCAATAAAGATGTCTTTGAGTGAAATTTATCTTAACGATATAACCTTTCTTTTCTTGACTTAGTTAATAAAAAATTAAGGAATTTCCCACAGAGAGAATAGGCTTGTTTGTTATGAAGTCTTCTTTGGTATTTTTCTTATAACTTGAATATTAATTTTTTTTTGTTTTTCAAGACATGGTTTCTCTGTGTAATCTTGGCTGTTCAGGACTATGTTTGTAGACCAGGCTACCCTGGAACTCACAGAGATCTGCCTGCCTCTGCCTCCCCGAGTGCTGGCATGTTACGGGATTCTGCTATAGCATATAATAGGTTTTGCAAGGGTATGAAGCATTTTCTTCTGTGAAAGACTTCTTTGAGAATGTGTGTAAATAACTATTCAATTTAGTTTTCCATAAAACCAAAACATTTTAAAAGCTTATCCTAATGTGTCTCTATGTGTGCCATGCGCGTGTGCAGGAGCCTAAGGAAGACAAAGGCATCAGGTCTCCTGGAACTGGAGGTCCAGGTGGCTATAAGCTCCTGGGAGTGGTGCTGAGAACCAAGCCTCAGTCCTCTGCAAGAGAAAGAAGTGTTCCTAAACACTGAACCATCGCCGTCACCCAAACGAAAAAAAAAAAAAAAGCTTGTTCTTCTCATCAGAAGTCTGCTGAAATTTCAACCTTCACCTGCTTGTATTTTTCTCTGCAGGCACCAGGGTGGTCAATCACATGGATCAGAGTTGAGTACCTCTTAAAAACAGATGCCAACTATTGTGCCAGGTGTGGTCCATGGTACTCACTTCTACATTTGCCCTTGTAGGGTCTTTCTGTGTGTTCTTGTTCTGCTGGCAAGGAAACCTTCAGAAAAAGCCAGGATCCCATAGAAGATTTTGCCAGCTGAAGTCAAACCTCAACACCGGGCAGGAGATGGTGAGAACACTCTTGTTTCTGGGCATGCTCCAGCCAGTCAAGGCAACTGGGCTCCAACTCGAGACAGCGAACTCTAGACAGCCGAGGGGACGTGGGAGCAGGATATTCTGCAGCAGCGCCTGCAGTGTTGGCTGGTGACAGCGGGTGTCTTCTTGCATGGGTGGCAGCCTGATCTACCTAGGAGGACAGAGCCTGCATGCTACAGGGTCCTGGGCACTCTGGCTCTAGCAGAGACTTGTAGCCTTAGCATTGCCTAATATTGTCACCATGCTTTGTTCCTCTAGCTCTGACTATAATTTCGTAACTCGATGTCTGTCACAATTTCCCTGCTTGTGACCTCTGAAGAAGTCTCCGTCTTCCTAATGGGACACCCAACTGATGTGCTCAGGAATCCAGCTGTGGGTTGGCTCCCTAATGTCCTCTTGGCGGCCCTCAAGGTCAGACCCTAAGTCATCAGTAAACATGGGAAAGCACAAGACACTGTTCCATATATGCTCAGAATATTTGAATACCTGTCCTGGCGGTGGCTTCCACCGAGGTTTCCCGCAGTCTGCACACAGGAAGAGTCCGTGTTATTGTTACCTTTAACTGGGGACCATGGGACTATGAACACCTCACCTCCCCCACTTCAGGTTGCTCCATCAGTCACTGGTGAGTGCTCAGTTCACAAGTTCCAAAAGTGTGGACTCCAGAGGCCGTTTCTAGGAGAGAGGAGCTTCTCTCTCTTGCTCTTGACAGACTCTCCTTCACCCCTGACCACACAGCATGTGGGGACCAAGGCGTGACACTGTCATAGTTTAACAAATTTCAGGGCATCCATGTGTAGACTGGGCTTGGCTGGCACTTGGGATAGCTTCATGGCCACACATCACAGTTCCCACAGGTTGCCGTGTGGAAACATGCTAATTTGCCAGCGGAATAGACTAAAGACCTTGGATCGCATCTGCTTCTGTGTTAAGGCCTGGAAGGCAGACCGCTGTCTGGAAGCCAGGAAGGCTGTGAGGATCTAAGGCAAAAGCATGTATGGATATTGCAGGGAGCACGGAGGGCAAGGTATCATACTGATTCACAACAGAGACCAGATGTTATGATCTGGAGCCTGGAGGCTGAAGAAATGGATCAGTGGTTAAGAGCAACGGCTGCTCTTCCAGAGGACCTGGGTTTGATTTTCAGCACCTACGTGGTGCCTCACAACTGTCTGCGACTCCAGTACCAGGGGATCCAATGCTCTCTTCTGACCGCTGCAAGTGGCACACAGATATTCATGCAGGCAAAACTCCATACACATAAAGTAACAACAACAACAACAACAACAACAGCAACAACAAAAGACACAAACGCCATGGGCTTATTTTGAGAGCACTTGCTATAATAATTGCAATTTATAGGCCAGGAAGATGGCTCAGCAGGTAAAAGCCTCAGGACTTGAGTTTGATCCCAGATCCCATGGTGGAAAGAAATGATTTACTCTTAGAAATCCTCTGATTTCCACACGCATGCCATGGCATGCTCCTCGCCACTAATATAATTAGTATTATATTATACTAATATGATAGCATTGTAGTATACTAACAGTAATAATAATTATAAACAAAAATAAATAATTAAAAATTAAAATAGACACCATGATTGTGCAAAAATTATGTTTTTTTTTAAATGAGCCTAACTTATGCTTGAAGTGCGCATGCCTAAGGATATGAACTTGTGTATATATATGTGTGTGCGATTCTCTGTGTGTGTGTGTGCACATATGTGGAAAGGAGGGTACATTTTGAGTTGATCTCTGAATTTCAACTCAGAGAAACAAGCACACAAATTTTTAAAGAAAGAAGTTTCGTTTATCTGTTTGGAAGGAGGAACTCATTTGCTACATGGGAGAGGGAGGAGCTGGAGTGTGATGGATAACTTCAGTTGTCAACTTAACACAACCTACAGTGAGCCGGCAAGAGAGTTTTGCTGAGGAGTTATCTAGTTTAGGTTGGCCTGTGGGCTTGTCCGTGGTCTTGATTGTCAATTGGCATGGGAAAACCTGGCCCACTGTGGGCGGCACCATTCCCTAGGCCAGAGGTCCTGAGAGGTGTATGAAAGGAGCAAGCCAGCTGAGAGCAAGTGAAGATTCAAGAGTTCATTCTCTCTGTTCTCGACTGCAGGTGTGACGCTTCGATTTTTCTGCCTTGACCTCCCCTCAGCAATGGATTTTTAATGTCGAATTGTAAACCATATTGAACCTTTTTTCAACAAATTGCTTTTTATTTATTTATTTATTTATTTTTTGGGTTTTTCGAGACAAGGTTTCTCTGTGTAGCCTTGCCTGTCCTGGACTAACTTTGTAGACCAGGCTGGCCTCGAACTCACAGCAATCCGCCTGCCTCTGCCTCCTGAGTGCTGGGATTAAAGGCATGCGCCACCACCGCCCAGCTAACAAATTGCTTTTTTTATCAGGGTGTTTTGTTACAGCAACACACATGAAATAAGACCATAGGAAAAAGGAAACCCAGGCCCCACTGCTCACATCCAAGTTTAGTCAGTTCTCCATTTACAAGGAGCATTTATTTCTCCGGCTTTCCTCCCTTCTTCTTGCTCATCAGCCAGACTTTATGAATTATTTAGCACGCATTTCCTTACTCTAGGACTTATTTTCGTGCTACGGGGTACTGATTTTTAAAACATTAATTATGGGTGGGGGTCAGCATGACTTCTCCTTTGTGGACTTCCAAGCTGCCCCTGACTTTAAGTCCCTTTCCACATCACCACCTTCCTGTGTAATTGGCACAGTCTTCAGAACATATTGATGCTAATATGCCTCAGTGACATGTTGCATAGGAAGTTTTCTAAGCAGCAGAACACTAAAAAGATCTAATATTCGGGATCCTGGTCTCAGCATTTTCTGCATCTCCACCCTCATCTTCTAAACCAACTCCTTCATGCCTGAGCATTTAAACATGGAAAATTAAAATGCAATCAGTGAAACCAGACCTTCTACCCTGGTCCTGTCCAAGAGTGGGTCTAAATATTTACTTAGACTTATCTGAGTGGAGTGTTTAATCATTGTTTTGTCATCTGACAGGAGGGCTGCCGGGGAACCGTGCTGTGTTGTGTGAGTGTGTGAACCCTCCTGCCAGGGGTAGGATAATTTATAGTACCCAGATAGTGAGTGTCTCTTAGTGATTTAAGAGAGACTGTGTCTGGCTCTTCTGCACATGTGGGAGAATAGATATGTTGCCCAAGAGAAGCACCTCCCGTGCACTTAACAGCCAAGATGGACACTGTGGGAAGTCCTGGCAGCATCTGTCTATAATGGACAGGCCCCTCTGCAAAGCCCCAGATAACTTAATTGCCAAGACACCTTAATTGATGTCCCTAAGCCCTGGGCACAGCTTAACTGCTCCCACCAAGGAACCGAACTCTCACTTCACTGGTGAGGCGCTGACATCAGGGCCCTTCTTCTAAACAATTCATCACTCTGAAGGAGGAAAAAAAAAGCAAGATGCATGGATCAAAGCAAGAGAGTTTCAAATTTCTTTTAAGAAGTTTCCTGGGGTCCAGAATTCGCCTGGAGGGAATCCTGGCTTTATTTTCCAGGCATATTCTTTTGAGACCAAAGGTGAATCTAATTACTAATTTCAAAGGCCATTTGAGAAGCTCAGAACTAACAACCCCAATAGATTTGAACCCTGGCTGTGTTTGCTGTCATCCAATGATGATAATGTGGAGGGCTTTCCTGTTGCCTGTAGTTACTGCCACTGAACCTCCAGCTTCTGAAAGAGCATCGAGGATGCTTGAGTCAGTAACAGCTGGGATTCTAAGAAAGAAGGTTGCTGTCTTAACCTTTGCTCATTGTGGGGTGGCTATGCCTTACTGGGCTTCTTACAAAACCACAGCTTTGGGGGGAAAGTCAACAGCCATGTCATGCTTCCCATACAGTGAGGGATTAAATAGCTGTCACAACCCCGACTGGATCCTTCTGGCTTTGATTTCAATCAGAGGCAGAATTGAACGGTTCACACATGGTCAGGTTTAGTGCACAGCTGTGTGTTGGACAGCCCTGCAGCTCAGCAGCTTCCACCCCTGGGCTCCTCTCTGTTACCCTGGCTTGGTACCAGAGCATTAGCTTTTATTTATTTTTATTTACAGAGTTTATTTGTGCACAGTATTTTAAAAAGAGGAATGCGTAAAATTCATATAATTCCTTTAAGTACAGGGTTGCCTTTTTATCAAATAGAAAAATAACTTTAAAAGTATGTTTTATGATAATGTGTCTGGTGACTAACTGTGTACGGAATTGTTTGACAATAATGCCACCAGTGCATCTTTTACATATTTAAAGACACAGCCAAGGGTATACTACCTATTTCAAAGATTGGTCGTAGTGAGTAAAGCTATTAAAAACCTCATCTATATTACTTCTTTATTATTTGTTGTTGCATTTATCTTGAGGGCTGGAACATAGGTGTTGTGGCTTGTGTGCAGAGGTCAGGGAACAACTTTCAGGAGTCAGTTCAACCACATGAGACCCTGAGATGGAGCTCCTTATCTTCAGGCTTGGTGGCAACCTCTACCTGCCGAGCTATCTCACCAGCCCGCTGTTTCTTGGCATGATAGACTGCTGTTGTATTCTCCTATACTGAAGCTATTGGAGGGCAATTTAAGTTGAGTTAATAAAAATTTACCTTTATTTAAAAGTCTTAGGTAAGAAGATGGCAGTTTCATATACTGGATCTTGGTAATGTTTACCACTTTTCTGTGAAATTCTTTTCGCCAGATAACTTGTTTATCTGCTGAATTTAAGTATGGATACCTTCCTGCCCTTTGGAGAAAAATGGCTTTCCATTGCAGATTGATTTACATACTATTAATCTCCATTCAAAAATCTCTCCCCCCCCCATTTTTTTTTTAAAGAATAAAATATCTCACTTTGTTGCTGTGTTTCAGTCTCTTTCCCTGAAGCTTCAGAGAGGACTAGGAAGTAGAACCTTCTATGTTAATGTGTACATTAAAGGATGAATAGTCATGTCTAATTTTAGGCCCATCAACCTTGACAGCTCCTGTTTAATCACTTGGATTTGAACAGATATGCAAATGTGGGAACGAGAAGTAAAGAACTCATGATTTAGAAGTCAGATCATTGCTAAAATTGCCTGAGAGATGCACAGATTTGTAATTCATTTATTATGCTCTGATTCCAGAAATCTACAATTTTAATAAAAGTGGAAAACAAAACCATCTATATTGGCTGAGCAAACCCAAATGAATAGTGTGCAATGCTAGCTGTCCAGCTGAGAAGCTAGGGATGCAACTCACACAGAAATCCCTGGACTCACCTGTTGACACAGGGGAAATCAGGGTCCCCTCTTGACTTTATTATTATTGTTAATAAAAGAATTTATGAATGAACTCAAACAGAAGCTTTGAGGATGGTTTTATTCAAGTTTAAAGGGAAAAAACCCACAACAGTGTAGGCTAGCTGTAACTCTCAATGGTTGTTTAGAGGAGGAAAATGGAGGAGAGAAAGGTTAAAAAAAAAAAAAAGCCATGGTATTTGAATAATCAGCATGGAGGTCCATCTACTGCAAGGCTGCACATCCATCGCAAGGATGCACATTTTGGTGATGAGGGCTATAGAAAGAGTAAAGAAGCCCAAAGCACTAAAAAAAGCAAACTTAAGACTCTGGCAGCATCTGAAAGAGACAGAAAATATTTACATCTTTTTGAATCTTTACTCAGAACTCAGAAGGGCAGATGGGCAGATCCAACTGAACCTCAGGTTGCCTCAGCTCCTAGAGGCTCCACTGTGGGTGGAGTAGGTCATGGGAGTTCTGGGAAGGAATAGTATAGTATCTCAGTAAAAGAATAATTATTCCATCCATTTATTTAGCATGGCTTCAGGTGAACCTAATGTCTGTTGACCCTGTTTAGCTGGAAAACTAGGTATCCACCCAGGCCAGAGGTTCTATTCTCTCATCCAGGAGTTTTCCCTTAGTGGGTTTTATTGCTGCTCTAACACTGCGACTCAGGTGTTTGCCCCCCTTTGGTGCTGGGGAGAGGGTGGATGAAGCCATTTAACATCTTCCTCTGCAATTATTTGCTGGTGAAATAGGCCTTTTGTTTATTTATTTAGAGGCCACACTGTACACTTAAATAATGTATCTGTCACTGCTCTCACTTGTAGGTCAAAGTTGGCCATGTGCTTCGGAGGACACCCTAAGTGCAAAATGAGAACTTAGTGGGACTCAGTGTCCTGTAGTCATGGACAACATTAAAGGGAAAGACACAACATCTAACCTGGTAAACTGTATAGTTTCCATCTTCTGGATTAAGTGGGACATGGGGTGGCTGGATGGCGTCCAACAGCATCGCATTAAATCACTGCCTCCCTGAGCTCCCGATGCTGAGGCTTGGGTACCACAATTCATCTGTCTTCCTAGCTAGTAAACTACAGTGTGATCAATTCCTCTGCAAAGGATGGCCATAAAAATCTTCAGCGGTAACTGCAGAATTCTCATTTCATGATCCATCACGAGGAGATGCCTGATGATCAATGTTTAATCACAAACAAGAATTAAAATATACAGTGTAGGTTTGTCGCAGAGGGTGGGGTCCAGGGTTGGAGCCCAGCAGATGGGTGGCAGTGCTGACTGGGTTGCTGATGGCCTTGGACAGTATAGTCTCATAGTTTCCAGGAAGTGACTTTCTGCTTCACTGAGCATCTTCCCCTCCCTTCTGCCCATCCCATCCAGCTGGACTTTGTCTCCTGAAGATGTTATGCAAACACCTATCTCTCTCTGACGAAATGTTCTGGCAATCAGCCTTGATCTCACCAGTCTGGAAGACCCATGTCCCCTTCCCAAGGATCAGAGCCGTGCAGTATTTACTTAAAGACCACTCTACGCTTAAGTACCATGATTATTTGTCGTTGCTCTGACTTCTGGGTCAAAGTTGGCCATATACTTTGGAGGACACCCTAGGTGCAAAATGAGGGGTCTCAGGGACAGTTGTTCCTGTAGGACCTCGTGTCAGCTCTTAGTTCTTAGGGAAGGCTGTTTTCTATTGGGTCTTTGCAAAGAGAAGAGGGTTAGGCGTGGAATGGTAGGAACTCAGTCCTTTAAGTTCAGCGGTGGTTGACAGACAGATAGACAGACAGACAGATAGACAGACAGACAGACAGACAGACAGACAGACAGACAGACAAGGATCCTAATGAGAACAAAGGCCCAGGGGGCAATGCAAATGCCACGCAATCTCATCAGTTTAGGTCCCGTGAGTGAAGACTGTATCAGGAAGGGAGAGAACAGCGGAAGCTGAGTGTGCAGACTTCTAAGGGAATCCAGCAAGATGTCTTGCCACACCCTGGAGACTGCCTATTGCAGACCTTCTTCCCACCTCCCTGAGGGAGTTTCATCAAGCCTGGGCTGGGTGGGTGCGTACTTGAGATGAGAACTGACTCGCTATTGGCCAGCAGAGCTCCACCTTCTCAATGGGTCATTCTGACAGCTGGGAGGCTGCCCTTGACATTGTCTCACCTGTTACCCAGCGCTCATTTTGTCTTTTCTTCCTCTCTCAGTGCCCCACTGCCTTGGACTGCTATATTTTCCACCATGTTTGTGACAGGGCCCCTGGGGAGCCACATTCTCTATATGGTATGACTCTATAGCTTAATCTACCTCTTATTCAACCTGGAGCACTCGGCAGCTTTGGCATGCATTTTATATATTTTTTTATATTCTCTTTCTGTGTGCATGTGAATGTGGTGAATGGATGCATGGTCTACTGTGTGTGTGTGTGTCTGTGTGTCTGTGTGTGTGTGTGAGCACATGCGCATGAGCGCACATGAGGTCTAGAGAAGGACACTGGGTGTTCTGCTTTATCCTAGCCTGCCTTACCTTGAGGTGGGGGGTCTCTCAGTAAAGCTGGAGCTGGGTTGGTGGCCATCCTAACACTGGGATGAGTAAAATAATATGAAATATGAGATGCCATTTAAAATATTCATTTTATTTGGTAAAACAAAAGATGTATCTGTTTGTAAACACTAGTTTAAACTTGTAAACACACATAAATGCATACATTTGCATATGCATAAATGCATGCATATACATTGTTTTATAAATTCTTCCTTTGTATGACATTTCATTTTTAGTCGCATAGTATCTTAAATATCTGTCATTATGCACTAGGATTGGCTTGCTACCTTCTGTTTGCTCATGCTGAAAGTCTGATTCATTCTCTTTTGAGGTTAGATTTGAAAGTAAATGAAAAATATTATTAGGCATCAACAGGAAAAATGGCTCCTATTCTTTATAGATTAAATATATACTTTTATTTATTTTATTTTATTTTTACCTTACTTTACCTTACTTCTATGGTTTAACTCATCCTGCCATAAAGTGTATTTCATCTAAAAATAATACTTCTGTGAATGTCTGAAACTGAATTTCAGTGTATCTAATTCAAGTAGATTCCCACATCCAGATTGTATTATCTTACTATTTTTCCCTGTTTCTCTGGATAAAATGCCCACCTAAAAGTAACTTAATGGAAAAAGGGCTCTTTCCTGGCTCATAGTTCCAAGCTCATGCCTGTCATAAAAGAGAAGTTACAACATCAGGAACTTCAGACAGCTGGTCACATCCCCCTGCAGTCTTGAAGCAAAGAGTGACAAATGCATGCTCAGCTCCATTTCTCAGTTTTGATAGTCTGGGATCCCCTGCTCAGGGATGGTTCGGCCCACAAGTAAGTCGAGTCTTTCTGGGGCTGGCAAGGTGGCTCCATGGGTAAAGGTGCTTGCCGTATGAGCCTGGTGATGCGAGAACAATCCTGGAGTCTTTATACAGCTAGAAAAGGAGAACAGACCACCCAAAATTGTCCCCTAACTTCCACACACACATACTGGGACATTCACCACCCCAACATCGTGTACATACGCACACATTATGCTGAGGGTAATGATAGAGGTGGACCTACCCAAGTCAAATGATATAGTGTCCTTACCCCAAAGGCCTTCCCAGAGGCCCATCTCACAGGTGGTTCTGGAGTCTGTCAAGGTGATAGTCAACACTAAACATCACAACTGTCTACTGCAATTATTGTTGCCTCTCAGGAGATGTCAGTAAACACACATCTTATGGTGAGTGACTCGCAATCCCCCCCTTCCCCGAGAGCACACACAACCCAGCGTTGTATATGTGTCTGCAGTCTAGTTCGGACCACTTTCTAGGTAAGCCTGAAGTTCTCAACATTTAGAAACTGGGCCACAAATGATGTTCCTAGCTTGTTTAACCATTTCCCCAATTTTTTTAGGCCCTTACAAAGGTATTACTCACCCCAATTCAGCATTAGAAACCCCCCATTTCCCTTAAGGGGGGATGGGTAGGTTGTTGGTGGCTTTCTCGGGCTTTAGATGTTTATTTTCATTGGGAGTCGGTTATAAGTTACTATTGGTCTTACCCAGAGAGAAAACAAGATTGGACTCTGGGATGTCTCCCTTTTCCTTTATCTTTCTTAGGTTTGGAGATAGGGGCTGAAAAGAAAGAAGGGGGGAATATAGAAATATATAGGGATGATAGGTCAAAAAGTAGATAATTGAGTTGACTCCTCAACTCAAGGCCTTAACTGTGCTCGCAAGGTTATTTTTAATTAATTGTTATAGAAATTTGCATATTGATGCAAAATAAGTTTAATTTTGATACATTGGTATAGAATTCACATTTAAGATTATTCTTCACACACATTATTTTTATTTTTATTCTAATATGAGGTATTGTACCCATACCATTCAAGTAGAATACAAGCTTTACCTCCAATACTTTGAAAAGGCTACTGCAGGCTGTCTAGGATAAGTAAGTTAGAAAAGTTAATTGTCAATTGATCAAATAGTGGCCATTTAAATTACTAGTCTATTTATGTCACAAGAATATACATCCTTGTAACAAATGTAACAGATAGGTACGATTCTATAGACAGATAATGTAAAACAGTTAGATAAGGTCTTCAAAACCCTCAGAGTCCTAAAGAATATGGCATTTAAAGAGGTTTATATTATTTTAATGATTCTTTGACAACAAAACAGGTTAGCTCCTGGCAATACCCACTTTACCTCAAAGATGATGATGAGCATCAGTGAACTTCCTTATGGAAATGGCGTCAAATATGGCAAACAAGCCACTGGGAAAAATGTCCTCATTTCTACCACTGACAGAAATCTGCCTAAAACTTGGTAAGATTGAATGCAGGCCGAATCAACAGCCAAAGTTTGCCAAGACAGGGAAAGCAAGTCCTCAGTAGCTCCTGTTTCACAAATATGTCTGTCAGATATACTGGGCCAGAAGGCTGAAGATGATGCTTCAAAGTTTTAGAGAGCTATGGGTGACTGTTCAGGCAGCAAACTGTCTCTGTCATTTTTTTTTTAATTTGGAAGCTGCTAACTTGCACTTCCTGTTTACTCAGGTAATTAATTTTACTCCTTCTCAAGTCTCTGATGGGGTTGAAGACCAGATAGTTTAGTTTCACAATTCAGCTTAGTTGTTTAGGAGTTAAGATGTCTTTAGGTCTAGATAGATGCTTTAAGTTGGTAGAGATGAGATATGATAGATGTTGAGTTCCTTTCAGAATTTCAGACTTGCCGAGATAGGAAAATGTTTTCTTCAAGGTTGCCAAATACAAACAGCCAAAACATTATAAATGTAACATGAATATAATTCCTGATTGTTCTGTGGTTCTTCTTGCTGTATGTAGTTTATTTTACATATGTGTAATAATATAAATGTATATGTAAAAATAATTTTTAAAACTGTAGAAAAAAAAAAAGAAAATATCCTCAGAAGTTGGCTGTTAGCTCCTTTGCAAAATGACACGCAGAAGACTGGACGAAAAGAACTTATACTAAGATACCACACATCAGACAAAGAAAATTTATTGACATACACTTAGGAGAGAAGTAAGTGAATTTGAAGGTGAGAAAACTGTAGCACTGAGAACAGGTGACAGGGTGTTAAAAGCAACAGAGAGAAGGTACTTGGTCTTCCTGTGAGACTCCTGGGTGGATCCATATCAGGGTAGACAGGAGACATCTTTATCCGGTTGAGCAATAAACTTTACAGCATCAGTTGCTTTTCATGAAACTGGCTATTTGTGTAAGTCGCCGTGGGTGAGCTGGGGTCAGGCTCTGGGTGCTCAGATCTGATCACTGAAGTGTGAGGATTTAGCTTTTCTGATTTAGCCTTTTGTCTCTACATTAATCTCATACATTTAAAGTAATTGCTCCCTGGGTTGAGTCCCAGCAGACGTCAGCTTGTTAAAGCCCCAATCCTGAAGGCGTTTTGGTGCCAATGATGAGAGCAGCACATCCGACGGGAGCATCAGGTTCGTGCAAGGGTCAGGCTCAAAGGATAATTTATAAAATCAGATACACACTTCAAATAAACAGCAGAGAGAAGGCTGTTTGCTAAGAGACATAGCATTTTAGATGGGGCTTTAGGGATAGAAAGCATGAGCGTAGGAGAGGGCACCGTTGGCATATCTTATGTCATAATTCTAGATACACTGAGGAAGAAAGCAGAATAAAATGAAACCAAGAAAAAAACTCTGCCCCTCCAAGGACAACAAACCAACCTGCTGGGGCTGCATTTCTAGTCTGAGAGTCTTCAGCACAGTGCTGAACTCAAAAGAAAACTGGGAAGTTTTCTTGCTTACAAAATTAAAAGTTTCTGTAAGAAAACATATCCAAAGCCAAGTCAAAGGCAACAGGCACACCTGTCAGAAACGTCTGATAAAACCTCAAGATAAAAAGCCTTCTTCCTTTGTTCCCCCGAAAGGAAAAGAAAGAAAGACAAACACCCAAACGGAAAGACAAACAGCTGGCAGGAAAAGCAAGCAGCAGGAAGGACGGAGGCATTCCTGGAACAGAAAGCATACTAATTAACTTAAGAAAACCTTATGCATAATTAAAGAAGTGCAAATAAATATAAAGGCAGACCATTTTCTTAGTTTCCCTGATAGTTAAAAATTAAACAATACCCTAATAATCTATGAAACCCAAAATCGTCCCCACTACTAGTCAGAAACCGGGACAATCTTTAGAAGGCTGCATTCTGTTATCTTGAGGTTTTTTTTAAAAAATCATAAGCTTGTTCCAGATAAATCCATCCATACAAAAGAGCTACAGAGGTGGCTGGGAAGGTGGCTCGCTGGTTAGGAGCATGGGCTGCTCTTCCTGAGATGGCAACCACCTATAACTCAGTTCTAGGAAGTCTGACGCCCTCTTCTGACCTCTGTTGGCACTGCTACGTATAAATGATACCCAGACCTACACGTGGGCCAAACATTTCTCTATATAAAATAAGAATAAAAACAAAAATAATTTAAAGAGGTACACAGACACAGATATCTATCATTTATCTATCTATCTACCTACTATTTATCTAATCTATCTATCTATCTATCTATCTATCTATCTATCTATCTATCTATCTGAGGACTGAACCCAAGGCCTCACATGAGTCCTACAATTGAGTTACATCCTCAGAAACTACAACTATTTCTTAAATAACTGTAGGCATATACTAGGAAGTGACTGAAAGAAGGCAGAATATAGTGACGGCAGAGAAAAGCCAGAGTGAGGATTATATTCAGGCAGCCCTTTGCTTGAAGACAATGCTAGATCATAGTGTGGGTGAACTGGAAGTGTGCATACTCTCCACAGACTCACCGCCTGTGATAATCCCAGGTCAATACGGCTGGAGAGGAAGGCAAGGAAGGAAGGAAGGAAGGTCTCTTGATGAAAGAGGGACCTGTCGGGGAGGCGAATCTGATATCTGAAGTCTGAATATGAACACTTTTCATGCCTGGCTTACCCTTGAAATTCACAAAGAGGGAACGACCAGGGTAACCTGGAAGAAAGCAACATACAGAAGGAAGCAATGAATGGCTTGCTGGATGAATGAATGAATGATGAAGGGAAGGACAGAGACATTAATTAGCTGCTGGCTCCCCAGGGAAGTCAGCCTGGACACTAATTCAGCTAGCATGAAAAGATACACAGTCTTTAAGGAAAAGAAAAGGGGAAATCATAATACAGAGTCTCTACAAGAGTTCACCCATGTTGCTCCATATACAACAAGCAGCTGACAGAGGATGGGATGGAGAAATTCAGGCTGGAGTGAGGAGGAAGGAAAGACACTAGACACTGACACTTCTAAATGACCTGGACATTAGTGCAAAAGGAGTTCAAGGACATCGAAATAAACATGCTCCAGGACAGAAGAGAAAATGTAGTGTTGTGAATAAAGTCATGGAGAGAGAGAGAGAGAGAGAGAGAGAGAGAGAGAGAGAAAGAGAGAGAGAGAGAGAGAGAGAGGAGAGAGAGGAGAGATGGAAACAGAAAAGAAAGGAAGACAACAATAAAATGACCACTCTAGAGGTGAAATAATGTATAAAGTATGTGTTTTAAACTTGAGAAACTATACAAGGTGAATACTGATAACAACTAATGATAAGAATAGTCATTAGAGAAAATGAAAGAATCCTTTGGGCAAGTGGAGAATAAATGCTGGTATATTTTAACGCTGACATCCTCCCTCCCTCCCTCCCTCCCTCTCTCCCTCCCTCTCTCCCTCCCTCTCTCCCTCTCTCCCTCTCTACCTCTCTCCTTCCCTCCCTCCCTTCCTCCATCCCTCGTTCCTTCCTTTGCATCCAGGATCTCACTATGGGTTCAGTCTGGTCTGGAGCTTGCTATGTAGCCCGGCTGGACTCAATACTCATCTTCATAGTGTTTCTCACTCCAGCCTCTCAGATGCTGCTGTCAATGTGTGTGTCGCTGCAGCCCATGATAAAATCTTAAACTTGCAGCTCCAAGATCAGAGAATTGTCCAGTACAGCGCATATTATAAAAACATCTAAGCGTGTGCCTGGTGGATTGGAGAAAAACTCAAGAGAAAGAAGAGACCTTGAACACACCCAGAGAAAAAAGATGGCTGAAGCGCAGGCAAGCCACTGTACAACTGACAGGGGCTGCTCACCGCTTACAATGGGGATAAAAGAAAATGGGATGATGGTTTTTCAGAGCATCAAAAGAAAACATTCCAGCACAAAATCCTACACTCACGAAAACATTGTTAAAAAGAGAAAGAGAGAGCAGAATAAAAGCATTCTCAAATGTGTGAAAACACAAAGAGCTTTTCATCCACAGGCACAGGGCTACCACGAACAAATGGAAAAGGAAGTTCCACGGATGTAGAGAAACACCACACACACACACACACACACACACACACACACACACACACACACACGGGAACAGAGGGCTAGGCATGGTGGTGCAAAGCTGTTACCCCAACACTTAGGACTGTGAGCTGCAGGCCAGCCTGGGCTATATAGTGTTCTAATAACCACTAAAATAGAATAATACACATAACATATAAGAAATGGTTAGTGCATATGTGTATAAATTTTTCGTGTGTTCACTTTTTCATTTTCCTTTGTTGTCCATCAGTTCAGCATGTCTGAGGCATGTGGCAACTTTACTTAAGCATTATAAAGAACTTCCAGACTTTTCCAAAGCAGTGTTAGCATTTTATTATTAATATTCCTATAGCTTCCTAAATACCTGTTATTGTTGTTTTGGTCTTGCCACACAGTAGCAGATGAAATGGTCGCGATGCACATTTCCCTAAGGACTGGCATGCCCTTTGTCCATTTGTATACCTTCTTGGGAGAACTTTGTCCAGCTTTGTAGCTGTGCTATTTGCTTTTTTATTGAGCTGTAAGAGCATTCATTATGTACTTTACATACTCAATATTCTCCTGAGGGAAGAAATCACCGGCCGGATAATGGGAGCTATCTGAGTATTGTCTGTCTAAAAATGTATGCACAATTTTGTGTGTACCTATCCATCTACAAAACAGTGGGAAACCTTTACAAGTTTGAACTTGATGGTTGCCATTTGCTCAAGGATCATTTGAGACTCTGCCAGTAACCAATGTCTTGTCAACCACACCCACCCTTTCCCCTGCCCATTAGGCTGGGACTTTCTACAAGCCCCGAGATCCCTTTCCCAGCTTATGTGTCTGGAAACAGTAAGTAGGGGGCAGGAACAGAAGCCTAGAAAGCTGGAATGTCAAGACAGGACCCAGCTTTCTGTTACTTGACAAGTTGGCCTCCTTACGTCCCCCACAGGGTCACCTGACCCAGCAGCTAAGCAGTGACCTTCTTCAAGATCTAGGTTCCAGCTCTATCGTAATCCTCCTTCAAGTTATCAAATCCCAATAATTCTCACTATTTCCTCATGACCCTCAAACTCTATATTTTAGGTTTTTCCCTGTGTCTTTTTCTTTCTATGATAGCTAGGGAACAATTATTAATATTAAAATCTTCTGTTAAGTAACTAGAGTCCTCTTTCTCAACAGGTGGCCTTCTGGATAACAGGATGGCTTCTGTTTTCATCTTAATCTTCCATCTACTTCCTACATTTTAGGAAGAGAGGCAGATGTCTTCCTTAGACAACAATGAGGAATCCCAGAGTATGATGCTGGGAACCAAGAGAGATCCTGCATCTCAAAAGGTTTTGTGGACAGGGCCTTCTGTCCAGAGGGGACCCGAGGGCTGGTTTTTTTCAGCTGGCCAGACTTAGATTGGACTTCTCCTGGGTACTAGATCATTTGATGACCCATCTGTGACTCTCCTAATCTCTTTTGGAGTTGGGCTAGGGAATTAAATACTAACTGATGGTTTCGGATCCTGCTGGCATCTGTGTCGCCTCATCTTCCTCTTTGCTTGGCTGTTGAGGTCCTCCTGCCTTTGACTTACCTTACTCTAGAGTTTTTTGCTAAACTGCGGCCCACTCCAGTGCTTTTCTCAAGACTCTGTGTGCTTGAATGTGTGCCAAAGCACAAGGCCATAGCTGTACACACAGAGGCAAGAGGTAGACATTAGCTGCCGTCACTTTCTGCCTTATTGAGATAGAATCTCTCAGTGAACCAGGAGCTCGTTGTTTCAGCTAAACTGGTTTGCCACCAAAACCCTGGGGGATGCTCCTGCCTTCAGCTACTGAGCTGGGGCTAGATGCACACTTCCATACCCAGCTTTTTTTCATGGATTCTGGGGTCTAAACTCAGCTCCTTATGCTCACACAGCGAGCACTCTCCCCACTCAGTTATCTCCCTAGCCCGTCTTGAGACCTTTAATTGCCTCTCTGAACACACACTCTGCCATGTGCATTGATTCACTCTGGTGGGCACTAGTCACCTTGGCAATGTCCACGGCAGCTGCTTCCGTTCTTCTTGGGTTCCAGCTGTGCTGGCAGAGTGCCATCTTTTTAGGAACCCTTTGAATCCTCCACCTTGAGGTCACTTTCCAGAACATTCTCCCCTGGAGTCTCCTCCTATTCACATTTCATTCTTCAGCCTTCAGTTTAACTGTCAGTCCTCAGAGTAGGCAACCGTGACCCCTGCTCAGAACACAGTCTCTCTGCTCTCTCCAGAATTCCTTGTCCCTTCCTCGATAAACTTTATTGCAACCTGTAACAGCATTCTTATTTGTGTGGTTATATCCTTGGGAAATACTGTATGTTCCTAGCTAAGCTGGGGGCCAGATGTATTCTGTTTTTCCACGTAATTTCCAAGCAGTATGGGCCAGTGAAGATAGCCAGTAAATGGATGAACAAAAGAATGAAAAAAAAAAATAAGGTGGGGAGCCAGCTCTCAGGCCTCAGAGGTTCTGACCCAGACCCAGGGCCTACAGGGTAGCTGCAGCATGAACAGGGATGATGCTATGGTTTGAATGAGTATTGTCTCCCGTCGGTTCACCTATCTGAACACTTGGTTTGGTCAGCAATTGGTAGTGTGGTTTGGGGAGCTTATGGAACCTTTAGGAAATAGAGCCTTGCTGGGGTGTGGGCTTCGAGAGTTTACAGTCTCAACCCACTTCTAGTCCTTTCTCTCTTCTGGTGTAATGTTGAGATGTAATCTCTCAGCTTCCTGCTTCCTTCCTTCTCTGCCATTATGGACATCTACCCATGTGGAACCATAAGCCAAAATAAACTCTCTCCTAAGTTGTCTTTTGACATGGTATTTTTATCACAGCATCAGAAAAGTAACTATGCAGGTGGGTCTCCAGATCTCCCTCTGGATAGCTGGAGTGCGGACTGTACACACTGTGCCTGTTCTTAGGATCTTGGGAAGGCCCATGGTTTCTGCTGTTAGCTCTCTACCAAGACCACAGCGCTGAGTGGCAGCCTTGATAAGTCCTTCCTGACATTGTGGGCAATCAGCTTGTTTCTGATTACCTCTATCCACCATGAATAATTATTACTGTCATTATTAGGCCTAAAACATAACAAGTAAACAGCTGTCTTGAAAGGCCTCTGGAATTCCAACACACACAGACCCTCAAGGTGGCACTGACATTGAGTTTGACAATAGTTTGCCATGCACCATTGTTTTTAGAACCTGGGAGATAGCTCATGCTCTCTGTATATGGATTTAAAGCTTTGGATCTCATGGATAACTGTGAGATCTCTCATCCCTCAAATGCTCACCGTGTGCTTCCTTTGTTCCTCTTCACATGGTGTGGTTAACAACGGCTGATGGATATGGAACCATCAGAGAGCAAGTGCATGGCCACTCTAGGGTTCTCTGAAAGTTAGAGGTCGAAGCTGAATGGCAAACATAGTCCAGAAAACGCTCTCTCCAAAGAAGCTTTGTTGTTGGACTGGAAGTAGGTTTGTCTGTTTGCTAACACTGTAGAAAAATCAATGCATAGCTGATATTGAGGGTCAGCTTGGCATGATCTAAATCACCTAGGAGACATGTGTGGTAGGTGGTTTCTAGGTTAGGTTAATCGAGGTGGGAAGACCTACCCTAAGTGCAAGCAGTACTGTGCTATAGACAGAGGTTCTCGATCAAATAAAAAGCAGAAAGCAAGCTGAGCACCCAGCAGCGTTCATCTCTCCTTGCTTTTTGATGCCGATGGAACATGAGCAGCTGCCTCACACTTCTGCTACTACGCCTTCCCTGCCATGATGGACCCCTGGAACTGTGAGCCAGAACAAACCCTCCCTTCCTTTAATTGTGTTAGTCAGGTTTTTTGTTTTTGTTTTTTTTTTTTGTTGTTGTTGTTTTTTTTTGTCACAGACATAGAGAAAGTAACTGATATACCCATTACAAAAAGCAAGCATGGGCCAACAAGGTGTGCCGCCATGTTTCACACCATGGTGATAATGGACTAAATTTCTGAGACTGTAAGCAAGCCTCCAATGAAATGTTTTCTTTTATAAAAATTGACTTGGTCATGTCATGGTGTCCCTTCACAGCAATAGAACAGTGACTGACATCTCCCAAAGTGGAGTCCAATTACATAACTTTAAAAATCCTTTTAGATCGGGGGCTGAAGAGACGGATCAGAGGTTAAGAGCACTGTTTGCTCTTCTAGATGGTCCCAGCAAACACATGGTGGCTCACAACCATCAGTAGTGCGATCTGGGTGCCCTCTTCTGGCGTGCAGGTGTACATCCAGCCAGAACACTGTATACATAATAAATAAATAAATAAATCTTTTTAAAAAATCCTTTTAGATGGCGTATTTAATAATCCCCTCCAGGAAACTCAGGTGAAGGGAAGAGCAAGTGTTCCTTAAACTCAGACTACAAGGCTGGAGTAGCGCACAGCTACTGTGAGCAAGTCAGGAAACGCCTGAAAACCAAACTCCAGTGTCAAGGGAAGCAGAAGACTTGCCACATTTAAGGATGCTAGGAAAACAGCCCGAGAGTCCGAGAATGTCAGCGCTCAGAGTGGCCACGGAGATGATGTAGCCCCATCGGCCTCTGCAGCTTCCCACGGGCACACTCACCACCTCTTTCTCACAGAGCTCTTCTGCCTGGAGTCAGTGCATCCCCGTCTGCACCGGGTGACGGTGGCTCAGAGATGGTAGAACCCGAGAGACTCCCGGATTCTGTGTCACTCGGCTCAGACTCCTGCTCAGTTAGTTGTTCAAGCCTTCTTCGCTCCCTTCAACGCGAAGGCCCGTGCGATACTTGCTCTTTTATGATGTGACTAAAGTGTCAGGTTAGATATTTGCATCCTTTGGGGAAGTTTTTTTATTTTTTTTTATTTTTCCCCTTACAAGCAACTATGCAATTCTTATCCTCCTGGCCCAGAATGCGTGGAAGGCAGATATATAACCAAACTAGAGCTGGCAGATCTGAAGAGGCAAAGGGGAAATAAATCATTTGTAGCCCCAAATGTTACTGATAACTTCAGCAGATAAAATTTATAACTGTGAACATTTTTATTTGCAATGAAGCTGCAGCATAGTTGATACCTTTTTTTTTTTTCCTCCAAGGGGAAAAATATCTTTGGAAAAAGGCTTAGCTAATGTATTGCAGAAGTTGAAGCCAATTTTTATTTTGAAGCCGGTATTTTAAAACTTTAATTTTTTTTGCACTTAAATTGTTTTGTCTAGCATCACTAGAGTGATTCTTCAGGATGGGTAAGTAAATTAAATAGTTCGCTTGTTTCTACCTATATTTTAGGGATCAGTAGTAATCTGGGTTGGAAATCAAATGCATAAAAAGTCCAAGGCTAGTTTATCCATGCTTCTCATTAGATTTTTGGTAGAGAAATAGACCTGATCTTCATTGGCTGGGTTGCACTTAGCAGGATGCATTTCCCCACTCATTTGCAAGTGCTTGTCAGAGCTGTAATACAGTCAGTTAAAGCAGACAGGGGTAGACAATGAACAAATAAATTCATTCAGAAGAAAGAAGGTCTACTCTTGCCTTGCACTTTGAAGTTATGCCTTCTTGCTCATCGTTTGCCCCACACTGTATATCTGGGAGAAAGCCTCAAGCTGGATTGTCTTCTTGGGTGTTTTCTGAAGGGAAAGGAGCCAAGGACATTACCTGACAGAAAGAATGTTTTCACATGAGACAGAACATATCCGTGAGGCTTCTTCTCATCAGAGACTCCCCCCCCCCCCCCCGACCTTGAGTCACTTCTGTAAGAGCTGTGACCCCTTTCTTCTCCTTGTCTTCCCTAGTGCCCTGGTTGATTACCAGAGCTGTAGGTTGTTTGTCCTTAGGGGACTGGCCACCCTAGTGAGAGACTGCAATGCTGGACGCAGGGATCTGCATGCAAGGGTGTCACATGCCTACAGTGTCACGCTGCCACTGACCTAAGGCCCACAGATAAATTCCAAGAGAAAGAATGAAGCTTAATTTTCAGGCCCACTGACTCTCTGGCCTCTTTATAAGATCTGCCAGTCTGTGGAAGATCTCCCTGACAGGCGAGGGAAATTTGCTGTGTGCATGGAGCCTGCTGCGGGGTAGTCGGTGATGGAGTCCGGGAGAGGCTCTTGATTGTCAGCGTGGGCAGTGTTCTCTCGCTGACAGCTAGGGCCAGCTCTTGATAGCTGAAAGATTTCAGCAAGTGCCAGACATAGGAGAGAGAGAGGGGAAAATTCCAACTTCAGCCAGTTTAAATGTTAGCAGGCTTTGTACCCATGTGAGGGGATGGTGGTGATACGGGTTAGTTCCCTCACAAAGGGTTTGTTCTGTCTCATGTTTTAAGGGCTGTCTATCATGGTGGGAAAGCGGGGTGACACAGCAGGAAATCATGTGACACAAACGTGAGCAGCTTGGCCCTGTTGTACCCACAGTCAGGAAGCAGAGAGGAATGTTGCTGCTGAGCATGATTTCTCTGTTGGCACCCCATGGTGCCACCCATATTCAGGATGGTGTTTCTGCCTCAGTTAGATCTCTCTGGAAACACCCTCATGGATTAGCCCAGAGGTGTGTCTCCTAGGTGATTCCAAACCCAGTCAGGTTGATGGTGGCAGTTTAACCATGACAGTAGCCTCCTGTCTCTTTAAGTAAGAAAGTTATCAGAAGGCAACATAGAGCAGTGTTCTCTTTGCTACCCTCAGCTAACGTGTTTTAGGATGTTGCCCACACCCCAATTCCCTCTGATAAGATTCAGCGCCAATTACATATAGTATGTGGGTGACTTGGTGCCATCAAAGCATTCTGAAAATGTAGTGCTGCTCTCACACAAAGCTGCCAGAGAATGGCAGGTCCCTTGCTGGGTGAGAGCTGCCATAGCGAAGAAGAGGCTGGAACTGGATTTGGAGAGATCCAACAAAGCGTCTTGGGCATTCTGGCTCATGGAAATCTCAGATCACTTATCTAACATGGTCCTTGGATGGGACAGTGATGACTTTTCAGATGTAAGACAAGATATTTTCTTCCGAAGTCTTTCTAATGACATGATGCTGTTTTACTCCAGTCTTCCCCAGAGGAAGGGGTATTTCCTTATGCACTTGATACACCAAGTTGGATTTTTATCAGTTGGACCAAGATGATGGATGTTGTTCAATTTAAAAGTCATTGTTGCTTCTTCTTCTTATCATCATCATCATCATCATCATCATCATCATCATCATTATTTTAAAGACAAGGTTTCAGTCCATAGTAAGGACTGACTTTAAAACCATGGTCATGTAGCCTCAGATACCTGAGGGTTGGAATTACAGGTATGTGTGTACCAATACGCTCAGTTTGAATACAATTTTATTCCTCATTTATGTATGTGATCCTAGGGATGGAACTTGACAAGTGCTCTGCTGAAGGCTAAAACCCCAGCTTTAAAGTAAAATGATTTGATGGGGTGTTATATATGTGGGACAAACAAGTTTTTTTACCACAGACCTCTCCGTACCTATTGCCTTGGAATATAACCATATTTGGAAATAGGGTTATAGCAGATGGGGTTAGTTGGGACAAGGCCATACTGTAGTAAAACGGGCTCTTATCTAAAGTGGTGTCAACATGAACATGAAGATGGACTTGAAGAAAGCCACCTGCAGGCCGAGGAGAGGGGCCCAGCACAGAGCCTTCAGAGCAGGCCAGCCCTGTTTACACCCTGACCTTGGATTTATAGGCTCCACAATGATGAGGTCATGAGTTGCCATTTTTTAAAGGAACTGGCTTGCGTAGGCTTTGAATTTTTTCAAACCTATTTGTTTTGGGCTTCTTTAATGCCTATACCTCCCTTCCAACCTTCCTACCCTAGATAGGAGAGAAAAGAGGCTAATGTGGGAGAGAAGCAGACCTTTTCAGACTCAGTTCCTTGGAGTGATTCCACTGGTGTAGTCGGCAGGATTTCAGCAGACCAGTTAAACAGCAAACCAGCAATTTAACAAAGGTGACTGCAACCGCAGCCACTGGAACCTGGAGCAGCAGCCAGAGCCTGGAGCGGCAGCCTGAACCTGAGGCACAAAGCCTTCACTGGAGTAGTTTTCTCTAGGAGCATCTCAAAGTGGAGTGATGAACAGCCAGGACCAAAAAGCCCCACCTCTTGTTTTGGATATATGTGTGTGTGTGTATGTGTGTGTGTGTGTGTGTGTGTGTGTGTGTGTGTGTGTGTGTGTGTGTATGTATGTATATATATATATATATCCTCTCAGAGCCAATACTAGAATGTTTGTCAGTGAGCAAAGACCATGCCCCTGCAAGAGGTGGTTATTCTAGTGGACAAACATCACCTGTTGTCTCACAAGTCTGTTTTCAGCAGATAAAAAAACAAAAACAAAAACAAAAACAAAACACTGCACACCCTCACAAAAGTCTGTTTCACGTACCACACTTGGGATCAAAACAAAAACATGTTTATGTCCACCACAGGCTTGTGGCTGCCCTGGCAAATAATTGAGTACTGGGTGTGATTGAAGGAAGCAACTTGAGGCCATTATCAAGAATTGAAATGTTTTATGTGGCGTTGACTAGAAGAGAGAAGTCGGGTGATAAGGTAAGAAAGGGACCCGTGCATGTTGTACTTCAGAATGCCATGGAGACGTCATGAAGGAAGCGAGACTGAGCGAGAGGAACTCCGGTGGACCATGCAGGGCTTAGAAGGCCCAGTAGAGAGGTGAGGTGGGCAGCGAGACAGGAGGACCCTTGTTGTTGAAGACACTGGAGGAAAAGCAGTGCCTGGGGTTTTGAGAGCTGATGCTAATCATTAAGAAAAGGTTGCTGGGCCTTCAATGTGGAGATCTTGATGTTTATGTGTAGGGGGCAGGGCACCCATCTCTATGGAAAGTTCTGAGTCCATTGTAAGTTTGGTGCGGGTCCTCCAGGCACAGACAGGGAGGGTCTATTCTAAAGCTGAGTAGCGTTAGGATAAAAGCACTGGGCAGGAGAATGTGGCAAGGGACGAGAGTTCAGGGTCTCCCCTAGAACGTGTCCCTGAAGAGGACTTCTTGGAAGTGAGATTAGTGGGTGCAGCCCGTGTATACTTGTAGGCTTTTTAAAGTGCATCACAAATGACTCTCCCCGAGGATTGTGCCAATTTATTATGCCGCGCAGTAGCACTGCGTAAGTGGATCTTTTCCTATTAGGTTTTTTAAAAATCTATTTGCGTTTCCTGCTCTGAACTGTCTTCAGTTTCCTGGGTTAAATCTTGCTTCATCAAGATGAATTAGTCTCTGCGTGCATGGCTTAATTTCCTTTATCAGAGTGGTACATGGCTCACTTCTTGTAATTTAAGCCATAACCACTTGAACATCACAGTCTCATCGCCGCCACCACTTGTTCCCTGGAGAGCTGAGACTCACGCAGTCTGAGGCAGGTGGAGAGGAGGGCTCTGAGGCTCTGAGGCTCTGAGGCCCTGTCTCTTTCCCCGGCTCTGGCTTATCCAATGGCTCAGTGTGACTAGGAGCATGGGGTTAGGCTGCCCACACGGGGACCTGAGATATCTGTTGCAAGCTGGGAAAAAAAGGGGGTGGGTTGGGGGCAGGGAGTAGAAACAGACAAGGAAAAAGAGGCCAGGCTGGAAGGATGAAGCTTCTCTGATGGGTCTGGTTTCCCTGATGCTGTGCTTCTGTTCAGTAGGGCGCCCCCTCCAGGCCAACCTAAGCATAACCTGGTCATTGCGTGAGTCCACACACATTATCTGTGATTACCAGCTGGTCTTAGTCTGTTTGTACTAATAAAACAAAGTATCCAAGACAGGATACTTTATAAATATCGGTAACATATTTTCTACAGTTCAGGAGACTGGACGTCCAAGCTCAGGGCTGCAGACTGGATGCTAAATGAAGACCTCTTTTTGCAATGGTGCCTTGTTGGAAGGAGTAGAAAGAGTAGAGGAAGGGGCATGGCAGGTGTCTATTAGCCTCCTTAATTTGGACACTAATCTCTCCGTGGGAACGGATGGCTCATGATGCAATCACACCCCAAAGTCCCTCCTTCTTAATACCTACACAGCACTAGCCTAAAGCCCTATCCTTCAGCTCCACTTGTCCTGGACCACTTTCCTAAGAATGCAGTACATAGCCTACTTGTCAGGTGGACCCCATCCTGGCCCTCTGAGTCTGCCCATGATCAGACGGGGTCTGCTCCATATGTTCTTGGTGGAGAGGATGCTGAGGCTTGGATGGAGCGATGAGTGCGGACAGCCTCATCCATGGAAGCATGAGAAGTGTTGGGTCAGCGTGCTGGCCTCCTTTAGAACCCAGCCACTGGCTTTAGACTTCCTTCACAGCAGATCTAATCCATTGCTAAACAATGACAAATGCCTCCACCCTTGGGACTGCTGCCCTGAGGAACTCACCTTTGCCAGGGAGCAACTACATCCATAGAGAACAATTAGTAGAGTGAACTCAAGTAGGCTTACCTGATGCTTCTATTACTCTTCAGAAAGTGCAGTTACTATGATGTAAACGCTTCATTCTCATTAGTTTTTATGGGCGTAGCCATCCAATTAGCAGCATTTCTACAGAGCTTGATGAGGTTAGCGAGCTCAGCTAAGGAGGAGGCACACATGAGCATGCAGAAGGAGAGGAGTGATGGATGGTCCCACACATGTGGCGAATAAAACATTTGACAAGCAATCTTCTGTTTTTAATAACATGAAACATTGCAAGGGAAAAGGCACAGGGAAGGAAATAAATCTATTCTTTATAGATCTGGGGAAGCAATGAAATCGCTATGAGAAGAACAAGTATGTCTGTGATGAGATTATAATTATAGGTGATTTCAATTATTCCAAATAATTGAAAATCTCTAAGGTATTCTCCACTGAAAGTACCCTAAGAAACAGACACATGGAAGAAGTCTTGCCTAGTTTCTGGTCAAGGAATAGCCTAGATTAAGTCTCCCATATTCCTCTCTGCTTACCAAGATAGAACCTTAAATTAGAATTAGCCAAGACACCAAGGTCAAACCAAGCTACAGATTTATTACAAAGATGACAAGATATTTAATGTACAGTCAGAATCCTTCTCTGTTGCTAAGAAAGTGGCTTCCGTTGTGCAATGCCTGCTGGCTGACTTCAGGGTCTGTGGAAGCCTTCCAGCTGCCTCTGGAGGTGCCCAAGAACTTCCTGGAACCCTGCTCCAGTCAGTGGGGCCACCCTTTGTGAAATACATCAATGGTGTGTCCTGCGAGATTATCACACTAGTATATCATTAGGGGAACAATTTGCTTTGGTGATGGATGATGTGACGGAGCTGGGAGGTGCCATTCACTCAGGTGCTTATTGAACTGCCCTGGAGAGAGCCCACGGTGGAGGGAGGGAAAGATTGTGGTCTCCTTCATTTAAAGCACAAATAGAGCTCTCTTTACTGTCAAGGTTCCTTGCTCATCCTTCTAGAACATGATGTGTATTCTGACTGCCGAGTGATAAAAGAACAAAGCGTATATGCTCCGCATTTAGAAAGATCCTTAAAGCCAAGGCCAGGCCTGGGAAGTGGGACACACCTGTGATCCTAGCAATCAGGAAGCTGAGCCCTGAGACTCTCAAGTTCCAGGCCAGCATAGGATACATAGGTAGGCTCTGGTTTGAAAATAAGCAAGTTGAATTAAAAAAATAAAATAAAAAGCCAGGATCTTGAAAGCGCCAAACCGGATATTTAGAAGGAACGTCCCCTTCCACAGGTGCATACCTCAGCCAGGGGCAACAGCTGCTTCTCTTCGATTCCCCATAAGAGCGTTAATCTTGGTAGCTCTTACACTCATTTCTAAAGTGGAGCTCTGTGTGTGTGTGTGTGTGTGTGTGTGTGTGTGTGTGTGTGTGTGTGTGTGTGTGAGAGAGAGAGAGAGAGAGAGAGAGAGAGAGAGAGAGAGAGAGAGAGGACTCACAGGAAGAACAGAGGGCAGTGATGGGTATTGTTTCTCAGGCACCACCCACTTTTGTTTTAGGATGGAGTCACTCACTGACCTGGAACTCTCCAAGCAAGGGGTGGCTTCTCCAGGCCTGGAATTACAGGTAAATACTACTGTTCCTTTTTAAGGTAGGCACTGGGGATTGTACTTGGGTCCTCACACCTGCACAGCATGCACACCTTACCAAACCAAGCCTTTGTTCTCCCCAGGAGCTGTAAAGTGAACCAGCTTAGGGCCACTCAGAACTTTCTACTTGCTGTGGGTTCCAGGCAGAGCCCCGTCAATTCAGAAATGGTGGCATGCTACTTCATATCATTAGACTAAATTGTACTGCTATTCTTTGGCGCTCATGGCGGATGTTGCTGGGTAGCTTTAATTTTAAAACTATTTCAGAGGATATATATGATGAAACATATTCAATAAATCACCTTACACAATTTGAATCACCACTGACGTGATTGATGGCGTTGCCATTAAAATGATCAATGCCATCTTACTAGAGTGGGTTAAGTTTTACGAAGATAGTCATTTCATTACATCATTTCCATGGCTCTCCTCACATTAACTCATAGCATAAATTGGGTGTGTGTCATATCATCCTTTTACAGAAAAGGACCCTGACACCGGAGGGGCTGAGGGCTTTGTCCAAACTCCTTAGGCCCAGGCCAAGAGAAGATACATAAATGTGCCACGCAGCGAACACTCACCTCTTTTTACTCCCATGTGCCTGCTACCTCCACCCCAGGAGCCATTCCGGGGTTGGAACCCCAAACAATCATTCTGGTCCCCAGGAGGACCAGCAGCAGCTTGTGGAGTGCTGTTATGTGTAGAGGCTTTTGGCTGGGGTTAGTGGAGTTATCACAGCCCAAACAGACTTTCCTAAAGTTAAGGAAGGGAAGGGCAGACCTCGGAGCACCTGAGTGGCCAGGTGCTGCCAAACCCCTCAGCCCTGTGGAACACAGGCTAAGTTAAAGCCATGCTGTTTCTAACTGGATGAGCCACAGCTCTGGATCACCCCCTTAAATGATTCATTTATTTTTATTTTTTATGTACGGGTGTTTTGCCCACATGCATATCTGTACGCTGCATACATTTGGAAACTGATGAGCTCAGAGGCAGGAATCGGATTCCCTGGAACCTTCAGTATAGACTGTTGTGAACACCACGTGGGTGCTGGGAACTGACCGTAGCTCCTTTAAGAAGAGCAGCCAATGCTCTTAACCTTTGGGAACTCCCTGGAGCCAGACCTCCAAGATTGACCCCTTCCCCCACCTCCATAGTCTCCTAAATACTGATGAGGCATACCCAATTGTCACTTCCTGTTTCTACTATCTGTATGGCTTTCTCTACCAAGTCCCAGCCAAAAATCATGAAGACTACATACTTTTTTGGCTTCCAGGCATAAATGGCCACTGTGTCTGAAAGCAGGGATACAGGAGGGACAATCCAGCACAAGGTCCAACCTGTCTACCCTCTCTATCAAATTTGGGACCACTTTAGAGTGATATTACATAGTCATAATTTGGAGACCAGGAATAGGAAGGAACCTCATTATTCATGGCTTGTAATTCCCGTGCATGCTGGCATGAGCTAGCATGACCTGCAACTTGGTGTGCCAGAGAATGAGGCTTCATGCAGTTTCAGGCTCAGGGAAGCCAAGAGAAATACCAATCATCAGTTAACATACCTAGAATTACATAGAGGCAAAGCCTGTCCAGGTGTAGGAGATCTGAGCATTCTTTACCTGTCAATCGCAATACATACACACACACACACACACACACACACACACACACACACACACACATATATATATATATAATGACATCAGCTTGTCAAGTTTTAGGAAGTCGCAGGAGCAAAGAGTGATTACTTAACAAAACACAATTTGGCTTTGTGCTGAGAATTAATGCAGAAACAAAGAATAACTTTATATCTTACGTGTGCGCTAGAAACCAGCATGTGCCCAGGTCCCAGGATCCACAGACTGGGAACAGCAAAGTAGATTGGGAACCTATGGGCACATCATATTGAAGTCACCTCTGCGAAAACAGACCTGAGACTTTATCGAACACACCAGACCGAGGCAGGGCGCAACACTCTCACATGGCCCCATAAAGAGAGCATTGAACCCCCAATGACTTGACTGCCTAGTGTGTGTTGCCCAAGGACTAGCAGACAGAGAACTCTCAGTTGTCCCCAGAGCTCCACACAGTTCCCAGTGCTAGAGGCAGCACACCTGAACGTTTACCCATCTGCCCTTTTACTGCATTTGCTCATCTGGACCCAGTCCTGCACCTTGCCTGTAAGTTCTGCGCCTCACGTCTGCTGCCCCAGGCCTCTGGAGTCCAGTGAGGTTCTGGGACCTCGAGGTTCAGCCCTGTGCCTCCAGCAGCTTTCCAGCTAGGCTTGGCTGTCGATATCTCATCCAACCCTCTGCAGTGACTCTTAACACTGATATTAACTCCCTCGGCCTCCAGCACTGCTCCTGAACCCTGCAGCGCCTTCAGCCCTTTGTAGCCAGCCATCCTGTAACTTACACACACACACACACACACACACACACACACACACACACACACACACACACACACACACGGACATCTGTGACTCAAAATATGTAGTTAAGATTGGAATAAAAGAGCTCGTGCTTGCCGGAGGAAAATGGGAGACTTGCCAAGATGCAGCCAATGGAAGCCTTATAGCTTGTGCGCTGGTCTGTTTTTCCATAAATTCTGACAGTCTGGAAAGACACGTGTGTCCATGTTCTCCGCACAGTGTGCGCACAGGACTGGGGACTGAACCCAGGGCCTTGCGTATGCTGTGTGTCGAATGCTCTACTACAGCCACACCTCCAGCTCTGTGACTCACCTTCAATTTTTGTTGCTGGTAGAGTGAGACATGTCTCATTATCAGTGAAAATACTATGTCCTTACCGCTTATGTTCCTTCCAACATCCATGTGTTCACAGTTGCCAGTGTGATTGGTATTAAGAGGCTGGGCCAATGGGATATGATGAAGTGATGAAGACAGAGCTCTGGGAGGTGAGATCATCGCCTTTTTCAAGGAGGCTTCACCCAACAAGAGTGCACCATCTCAGCAGCAGAAAGCAGCCCCCGACAGACTCCAAGAGTGGCCCTTGATCTTAGACTCCTCTGTCTCTAGAACCACGAAGAAACAAATGCTCCTTTTACAAATCACACTGTCTCAAGCATTTTGTTACAGTGGCACAGATGAACTAAAGCAATGGCTGCCCAGTTGACAGGACACCCTTTATTAAGAGGCCTACTTTCCCTGCTGAATTACTGAAGAGACCTTCCTTGTGTTGGGCATGCAAGCACAGGTATGCAGTTCTGCCTATGGACTCTGTCCAGCCAATCTTTGCACCAGCATGACCCTCAAAATGCTGTGTGAGGGTCTGGATCCAGGGTATGTTAAAAGGGTTAAATCTGTTTGCTCCATAAGTGTGTGGATAAAAGCTATCCAGCCCAAAATGGTTTCTCCTGGGGATGATTTCAAAATACGAATCCAATTTCTTTATTATGTATAGAGTCGCTTGTATCTTAGTTCCATTTTGTCAGTTTTAATATATTTTAAATGACATTAGCATATTTCATAAAACCCACAAAATTGTTGGCATGAGATTATTTATAACATCTTCTTATTATCACTTAAATGTATTTGGCATCTTCAGTGACATCTTTTTCAATTCTGGTATTGAAAAATGGAGTTTTTTCTTCTTTGACCTTGATTAATACATTTTATTAATCTTTTAAAAAGCCAGCTCTCCATTCTGTCGATGATCCCTGCTTGTATTTGATCTCCATTTCATTGATTTATTTCCTAATCTCCTTCCCACCCACTCCACTTGGGCTTTGCCTACTGTACTCTGCCAGCTCCTTAAGAAGAATGCCTCTGCGCTTGATCTTTCATCTTCTCCTTTTCTGTCTTGTGAATTTATAACTGCACCTTTTCCATGGAATAATCTCAACTTTGTCCTTCCACTTTCAATCTGTTGTGGTTTTGGTATAATTAAGTCAAAAAATATTCTTCATTATCCTGATAACTTACCCATAACCCAGTGGGTAACAAAGGAGGCCACTGTAGAAATTTCCAGTTCTGAAAGCCTCCGTGGCTGTTTCTGGGGTGGCTGTTTGGTTAGATTCTCTTGTAGTAATGACTTGTCTTCTAGGTTCTGTGAGTGTCAGTTGGGTTAAGCTGTTAAGGTTTTCAGATATTCTGGCTATGTTCTCAGCTGTCCATAGGCTATATATATCTTCATGCTTGGCTTTAGTGTCAGTCTGTTTGTCTATTTACAGTGCTTGGAATACAACCCTGGCTCTTGAACATGCTAGGTAAGTGCTCCACCACTGAGCTTCATCCTCAGCCCCAGCGTCACTTCTTACGAGAACGCTAAATATTTGGGTTAGAACTTGGCCTTAGGATCTCATTTCATGCTACACCTATGAGGTCTGTGTCTCACAAGACAGTTGACACTTGGAGCTTACAGGGCTTGCAGGTGTGTGGTAGTAGAAGGTGCAAACATTCAGTGTACAGTACACATGCTCTCTATGGAGGTACATTTTTATTTTGTTAAGTAAAATGTGCCACACACGTATACTTACAGAGTATACCTCATATTATCATGTTGTTTATTTTTTATGTCCTTTTTTATTTAACTTTGCCCCTGTGGTCTGACTTACACTGTGAATAATATTTTGAGTTCCTGCTGTTGGTCTTCTTCTTCTTCTTCTTCTTCTTCTTCTTCTTCTTCTTCTTCTTCTTCTTCTCCTTCTCCTTCTCCTCCTCTTCCTCCTCTTCCTCCTCCTCCTCCTCCTCCTTCTCCCTCCCTTCCCCCCTCTCTCTGTCATCTCTTTGTATTTTAAAGCTATAAGCACTATACTGGGCAGAATCTAAACTTCTACTAATCTACTAGTAAACCAAATTAAACTACTCTAATCCTATGGCTTCAAAAGCTACATATATCCCAATCACTTGGCAATCTGATCCGCCTTCGGTGGTTTTCTCCCCAACTGTCAACTGTCCAGCCACAGGCACTCCCTTCCTTCCTTGGAAGCCCTGTCTTCCATTTCCTGTCATTCTACCCAACTGATTGGCTGAACTGTGCTTTATTGACAACTGCTACATCCACTCAAGTCATTCCTCCACAATTTCCCTTTTTAGTCCTCCTTTACTCTCTGCTGACCTAAAACATCTTAATTCCTAAACAACTAAGCTTAATTTTAAACTAAACAATCTGTCTTCAACCCCACCAGAGACTTGAGAAGGACTAAAATTAATTATCTGAGTAAACAAGAAGTGCAGGTTAGCAGCTTCCAAAGTGAAAAAATGACAGAGACACTTTGCTACCTGAATAGTCACTCAAAACTCTCTCTCTAATGTGTTGAAGCATCATCTTCAGCCTTCCGGTCCAGTATATCTATCTGATAGACATATTTGTGAAGCAGGGACTATTGAGGACTTGCCTATCCTGTCTTGGCAGAGTTTGGCTGTCAACTCCACCTGCATCCAAGCTTGCCCATTTCAGGCAGAATTCTGTCTATGGCAGAAACTGAGGACATTTTGCCCAGTGGCTGCTTTGGCACCTCTGAAGCCATCTCCATAAGTAGGTTCTTTGATGCTCATCGCCTTTCTTTGAGGCAGGCTGGGTATTGCCAGGAGTCAAGCTATCTCACTTCAAAGAATCCTCAAAACAATAAAAAAAATCTTTAAATGCCGTATTCTGTCTCTTAGGTTTTTGAAGACCTTATCTAAATATTTTACCTCATCTATTGAATCATATCTATCTATTGTATATAGGATGTATTTTCTTGTGCTAAAAATAGAATAGTATTTGACATGAATATGAGTTTTTCAACTAATAATTAACTGGTATTACTATATCCTAAACAGCCTATAATAGCATTTTCAAAATATTAGCAATAAACCCTGTATCATAATTGAGTTGTATGGGTACAATACCTCATATTAGGGTAGAAATATATATAATGTGTATAAAGAATAATCCTAGATGTGAATTCTATAATAATGTATCAAAATTAAAAATAATCTTGTAAGTAACAATTAAGGCCTTAAATTGAAGAGTAGATTCAATAGTCTACTTTTTGTCCTATTATTCCTATATATTTCTATATTCTCAGAGAGAAATCCCTGAGTCCAATCTCCCTGAATAAGACAAATAATAACATAACCAACTCCCAATGAAAAAATAAACATCCATAGTCCAAGAAAACAACCAAACCTTACCCAGCCCTCCTTAAGGGAAATGGGGCATTGCTCTCTTTTTAAGGCTTCTTATGGCTGATTTGGGATGAATAACCCCTATGTAGGGGCCCAAATAAAATTGGGACAATGGTTAAACAAGCTAGAGATAGCATTTGTGGCACAGTCTTTAAATGCTGAGAGATTCCAGGCTTAATAGAAGTCCTGTGTGGGACGGTCTGAGATGCTGGGCTAATTGGAATCAGGAGCTTTCTTCGAAGCTGTCCTGGGAGCTGTTCTCTTCTGATGACAAACAGCAACTGAAGCACTTGGGGCTGGAACATGAAGGATGCATGATGTCAGTGTCTCAACAACATGTTGGAGAATGAATCCTGTCAGATCTGATCCAGCGTCAGTGTCCAGTTCTTATTGTTCTGAAAATAGATACTTTCTCACAACCATTATACAGTCATAAAACTATAAATGTATGAGGTGTGCCGGAGGCACAGAACAATCAAGGCTGGTTCTCTGCTCTTTGTATGAGCGGAAGAGAGACATCTGTAGATCTTAATTCATGCCGTACAAAGAATGGCATGTGAGAATATGTCATGGGCAAATCGGTCACTAGCAAGAAGCATTGGTTATGCGTAGACATTCATGTCTCAGCCAGCCTCAGAATCACTCCCGTGCCACGGGATTAGCAATACAGGTTGCTTGTTTGTTCTGTAGTTTGAATTCATGTATGTATAGACTGACTTAAGTTATCAGTTTCCTTTTCATCCAGCTCTGCTTCATCTTGATCTCTTTCGTGGAGGAAGTATAATGTTACCATTATCAGAGACCATATAATCATTATCTAATTGAAATCAAAACAAGATTGTATAGTTCTAAATGTCCGTCTCTAGGCTCTACGGCATCTGATTTATAGGCCAGGTCACTACCTGTTTCCTGAGAAAATGTATCTTGTTTTAGAGACAAGCTTGTTGCCCTGAGCAAAAGAAAAGGCATCAAGCTCTCAGCTGCTCAAACCAGCTTTGGACATTTGAAAGGACAACTTGTGGCCGCATACACAAGGGAGTAAAGTCTGAACTTAAACATCTGGATGAACTTGATGCAGATGACCTTCTTGTCACCCCAATCTTCTCCAATCTTATAGACATAGGTGATGTTGTCTGTCTGTCCTATGGCAATTTTGGTGGAATCAGGAGAGAAAGCCACGCCTTTCACCATGTAGCTTTTCCTGCCATGCTTCCTGTTGGCTGGTTTGGTGGAGAACTTGTCTCTCTGCTCCCTGTGTTCATCACACAGCGATACCACTTACTCGACTGTGCAGACAGCAAATTTAGCATTGTTCTGGGACCAGGCCATGCACATCACCTTTGCAGCTCCATCCTGAGGGCTCAGCAGGGTCCTCAGGTGCTTCAACTGCATGATGCACACCCGGTCTCAGATGCTCACCTACTGAGACAACTTCCCCGGGTTACCTGGACAACCTACCAAGCAGCGTGGTGCCAGCTGCTGAGGGACAGGCAACTTGAGTGCAACCACATCATAAGGTCACATAGTGGATACGGGACAAGGCAAACAGGACTTTCACAAGCCCCCTTCTTGTATCTCTTAACTCTCACAATTTACATGTTGTTAAAGGATGAAGTGAATCTTGCTTAATTAAGTGTTGATGCTTCAATGTTTTGATTATTAATTATAAGGTTTAATGCTATTCTTCTTTGCACGTGAGCTTTTATTGGCGCTCTCTGCTTCCCCTCCCCCCCCTATAATTAGGAATGCAAGTGCCAATTTCTCATTTCTTCCATTTGCTTCCTGTTTTTTTTATTTGTTTTGTTTTTCTGCCAGTCCCTTCATTTTAGCCTTTCTAAATCACAGGGCCCTGGGTGTGTGTATCAATAGATCCTTTATGTAAACCATCTAGCTGGGACTTTCTTTGTGACTATATTTAGAAATCTTTTGTTTGGGGCAATGGGTTCAGCCTGGTCACACTCACCAATGTAGCTGACACCTGTGGTCTCTAATGTGTTCTGTGAGATGTCCATCCATCCATGCTGTGTTTGTAAACATCTGTCTGTTTCTCTCTGTATGGGGGTATGCTCTTGGTACTTCAGACAGTCTGGCTTGAGTTCTTGTGTTTTGGACTCAACTCTGTACTTGATCATCTGTTTGCCATTTGATATCCCATTGGTGTCCCTGACTTCTGCTTCATACCCATATAGTCAAACAAGCTAACCCTCTTCTCTTTCCTATGTCCCAGAACCTTTATTTCAGTGAGGTTATTATTATTGCATCAGAAGATATGCCATCTGGATGATTGTTTTCTAATTTTGTTTTAATTTTACATCTATAGATAAATATAATTAATTCCTACTGTTGTTTTCCCAATGTTTATTAGCTAGGACTTCATTAGAGTCACTTCACTCACAATTTTTCAAAGGTTTAGTCTACTGAGGGGAGGACAGGACAAACACACACACACACATACACACACACACACACACACACACACACACACACACACACACACACACTTTGATCAGGTTCCACATCCTAAAGTTCTAGTATCTCTCAATAGTCTATTACAATCACACAATGTGTGATTCATTCACACATTCAGCCACAGTTGAAATCAGAGCCCTCAGGAACTGTCTCTAGAAACATTCCGTGTGTGTGTGTGTGTGTGTGTGTGTGTGTGTGTGTGTGTGTGTGTATGTGTGTGTGTGTGTGTGTGTATCTCTGTGTGTGTGTGTCTGTGTTCCTGTGTGTCTGTCCAGAGATATGCTGCACTAATTGCCTGGGAGTTTCTCATTCTAATCCTGTTGATGACAAGATCAGCCACACAAGAAAAGGACTCATTTTCTAGTTTTTCTAAGAATGATGGGTACAGAATTCTCTGAGTTCTTTTTAACTGCCTTTCCTTGATTTAGTGATCAAAAGTCAGCTGGACTGAAAAAAATCAAGTCTTGTTTTTTTCTTTAAATGCAATCTTTATTAATTATCGACAATTAATTAACTAATCCTATGGTGCTGATACTCAAATCTGGGGACTTGCCCACCCCGGGCAGGCGGCCTGCCTCTGTCTACACTCCCAGCACCCCCTTGAGGTGCGTGTCAGTGTTATTCTCCTTTTCTGTCTCAATGTTGCTTTCTATGCCGTCTTAGAAAACTGGCATCATCTGGATTCTGGCTTCCTTCTAAATAATTAGACCTTTACATCTGAACAATCTTTGACAATTTTTCTTCACCCTTACAGTCTAACTCCTTTTCTTCTAAATGTCTCAGAATGAATCATCCTGAGTCTGTTCTCTCAGGTACTTGGGGTGGGGAGGTAGTTCCATTGTGCCAAGTCAAGTCTTTTCTCTCTAAAAGTTAAACTGGATTTTAAGTATAAATTGTGAGGTTTTTTTTTTCATTATTTGATATCCAACCGCTGGGTCTGTTTTCTCTCCCTGTTGTGTGGGGAAGTCTATGGAAGGTGTGTGGAAAGATTTGCCTTTAAGGCATTTCTACTCTTTTCATTGCTGGGAGTTCTTTTTTGGTCCACACACATTTCCCAGTTAGTCTATAAAAAAAAAAGGAGATGCAAGTACAAAATTTGATTTGGGTGAAACTGAAAAATACTTGGCAGTAAGATCCAAAGCATGTTTAATAAACAAAAATCTGTTCAACGCCTAATGAAACCAGACTGTCAGACAATATCATAATTGCAAACTTAGTTAAAATTTCTATGGCCAATGGGATTTGAAAATTTGAGCAAAAGGTAAATCCTCTATGTTGTAATTTATCAAAATTTCAATAATATATTTTTTAAAAACATAGTGTCCGTTATGTTTTTCAGAGCTTCATTAGAGCAATGGAAAGAAAAAGTGCTGTACAAGGGTGAGGTTGTGTAGTCTGCAGGTCTTAACCCTGATGGGAATGACTCAGTGTTCTGGTCTCATAAATAATTTTTTTAAAACAGTGATTAGAAATGTGTTTACATGGTAAAATTGCATTTCATAATGAGTCTCCCCATTATGCAGATAATAAAGACAACTGGGATACACTTGTAGAAAATGCTGAAATTTATTAAAGGAATAAATTATGAATCTAACCAATGCAAAATAATAAGTGTGAAGCATATTATTTATGTACTCAAGTAATTATTCTCCTATTTTCTTCTAATATCCTACTGTTATTAGAGATCTTATACCCTCTTAATTTCCCCCTGACTTCTTCCCACAGCATAGCATTTGTTTTAAGCACACACATTCTCCCCACCCCTCCCCCACACAGGCATTTACACACAAGCAGGATCCTCCCAAGAACAGATACTAGTCTTGACACAACACGGTAGAAAGACTGACATCCAAGGAGACAGACACATTTCTAGCAGTGCAGTAGGCTATTTCCTAGAGTTATGCTGGAAAAAAAATGAAAGTAGGAATTAGGAAATATGGCTTAGCTGTTGAGAGCAGTGCCTGCTCTTGCAGAGGATCTGGGTTCAGTTCCCAGCACCCACAAGGCAGCCCACAACCATCTGTAACTCCAGTTCCAGGGAATCCAGCGCCCTCTTCTGACCTCTGTGGGCACTGCATGCACATGGCGTAATATATACATACAGGCAAAACACTCATACACATTAAACAAATTGACAAATGAACAAATGATGGTGTCCCCCCCCCCAAACAAACAATCTTAAAAAGAATTGTGCTATGTGTGTTTTTTTTTAATGTATGAATCAGGAAAGCTAAACTTGAAGGAGTCTTTGTGCATGTCAAATAGACAACTGGAAGTCAGGGTGATATTTTTGTGTGTGTGTGAGTCTTTAAGCTGGGAAGGAATTCAGATTAAAAGGATTTTGAACAACACCGGACAGCCTGCAGGTTCTTGAAGTGTTTCCAGCCACGGAAAAGTCTTGATTAAAGACATCCTCCTCCTGGAATTTTTTTAATCCCTCATGAAATGCGTGATTCCAATTAGTTGGATGCCACCTGAGGAGGCAGGTTCAACTTATCGACTGAGAGGAGGCACAGTTGGTGTAGCCTTATTCTCTAACTGTGCATAGCCAGGGGCTGGCAATGGGGTCCCTTTGCCTGATGTTAAATCATACCTTCTCTAAAAATGGAAATATACAAACAAAAGGCCAGAAGACAGTGTGTAACAGCTGCCATTTCTGTGATATTCTAGAGGTGTTTTTAAAAAATACTTGTGTTTACGTGTATGAGTGTTCTGTCTGTGTTTATGTATGTGCACTGCATGCATGCACTGCTCTGAGAGGGTCGAAGAGAGTTGGAATCACGGGGACTCGGCTGCAGGCAATTGTGAACTTCCACATGGCTTTGGGGAACTAAATCCAGGTCTTCTGCAAAAGTGACAAATGCTGTTAACTGTGAATCTATCTCTTAGGCCTGTTCTATGTTTTTTAAAGCTCCATTGTGAGCTGGGGAGATGGCTCCATTGGTAAAGTGTGTCTTACGCAAGTCTGAGGACCTGAGTCTGGGTCCTCAGCTCTGGAAGTACACCACTAGGCGTGTCCTTGCTTTCAATATCTTTGCATTCAAAATTCAGTGTCTACAATCTAGGTGAATCAGTGAGCTCCAGGTTCAGGGAGACTCTGCCTTAAAAACAACTTGGAGAGCAATCAAGAAAGGCAACTGAATCATCCACGTGCACATGTGTACATGCCCATATGATACGTACATACAACACACCCACACACATTCTTACACACATTCAGACACTCACACTCACACACATGCATTTATGTACATGCTCAAATAAAGCTCCTGACTCTTTTCAACATTATTTATTCAATTTATATTCTGATCGTAGGCCCTTCCCTTCTCTTCCCCATCCCAACCTCCCTCCATCTTTTGCCCTCCCCTTCCCTACTCCTCAGAAAAAAGGGGAACCCCCACGCCAAGCCACCCCAGTTTATCAAGTTGTATCAGGATTGAGTGCATCTTCTTCCCCTGTGGCCTGGCGAGGCAGCCCCATCAGGGAGAAGTGATCATAAAGCAGACAACAGAGTCCATGTCAGAGACAGCTCCATCTCCCCTTATCAGAGGATCCACAAGAAGCCTGAGGTGTCCATCATCTGCATCTGTGTAGGGACCTAACTCCAGTCCGTGCATGGTCCTTGGTTGGTGCTTTAGTCTCCACAGGCCCCTCTGGGTCCTGGTTAGTTTGCTTTGTTTATCTTCTTGTGGAGATCCTGTCCCCTCCAGGTCCATCCTTCCCCCCACTTTCCCACAAGACTCTCTAGGCTTCACCCAGTGTTTGGCTGTGAGTCTCAGCATCTGTTTCAGTTCACTGCTGGGTGGAGCCTCTCAGAGGACAGCTATGCTAGGCTCCTGTCTGTGAGCATAGCTGAGTATTGTTAATAGTGTCAGGGGTTTGGCTCTTTCCCGTGGGGGGGGGCCTCAGGTTGGGCTAAGCGTTGGTTGGCCATCCCCTCAGTTTCTGCTCTGTCTTTATCTCTGTACATCTTGTAGGTTGGGTAAACTCTGGGTGAAAGTTTTTGTGGGTGGGTTGGTGTTCCCTTCCCTCCACTAGGAGTCCAGTCTAATTAGAGTGTATCCTCTTCAGTTGCCATGACTCCGGCTACTAGGAGTCTAAGCTAGAGTCACCCCCATATCCTCCCAGAAGCCTACCCTGTCTTAGGTCCCCAACTTATCACAGAGATGCTCCCACTCATAATTTCTCTTCTCTCTGCAAGCCCTCTGTCTTCCCACCCCACTCTCCCCAGGTCTGATCTTCACCCTCATTTCTCTCTGCCCTCTCTCTCCTATTTTGTTCCCTCTCTTCAACCACTTCTGTTTTCTATTATATCTCCTCTGAGTGAGATTTAAGCATCCTCCCCTGGGTCCTCTTTGTTTCCTATCTTCTTTCGGTCTGTGCATTGTAGTGTGATTATCCTGTACTATATGGCTAAAATCTGCATATAAGTGAGTGCGTACAATGTGTGTCTTTCTGGGTCTGGGTTCCCTCACTCAGGATAATCTTTCCTAGTTCCGTCCATTTGCCTACAAATTCCATGATTTCCTTGATTTTAGTAGATGAGTAGTATTCCAATGTGTAAATGTACCATAGTTTCATCTATTCTTCAGCTGAGGGATATCTGGGTTGTTTCCAGATTCTGGCTATTACAAATAAAGATGCTCTGAACGTAGTTGAGTGAATGTCCTTGTATGGTAGAGCATCTTTTGGGCATATGCCTAGGAGTGGTATAGCCGGGTCATGGGGTAGAGCTCTTCCCAATTTTCTGAGAAAGCGCCTGATGATTTCAAAGTGATGCACCTGAATCTTTTGACTTATGAAAAATAGAGGTTACCACCCATGTTTGATAAGTTGGGACCTGTGGCTAATGAAGCTTATTAAGAGCACACGGCCAGCCTTTCAGAGTAGTTTGGACGTGAGCTGTCCCAGACAGGATCATGTGTTGATTGGTTGGTCCTCTAGCTGGTGGCACTTTTGGAGAAGGCAATGGAAACTTTTGGAGGTAGGGCTTAGCTGGAGGCAACTGGATGCTGGATCCTTTGGGAAAGTATTAGTTACTTTTCTGTTGAGATAAAATGCCACGACTAAAGCAACTTATGGAAGAGTTTACTGTGGCTTCTAGTTCCAGAGGGAGAGTCTATCATGACAGGGGCAGCTATGGCAGCAGGAACAGGACACTGAGAGCTCATATCTTGAGCAGCCAACATGAAGCAGAGAGCGATTTAAGCCCTAACAAGCTGCCTCCAGTGACATACTTCTTCCAGCAAGGCCACACCTCCTGAACTTCTCCCACACAGCGCCACCAACTGGGGACTGAGTGTTCAAATGCCCGAGTCTGTGGAGGATATTCTCATTCAAAAATCCACAGAGGGTATCTTGTTGCTGGCTCTTTTCAGGCTTCCTTCACCCCCTTCTGGCTTATCATCTTCCCCTCTGTGATTGTCAGCCTTCTCTGGCTCAGCTAGGACTGAACCGCTCAGCTCGCATAACACCAAGTTGCTTCTCTCGGGTATTTGCCACAGTGATGAAAAGTCTGACCTCTACAACTCCTGTCTCCCTGGCCCCGTCTCTCCACTGACTCCAGTGGTTGCAAACCCACATAGCACTGCTTACTTAGAGTGCGCTCAGGAAACCTGAACTGAAGTCTTTCAGCCACAGGAAGCTTACGGACTCAGTCTAGATTGCCTATACTTCACAGACAGATTTGGGAAACAAATCAAGAGAAGAAATCAGGGAGTGAAGAAATGGAACCAGCGACTGATACTCAATGCTGGACCTGACTCTTCATCTTTGCTGAAATCCAGAATGGCTGGTGGGAGTCCACTTTGTTTTCTGATGCAGTTCAGATCTGGATGCTCCATCAAAGAAGCAAAAGTCCTTGAAATTTCAGCCTCTGAAATGATGTCTGAGCATTTTTCAGTCAACAGAGACGGCGATTTCCAAGGAAGGCTGAAATCACCGAGAGCATTTCTTTCCAAACTATTTTCTGGACCGAATTTCACCTCTGCTCATAAGTCTTGATCAGATCAATATGAGCCCGGTGCTCACACTTTCTGACACCTTCATCTAAATCATTTTTTTTCTGCTATGGGGAAAAAGAGCTATCTTTAAAACAGGAGCAAAGTGTATTTTCCTGAGTCGAAATAGTGCACACAGAGAGCCATATTATTTTTTTTTTGTCATGTGTAATAGACACTTATTATTTTACACACAGGAGAGTCAGATTTGATTCCTGCCAAGGAAGGGTCAGTGATAAGAACTTTATGAATCTCAAATCCCTAGTCAGGTTTTGTGAAGTAAGGTCAATGCTTACAGGTCTACTCGGAAATCTTTCACACATGGGCATGCTCATATAGACATATAGACACACGGACAAAAACCAATCATGTGTGGCTGCACGCACATACACATGCAACCACAAGTGTACATACCTCTGCACACACATATACATGCCCACATGTGCATTCACACACACACACACACACACACACACACACACACACACACAGATGAGCACACATGCACAAACTTGTGTACACATATGTGCATGAGCACATAATACCTCCAGGAGAATTCAATGATTTTTAGGGCATATGATAGATTTGTCAGTCCTTGTACATTTTTACACTGACTTAAACCCTTATTGGGCTCTAACACCAGTATTTCAGAGATAACACTCAGACAGGGAGAGTTATTAGGTATAACTCCTTTTATGCCATCCTGGGAGCTGTGCACTGGAAGTTAATGCCCAATTTCTGGATTCATAGCTTATTGGTAGGGATACTTTTTTTTTTAAAGACAGACATTTGAGGCTTACTATGAGCCTCGATTGATTGGAATCCACTTGATGCATTTTGGGAGATGGCAATGAGGGGCAGAAATGTTAGCTATATACTGTGATGGCAGGTGTAATTAATATTTCCAAAGATGCTCATCTAAGATGCTTTGTAGTCCTCTGCTGTCTGTGTTTGTAAGTAGGTAGACCATATATATATATTTTTTTGTATTTTGCTTTTTGGCTGGTCTAAGAGTGATGGTGACCCAGGTGCAGGAACATAGTCACCCTCTGCATGCGGCTCACCCACCTCACCTGACCTGCAGCTGCTGTTTGATATGCATTAAGTGTACTTTTCTGGAATAGTAACACTTTCAATTTATACACAGGTCATAAAATGGCTCCTCCAGCATTCTCACTGGCTACTTAAGTCGAAAACAAATGACTGAAAATTTGGAATTCTTGTAAAAAAAAAAAAAAGCCCTTCTAATCAAGAAAACTCATTTCCTGGGATCTGGCCCTGGCACTCTGGTATGTAAGATAAACTGAACCGGCTGGGAAAGCAAGGTGGGCAGAAGCTCGCTCTTCGTCCTTTTGTCTAAGATCACCTTTTCTACAATTTGATGAGAACGCGCACGCTTAATGTCAATGAAACATGACGATGTGCTGTTTTGTTTCTGTCTCTGATGCGGGGTGCAGCTACTCATCCTCTTCTTTGGTCTCCTTTCCACACTAGCGTAATCCCCTTGGGACAATGCTAACTCTGAATTTTTGTGTTTGATGTAACTTGGTTTCTGTCTCTGCCCTCTAAGTTGAGAACTTCAGACTTTTATGTTTTTTTTTTTTCTGGGATCCTTTTTTTTTTTTTTTTTTTTAAATCCTTCTTGAAGTTAGAGAGTTGAATTCTAAGCATAAATCTATCTTCTCAACACTTCAGGTCCCTCGAGTACATGCTAAATTTCCAGCTGCACCTCCCTAATACACCATCCCCAGCTGCATGGTTTAGTGGAATAATCTGATTTGCACAGTCTATGGATGTCCTATACCCCGGGCACTGGCTTGTTTGCCCTGAATATTAATAATATTAATAATTATTAGAAAAGTCAACCCTTCAACATTTTAAATCCAACAATCAGATGCTTTTTTTTTTTAAAATGCAAAAGACAAAAACAGGTACAAGCCTTAAACTTGTAGCTATTATGCATATATACATCTTAGGACAACACAATCTTAACAGCATCTAATGGGATCTGATCCTGTAGTGATCCGAGAGCTACATCACCCATTTAAGGACTACAGACAGTAGAGCCAGGGTGCTGCCCAGCACGAGGGAGGCTGAGAAGGGAGAGCCAGATGTTGGTGGCCATCTTGAGTGACTAGGTAGTTCAAGGTGACTCTGAGCTACAGAGTGAGACCTCATCTCAAACAAACAAAGATGCAGCCAACACTCCAACAAGACAAGATGAAAGAAGCACAACACTGTTCTCAAATCATTACAAATGCTGTTTTTCCTCAGCAGCAGAATTTGTGTGTTCACTTCTGTGCAGAATTTTCTCCAAGTGTCAGTTATTCTGTATTGAGATTACAATTAACCTTCACACTGCCACCACTTAGGACAATTTTCAAATCATTGTGATAGTAAGGCTGTTCAGTATATGCTGGTCAAGGCTACTTTAGAAAGCATCACTAATAAATAGTGGATCTATACATTTAATGGTTAATGTAGCATACATTTTAATTAGTAATTCTTGAATTCATATACAATTTCATCAAGGAGATATATTTTAGCAAAATGGATGAGTATTTTTGCAGTTGCTTATATGCCCATGCATGACTATGGATGGATCGATATGAGAGAGGGGGAGAGAGAGAGAGTTCTCACACTGAGTCTTGCATATCAGTTATCAAGCAAGAAAATGCCCCACAGAAATTACTTCATGCCAATCTGATGGAGACATTTTCTCAATTGAGACTCCCTCTTTCCAAATGACTCTGGCTCTTGTCAAGTTGACAAAACAAACTAACCAGTAGATATTTGTATTTTACCTTTTCAGAACTGTCCATTTACTTCATTAGTTCATTTATAGACCAGGTTGTTTGATTTCCTGGTGCTTGGTTTTTAAGTTTTAATATATATATATATATATATTCCAGCAGTTAGTCCATGTCAGATGCACAGGTAGCTAAGCCCTTTCTCTGTTAGTCTTGTCATAGTTTTTCTTTTGCTGTGCAGAAGGCTTTTGATTTCACGAAGTCCTGTCAGCTGGCGTTATTTCCTGAGCAGTCGAGTCCTTGCCTGTGCCCGTATCTTGAAGTCTCACACTTTTCCCTCTCACTGGTCCAGAGTTTCAGCTCCTTAATCCTTCAGGAGTTGATGTTTATACAGGGTGAAAGATGGAGATGCCACTTCACCCTCTTCTTACTGAAGAAAGAGTCTTTTTCTCCAGTGTGTATTTTCGGTGTCTTTTGTCAAAGATCGGGCTTCTGTAGCTACAGGGATTCACACCTGGGCCCTCTATTCTGTCTGCTTGATACGTGTGCCCATATTTGTGGCTGCAGAGTGTTCACTTTTTAAAAGGTTCTGTTTCCCTCATGACTTTTGTTCTCCACAGAGCAATTTCCGTCCACTTTTCTCACTCCGAAGAGCCTCACTTTACAGAACAGGAGCAATGTGGGGTCCTCCTGGGCACATCACCTCCTCTTCACTGCAGCTCATTTTGCACTTGTCTCTCCTTTCTCTCTCTTCACATTACACAGATCCCCGGTCTCTGGTCTCTGCTTATAGAGTCAATCAAACCCATATGGGAAATGTGGGGGGGGGGGGCGGGAAACTGCCCCCTCTAACAAAAACAAAAACAAAACAAAGAGCAAACACAAACAAAAAACCAAACAAAACCCAAAACAAAACAAAAAACTGTGCCCCCGCATTACCATGGCCATGTTTGCACAGACCACATGCAGATGTTCTCCTGTTCCCCACCCCCACCTGCCACCCCACTCACAGCAGTGCCTGTGCGCCCACATGGCATTAGCTACTCTGATCCTGTAGAGGCCGTTTGAAGTGCGCTGGCGATGAGGTAGATGGCTTGCAATAATATGCCAGTTTATATATGACACTGGAACATCTGCGGATTTTTTTTAAAATCCTGAAACCAATCCACACAACCCCAGATACTTACTGAGGACAGGTCTTAATTTTGAAGTCTAAGTGAAGCTCAATAGTAAGGACAGGCCAGTATTTCTCCTTCCTTCCCTCCTCCTCCCCTCTCTCCTCTCTTGTTCTATTCCCTTCCTCCATTTTTCCCCTTCCCTTCTCTCCTCCCTTCCTGTCTCCTTCTCTTCCTCCCTTCCTCCTTTGTTTCTTACGGATCCTAGGATCTCCTTCATCTTAGGCAAGTACTCCACTACTGAACTGGAGCATTGGGCATAATTTCTAAAAAAGCTTCTGTTCTTAGCTCAAGAGTCACCTCACTGAGAACAACACCGACTCTTTCTCCCAATTAAAGTTCAACCCTGACCTCCCACCACTCCAGAGTCACCTTCTCTTCTATTTCTTTTTTAAAAACAGCAGTTAGTATCTTAATATATTTCAATTTATTTGTATTTACAATAACAGTTTACTTTAAGCTCCAGGAGACTTTGAATTTGGGGTTTGCTGACATATCCCAGAAAAGGAAACAGCACTGGACACGTAGTAGGCACTCAATAAATATTTGCTGATTGAGCAAATAAACTGTGAATGACTCTGCCCATTCCTTAGAGAATGAAAGCAGTGTAGACTTCCAATAAGCACATTAGGATTTTGAGTGGCTCGAAGCACAATCGATGCAGGAGGCCTCACCTGAATTAATAACGTGTCTTAAGAAGAAAAGTTTAAGGAGAAACTCTGCCAATAGTATTTTATGACATTTTCTAGCAGGAACAGACAGAGAGACAGCACAGGCTGCTGGCTCCCATCCCAGCCTAAAACCGAAGATGCTGAGGAAGGAGGAAGACACAGTTTGACTGTAGACACAGCAAATGAGAGCAGAGAGGCCAGTGATGGTGTGGTCTACCTCCAGGAGAAAACAGCAGCCTGGCACAGACAGACAATGGTGAGCTGCACTCACACACAAACATGTGCCCATGTGCATGCAAACACACACACACACACACACACACACACACCCCACATGTGGATGCTAGAAGTTGATGCTGAGAATTCTTCAATTGCTCTCCATCCTATTTGTCAAGTCTAACCAGTGTGTTTCAGAGATGCCCTGTCTTTGTCACCCAAGGGCTGGGATTATAGGCTGCCACACCCATCCAGCATTAACGGGGGTGCTGGGGATATGAATTCCAGTCCTCAAGTTTATGTAGCAAAGGCTTTGCCCACTGAGCCATTTTCCATCCTCCACCGTTTTTTTTTAGGGTTTCACCATGTGGCCTTTGCTTGCCTTAAGCTTCTAGTGGCTTGACAGTGTGAGTTTCCCTTTGCAGCGCTGGCCAAGCGGGGTAATGTCTGTGGGACAAAGCCAAGGGGAGTGAGAGCCCTCCCGTGACAGGCAGGGGTCGATCTGGGGGCCTCTTGAGGGTTGAGTGCTTACAAGAAAGGGAACATCTTCCTAAGGATGAAAGTAGATAAAGGGAGTGAGTGCTCATGACCCCTCCAGGGCAGCAGCTCCTGGGGCTGCCAGGCTAGGCTATGTCTCCATGGGGCCCCTTCCTGGAGAACTCTCCTCTTCTCTAGTCCACCTAGAACAGGCACGCTATGACCTTGGCCCCATTACTCCATCGTAAAATTGACCTTCTAAGAAGGGAAATTGTCTCCGAAAGAAATGTTAGCCAGCTGTTGATATCCACGTAAAAGGAAAGGAAAGAGACAAGAGGAAGGTAAAAAACAAACAAACAAACAAATAAAAAACAAAAACAACAAACAAACAAACAAAAAACCCAGAACACTGTGTTCTAGACCAATAAGAAGAGGAGGGACAGACAGAACAAGCAACACTGAGGTAGACAGAGTCTCAGGGAAGATGTGATGTAAACGTGAGCACGCAGGGCCAAGTGGATATGTTTCCTGCAAAAACACTTAAGCTTTGAAACAAACGGCAGAGCAGACAAATAAAGCAGAGAATAGGTGCGGCCAAAAATACATCAGTGACCCAGAAATTCAGATGCAGAAACTCCTCACAGGCATCGGCCAGGGATGAAAAGGAGGAAAACCGCAATAGGAAAGCGGAGATGCGAAGGATAGTGAACGCATGTGCGAACACGGCAGAGCAGAGGACTATGCAAAGACGAACACAGGTAACACACTTTAAACACCTTAAAAGAGAAGATATTTCCAAAAAGCTAAAATATTTAAACACCAGATTGTAAAACCTCATAGGATTCTATCTGCAATAAAACCTTTTATTGCCCTGTTTCAGGTGTTGTCTGGGAGGCTTACTGCCTCCTTCTGCTAACCTAGGCTTGGTCCTGGAAGCTTCTAGCCTCCGTATAATCTAATCTCGGCCTAGAGTGTTTTCAGCCTCTGAGATTTACTGCTTAATAAGCTCACTCTTTCTTGTTCTTACTGAGCTGTGGGCTGGCTCAAGGCAGTTGCTCTGGCCCAAAGTCTTCTCCCAGCTGGACTTTTTTCTTGGCCTCTGAATTGCTCTGCTTGGCCTCAAACTAACTCCAGCAACCTTTTCTAATCTTCTGGCTCCTTCTCATTCTCTGGCTCATTCTGTCTTCACCTGTGTTTAGCTTGTTCTCCCTTCAACCTGTCTCTGTATATCTGCCCTGGTAACCCCCCAACCCCCATTGCCTCTTAAGTAACTTTCCTTTCCTCTTTCTTCCCATGAGAGTTGGGCGTATCCTGTTCTCTCAAATCTTTCTCTGATTTGTCACTTTTTTTGCCACTCATTTAGACATCATTTTCAAACATGGGTACTTCCTTTTAAAAACTAACTTTACCTTCATTGTTTGGGATTAAAGGCATGTACCACCATTCCTGGACTTAAGCTTTTCTTTACCTGACACTTGCTCTATACCAGGCTGGCCTTGAACTCAGATCTACTTGCCTCTGTCTCCTGGATTAAAGGTGTGTTTGTATTCCAACCCAATCACACAGACCTAGAAGGTCTTTGGATGTGATCTCTTGCTAAAGCAGCCATGTTCTGAATTAAAATTCCTAAACACCAAACTATATGAATAAGAAAAAATAATGTCACCACCTGTAAATTAATTCAGTGACAAGAGACTGCTAAGGGCTCTGGAACAGGAAGGGCTGGTCACTCACAGGGTAGTGAGGGCCAGCGTGTTGTGCACTAAGAGCTCACCATGTAGAAACTGAGCTTTCTAGGAATTTTTTAATTTCCCCCTGATTTTTTTCAATGAGCCATTGACCATGAAGAGTATATTCTTCAATCCCTACGTATTGGTATAGCTTCTGTAATTTCTCTTGCTATTGATTTGTAATTTTATTTCATATGATCTAATACAACAAAGAAAGTTATTTTTAATTTGTATTTGATAAGACATGCTTTATGGCCTAAAATATGATTTATTTTAGGGAAAGTTCCGTCGTCTGCTGAGAGGAATGTGTATTCCATAGCTGTTTATATTGACAATGCTGATGGTGTCTGCTAAGTTTATTTACATATGCTTTAGTGCTGAAGTTTACTTTTAAATTAGTTTAGTATTGTTATACATATTACAGTGTGGGCATGTATATGTGTGTACACATATGCACATGCAGATGTACATTGCCATGTGCTCATCTTTTTCTAGAATCATACTTTATATTTTAGAAATGGGCACTGCCACTCTTCTGTTGGTGTGGTGAAATACCTTGACAAATGCAACCCAAATGAGAAAGGGCTTATTTCAGCCCACAGGTCAGCAGTACACCATCACGGCAGAGAAATCAAGGCGGCAGGAGCGTGGGGCAGCTGGCTGCTTAATGTCCACAACCAAGAAGCAGAGAGTAATGGATGGATGCACGCCACTGCTCATGTGGGCCCCAGAGATCTAACCCAGGTCGTCAGGCTGGCGAGCAACAGGAGCCTTTACCTGTTGAGCCATCTTACTGGCCGCAACACACTCCTTCAAATTTAATCTGCAGGACTACACAAACTACTATAATGGCAACAATGACAAACTAACCCAGCTGTAGAAACACACCAAGATGACTGAAGTCCAGCACTTTGCCACCAATGAGCAAAGAAAGGGAGGCGGCAACAGTAGGAAGGCTGGGGAGCTAAAAAAAACTGATGAATTTAGCGTTTAAGCTTCACTGTCTAGGTACGTAAAAATTCAGATGACTAGCAGCTTGTCAAAATTCGAATCTGACAGATGAACATAAATTACATTTTATCTAGTAAATTCTAGGCCTACTTATTGTCTGGATTTGTAGATGACACACAGCGCCAATTATTTCTAGCAAACACTGGTTAAGGGCACATCGAACTGTTAGTCCCATCCATTGGCACTCATGTCAAGAGCATCATTGTGTAAGGGACACGTTGGATTGTCGGGCACATTCAGGAATGCTCATGTCAAGAGCAAGAAATCTCAGCCTCCAATTTCTGAGCCTTGAATGGTCAGAGCATTGGGAAGCATCCCTCCAGGAACTGGTGCTCAAATCAAGGTGCCCACTGAGGGGATAACTGCAGCCCCTGCTTCCTGCACAAGAATTTCCAGGCTGTTATAATTATTTCTCATGTCCAAAGCCCCCAACCTCATAATTCAAAAACATTATACAAAAGCACTGGTGAATGGAAGAGAAATAAACACAGCATTATTTAAAGCCCTTTAAGTGGGTCCTAAACTATAGTCCCATAAACATTTAATGCCGGGCATAGTTTAGTGGGCAATAAATAAGATGGTCTGAGAAGAAGTGGGACATTTTCTGACAGGGTGAGCATCCTCCTTCTCTGGGGAGAAGTTCTGCAAAACAAATGCCTCTAAGTATGTGATGTGCAGACTGCACACTGGTCCCCCTTCCTCTTATTTGAGATTGTGTCCTGCGAAGTTCTGAATGGCTTGCTGTAAATCTCTCTCTCTCTCTCTCTCTCTCTCTCTCTCTCTCTCTCTCTCTCTCTCTCTCTCTCTCTCTTTATTTCTCTCTCCTCCCTCTCTCCTCCACCTCCATCCCCCCTCCCTTCTTCCTTCCCTTCCTCCCCACTTCTCCCTTTCTCCTCCATGAACATTTCTAAACATATCATTCTTTTAATGAGGCCATTCATTCAGTACAAGTTCTTATGCATTGCCTGCTGGGATAAAGACCCACAGTTCTCCTTGAGGGACTTAACTAGGTAATGGTAGAGGCAGAAAGTCTCTAGAGCACAGGACATTTCAACTGACATCCATCTGCTCTTCTCCCTGAACCAGCCTGTTGAGTACCACCCTCAGATCCTTCTCCAAAATAGGCAACTTCATCTTCTGAGGAGGGAGAAAGGATACCGACACCCATGGTAAAAGAGGATGCGATGGGGGAGTCTGGAGAGTTGTCTCAGAGGTTAAGAGCACTTGTTGCTCCTGCAGAGGACCTAGGATTGGTTCCTAGCACCAACATGGGTGCTCACGACCAGTTGTAAATTCAGTTTCAGAGGATCTGATGCCCTCTCCTGGCTTCCATTGGGTACCAGGTATGCATGTGGTGCCCATACATGTATGTAGGTATGCATACATACACAGAAAAAATATTTTTAGAAAGAAGACAGAGGTTTTCCACAGTGCAGCTGCCTGGCCACTCGATGCCTACCTGTGAACAAATGCTGGCCCCTCCAAGCCATCCTTGAGTGTAACCTCCTGCAGGCATGAGTAGAATCCACCTGCTTCCTTCTCTAGTCCCATGGTCTTAGAAGTGAGTTTGGTTTTTGTTTTTGTTTTTTTCTACATTTCCCCACAGTCTACCTGATTGAAGAAAGTTGGAGAAGTGTTGCAGAAACCTGGGCGTGGGGGGAGCATGGTGCTGATCAGGCTGAGTTTACTGATAATATAAATTCAATTCAATGCCACTAATCAGAGACTCCTCATTCAGTGCTGATGTTTGAGGGTTAGAAAGGCCTGTTTCTTTGGCTGGATTGCTGCTGTATGGAGCAGAATGGTGAGTCCTGCCCACGTTTATCACAGAGGAGGTAGTTAAAGGCCTGGCAAGTGAGTTTGTCATTGAAGACCTCATGTACACTGGGAAGTCCAGAGGACACAGCGTTTTAACCACAAGTGTGAAGAAAATGAATACGAGAAAGATCCCTGGTATCTTCAAAGGGGTCTAGGATTTCTCTTCAGGAAAGGGGGAATGCAATCTCCTGCTCCATGAAAAGGGGAAGATTGTGTCCTGGGTGGAACCCACAGATAGTGACCAGAATAGACAGCAGAGATAAAGGCACTGTGGGAGTGCTCTGGCCCACACAGAACACTGGTGTCTCCTAGAGTGAAATGAGAATTCGCACTACTTTCTAACTTCCTCCATTATAAAGGAGAAAAGGTCCAGGTCAAGTGAAAATAGTGTGATCTGAAACCCTTAAACAAAGTCAGTCTTCTCCATAATTCTAAGACTTGAGCCAGAGAACACACATAAACCTTGGATGAAGAAGAGATGAACACTCCTTGAGATGGGACTATAACCTGTAAATGAAGACAAAGCTGAAACGGGAGCTTTTGGTTTACAAGTTCATTAAAAACTAAAAACTGAAAAAAAAAATCCCTAGTGGTCATACAAAAAGCTGGACTCAGCCAGCACACCCCAGTAATCTCGTTGCTGGGAGTACAGAGACAAGTCAATCCTAGAGATTCTCTGCGTAGCCAGCCTGGCCAAAACAGCAAGCTCCAGATTCAGAGAGTGGACTTGTCCCAAGAATAAGCTGAGAGCATTAGACAAAGATACCCAATGGCAGCTTCTGGCCACTACACATGCACATACAGGTGCTCATACACACTCATATACCACAATACATACACACACACACATACACACACACACACACACACACACACTATAGTCATGTGTGTATATATGTACACACATTTATTTCACATGTAATTTTTGTATGTCAGTACTAGCAATCAACAGCTCAGCTGTCTTTTAATTCTCATTTATCTATTAATAATTTATTTGCTCACTTGTGTGTCTGTGTCTATCTTCTTTTTATTTAGTTTCTTTTGCATAAATGCCCATTCCTCAAATGGCTATGTTATACAGTAAGTATATGTTCAACTCAGAAAGAAATTGCCCAGAAATCTTCCAAAGTGGCTGCACTATTTCACATTCCCACGATCAACATCCGGGCAGGCCCCAGATGTCAGTCACTTAGTTTCAGCCATCTGAAGAGCATGCGCTGGAGTGGCCTCCCCTGTGACCGCATCAGCTGGGCATCGTGTCAACTGCCTCTCTTCTTCAGTGATGCATTTGCTTAAAGCATTTTTATTTTATTTGAGTTGTTTGTCTTTCATGATTACACATAATGCATATAATAATGCATATATGCCAAAGGGTCATATTCTTAGCCTTGTCTCTCTTTACAGTATCCAGTATATACTTTCTCCATAGGGTTTACCTTGGTATTTTCTTACAAATACCTTTTTAATGTTAGCATTAAAAATTTTTTACAAATGGCAATTTATACAACCCTTTCTCTTTATAATTCTAAAGATTTTTTTGTTTCTTTTTTCTTTTCTTTATTTTTTTAAAAAAATTTATTTATTCACGTTACATCCCGACTGCCTCCCCCTCCATTCTCTCCTCCTGGTCCCACCCTCTCACCTTCCCAATCTCTTCTCCTTTGCCCTTTTTCCTTCTCCTCTGAAAAGGGGAGCACCCCATATTCACCTGCCCTGGCACATCAAGTCCCATCAGAACTAAGCACATCCTCTTCCCCTGAGGCCTGACAATGCAGCCCAGCTAGGGGAAAGGGGTCCAAAGGCAGGTAGCAGAGACCATGCCAGAGATAGCTCCCACTCCACTTGCTAGGGGACATAAACGAAGACCAAGTTGCCCCTCAGGTACATATATGCAGGGGGCCTATGTACACGTTTGCTCTTTGGTTGGTGCTTCAGTCTCTGTGAGCCTCATGGGCCTAGGTTATCTGACTCTGTTGGTCTTCTTGTGAAGTTCTTGTCCTTTCTGGGTCCCTCTGTCCTTTCCTCCACTCTTCCATAAGGCTCCTGAGCTCTGCCTAATGTTTGGCTGTGGGTCTCAGCATCTGTTTCCATTCACTGTTGGGTGGAGCCTCTCAGAGAACAGTTCTGCAAGCATAGCAGAGTTTCATTAATAGTGTAAGGGGTGGGTCTCAAGTTGGGCCAGCTGTTGGCTGGCCATTCTCTCAATCTCTGCTCCATTTTTATCCATGCACATGTTGTAGGCAGACTAAATTTTGGGTCAAAGGTATTGTAGATGGGTTGGTGTCCCTCTCCCTCCACTGGAAGTCCTGCCTCATTAGGGGGCATCACTTCAGTCTCCATGTCCCCCAGTGCTAGGAATCTCAGATAGAATCACCCCCATATTCTCCTAGGAGCCTGCCCTATTTCAAGTCTCTAGAGGTCCCAGTATGACGCCTCCATCAGTTTCCCTTCTCTCTCTCGACCTTCTTACCTCTGACCTCTGCTCTCCTCACACTTGATCTCCACCCTCATTTCCCTCCCCACACTCTCTCCCACCTAGTTTCCTCTCTTCATCCACGTACAATGACTATTCTTTTTCCCTTCTGAGTGAGACTTAAATATCTTTCCTTGGGGCCTCCTTGTTACTTAGCTTCTTTGGGTCTGTGGATTGTAGTATGGCTGTTTTGCACTTTGTTGCTAATATCCATCTATAAGTGAGTACATAGCATGTGTGTCTTTCTGGATCTGGGTTACCTCAGGATGATCCTTTCAAGTTCCCTCCGTTTGCATGCAAATTTCATGGTTTCCCTGTTTTTAATAGCTGAGTAGTATTCCATTGTGTAAATGTACCACATTTTCTCTATTTATTCTTCAGTTGAGGGACATCTGGGTTGTTTCCAGTTTCTGGCTATTACAAATAAAGCTGCTATGAACATAACTGAGGAAATGTCCTTGTAGTATGGTGAAGCATCTTTTGGATATATGCCCAGAAACTGTGCCATGAGGTAAAACTTCTCCCAGTTTTCGGAGAAAGCACCAGACTGATTTCCAAAGTGATTGTACAAGTTTGCACTCCCACTAGCAATGGAGGAGTGTTCCCCTTTCTCCCCATGCTCACCAGCATGTGCTGTCACTTGATTTTTTGATCTTAGACGTTCTGATGAGTGTAAGATGGAATCTCAGAGTCATTTTGATTTGCATTTCTCTGATGACTAAGGATGATGAACATTTATTTAAGTGCTCTCAGCCAGTAGAGATTCCTTCGTTGAGAATTCTCAGTTTAGCTCTGAACCACATTTCTTAATTGGGTCATTTGGTTTGGTGGTGTTTAATTTCTTGGGTTCTTTATATATTTTGGGTATTAGCCCTTTGTCAGATGTAGGGTTGGTGAAGATCTTTTCCCAGTCTATAGGATGCCATTTTGTCTTATTTACAGTGTCCTTTACCTTACAGAAGCTTTTCAGTTTCATGAGGTCTCATTTATTAATTGCTGACCTTAGAGGCAGAGATGTTGGTGTTCTGTTCAGGAAGTTTTCTCCTGTGCTAACAAGTTCAAGACTATTCTCCACTTTCTCTTTTATCAGGTTTAGTGTATCTTGTTTTGTGTTGAGGTGTTTGATCCACTTGGACTGAGTTTTATGGAGGATGATAAATATGGATCTATTTTCATTTTCTATGTGCAGACATGCAGTTAGATTAGCACCATTTGTTGAAGACACTATGGTTTTTTTTTTTTTTTTTTTTTTTTTGCATTTTATGGATTTGGCTTCTTTGTCAAAAATCAAGTGACTTTAAGTGTGTGACTTTATTTCGGGGTTTTCAATTCATTCAATTCCGTTGATGAATCACTCTGCTTCCATGCCAATACCATGCAGTTTTATTTATTACTGTTTCTCTAGTACAGCTTGAAATCAGGGATGGTGGTACCTCCAGAAGTTCTTTTATTGTATAAAACTGTTTTAACTATTCTGGATTTTTTTGTTTTTCTGTATGAAGTTGAGAATTGTTCTTTCAAAGTCTATAAAGAATTGTCTTGGTATTTTGATAGGAATTGCATTGAATCTATAGATTCCTTTTGGTAAGATGGCCGTTTTTACTATGGCCATCTTACCAATTCATGAGCATGGGAGATTTTCCATCTTCTGATAGCTTCTGCAATTTCTTTCCTCAGAGACTTGAAGTTCTTGTCATATAGGTCTTTCACTTGCTTTGCCATAGATACACCAAGATATCTTATATTATTTGTTGCTATTGTGAAGGGTGTTGTTTCCCTAATTTCTTTCTCAGCACATTTATCTTTGTATACAGGAGGCCTACTAATTTTCTTGCATTAATTTTATATCCAGTTGCTTTGCTGAAGGTGTCTATTATGCTGTAGGAGCTCTTGGTAGAATATTTTGGGTCACTTATGTATACTATCATATCATCTGCAAGTAGAAATACTTTTACTTCTTCCTTTGCATTTAATATTCTCCTGATCTCCTTTAGTTGTCTTATTGCTTTAGGTAGGACTTCAAGTACTATACTGAAAAGATATGGAGAGAGTGGGCAGCCTTGTTTTGTCCTTGATTTCAGTGGAAATGCTGTAAGTTTCTCTCCTTTTAATTTGATGTTGGCTATAGGCTTGCTGTATGTTGCCTTTGCTGTGCTTAGGCATGAACCTGTATCCCTGGCCTCTCCAAGACTTTTAACATGAAGGAGTGTTAGATTTTGTCAAAGGCTTTTTCAGATTCTAATGAGAAAATCATGTGGACCTTTTCCTTCAATTGTATTACATTGATGGATTTTAATATATTGAGCCAGCTCTGCATCCCTGGAATAAAGTCTATTTGATCATAGTGGATGATCTTTTTGATGTGTTCTTGGATTTGTTTGTGAGTATTTTATAGAGTATTTTTGCATCAATGTTCATAAGGGAAATTGGTCTGAAATTCTCTTTCTTTGTGTGGTTTAGGTATCAGAGTGACTGTAGCCTCATAAATTAAATTTGGCAATGTTCCTTCTGTTTCTATATTGAGGAATACAATGAGGAGTATTAGTATTAACTCTTCTTTGAACGTCTGGTAGAATTCTGCATTGAAACCATATGGCCCTGGGCTTTTTAGGTTTTTTGTTTGTTTGGTTGGTTGGTTGGGAGACTTTTGATGACTGCTTTTATTTCCTTAGTGGTTGTGGGTCCATTTAAATTGTTTAGCTCATCTTGATCCAACACTGGAAATTGAAATTCATCAAGAAAATTGTCCATTTCTGTAGGTGCTCTTTTTTTTTTTTTTATCTATTTTATTTACTGGGATTTCTTATATCTCTTTTTCCCTTCTCTACCCCAATTCCTTCCAACACCCCAATACCAGGTACGGGAGAAAGAAGGTGAGTAGGAAGAGGAAGCATATTTCTCTTCAGTTACTTCTTGCTGGCTAGGTTCATTGGGTTCCTTGGAGCAAGTCCAATTTCTGTTTTAGGATATTTCCAACTTCTCATCAAACTGCATCAACAGCAACCAGTAGTAGCAGGAGGGATCACTATCAGCCTTTTTTAATTTCTTGGAGCTGCCATCTCTCTCCTGACTTTGGCATTTATTCCCTCTCAAAGTCCCCAGAATTAAGCAATATGCACCTGGAAAAGATCATGCCCCTCTCAGAGCCTATACAAGGCAAATAGTTGCTGCTCTGCATAATCTAAAGCAGCCTCATATCCTAAACCCGGGATTAAAACAAAAATATGTTTACATAACATATCTGAATTTTTAAAGACACCATTGCACATTTACTTTAGACTTTTCAATTTTGTGGAATATAGGCTTTTGAAGGAAGACATAATGATTCTTTGGATTTCCTCAATGTCTATTGTGATGTCCCCCCTTTTCATTTCTGATTTTGTTAATTTGGATATTGTCTTTCCATCTTGTAGTTAATTTGGGTAAGGGTTTGTCTATCTTGTTGACTTTCTCTAAGAACCAGGTCTTGGTTTCATTGATTCTTTGTATTGTTCTAATTTATTGATTTCAGACCTGAATTTGATTATTTCCTGCTGTCTACTAGAGTTTACTGTTAGTTTTCTAGTATGAGATCTTTCCAATTTCCCTATGAAGGCACTTAGTGCTATGAACTTTCCTCTTAGCACTGCTTTCAATGTAGCACATAAGTTTGGGTATGTGTGCCTTCATTTTCATTGACATTTTGGAAGTTTTCAATTTGTTTATTTCTTTATTCTTTACCCTAATGGTCATTGAGTAGAGAGTTGTTCAGTTTCCATGAGTGTGTAGGCTTTCTGTTGTTTCTGTTGTTGGTGAACTTCAATACTAATACATGGTGGTCTGATAAAATACAAGGGGCTAATTCAATTTTTTGTACCAGTTGATGCTTGATTTGTGGCCAACTATATGGCCAATTTTTGGAGGTGGTTCCATGAGATGCTGAGAAGAATATATATTCCTTTGTGTTAGGGTGAAAAGTTCTGTAGATGTCTCTTAGGTCCATTTGATTCATAACATCTGTTAGTTTCATTATTTCTCTGTTTAGTTCCTGTCTTGATGATCTGTCTATTGGTAAAAGTGGAGTGTTGGGGTCTCCTACTATTAATGTGTAGGGATCAATGTATAATTTAAGCTTTAGTAATGTTTTTTAAACAAATATGGGTGTCCTTATATTTGGGGCATAGATGTTCAAAATTGAAATGTCATCTTGGTAGATTTTTCCTTTGATGGGTATGAAGTGTCCTTTTCTATCTCTTTTGATTAATTTTTGCTGAAAGTCTATTTTATTATGTATTAGAATGGCTACCTCAGCTTGTTTCTTGGGTCTGTTTGCTTGGAAATCCTATTTCCAGCACTTTTCTCTGAGGTAATGTCTATCTTTGTTGCTGAGGTATTTTTCTTGTATACAGCTGAATTATGGATCATGTTTATTAGCCTGTGTCTTTTTTATTGGGAGTTGAGTTCATTGATGTTGAGAGATATTAATGACCAATGATTGTTAGTTCTTGTTATGTTGTTGTTGTTAGTGGTGGTGGTGGTGGTGGTGGTGGTGGTGGTGGTGGTGGTGGTGTGTGTGTGTGTGTGTTTTCTTTTGGTTTTGCTGTAGTGAAGTTATTTATTTCCTTGTTTTCTTGGATGTAGTTAACATCCTTTGGTTGGAGTTTTTCTTCTAGTATCTTCTGCATGGCTAAATTTCTGTGTAAATACTGTTAAAAATTGGTTGTTATGCGATATATTGTTTTCTCCATCTATGGTGATTGAAAGTTTTGCTTGGTATAGTAGTCTTGGTTGGTATCTATGGTCTCTTAGGTCTACAAGATATCTGTCCAAGTGCCTATGACCTCTAGAGTCTCTGTTGAGAAGTTGTATGTAATTCTGATTGGTCTGCCTTTATATGTTACTTGACCTTTTTCCCTTTCAGCTTTTAATGTTCATTCTTTTTCTGTATGTTTAATGTTTTGATTATTTTGTGGTGGGAAGATATTCTTTTTTGATGTAATTTATTTGGTGTTCTGTAAGCCTCTTGTATGTTTATAGAAATCTCTTTCTTTAGGTTGAGGAATTTTCACCTATGATTATTTTGAAAATACTTTCTGGTCCTTGGAGTCAGGAATCTTATCTTCCTTCTATTTCTATTATTCTTAGGTTTCATCTTTTCATAGTGTCCCTGATTTCTTGGATGTTTTGTGTCGGGAATTTTTCTTTGACAGATGTATTGATTTCTTCAATTGTATCTTCTATGCCTGAGATTCTCTCCTCCATCTCTTGTATTCTATTAGTGACGCTTATATCTGTCGTTCCTGTTTTCTTCCTTTAGTTGTCTGTCTCCAGGATTCCCTCAGTTTGTGTTTTCTTTATTGTTCTATTTCCATTTTCAGGTCTTGAACCTTTTTTTTTTTTAAATTTCCTTAATCTGTTTGACTGTATTTTCTTGTATTTCTTTAAGGGGTTTACTTTTTTCCTCTTTAAAGGTTTCTATCATTTTCATTAGACTACATTTAAGGTTATTTTATTGTGTTTCAGTGGTGTTAGGATATCTGGGGCTTGATGTAGTTAGGCTAGCTGGGTTCTGGTGGTGCCATATTGCCTTGGCTCTTGTTGATTGTGTTTTTTTTATGTAGGCCTTTAGTCATCTGATTGTCCCTGGTGTTGGCTGTTTGTTACTCGTGCCCACTGGGCTTCTGAGGAAAAGCCCTAGGCTGAGGCTAGCTGTTCCTGGGATCCACCAGCCCTCCTCATGATGGTGGGTAGGGCAGTGGGCCAAAGGCTGCATTTTGGGGAATGGCTCACAGCTCTCCTATGCTGGCTGTGTTCCAGTTGGACCTACAGCAGGGGACTGGGGGTGGGTGTCTAACCTGAATGATCCTGAGATCTGGCTGGTCTCCTCAGGACGGTGAGTAGAGCTGTGGGCCAGAGGTTGAATGCTTCTGGGGCTCAGGAGGCTTTCTCCAGAAGGTGGGTAAGGCTGTGGCCTGGAGACTGGAACAATGCGTCCCTGAGGCCCTAGCAGGTCTCCTGAGGAATGTGGGTAGAGCCGTCAGCTGGAAGCTGGATGATCCTGGAGCCTGCAAGCCCTCCTTGGGAAGGTGGATAGCCCCAGCGTTAGCTGAGAAAACATACACATTTCAAAGTCATCAGCAAGGTCACTAGTTTAATTCACTGAGTTTAACGTTCTGCTAGTTAGACATCATATGTGCTGGATGCCATATCTTCTCAAAAGTCTTTCTTTCTTTCTTTCTTTCTTTCTTTCTTTCTTTCTTTCTTTCTTTCTTTCCCTCTTTCTTTCTGTCAAATTCTACATTCACTAATCTGCCTAGGCACATCTCTTCATTCGGTCCTATTTCTCAGCAAAATTCTGTAGATTCTAACATACATATTTGTAAATTTTTTCTTTAATTGATTGCTAAATCAACTGATACTGTGCTGGCTAGTTATATGTAAACTTGACACAAGAGTCATTTGAGAGGAGGGATTCTCAATTGAGAAAATGTTTCTATAAGATCAGTCTGCAGGCAAGCCTGAAGGATGTTTTCTTAACTAGTGATTGACGAGGAAGATTCCAGCTCATTGTGAGTGGTGCCATTTCTGGACTGGTGGTCCTGAGTTCTATAAAAAATCAGGCTGAGCAGGTCATGAGGAGCAAAGCAATAAGCAACACTCCTCTATGGCTTCTGCATCAGCTCCTGACTCCAGCTTCCTTCAATACACAGTGACTTGGGACATATAAGCCAAATAAACCCTTTCCTCCCCAACTTGTTTTTTTGTTGTGGTGTTTCATCACAGAAATAGTAAGACTGCCAAGACACATGCTTCTGGCATTATAAATGGTGTTTAAACCATTTTTGTTCTTTTCTGTGTTTTTGGAATACTCCTCTTACCACTATTGTTTGAGCGTTGGCTCACTTTATGACATAGGCTGTACTCTCCTGCTCTGTTCTGAAAGGACATCTCTCCAATTCACTATTGCAAGTTTCTCTTTACTGGAGAACAATATTTTGTATTTGAAACATATTTAACTAGTGATATAATTGTAAAATCAGTTACATTCTCTCTGCATGGTTACTCATTTAACACACAGCTTGGTTTACGTGATCCCATTTGTTTCTAACTTTAGGATTTGCTTTTGTTGATTTGATTCTAGCATTTTTTTTTTACATAAGAAAGAATTTATTTTGAATTAGGGTTGCAGAGGGGTAAAGGTCCATCATGGTAGGGAAGCATGGTAGCAGATGGCAGGGGGAGAAACCTGAGAGATCTCAGTTCCTAACATATATAAAAAGCAGAACATGAACTGGAGCTGGGGCAGCATTATGTACTCTCAAAGCCCACCCCTGATGACATGGTTCACCCAGCAAGGCCCTACCTCCTAAGCTTTTCAAAGCCTTCCCACACATCACCACCAACAGGGGACTTAGTGTTGAACTATGTGAGCCTATGGGGGATGTTCTCCTTTAGAGGACCTTGTGTACCTTAAAGTCTCTTTTAAGGAGTTTTGTTGATTACAGTTTCTTTAGTATTCCTAACTTACTCAATTTTTGTTGATATTTTCTCATATAAATAAGTGACTTGATGACAATAAAATTTGGAATAAAATCATCTCTTTTTAGGGGGGTCTATGGATTTTCTTGTGTCTTCTGACATATTGTGATAGACAAGAGAATTCTGAAATTAGCCTGGTCTCTTCCTTACCACCACCTAAAGAAACGTCAACCAATAACTGGGAGGAGTCCCAATGAGGATCCAATACTGAGAGTGTCATAGAAGCCAGAGATCTCAAAACAGATGGATATTCACTGCAATGAACATTTGCAAGTGAAGATGTGTGGACAGAAGGATATACTGTGGGGCACAATGTTACACATTGCAGCTCCCAGGATGAGCTTTGGGCTTTTTTATGCTTTGTGGGGTTTTTTTGTTGTTGTTGTTTGTTTGTGTGCATGCACAAGTGTGTGCATGTGTGTGTGTGTGTGTGTGTGTGTGTGTGTGTGTGTGTGTGTGTTCTGTTTGGGGGAGAGGTTGCAAGTGCAAAGGGTGGATATGAGGGGACAGGGAGATGAGCAGGACTGGGGTGCATGGTGTGAAACTCACAAAGAGTCAATAAAAAGTTTTTAAAAGAAATAAATGGTCTTATTTATTTTTTTAAAGAGGAAAATTCAAAGTGATTTGGAGATTTTAATTTCAAAATAAAAGCTGATTAAAGAGTTTTTTTTTAAATGCAAACTAAAGCAACAACCCTATGACATGCAAACAAACACACTACACATCCATAATTCGCATATCATGTTTTATGGAACACCACAAAGAAGTTACTGCAGAGGTTAGGCAGGCATGGTACTGGTGATATAGTAAATATTGTGTGTTTTTTTAATGTATAACATATAACAAAACAAGCAGAGGATCTATATCCCTGTTCTTCCTGGTCTTGCCTTTCATGGCCATAAGCATGCTTTGTCACCACACTTGCACATTCATGAATATTCATTTAAATGCAGGATATTTCCTGGCCTCAAAAGCAAGTCTAGACCACAGGATGAATTCAAAGGCATCTTACTTTTTCTCGGCCTCCATCATCTCTAATTTAGCAATGGCTTTGTTAGCTTTTATTTTGTCTTCCTCAAGAGTTTTCTTTCCTGTTGTTATAGACTTTTCTTTCATCTCCCTCCTTTCTTTTATAAATTTAGCAAGAAATACAACACTCTGATTCTCACTTCCATCGCAGATCCCCAAGACTGCTTTATACAGATACATAGGTAATATTCTCATGGATGAGGATGACTGTATAGTATTCCCTCGGCGTGTGCACTGTGATGGGTTTTTGCTGAGGGACACTCGTGTCATCTCAGCTCTGTCATTATTTCAAACCAAGGCGTGATTGGTAACTTTCGTGTACATTGTCTCATATTTAGAGGCATAACTCTTCAAGGTAAACTTCTAGAAGAGGGATTGCTGGTACAAAGGTAAATACACATATGACGTTATAAGATATGGCCTAATGTTTTCTACAGCTGTATGCCACCAGCACTATGTGAAACAGCTTTTCCCCAGGGCTACACTGACAATAATTCTTCTGAATACACCTAAAACATTCCACTAGACTGCGGCAGATTTTCAGTACATAGAATAAAGTTCATTTGCTGGTAAGTTCCGGTCTGTAAGCCAGTGTCCTAGCCCATATGTGCTGCTTTAATGAAATACCTGGGTGATTTATAAGTAGCAGATTTAGATCTCAGGGAGGAAGATGGGTGTCGGGTTGCTGCTCCAGGACACGTTCTTGTCTCTGTGGCTTCCAGAGGGGAGGAAGACTGTCTCTGAGGAGCCAGAAAACTCTAATTTCAGCCTGAGCCATTTTGCAAGGGGGCAGGTTCTTCAATCGCCCGTGAAAGGCCCACATCTCGCTCCTGTTCCACCTTGAGTTTTGGACCACAGAAAGCAGGAAGGTAAGCCCCACCGTCTTCATATTCAAATTATATGCCTTTTTAAAAGCAAGAATCCTTACTATAACCCTCCCCAATATTTTATATTTTCAACCTCTTGGCTATGACAACAAAACATAACAAGCTGGCTGCTAAGCACATTAGCTGTGGGCAGTTCACCGCCTTCACTGCGAATATGTAAGGATAGTTTAATTACAAATAATGCTGAATTTAATGGTGCTGTTGCTTAATTTTGTATATAATTTTCATTTAATTATATCCTAAACCCAAATGCAAACATTGAACACACAAGCATCTCTGATGGTTCATCCACACAGTTCAGAATCACCTGGAAAGAGAATCTCAGTGAAAGGATTGCCTAGGTCAGGTACACTTGAGGCATGCCTTTTAGAAGTTTTCTTTCTTCGTTTTTTAAAGACTTACGAAATTCATTTATTTTATATTGTGTGCATGGGTGTTTACCTGTATGTCGGCATATCTACCATATGCATGCTTGGTGCCAACAGAGGCCAGAAGAGGCTGTCAGAGCCGCTAGAACTGAAATTGCAGCTAATTAGGAACTGCTATGTGGGTGCTGGGAACTAAACTTGAGTCTTCTGCAAGAGCAGTAAACCGTTTAACTGCTGGGCCATCTCTCCCCATCTGTGAGGGTTTTTTTTTTAATTGGATTAACTGAAGTGGGAAGTCCCACACTGGGCACAACTTGAACCATCTCCTAGGAAGGGTCCAAGGAGAAAGCAAGCTAAGTGCATAGAGAGTCTCTCAATGTCTATTCTTGGCTGTGAATGTGAGTACCTGTTTCCTGTTCCTACTGTGTTGACTTTCTGGCAAAGACAACTTGGCGTTGTGAGCTAAAGTAAACCTTTTCTCCTGCATTCGCTTTTCTCAGGGTGTAGATCACAGCAACAGGAAAGGGAACTAAACACATCCTATAAACATTTGCTGAAGGCTGTCATGCCTTTTAGTCTTCAACTGTATCTGACGTGTAATTACAGTTACATGATGCTAGTTAATTATTACTATAATTACTTATCATTTTAGCTGCTCATCACCGTGTTAATAAAAATTAAGTGATAAGACATGACATGCTGACTTGTTTTATTTTAAAAAGTAATATGTGGGTTAATTTCTTCAGATCTGTATCACTTAAACTAAACAAGAGTTTTCTATTCTGAAGATATAATGTGTAAATTGCTTTGTGATGATTTTAAAAACACTGCTAATATTGGGATAAAGAGATGCCTCAGAGATTAAAAGCACTTACTCTGATAGACAGTGGTGGCACCTGCCACCAGCATGCACAGCACTCAGGAGGTAGAGGCACACAGATCTCTTTGAGTTCAAGGCCAGCCTAGTCTACAGAGCTAATTACAGGACAGTGAAGTGTTCGGAGCCAACCCAGGGTCATTCAAGGCTAAAAGAATCTACTGGCTATGGATAAATACTGATGCCCCGTTCCAAAGCTAACTTCCTCCTTTCACCCCCTGCAGATGTTGTTCAGCAGGATAGCTCGGGACTTTCCGAGAGATAGTGTTTTGAGATAAACCACAGGATGCTCCCCTGATGGCATCATCTGGAGGCACTTGCCCCCCCCACCCCCCCACCCCTGCTGCTTAGCTCCTGCCTCCACCCCATATAAGCTTTTGCTTTTGATTCAATAAACAGACCTTGATAGGAACGCTACTTGGTCTCGGCTCTTTCTTTCCGTCCCATCTTTCAGGTATGGCTCCCCTCACGACCCCGTAATTACTGGTCCTGCCGGACGGGGCAGTGAAGGCTACAGGAAAAACCTTGTCTCAAAAAACAAAAACCAACTACAGAAAAAACCTTAACTTAACTAAAAAAAACTTAAATACTCACTGCTCTTGCAGAAGACTAAGGTTCAGTTCCCGGCACCCACATGGTGAAAACTGTCTGTAACTCCAGTTCCATGGAGTACAATGTTCTTTTCTGGCTTCTGAGGGCACTTCTTGCACATGATGCTCATACATATATGCAGACAAACACTCATGCACAAACTAAAACAGTATTATTAATGCATATTTTGGAGTTTAATTGTGGTGTGTTGAAGATTAGCTCCTAGTTACTCCAGGCCACTGTAATATTTCAAACCATGGTTCTTACAGATTAGTTACCTAAGATGAGTTCTCACTCATGAGAGATGCAGCCCTCAGTGAGAGGACCAGCACCTTTAGAGAAAGATGTGTAAGATGTAGAGTGCCCTGGGACATCACTGTGAGGACAGAGATTGGCTGTCCTCAGCTGAGTGCCGTAACCCAAGGACCTCCAGCCAACCACCCAAAACTGGCAAGGGTCAAAGATGCGTTGCAGAGTTTACAGGGAGCCTGGTTCCAAACCACAAGTGTGACACCCCCAAGACAAAGAACAATAAATTATGTAGCTTTAAGCAATAATTTGGGGTAGCTGATGGGATGGCTTAGAGGGTAGAGACACTGGCAGTAATACTGATGACCTGAGCTCAATTCCTGGGACCCACAAGGTGGAAGAAGAGAACCAGATCGCACAGGTTATCTTCTGATCTCCACATGTATGTCATGGCATGTATACATGTAGGGCAGAAACAATTAGTAATGTAATAAAAATTCTGGGTTAAACAATGTATTCCAAATGACCCACTTATGGCTGTTCGTTCTGACAAGCCAAGGAAACAAATGCATGTGTGGAATATCCTACTTATTTAAACACTAGCCCGTGAAGCGAGTTATTTATGAAGAGAAATAAACCTGAGTTGGCCACATTCTTTGACAGCGAGGGTTGACTTTCCTGCTCAGGCTGAGTGGAGGGCTGCATCCATAAAATTTAATGAGCTTAATCAGCAGCTCACATTTTAGATTATGGATACTTTACACATGGGAAAGGAAATGCAATGTTTTATCTGAAATGTAATACTGCAAAGGCATATTAATGAGTTTTAATTTTCCTTGTCTTCTGGTGTATCTTGTTAAGCAAGCTGCCTCTCAGCAAAGGGATAAAAAAAAAAAAAGATGCTCAATTCAATAGTGACTAGGTGTGTTGTTGCATATTTTTGACTATATTCTCCAAGTCTTCAGAAAGTACTCAATCTTTTCGCAAATCATGATCATTGAAATGCTTTCTTTGTCTTCACCAAAACAGAGAAAATCTCAAGCACATGATAACTGATCTATCATTAAAAGTGTATTTTATGATGATCCACTGTGGTTTATGGCATATAATAAGTAAGTTATCACTCACATACCATTATCTGGAATCTGTTTAGGGTCAGTATCTACCCACTGGAATGTCCCTTGGAGCCCACGAACATGAGATTTGACATGGTTTCTGTCACCTTCTGGTTCCAAGCCATCCACACCGAAGCAGTTTGATGAAGCTGCAGTGATCTCATCAGGATACACTTTTCCAACAAAACCATGCTTTCCCCTTTAGTAATTATTTGTATCAAGTCTCAACCTGATTTTTAACATGTACAGTTTTGGGGAAACATAGGCCCGAAAGCTGCTTGTGACTGACTGTACATGGAGCTAGAAGAGAGGCTAGAGTCCATGGTTTCAGAAAATTAAAAAAAAAAAAATTAAAACATTTCAATTCAAATATTCTTTTGCTGTAAGGAATGAGGTGAACAACAGCTTTCCATTCATAAAAGTATATCTGGGTATAAAGGGGGGAAGCAGCAGCAACTGAGAGACGAGTGTAGAGTGAAGATAGTTCTAATGTTAAGGTCAAGCTATGGAAATATTTTCAGGTGAATGATGGCCTTCCAAAGACATCACAGCACTTTGGTCCCTTGAGAGACTGAATGGAGGAGACAGGCGGTTCTTGAGAAGTTATTTTCTTTCCAAATGTGTAGGTTTTTTTTTTTTTTTTAATTAGGCAGCTCAAAATGTACCAGGAAGGTATCTGTCTTTCAAAGTCCTTGCAGGAGCTTCCGTCTGTCACTTGACCATTGTGCCTGGCTGTCCTGGGCAGCCGGCTTGGCCACATGCCTCTGCTCATTGTTCCAGCACTGACTAACTGAGCCCATTCTCACACAGCTATTGAGTTAGGAAATGTATGGCTTTCCCCAGATGGCCCTTATGTCTGTCATTGGAGGGTTTTGCTTTTGTCCGGCGTTATCTGAATTCTCTCAGTTCGGAGTGGATTTTCTGTTTATTAACAGATCCACCCCCCCATAATTCTAACTCTCCTGATAGCAAGGGGATTTTCCTCCTTGTTCTTTGTAATCGGGAATGGCAGGCTACGAGGCAATGTGGGCGGGGCTTCTTCTGTGGTATTGGTGAGAGTGTGGGGGACTCCGGACATCTGACTAGAGGTTCCACGCTAGCTGTTCAACTGAAAACCTTTATGTGTGGTGAGCAGGAAGGGAACACTAGGGGTTAGAAACGTATCTAATGGGGGAGACACAATGCGTGGAAAAGAATTCTGGTTAAAGGCAAGCGCACCAGCAGAAAGAGCAAAAGGAAACCAAGTATTTGTAAATGGGACATGCCTGCCATATTTTCAAATGAAATGATAGGAAAGACGGTCACAGTTCCTTTCCTTTGGGACAGGGTTTTGCTCTGTAGCCCAGCCTGGCCTCAAACTCACAGACGTCCGTGCCCCGTCACAATCTTCCTTGTCCCAGTCTCTGGAGTTCTGAGATTATAGAGAGCACTACTGCACCTGGCTTAGACTTTTGAAGAGAATACTTACTTTTTTGAAATCCTAAAATCACCTATATAGAGACAAGAAGGACAAGACCATAAAGTGGGGGACGTGATTCCCCTCGGTCGCGGACCTAGGGGAGAGGAATAGGGTAGGGGTGGGAGGGAGGGAGGAATGGGAGGATACAAGTGATGGGATAACAATTGAGTTGCAATCTGAATAAACTAATAAAAAATAAAATAAAATAAAATAAAATTCCTTTTACTGCACAGTAAAAAGAACAGGACAACAGGACAAGAAGCTGTTGTAGCTCTCACCCCCTCAGCCTCCCCACCCAGATCTGTCTGAGACCTTGCATCATGTATCTCCAAGCTCTGGGGTTTCATGTCAGAAAATCTTACAGCATGCTGCCTGAAAGCACAACTCATATATGACTACAGTGAGTTGCAAAAACTCTAGGGTGGGAAAATATGTATGCAGTTAAAGGGAGGGGTGGCCATATTGATCTAAAATTCTGTAGAAACCGTTCTACATTCAATATTGACAGTGTCATTCACAAGGAAAAATTTATAAACCATATTAATGCACACAAAAACATATTAAAGAAATTACTGATAATTTCGGTGAGCACTCCTAAGTTTTTTTTTCTCTCTTTCCTTCTTCCGGCCTTCATCATTCTTCGTATCATAACTTAGGGGCAATTTGTTCCTAACAAATGTTAGGGTCAGATGGTATGTAATAAGATGAATAAATTCAATAAAGTCTTAGAAGTAAAATTTTAAGCTTACATCCTCATTTGCCATTAGAAGAGAAGTTGCTAGAAGGATGGATGCCTTATGTCAGCACCTGCTGACTTCTGGGACAGTAGCCAGGACTTAGGAGATCTGCATTATGTTTATGTTTCCACCTGTCCTTCTGTAGGCTTTCCAGAGAAACAATATTATTATAACCGATTAAGAAAATCATCCTGAGGCTACCAAGAAGAGACTTTATACCCTATGAGCATATACAGAGGGAAGAGGTCCCCCTCAGTCACAGTCATAGGGGAGGGGAGTAGGGGGAAATGAGAGGGAGGGAGGGAGGAATGGGAGAATACAAGGGATGGGATAACAACTGAGATGTAATATGAATACATTAATAAAATATATTTTAAAAAAAGAAAAGCATCCTGTATGGGTGCTTCAAAAATCTGCTCAAGAACACCATGACTAAGGCTAAGAACTCAAAGCTGGCAGGGCTGGCCCAGGCTTTTTTAGCTACTGTAGCTCATCTTTTGGTTTGTTCAGATTATAGTCCTTCACTGTATGTAGCAGCTAGCAACAGTTCTAGATGCCGTGAGTCTGTGGAAACAGAACTGACCTGGACTGGCTAAGTCACTCACACAAGACAGTGGGGAAGACAAGTGTGTGTGTGTGTGTGTGTGTGTGTGTGTGTGTGTGTATGTGATTTGAGAGAACACTAAAAGCAAAAAGAACTTCAGAGATGCTGGGAGATGAGTGAGGAACCACTGTGCAACACTGGGGAAGGAGCGAGCATCCTCTAAGGGGCAGCCAGTGTGGAAACTGCTGAGTTGGTTTTTCCAGGAACCAAATAGTCACCTCACTGGGTGTTTGTGAGCTGGGGGTGGGGTGGGGTGGAGAGATAGACCTGCGTGCAAATGGAATAAGGCTTGAGAGGGCCTAAAACTATATTAGCTTGCTTGAATTTTATTTCAAGCAATTAGCAGGATCTCAGAGAATATTGATCAAGGGTTTTTAACACCATCTAATTTATGCCTTGGACTGCTGCCTAGAGAAATGGTTGGAAGGAAGAAGGGAGGAGGGTTGGAGGTCCTCTAATGTAGTGGGACAGTGGCTACAAGAGGGCTGGGGCAGGAGAAGGGAGGGGCTTAGAGGCCTCCAGGGCGAGTGTGGGAAAGGGAACCCACGGGAAGAAGCTGCCGGCTCACTGTGACGTGGAAGGCTTTTCGCTGTCTGCCCTCTGCAGTTAGCTGAGGGGGTGGTGTGGTTCTCTGAGCTAAGAACCATTCTTGAGCATTATTAAGATACCGAAGAAAGACAAATAAGAAGACAAAACGCAGAATGAGGTGGATAGCTCTAAAAAAATTTTTTTTCTTTATTTGTGTGTGTGTATGTCCGTGTGTGTATGGGAGTGCTCGCATGTGCATATGCATGGGCAAGTTGCTTGTGAGCCACCCCATGTGGCTTGGAACCAGACCCAGGCCCCCTGCCAGAGCAGTAAGCATTCTTAACCACTGAGCCATGCTGAGGACTCCTACAAGGGACCTCCTTTCTGTCCCTCCCTTTCCTTCCTCCCTCCTACTTTTCTTGTACCTTTAGATTTCCTTTCATTGTTTTGGGGCAGTCTTTACATTATGCTTCAGTCTGGGGCTGAACTTATGATCTCATAAAACAGCACTGCTACCTAGCTAGCCATGCAGACCAGAAAACAGAGTCCTTCCCAGCATCATCTGGCTTTCTTTTTGTTGCTTTGAGGCAGACTCACACTGCAGCTCAGGCTGGCCTCAGACTCACAGCCTCCTCCTTCTGAGTGCTGGGATAACAGTACTGTGTCGCCATGCTTGGATATCACGGTGCATTTTACTTAGTGAAAGAAGTTGGTCTGAAAAGGCCAATGGTGTGGTTTAGATTATAGGACAGTGTATAAGAGGGAAAAGACATTAGTTATAATAATAAAAAAGGGCAGTGGCTTAGTGAGGAGAAGGGAAAGCATGTGAATGAAAATGAGTTTATTTTTCTTATTTTTTAGGGCAGTGGAGCTGCTCTGAACCGTGGGGGCTTTGTCATGACATAATAAGCTTGTCAGAATCCATAGGACTTTTATAGCACAATGTATGAGCTTTTGGAAGTCACCAGTGAGGCAGTCAGGAGACCCTAGGACACAAGGCAGAACGCATCCATAGTACCTAAGTTTTGCAAATGTGTGATCAGTATCACTGAAGGGGCCTAGCAGAGGTGCTGACCCAGGTGGCTCAGTTCTGTTCACACAGAAGGAACCGGCCTAGGTACACGCCAACAGACAAATTGTAAAGAAAATGTATGTATGCGCAAGGATATTTTACTCAGCCATAAAGAAAGATGAAAATCACAATATTTGAAGGGAAATGGATGGCATGCAGGGTCTTGCCAGGGACCAAACGGCCTGTGGCCGACCCCCACCCATTCAGCATCTGCAGCAAACATCCTGCTGGGCCACTCATTAGGCATGCAAGGCATCCGGCTTAGCCCTGAGAAGAGAGCGATCCGATCCTGAGATAACCACAGAGACATCCTGCTTTGTCTCACCTAGGAAAACCCCTCTCCTTGCAAATGTTCCCGGGGCTCAACCCCAGAAGATTTTGTACTTTTCCATTTACCCTCCCCGCTTACCCTGCCCTCCCTAAAGCAGGTTTTAAAAAGCCTGCCCCCACCCTCAATAAACGGCTCTTGACAAGCTACTGTTCACTTGAGCCCTGCGTCTCTCTCGCCCATATCTTTAACCACAGGTTGCGATCCCCCTCGGCCCCCCAATAACTGACCAGCTGGACTGGTTATGTGGACTAGTTACGTGGACTAGTTAGGGTCTAGTTTTTATTTTTTTATTTTTATGCGTACGCATGGGGGTATAGGTCATAAAGCTAGAAAGCAACATTAAGAAGGAAACAGAAGGAAGAGGGTATTAGCATATGTATGTGATGAGAGGAGAGAGGGGTGTCAGGGACAGGAAAGATAGCAGGGTGTGGGGGAGTGGTGGCAGGAGAGAAGGCCCAATAACAAAGAGCATATGAAAATCTTCAGTGAGAGCTGTTACTTTGTATGATATTTAAAAATAATAATAATAAACTTTATAAAGCCTAACCAGGGTGAGAGAGATGGCCAAGTGACTAAGAAGACGAGAGTTCAGGTCCAAGCACCTACTTTGGGTGGCTCACAACCACTTATAACTCCACTGCAGGTCATCCATCCTTTTCTGGACCCTGAAGACACCTGAACTTAACATGTGAACCCCCACGCCCATCCCACACCCACCCATAATTAAAAATATAATGTTAAATATTAAAGAAAAAAAACTGCAGAAAAAATTGCAGTGAGCCCTGCACTGGAACCCAGAAGGCCGGATGGAGAGAAATCCTCTGCTGGAGTGATAGATTAGTGGGTAGACTGCCTATGGGGAGCCAGGTTTTTCTAGCTGACCTTCAAGTCTATGCACTCAGTTTTTATCTCCAGTGCCACCTAAGCCATGATCTCACTCAATGCATTTTTCAACCCTTATGTTTGTCTTGTTGCTTAATCTCTGAAGTTTACCTTGAGTCTTTTTTTCTCCTCTTCTGCTTGTCTTGTTTTTTCCTGTCTTCCTCTATCCTCATTAATGTACACGTTCTCCTCAGCTTTTGAATGATTAGAGCGTGTTTTTAAGAGACACCAGCATCTGTGTTTGTTAATTCCGTCATCTCTGTCATCCTATCTTTGTTGCCATCCATTGAGTTTTATACTTAGTTTATGGATTGCATTTTCCTTCGTCCTTGCATGGGTGGCAATGCTTGCTTAGATGCCAGCCGTTAGGAAGTCTGCACTATTGGAGGCTGTTTTGTTGTATTCCTTTTAAGAATCTTTGGGCATCATTTGGGGGTTGCTGTTAATTTGCATGAGACTAATTTGATCTGTTTGCAGCTAGCTTTAAATAGCAGCATTTAGGAAGCAGAATAATTCTAACAGTATACAAACTTAATAACTAAGATTAAAACTAGCAAATTAAACAGTAGCAGGACTAAGAGAAGGGGTAGAAAAAATGCATACATTTGCAGCTGGGGAACTCAGCAATCGATGGAATGAGTTCCATTTAAATATAAGTAGATTATGGAAAAACTTGAAAACGCTGTCACACCAACTTAGTGTAAGTAATAATCACAGACCATGGGCTCAACACTGGAACACAGGGAAGGCTGAACATGTTTGCCCAGTCGTACAAATTAAAACAAAGAAAATGAACATGAGTGATCAATGGGAAGCAAATAATAACTGCAAGAGCAGAGATCAATAACATGGAAAGTAAAGCAGTTGCTTGGGAAGCTCAGTGCGGATCTATTTACACTGGAACGGGGGGGGGGGGGGAGGGGAGGGGGATGAAAAGGACACCGAGTACCCCTGCCACAAACGAGAGGACATTAGACTTTATAACCTAAGGTAGAAGTGGGAGGAATCTGTAAAGATATGAAACTTTTTCATCAATACTAGATGCCCTGATTAGCTTCGTGCCGCACATTGCAGTGGCATGGCTGTATCTGCCCAGCTGAAGAAGGAAAAGTCCTTTATGAAATTCTATGAAATCACAACTACCCTCATACCCAAACTAGAAAGCCAGGGTGGGGAAAACTGTTCAAACCACTTTTCCTCAGAAGTGCACATACACAATGTCTGGTTACTTTTCTATTGCTGTGATTAGCAACCCGAGGGAGAGAAGGTTTGTTTGGCTTACAGGCCACAGGCCACCATCATCAAAGGAAGCCAGGGCAGGAACGCAAGGCAGGAGCTTGATATAGAAACCACAGAGCAACACCGCGTACTAGCTTGCTCCTTCTGGATTGTTCAGCTAGCTTTCTCACGCAACCCAAGACCACCTGCCTGGGGAAGGCAGCACCTACAGTTGACTGGGACTTTTACATCAATTAGCAACCAATACAATACCCTACAGGCAGGCCCACAGGCCAATCTGATGAAGGCAAGTCTTCAGTAGAGGTTCCCTCTTCCCAGTCAAGTTGACAACCAACATTAGCCATCACACACATACACAATGAAATGTCTAATTGAATGCAGCATCATACTAAAATCATAACACAGCATTATGAAGATGGGTCTGTCTTAAAATTTTAAACATATCTAATATTCAAGTTTTAATAAAATAACACATTAACAGATTAAGTACACACAACACACACACACACACACACACATACACACACTATAGGACAATCTCAACAGGAATGGAACAATTTGAAATTTTTAACATAAATTTATGATTAAAAGCTCATGAAACTAGAAAAATGATGGGACTTAGTCTGATAACAGAAATGTACTAAATATCAAAGTTGAAACTGGATCTCCTCCCACCCAAGATCAGCATCGAGTCAAGGGTGTCCAGTCTACCTGGTGGTGTGCTAACCAGTTCAACGAGACAAAAATAAACCATAAACAAACATGTAATGACTATTTACACATAGTTACATATTACAAAGATAGAAATGTGTGATTCAGAAAAAAAATGTCATTTCCTTTGTAGAACATCCTACGCTGCAAAATATCCTGCCATAACTGATCAGATTAGCAAGTTCATGGTCAGGGTACAAAAGCAATTGCATTTGTGTGTGTGTGTGTGTGTGTGTGTGTATGTGTGTGTGTGTGTGTGTTAGCATTGTATAATTGGAGTTTTAAAATTGAAACAAAGTCTCATTTACAATAACATACGAGTAGTGTAAGAAATGCTCAGGGCTGAAGATAACAAAATACAGAGCATTCATATGCTATTGGTTTCTTTTCTGCTGCTGTGAGAAAATCACCACTGACAAAAACAACTCAAGGGAGAAAGGGCTCATTTTGGCTTTCAGTTCCAGAGATGCAGAGTCTATTGTGGTGGGAAGGTGCTGCAATCTGCAGGGAAGCTGTGGCAGCAGGAGCAAGAAGTTGGCAGATTACATTTCATTTGTCCTCAAGAATCAGAACAGGAAGTGGGAAGGGCTATAACACCTCAAAGGCCACTTCGTCCAGCAAGGCTTCCCTTCCTCAAAGGTCCGCCACCTTCCCCAACAGCAGGACCAGCTGGGCGCCAAGTGTTCAAATGCAAGGCACGTGAGTGACATTTCATATTTAAACCATAACGCGAACCTGGAAACTCACTCACTGCTCAGGGACGTTAAATCAAAGCTCTGCATGGGGAGAGGTGTCCCGTGCTTATGAACAAGAAGACTCAGCGTTGTTGTCAGTATTCCTCAACTTGACCTATAAGTACAATGTGATGTATTCCCAGCTAAGACTTAGGCAGGATCTTAAAGCAAACTGAGCAAGTGGATGCCAAGTGGTTTAAAAACAAAAACAAACAAACAAACAAACTTGACAGGTGTATTATTTCCAGTATCAAGAATTATTTTTAAACTACACTGACTCAAACTGGGCGTGGTGGCGCACGCCTTTAATCCCAGCACTCGGGAGCCTGAGGCAGAAGGATCACTGTGAGTTCATGGTCAGCCTGGTCTACAAAGCGAGTCCAGGACAGCCAGGGTTACACAGAGAAACCCTGTCTCAAAAAAACCAAAAAACCAAACCAACCAACCAAACAACAACAACAAAAACTCCAACCAAACAAAAAAAGCAAAACTACAATGACTCAAAGACTTTATGGTACTAAGAGTAGACAGACACAGAGGGGCAGAAGAGAGAGCTAAAGCATAGAGACATAAAATTTGCAAAAACAATCAATAGTGGGAATATACAATATTTTGAACATATGCTGCTAGAGTAATCGCATAATATGCAAAGAAGAGTGTTATCTCATATTGCAAAAGGACCATATTTTCCGACATATAAAATGACTAGGCATATAAAACGAGCCCCATCCCCCAATTTTTCCAGTTAAAATATAGAGGTTGGAATACACTCGCAGTAGAAGACTACCCCTCTTCCAACACACACTCTGTGCAGCAGACTTAGGCATGTATGTGGCTATTTGTAGGCAGGGCACAGGCAGGCGCTTTATTTCAAAGACGGCAGCCTACATTGCCCCTTTAAAGGGCACTCGCTCCTTACTCAATCGGAAGACGAAGACAGAAGATGGAAGACCTGCAGCCCTCTGGGTTGACCAGGAGGGTGGGCGAGTTCTGGCGGAGAGCCAATCCAAGCTCACGTTCTCCTCCTCGAGGTACAGGAAGATGTGTGCAGCTTACTCCTTCCTGCTTCATAGCCCGCCTACACATATGCGCCAGACTTATGACGCAAGGGGAAAACAAGCTGCAGGTAAGTACCCAGCGGCATATAAAATGGCCTCAGACATTGGCACGGAGTTTTCGCGGGGGGCGGGGGGCGGGAACGGGAGCTTAAAAGTCATTTTATACGCTGGAAAATATGGTAAGAACAATAGGCTCAGGTACCTTAAATTATAAAACTTTTTTTTTTTAATTTTAGCAGCTTTTTGCTTAGGTAATAAATAAATAAATAAATAAGATACAGAAAGAACTTACTATTTTAAAAAAAGAAACCATTACTTTGGACTTCACTGAGATTTAAATGACTTGCTCTCCAAAGCACACTCTAAGGAGATGAAAGGGCTAGGCGTGGATTGGGAGGAAATCCTCACAAGTCAATGAAAAGAAGATACACAGCCTAAGCAAACAGACACAAAAACTCGGACACTAGCAAGAAAGGCATCCAAAGGGTGGCTTAGTACAGAGAACAGGCAAACAAAACCCAGCACCATTAGGTAATTGGGAATGCGAACCATAGTCAGACTGCAATGTGACCACATGCCTAAACGAGTAACTTCAGTATAACGAGCCTGAAGTCACAAAAGTGTTAGTGAGGATGAGGAGCAACTGGAAAGCAGTACTTTGCCCCAAGCGTATGAGGTACTGCAAAGAATTTAGAAAAGAGTTAAGTTAAGGCATGTGTTCAATGAGAAAGGAAAACATGAGACTTCCCCAAGGCTATTACTGGAAAAGCTGGACCAAGTTCACCCATCATAGGACCAAAACTCAGTAGTCTGAAGTTAACCCAGCTGACCTAAAAACGAAGCCCCCAAACACTTCATTGCAAATTGGCTCAAAAGGCATAATAAAAACATCAACTAGAAAACATTAGAGTCCTTTGGAAATTAACTCTAATATTGAATGGGTAGGCAGTGCCAACACACTTTAACCTATGCCAGAGCCACTTATTTTGTGAAAAATAAAATTTACTTGTTTTGAAGTAAACTTACTTTATCAGGCTAATATGCAGAAGGTGACTTCAGTAATGAGGATATGTTTTAATTAGCCTATCAATTCTGCATGTAAATGAATGCATGAAAACACTTTGTTCTCCTGAGTAGCTTAAGCATTCCCTGTCTAATCTTATTTACATTCTTAATTTGCTTTGCAAATTTTTCATTACCCAGATAAAATTCAAGTGGCCACAAACTGAGACTAGGAATACCTGAATTAATAAGGCCTTCCCCTATCTTGCCTTTAGACTATGTACTTCAAGGCTTCTTAAAGAGTTGGTTCAGTGTTCCCCTGGCACCCACCCGACAGGCTTTCCACTTTCACACTCTGTGTATCTCTCTTGGCCAGGTTGATGCCAATGCGTTGTCAGCAGAAAACATGAGTTTGACAGTTTTCCCCTTAGAGTGAACTTACACATTATACACAGTACGGAAAAGCATAACAGACAATATTTGAGGGAACCTCTCAAAAATTCATTGAGGGTGCATTGTATTTAAGTATTTACTAATTTCAATAAAATACTGACTCAACTTTCCAGTAACTCTGGGTTATTTTCCAGCATGTGTTTCCCAGCTGTCTCAGTGATCTGAGCCCTCTGAGTCTCCCTAGCCTCAACTGCAGATCTCTAACCCATCCTGGAATGTTCTGGAAGCCTCCTCCTGAAAGATCTTTTGTCTTGGATCTTCCATAATTATGTCTTTATTTATTTTTACAATCTGTCTTTTTGCTAGGGACGCTTGAGAGCAGGATGCAGGCTTAACACTAGTCCTAAATAACACTACCTAAATAAAAAATGTAGGCCTTAGATTGGAGAAACTTCTCTTTGAGACAGAGACCACAGAAGAAAAACACAACCAACCAAAATTCAGAGTTGCTGTGAGATTGTGTCTCCTCGGAACATGAATACCTAAACATAAACTTAAAAAGGACAACAACAGATACATTAAAATAGATGGAGGAAAGGCCAGGAGACCTCAACCCTAGATAAAGAACTACAGGCAAATAAGGAATCTTGAGACTGGGAGAAATAGTTATTTTCCCTGGGAAGAGCACAGAAATAGCTATCCCATACCAAATGGTCAGCCCTGAAAATACACAAACAAGCAACATCATACAAAAGGAGTGTATAATAAAGGACCAAAACAAACAAACAAAAAAAGCTATGAATCAATGAGAGTAATATGGGGAAAGGAAAGGAAAGAAGAAAATGGTGTTGTATAATAATATTATAATCTCAAAAATTAAATAAATGTCTTTTTAAGTTGCATCTAGTAACTAATAAATTCATTCAACAACAATTTTGTCACACATCTTGAATTTCGGAGTTTTTCTTGGGCACACTGAGACCCACCCAAAGTCCTTTGCCCACATTTTGGGGCCAGGTTTCTTCAACCTTCAATGACACAGTGCAAACAATCCCACCTCCAACAAACTGCCAGTGCAACATGTTTCCTCAGTCAGTGCATTTTCCTTGTGCACGTGCTCCAAGCCCATCCTCAGCTCTGATAGAGCAGGTCATCACAGCCTGGCCTGTCACTGTCTTTATCCCCCGACTCAGAGGCAGCCATTTTGTCTTGTAGCGTCCCCTCCCCCCAGTAAATCACTTATGTCAGGTCTGTTGCATAGGGTGATTTACATGGTGTTCCTTGGCCCCCAGTAGCTAAGATTCATTCTCTTTCACTGTGAAACCCTCTCAGTTTTTACTTTCCCTGGAGGAGCAAATGAAAATAAACATGAACTATAACATTAGATGATGAAAAGCCTACGCAAACTATTTTTTTGTCTTAGTTTGTTTTTTGTTGCTGTGATAAACACTATGGCCAATGGCAGCTTGATGAGGAGATTTGGCTGATTTGGCTTACAGGTTACAGTCCATCACTGGGAAAAACCAAGGCATGGACTCCAGGCAGGCACTTGGAGGCAGGAACTGAAACAGAGACCATAGAAGATCACTGCTCATTAGCCTGCTTCTCGTGGCTTCTTCATAACTTTCTTATACAGCTTGTGACCATCTGCTTAGGGGTACCACCACCCACGGTGGCCTGGGTCCTTTCATGTTAGTCATCAATCAAGGAAATGATCTACAGATATTCTCACAGACCAAACTGATAGAGGGAGGCATTTCCCCACCAGCTACCTCTAGTTTGCGTCAAGCTGACCAAAAAACAGCCAGCACACACCTAAACGACATCTATACTTGATAGATATGATGTTCTGTGGTCTGTAAATGTGGCTTTGTTAGTTGAAACCTTGCTCAGTGTATATAAAGTCCCAGGTTAGAACCCCACCACATAAACATGGCTGCGTGTGTCTACAGCCCTATCTCAGTCAGCTTCTCCAGGGAAAGCCAGCTAAGCCTGACCTCAGCTGTCTCACAGTTAGTTACTGGAGAGGCTGTGTTCCCGTGCTCATGACCCCCCAAATCCACACAGTGAAGATGCTCCACAAACACCTGCTGTATCACCATACTGGGAAGACAGCCTGGGTGCATCCACTGAGCGCCTTTGCCAGAACTCGGAGAGATTAGACACAGCAAAGGGGGACAGGAGCCGAAGCTGCGATGCTTTATGGTAAAACTGTTATAATTTACTCTTCATCATCCACATTGTCTATGTTGTCCTTTCTCTTTACATCTTAATTAAAATATAATTACATCATTTCCTTCCTTGCCTTTCCTCCCTCCAGCCCCTCCCTAGCTCCCTTCCCTTCAATCCTTCTCATGCCCCTCGCACTTTCAATATTGGTAGCTTTCCCCTGATTATTACTGATATATCTCATATATATCTACATATGGACATCACAAACACACACACACACACACACACACACACACACACACACACACACACACACGCATATCCATGTGGTCAACCCTAAAGGCACATACACAAACAACAGAACTCTAATTTGAACAAGACCTTGCTACACTTACCAGGAGGAATTTAGGAAGACAGTGTGGTTATTCTTCTTCTAAATGGCTTCTCCTAGTCTCCACTACTTCGTTTATTGCACTGTCCCACAGCTTTGGCAGTTGGTCATAATAACATGCCTGTTGAACTATCTGTTGACAGCAACCTCCTTTTTCCTCAGTTCTTTTCAGCAGCTGTGAAGAAACACACACGGCCCCTTTCCCTAGCTTAGTCTGTCACAAATCCCTTTGTAACAGCCTCTTCTTTTCTCCCTTAGAAATCGATTGCGACCTTCGTACTTGCTGATGCTGAAGGGTCTCATCGCTTTGTTCTGTATGAGCTCTTTCATTCCGATGCTATTTAAAAGAAATGAAACTTGCGTCTTTAAGTGTCTGGCTGATCTACAGCTGCCATCCCAGTGCTGCAGATGCTCTCTGCCATACCTGTGAATTAGCTAGACTAGTTTTCTTTCTGATAACTACAAGGAACAGTTTCTAGCATCTGATCTAGGAAGTGATTGCAGAGCAGCGTGTAGTTTGTCTTCAACAATCTAACTCAGTGAGCACTTCTAAGCATCTACTATGTGCCATCCTTTATGTAATGTGCTAGGGAGGATTTTGGGGTGAGGTAAGGGATGTGCTATCCACTGAGAGGCTCGGGTGTGAATCAGCTCCTCTAACTGTTGGGACTGTCATGGCATGGGAGGAGGAAGGAGCCCAATAGGCAGAGGCATGGAGGGCTCCATGGAGGAGCATCTTCAGCAAGGGCCTGAAGGTAGGAAGGGTTTTGGTGACCAGGAAAGGAGCAAGGCAACAGAAGCTCAGTAGTGGGGAGCTGCTGGTATCTTCAGAGAATGGGAGGAGCCAGGAAGGTGCAACTGTAGGTGGGGAAGAGACTTAATTTCTGTGGCCAGTCATGTAGAGAGCCTCAGGCCAGGCTAGGAAGGCTATAGCTCTCCCCAGAGCAGTGGGTTCCCCACGCCCTTGCTAGGCTGAGCCTGTCCATCAGCAAAGGCCACATCTGAGTAGTCTCCATTGGAGGTTCTCATTCTGAGAAGGTGGGTGCTGACTTTTGACAGGAGATGCATGGTAGCAGTACCCTTAAACTGTGTGACAAAACCACAGCTGCAAACATTAAATAGACACACGTCTTCACACGTTTTGGGAGAAGAATATACCAGTGCTCAGACGTCAGAGCTAGAAAAAGAATATGAAGATGTTTATACTTCAGAGGTAGAAGAAGAAAATAGAGGTAGGTGTTCAGACATAAAATCTGAGGAGAAGGTCTACAAATGTTCAGATGTTAGACCTGAGGAGACTATACAGTTTCACTGTGATTTTTCCCCCTTATTCTTGGTTTTAATGAATGTATTTAGGTTTTATAATTTAGAGTGATTTTGATAAATACTTTATGTCACTGTAAGGGGTCTATAATCCTATCACTTAAGAGAATTGAGCAAGAGGACTCTGTTCAAAACCAGCTTGAGCTATGTAGCAAGACCCTAATCTAAATAAATGAAACAGAAGAAGCCAAATCCCAATTTGCTTCTAGATCTATGCTATTATTAAGAATATTTCAAATAGTCAAAACAAAGATAAGTGCAATAAATACTTTCCCCAGCACCAATAATCTCAAATTTGACATATTTTGCCTCAATATTTAGTTTTTAAAACTCAATGTGGTTTTTTTTGCCATATGTTTATTCTTTATTTTACTTTTGTATCGAAATAGATCAGTTCTACGCCTTACATTTGTAAACCATCACAATAACAACTTTGAATAAAAAAAAATCAAGTCATAGACAAATTGGTATGTGTGAGCACTGTTTGAAGATTCTGGGTCTAGTGCCGTTGGCTTAACAGCAAGGACCCCCAGCCATCATCCTGAGCTGTTGGAGCTCAGATAAGATACTTAGACCTCCAAAGCCTTGGTTTCTGTATCTTCTAATCAATACAATAAGACAGGCCAGTCATCTCAGGATGGTTGGGAAGGTCAAGTGAGAGAATCCACATGTAAAATACATAATGTGGGAGCTGCAGAGACAGAGTCTCCCAAGTGGCCATGCCTGTTAACTACTGTGCTATTGCTATGATGAATTTTTAGCTCCCTTGTTTCTGAGTGCTGCTCCTCTTTCTGCCCAGCATCCACCATCAGCGTTTGAGACTCAAAACATCCTCCCCATGGCTCTGTTGACACCCAATTCTCCAATGAGGACTGAATTATGACTCCTCTGCTCACTGCATGGAAAATGCTCTCTTCCTGCTCTGTTGATGTATTGTAATGACCCCTCAAATTACACCAGGAAGCGGGGAGTCCATTGTTAATATTTAGATCAGGTGTCTGGGACCTCAGTGGTGTGATCATTTGCTTTAAAATTTTAAGATATGCAAATGCTGTGTGTAGGTGCCGCTGTGCCTCCCACTCCTGCTGTCACACTGCTGGCTTGTCAGGATTTAGTGTTTTTAAACATATGCAACATTTTACACTGTGATCATAAGTCACCATAAACTTGGCATGACTGATGTGCACATGGCCAGGATGTCTCAAGAATCATCTGCGCCCCCCACCCCCAAAGATCCTGCTCTTCTTGCTGTTCTTGTAAAATGGCTTAGCTTTGACCAGGCTATAGAGGGGCTTTGCATTTGAAATGGGATGTTTCAAGGCACTTGGGTAAACATTCTGCATTGAGGTCATGTGTGTGGATTTCGTGTTTGTGAATGTGATTGCACATACATCTGAGATAGTAAACAAACGAAATGAAGGCTGATTTAGCTCCCGGATGCTTATACAGCTGTTGTGCTCCAAGAAGGCATAATTGCAGTTCTAAAGACAACCCAACAGCACGGCTAGTCGGTGAAACTGTTCTGGATCAGCTCCATGTGGTTTCCAGTTCCCAGTTAAATTTCTAATTATCTTTTTAAAAGTCACTTTCTTCTTTTTACTTTTTTCCATCTGTAGGAGGAATTGGGAAGATAGGAGAAAGAAACTCCACAGCCTTCACTCACCTCCAGTTTCTCCTACGATTCACAGCCTCGAGGGATGACATGGTTGGTGACAAGATCAACAGAGACAGGTTAGCAGCTAAGATCTGTATTTTACTCTTATGTCCTTGATGTTCACCTATCATCCCTTTTCTGTTCCAGGATCCTGTCGTGAGTGCCATATTAGATTAGTGTTTCTCTAGATGATGTTTCTTGGTTGTGGTCGTTTCTCACATTTGATTTTGATGACCTTGACAGTTTCAAGGTCTTCACATCTTATTGCCTCATTTGCCAGCCTTCTCACCTACGTTGTTGTTGTTGTGTAAGAGGCGCCAGACTGAGTAGGCTCCCAGGCTTTCAGCACAACTGACTCCATCATTTAAGTACTATTCAGGCCATAAAACTCAGAGCATAGACAGCACCACCTGTCGAAAGTAAAGACCTAATCTATCTAAGTCCATAGGTCTCAGGGAGTTTCTAAACGGACTAATCTTGCTTTTTGGCTTCTATAGCTCTTCTTCTGGCTAATCAGTCTTGTTAACTAATTGTCATGCCAATTCAGGATATGGTTTTTGTGCTTAAGAGCTCACTCTGAGAAAGGCTCAGAGCTACACTGGGATCCTAAAGACCCAGTGTTGTCGCCAGCCAGATAATAAAGACTTTCTATTGGCTAAAATCCATGTCCAAGCAGTCTTCTCTGGTGAACACCCCCACCACATTTTTTGTTTTGTTTTGTTGAGACAGGATCTTGCTCTGTAGTCAGTTGGCCTGGAACATGAGGAAGTCTGACCTGAGCCTGCTGAGCTCTGAGATTCCTTCCCAGCATGGACCACGCTTCCTCAGTTCTCACCCTGCCTTAGAAAGCCACCCTGAGACTCTTTGGATGGCCTTTGCAGAGATGTGTATCCTAATGTCAAAGCAGCCGTGATCGGCTAGTCTTTCCATTTTACAAAAGTGTTTGTGTTGACTAATAGATTGGGGCATTTCTATACAAAATTGCTTTCCAGTAATTAGATATTTTGAGATGAGTTTTACAGCTCCAATTTTCATTTTACTTAAAGTTTACTTCAATTATAAACAATCTGTTTATACTTGATCAATCTAGTGGCTATTATGCAATATGAGCACAATCACCATCACTCTGTATTCATGTTCTTCTCACTGTGTAAAAACATATCAACTGTCAAAAATTTACAATGGGGGAAGTTCTTAGGGGGGTGTGAGGATAGAGGGTACCCCATCCTCCTACCTTGTTGCTTCCAGGTCACAACATCCCAGACCCCGAAGCCTTTTCCTGGATGGAGCTCTCAGGTCTTCACAGCCCAATGACCTCCTTCTATCAATTGTTTAAAATTATTTACTCAGCAGTTTTTCTGTTACAAGTTCTTTGTGAATGGGCCATACACTTGTCTCTGTCTTTGTGGATAAACCTGGGCAAAGAGAGAGGCTGAGAGTAAATCAATCAGTAAAGATTTAGCACAAGATAGCTGCTCCCTAAGCTGGGGAGAGTCCCTTGATTTTCTGTGATTCTATTTTCATCCCTGTGTTAGCTCTCCACAGCTGTTACAAATGCCTGACAGGCTCAGTGTAAGAAGAGGAAAAACTCATTTTCACTCATAGTTTTGGAGGTCACAGTGCAAGGTCTGTTGTGCCCACATCTTTGAGGCCTGTACTTGGGGGAGGTTGTCTTGGTATGGAGGAACAGTAAGCAAGTAAAATTCTGCCCGTCTTCTGGTGGAGTACAAAACGAGAGGATGAGAGGGGTCAGCATCAAATGGATTCTTCAAGGGCATGCCCTAATCACTTAAAAGGCCTCCCACCAAACTACACTCACAGGTTCCAGCAACTCCCAAGTAAAGACCAAGTCTTCAACACATGAGGCATGGAAAAAAAATCAAGATCAAAACAGCCTGCTTTCTCTGCTATTTCTCTGGCCCTCACCTGTCACCCACAGATCAACCTCTCTTAACTCTTCACTGTTGACTCACCTCAGCCTGCCTGGCCATGGCCAACTCCTCCAGACCATTAGAAGAGTCCATTTGACTTAATGTTTCTCAGCTTTGCCTGTATCACTCCTATGGACCATGCTGTGTCACCTGCTGTGTCATGGCCTGAGTAGTTACTGTAGAAGAGCCGAGCAGCTGAAGCCAGGGAGCAATGCTTCTCCAAAGACAGAAAAAACTAGAAAATTGAGAGAGAAACAAGGGAGTTGCAGGAAAATTCATGGTGGTGGTTTAAGATGTGTCCAGTGGGAATCCTTGAGCAGGCACAGAGTCAGAAGACATGGAAAGTCATGGAAGATGCATAGACCCAAGTGTCCTGTATCTGAAGAGTAAGGAGATACAAGAACAAATGATATCAGAAATTTTGAACTCACCATTGCCTAATGGTCGAGGGATCAATTATTCAAGACAACACAACAGTCCTAAGCAGGTATGCCCTCATCTGCCCTGCCCCCTCCACCCCCCATCCAACAAAGGTGCTTGAGATGTGTGGAACAAACCTGGTAGAAATGAAAGGAAAGAGAGACAAGTTTACAACTGTCAGAAATCCCAGCATTCACTTTCAGTGATTGTGAAGAAAATAGGAAATCGACAGAGCCAATTCAGCTTTCTTTTGGTTGGTGTAAACATACCTTTTGCCATATGAATACTTGTTTTTGTTTGTTTTTAGACTGGGTCTCCAGTAGCTCAGGCTGACGTTAAACTCCTTATGTAGCCAAAGATGAGCTTGAGTTCCTGATCCTTCTGCCTCCAATTCCTGAGTTCTGGAAGTTACAAGCCTGCACCACTCCCAGCTAACCTACTACTTTTTAATCACTGTATATCTTTATTCTTAGATTGGATTCCTTATAGGCAGCACAGGCTACAACCAAACTGGGAAGTTTTAAAGAGGTAACATGAGCAAAATCCATGTTCTTTTAAAGTACACAGACTGTTAATCCAAATAAGCCAAATTCTAAGAAACAAACTGTCTGGATAGAGTTAAAGGGATTTGGTTAGTAAATAAGAGGTTTCCTGGGTGTGATGGAATTAAATTAGAAATGTACCACAGAAAGACATCAGGTAGACCTCCAAGTATTTGTCAACAAATCACACAATTTCAAATAACCCAAAGGCTAAGGAACAAATAAAAATGAAATAAAGTATTTTTTAACAGAACAAAACCATGAACATACAACAGAGTGCAATTTCTGAGATTCAACAGAATGCAAACCATAAAGGGAAATGTAAAGCTCCAAGTTCCTATTTAGAAAAAAAAAAAAAAAAAGGAAAGATCACAAACCTTCAACCCTCAGGCTCTATCTTAAAACAAATGTAAAAGTTGAATAAGTTAGACCCAAAGTAAGGAAGAAGAAAGAAGAGATATCAGAGCAGACATATGTGAAACACAAAGCAGGACATCTCATACTTTAAAAAAAATAAAATCAGTGAAGCAAAAGCAGGTTCTTGGAGGAAATCAATGTCATTGATGAGCCTCCAGCCAGAGTGATGAACAAAACGAACACAGTCAAAAACAACAGGCAACAGAATTGAGGTATGTGGCAACACAATGGGCTGCAGGTGCATCTGTGATCAGGGAATGTTGTGAGCAGTTTTATGCCAGACAGTTCAACAACGTAGATGAGTCAAGTGTTTCTTGAAAGATGAAACTCTAACAAAGCTCACTCAAGAAGAAAACAAACTTGCAGTCTTGATGGTCACCATTGTTCCATGGGTCTATACATGCATGCGCCAAGGCATAGAGATTAATGTACCTTAGAGATGCAGAATTCATTGCAACCAAATAATACATCAGAAAAGGCATTTCAAAGTCTAGGTTGAGTAAATTAGTCAGCGCCTGTAATCCCAAAGCTTTGGAGGCAGTGGCAGGAGGATTGCTCCTCGTTTGAGACCAGCCTGCTCTACGTAGTGAGTCCCAGTCCATCCAGAGATATAAGGGGAGACTGATTCCGAAAACAGAATCTGGGTATTAAGCCTCTCTTTTCTTAAAATCCACCAATGGTCCCTTTCTGGTTTCCTGGCTTCCTCTATATTAAAGAGGCCACAGGAACTCCAGGTCTAAAGATTTGACACTGCATGAATCTGCAGCGAATAAGATCTCCAGTAATGAGCATGTGAGGCTTTTGTCTTTCTGGTCTGAGTGACCTCACTCAGAATATTTTTCAGTTATACCCATTTACTTGCAAATTTCATGTTTTCTTTACAACTGAATAATATTCCATTGTGTAAATATAGCACACTTTCATTATTTGTCCATCTGTTGATAGACATCTAGGCTGTCTCTATTTCCTGGCTATTGTGAAGAGAGCAGCAATGAACACAAGAGAGGAAGTATTTCTGGAATAGGATACAGAGGAATTCGAGTGTGTGCCAAGGATGGTAGAACTGCACAGCGTGGTACAGCTCTTCCTAGCTTTTTGAGGCATCTCCGCACGGGTTTCCGTAGAGGCTACACTAGTTTGCACTCCCACCAGCAGTGAGCATGTGTTCCTCTTTCTCCACATCCACTCCAGCATTTCCTGTTATTTGGTTTTTATATTCTTTTTATTATGTTTTCATTTTTTGAGATTAGAACAGTGGTTCTCAACCTTCTTAATGCTGTGACCCTTTAATACAGTCCGTCATGTTGTGGTGACCTCCAACCATACAATTAATCTCCTTGCTACGTTAAAACTGCAATTTGGCTACTGTTATGAATAGTAATGTGAGTGTCTGTGTTTTCCAATGGTCTTAAGCAACCCCCGTGAAAAGGTCAATTGACCCCCAAAGGGGTTGAGTGAGACCCACAGGTTGAGAACCACTGAATTAGAATATAATTACATCATTTACCCCTTCCTCTTCCTCCATTCAAGCCCTCCATATACCTCTCCTTCCTCTGTTACAAATGTATGGCCTTTCCCCCCATTAATTGCTGTTTCATATGTATGTGTATGTATGTGCACATATGACTATGTATATATACACATATATGTAGTTAGGAATATATACAAATATATATAGATACACACATATATACAGATGTATTCCTAAATACAACCTGCTCAAATCCATACAGTGTTACTTGTATGTATGTTTTCAGGGATGACCGTGTGGTGTTGGATAACAAATTGATGTGGTCTTCTCTGAGGAAGAGTATTTCTCTCATTCTCAGCATTTCCTAGTTGCCTACAGCTCTTTGTGTAGAGTTGGGGTCTTCTGAGCTTTCTTCATCTACTTTCGCATGTTTATTGTTGTTGTCTTTGTTCATCTCATGTCTAGGCACTCAGGCTGGTGAGACTTTTTGAGTGTAGCTTCTTCTATTGCTAGGGGACAAACTCTCACAGCAAACTTCATGATCCTCTGGGTCTTACAGTCTCTCTTCCTCATCTTCCACAACGTTTCCTGAGCCTTAGGTCTGCGACTGCTTTGTAGATGTCTCCATTGGCGGTGGGCTCCACAACTCACATTTTGATTGGCTATGGTTTTCTGTAGTCATCTTTGCCTGTTGCAAAGGAGAGTTTCCCTGATGAGGAGTGAGGACTACACTTCTCTGTGAGTACAGAGACAAATATTTAGAATGTGGGGATTATGTTGGTTTAGTAAAATGGTGGCTGTAGTTTCTGGTTCAAGACCCATGACTTCACTAGCCCTGGATAATTGGCTAGGTTTCCAGTACCGGGTGTTATTTCCCTCTTGTTAAGGAAATCTTAAGTCCAATTAGGCAACTGTTGGTTACCACCAAGATATGCATGCCACTACACATCCTTAGGGTTTTTGTGCTATGCGGGTCATTGTTGTGGTCCATAGGCACCATAGCTGGACAGGACTATAGGTTGCTTCCCTTCTTTGGAAACTTACATGGCATTCCCTGGTTCCATGAAAGCTAATCTTCTGCAGGATGGTACCTTTCAGGTCAGTTATAGCTCAGGGGTCTCTGAAACATATGATATCTTCAGCAATGTGAACTTACCTTTCCCATATGGGGACAACCTAGGACAATAGAAATAGACCATAATGTTTTCAGAGTGTCATGGAACAGCCCTGACCAACAACTCTAAAAAGAGCTTCTTGTGTCTGGTGTTGGGGCTTCTGTTAGATGGCGTTTGGCTCCTGGATGGAGCATTATTAGCCCAGCTGAGAAGTTTGTATTTAAGCTATATATTTGTATGCAGACTCATGTGTTTTCTTGATGCCAGCCATTCTGACTCCGGCAAGACGGAATCTCAAAGTAGTTTCAGTTTTCATTGTCCTGATAGACAAGGATATTATAGAGTTTTCAAAACATTTCTAGCCACTTATGTTTCTTCTTTTGAGCTCTCTGTTCATTTCTATGGCCCATTTTCTTAGTCAGATTGTATTCTTGGTATTGAATGTTTTGAATTCTATGTATATGTCAGACACTAATCCTCTATTAGATGTATAGCTAACAAAGACTGTCCTCCCGTTGTGTAGGCTACCTCTTCAGCAAACTAACACACTCCTTTGTGGTCTAGAAGGTCTTTAATGTTGAGGTCGAACTTGTTGATAATTACTCTTATTTTCTGCATGGCTAGGGTCCCACTCAGAAATTCTTGACTGAGGCCCATCTCCTGAAGTGTATTTCCTACTTGTTCCTCTAGAATTTCAAGTCTAACCCTGATATCTCCAATCCACCTAGAATTTGCTATTGTGTGGGGTAAGAGATACGAATCTAGTTTCAGCCTTCTACAAGTAGCCATCTGGTTTCTCCACCACCGTTTGTTGAAGTTACTGTCTTTTCTCCAGTGACCATTTTTGGCCTCTGTTAAAAATCAGAAGTCTCTAGAAATTATAGTCTTATATCCAGGTCCTCAGTTCTATTCTATTATCAATATGTCTATTTTTGTGCCAGTAGTACCACATTGATTTTTGCCACTATGGCTCCATAGTGTGACTTGAAATCAGGAATGATGACATCTCCCACAGAATTTTTATTGTTCGGGATCTACCTTGGCTGCCTAGGTTCTTATATGCTTGTATATGAATTTCAATAGTTCTTTTTTTCATTTCTATGGTGAGTTGAAATTTTGATTTATACCAGATATGTAGATTGCTTTTGATAGCATAGCCATGTTTTATAATATTAATCTCACAAATTTGTGTGCATGGGAAATCTATCTTTTTCAACTTATTATATTTTTTAGTGTTTTAAAAGTTTTCACTGTATACATTTTTCATTTCCTAACTTTATTCCAATGTATTTTTTAGGTTAGATGAGATTCTCTCCCTGTTTTTTTCTCAGTCTGTCTTTGGGAGACTCCTAACTTAAGTATGCTAACTTTGTAACTGATACTTTTCTGAAAGTATTTATTAGCTCTAGGAGTCTCCTGGTGGAGTGTGTAGGGTCTCTCATGTAGAGATTCATGTTATCTGCAAATAGGAAGAATTTGACTTCTTCCTTTTCTATTTGTATCCTTTTCATTTCCTCCTTTTGTGTTGCACACCTAGCACTCTATTGAATGGGAGTAGCAAAATTGTTACTTACTTACTTAGTTCTGCATCTTATCAGAAAACTTCCAGGCTTTCTCCATTTAATGTGATGGTGACTATCAGTTTGTCAGGGATAGTTTTTATTTTGTTGATAGATATTTTCTCCGCCATTAGTCTACCCAAGGTTTTTTTTTTATCATGAAGCGTTGCTGGACTTTGCATCGATGACCTTGTGGCTTCTGTCCTTGTCCCTTTATGTGGTGAATTACACTTGCTGACTTACAGTGTTGAACTATCCCAGCATTCCTGAGTGAAACCAACTTGGTCGTGGTGATTGCTCCTTGGAATGTGTTCTCAAGTTTGGCTCACAAATATTCTCACAACTGGTCAGAGTGTAGAAAACCAGTCTCTGTGGGATGCTCAGCCATAAGCATCCCACTTTCTACCCCAAAGACTCAGGGAACATGGGTAAGAGTACATGAAAGATTTTAAGAGCCAAAGGTTGAAGGAGACTGAGGCAAAAACAAAACAACAACAACAACAAAAACCAAAACCACAAACAAAACAAAACAAAAACAGTGTCCTGTAGACATGACGGAACCTTTGCATGTACAAACTCCCAGCAACTGTGGTTGCCTGCCACAGACCTGCACAAGATCACCCCAGTCAACACTCTGTCATGGATGGAAGACTGCACAGGAGTGCATCCCTAGCTGAGGAAATGGACAGGTGATGGCTGCTAGGGGAGGGAAAGCCTTCTTTAGGGGTCTTCCACCAGACACCTCCATGCTCGTGTGTATACGGGCCACATTGATTGAACTTGACTACCTATAGGAAGAAAAAGAAAAAAGGGGACATGAAATTTGATGGGGTGATGGGACTCAGAGGGGGCTGGGCTGGGGAGATGGGAGGTGAATGTGTTCAAAATAATTATATGCACATAAGAAGCTTTCAAAGAATAAGGAAACATGTCAAATTTAAAATGTTCCATCTATATTTATAGCCGGTGATTTTCGTCCAGGGAAGTTCTTCTTTGTAGAGACCATGGGGAGAGACGCCATGGCAACAATGACTGATTCCTGAGTGGGTGCTCCCAGGTCAACAGTGTCCTACTGATTATGGGGGGGGGCCACTGTCAAAAGGAGGTGCAACTGTAAGAAGTGGAGCCTGGTGTGATGTTCGGGAGATGCTACCGTCATAGACTGGCCTTTCTGTTTGATGGAGTGCTTTAGGGGCATTGCTGTCAGCTCTTCTTTCAGGGTTTGCTGAAACCCATCAGTGGATCTGTCTGGGTCTGGCCTTTTTCTTTTTGGCAGATTTTTATTCTGCTTGATCCACAGTTCTTGTTTTCGATCTACTTAAGTTGTTTTATCCCCTTGGCTTCATTTTGGTAGATCCTGCCTGTCTAGGAATTATCCATTTCTTCCAGATTTCCAGGCTTGTTTTTTGTTTTGTATATGTGTGTGTGTGTGTGTGTGTGTGTGTGTGCGCGCGCGCGCGCGTGCATGTGCGTGCATGCATGCGTGTGTGTTTCAAAATATTTCCCAGTGACTTATGGATCTGAAAAGAGCCTTAGGCTGAGATCTTCAGGTTGACAGTGCAGCCGTGCCTTTCAGAGCTTTCTCTGGTTGGCCTTGGGCAGGATTGTGCTCTACGTGGGAGAGATACAGGAGGTTAATGTCCTACCCAGCAGGCTCCACGCGTTTCTTGCACCACCACCACCACGCTATGCTGAGGAAGTGTAGGCTGGTCCTGGGGTGCTGAGCAACCTTGAGCACCAGGCACTAGAACAACAGCTTGCATCTCAGCAGCTCCCTGAGCTTCTGCAGCAGAAGCATGCTGCCAGAGCGTTAGTGCTGGGGCTTCTCTGCGCCTGCGCCTGCAAGTGTGCTCCTGTGGGCAGCCTTGGTGGGTAGCTGTTTGCATAACAACAGGAGGGTACTGGTGGCTCTGCTGGCTGCTCAGCATCAGCCATCAGGAGAAACAGCTGTAACAACAAAGCTTGAAGTGAGACAAATGATCTCCATGCTTCGTTCTTGAGGCATGTTTTCAGATGACTTGCCCAAAGGCAGAGTTTTTTTCTCCCCACCCCCGCCAAAGCTTTGAACTTGGTTGTCACAGAACCACAGTGATTCCTGAACTTAGGTCACTTCAATCATTTGCAAGGCAGTCATAGACATTTTAAGGACAATGGACAGAAGCAGAATTGGGGTGATCACCTGGAGGGGATGCTCAGCTGAGGGAGCAGGGATGCTTTCACAGCCTTTTGGTGTGCCCACAGTGGGAGGCCCAAGCTGGCTACAGCTCGCCCTGAATGCATATTCCCTGAAAGGCTGTAAAGCCAGGGAAGTATTTACACGTGTGTTGCCAAGGCTGTAACTGTCCAGGATGTAACACTTGGTGTCCAGGCAGCTTGACACAACTGTCTGGTTCTGCTCCACTCTCTCCTCACTTTAAACAGTACTGAGTGGGTACAAATGTTTTTCATTTTCTTTCTGTCTTCCTTTTCCAGGGGAGCTTTGCTCATGAAAGCTGAGAGAGGATTCATTTAGTCTGGTTTGATTGGGCGTGTGATGTGCAAGGGCTTTTGTGTATCAGCCAGTTTCAAACACAAAGTGAGTCCATGCCCCGGTTTCTCAGCCCTGCGTGCACAGTGGAATCTGTCTCAAATAAACAAAATAAAGAAGAAGAAGAAAAGAAAAGAAAAAAAGAAAAGAAAATGGTATTTCAGAATCATTTCTCTATGAAAACATGATCAGAATATGAAACCCAAAACATATGGGAAGGTATGGTATATTTTTCTGAATTCTGGAGGCTTATGTAAAACTTGTCATTTGTGATGTGTTTTCATCATTTTATGTGATCATTTACTCTTATAACTATTGATATGTTTACGATCATTCTTTTTTCCAAGAAACCCTCATATTGCAGGCTGTTGTGTGTTTTATGAAGATCTATAAGAGAGGACCTCAAAGCTGAGATCACAGAGCAATAGCAAGGAGAGGGATATGCTAGCTAACCCAGTGTGTAGGTGCACACTGTGTGCATGTGTGGAAATGTCATGTGAAATCCCATAGAGGCTCCACCTCCTCCCTTGCCAAGAGGAGGTGCTCCCACTCATGAGGAATCAACACCAGTTATAAAGGCAGGGGGAGTACTCGTGTCATATGGGCTTTGTGCCTGTGAAAGTGCCACACACCCTGAGTGCCAGGAAGGAAGGCCTACAGAGTGGTGGGGACACACCTCTGACCCAGGGCCATCTCTTGGGTAGGTTAGACAGCCTTTGCTTACGATGCACTTCGCAGAAAAGCTGTAGGTTGATAGAAGAATGGGGGAAGTGTCTGGCAGGACTTGATGGAGGCCTTGGGGAGGGAGGGAGAGGAGGAAGAAACTGACATGTCAGTGACCTGTTGAGAAAGGCGTGTGTTTATGGCTCTGTGAGTACCACATATGGTCAGAGTCCTTTCTTCCTACAAACGCTGAGTATCAGAGGGAATGAGAAAAGGGAATTTCCTTTGCAAAATTTTATTGCAAATGAGGGAAGATCAGAACATCTCTTGAAAGGAAGAAAGCTGTGCAAGGCTCTGGGCAGCAGGACAATAGAGAGAGCCAGACTCACCTCACTCATGAGTCTACCTATCCTTCCAGGGCAGAGGAGCAGCAGGAGGCTTTCCAGTAGCTGATTCAAGGGTCATATGGAGCGTAAGGATTAAGAGAACAAGAGACTCCCTGTGACTGGAGTGTGGCCCACCTGGCAGTGGGCTGTGCTTTTGGGCCTCAGCAGGAGGGAGCAAGAGAAACAAGCAGACTGCAGTGAGGGTGCCAGGCAACTCTGGTACAGGACCCCATGATAAACTGCACTACAAAATGGTCTAGAATATTAGAATAGTGCAGAATGGAGCCATTAGTGTAGTGTGTAGCGTGTGTATAGAATCTGTTGTATGGTATGCAAGTAGTATAGTATGTATCATCCACATACAGCATAATACAGGATAGATGTATGTAATGTGTATGTACATCAGAAGGCATAGTAGAAACCTATGGTATAGTCCACAGCAAGTGTACACAGCACAGTGCATAGAATATGCATATAACATAATATGGATATATGCATATATAATATACTGCATGTAGCATTTAACCGATAAACAGCATGGTACACAATAGATGTATGGTAATAGTGTATATGCACACAACACCTCATGCATAAAGGGTTATGTGTAATACACACATGTATATCCCAATTCAACTATACTGTTATATATGTATGTATATGTATATATAAATACATACACACACACATCATGGTGCATAGAACATTCATCTATCATGGGATTATGTCTATATAGGACAGTGTGTAGAATGGTTATACAGATGGTTCATAGACATGTACATAACCCTGTATAGTACATGTTAGTGGCATAGTGTTTAACATATATAGCACTATGGATATATACAACATATGGACATTATAGATATTGTATAGTATATATACACAGCATAAACTATCTAGATGTATACAGGAGAGTGTTGGATGTGCAGCACAGTACACAGTACTATATAGTAAATTTGGCCAGCATGGTGCATGAATGCATAAGTGCATGTAGCACAAGTGAATAGCATAGTGTGTAGTATAAAACACTGTGAATGTGTGTATGGCACTTGAATTGTGTAAGTATAGTGAATATATACACCATGAGTGTGTATATGTGTGTGTGTGTGTATATATATATAGACACACATATATACATATATATATAATGTGCGTGTGCATAGAATGGTGTTAGATGTATACATTATGGTATATAGTAGCTGTATATAGCATAGCATGTAGTAAATATAGATAAAATGGTGTGTAATATATACACATAGATGTACATAACATGGTGCACAGTAGATGTATATAGGATGGTGATATGTGTGTGTGTATATATATATACATATATATCACAGCATGTAGTAGATGCATATAGGATGTTTGTACTATATGTGTATATATAGCATAGCATGTAGCACATATGACTATCACAGTGCATAGCAGATGTGTACAGCAAAGTACATAATATACACAATGTTGTGTACATAACATGTCCATAGTACAGTGTGTAGGTTATGCACACAGTGAAATGCATTCTAGAAGCCTAAAGTACACTATACAAGTTGTATGCATAGTGTAGTACACGCCATCATATGTATACATGCTAGCACATATGTGAGCACATGTTGGCGATGCAGAGTCTATGTATGTAGTAGAGTGCATAGTGTTTTAAAAAGGCTAAAGGGAGGGGCTGGGGGCAGCTCAGTGGATGAAAGCTCTTCCTGTACAGTCCTGAAGACTTGAGTTTGGATCTCCAGAGCCCATGTAAGAACTGGATGTAGTAGCACAAGTGTTTGCAGTCTCAGCACACCCGGAAAGGGAAATGAGAGGCAGAGATAGGAGAAACCCCAGAAGGTGGGGGGCCAGCTAGCTCGGTTTCCTACTTAGCTCAGCTGTCAACCAGACACAGTCCAAAGTCATCTGTGGAAGTCTCAATAAAGGAATTTCCCTGACCAGCTTGGTCTTTGGAGATGTCTGTGGAGGCATTATACTAATTAGCTAATTGCTGATTAATGGAAGAGGGCCAAGCCCACTGTGGGTGGTGCCATCCCTAGCAAGAAGGCCTGAGCTGTGTATGAAAAGTAGCTGACAGATTAAGCAAGTAGTATTCCATGGTTTCTGCTCCAGGTTCCAGCCATGAGTTCCTGCCTTGGCTTCTCTTGGAGATGGACTGCAACCTGCAAGGTGAAACACACTCCTTCCTCCCTGGGTGACTCCATGATGTTTCTCACAACAAGAGGAACCAAACCAGAGCAGCCAACAAGGTGAGAAGGAAAAGACTTAACACCCAAAGGTTGTCTCCTGACTTCCACGTGGGTGCCAGGGTGCCCATGTGCTTGTATTGATACACATGAACAAGTGCATACATGCTCACATGCAGAAAAGAAAAAGAAAGAAAGAAAAAGAAAAAGAGGAAAAGAATTTAAAAGATGAAAGGGACAGAAGGAGCAATGATGGAAAGTGTCATGACAGATGACTAATGTTCCCAATTTGCTGAGAGAGGGCTCAGAAAGTCTGACCACGAGCTCCGCTGCACTGTCAAGTCAAGCGGAATGCCTTGGTGGCACACCACTCAATTATCCCAACTGTGGTCATCGCGCCTGACCGTGTCAGTGGCTTCTGAGACACTGTATGTTATTGTGGCTCTAAATATGGGTTCTGCCCTGATGCCTTCGTCGCTTTCAGCCCCCACACAACCAGCCGTCCACTTTCACTGTCCTTTTCTTTATTTCTCCAAGGCTTACACTTTTATTATATTCTGATTTTGTAATATAAATATTAAAGCTGATGTAGCATTTGGAGAGATTGAGCCTTTACTTATTTTATGCTCTTATTTATATTTCTGTAGTTGCTCACTTATAGTTTGAGTTCAACCCATTTATCATTTCAACTTTTAATGATATATTAAGAGAATTAGCCTTTTAAAAATTATTTCTTTTACTTTTGAGATTATAACAGATGCTGTGTCAGCTACTGCAGCCTTAAACCAAAGCCAGTGTCTCTTTGGACTTTAAAATTGTTCCTATGCAGCTTATTTTATTTTTTTAATCAAATAAACAGAGGGTTTTCCTGTGGGGGGGGGAAGAGAGATTATAACAGTCCCATCATTTCTTCAACTCCCTCCCCCTCCCCTGGCAAATATTCTTCCTTGCTTTCTTTCAAAGTCATGGCCTCAGTGCATTAGTTTATTATTACATGCATATGTGTATGTGTACATACACATATATTCTTAAATATAACCTTACTTGTATAGTTGTCCTTTTTCTAGAGACACCTCCAATCTTTGTTTTCATGGTCTTGGCTCATATCCTGGCAGCTTCCACAGCGAGCAACCAACATTAGCACACTGTATTCAGCTCCATCTGGGCTCATGCAGGACTGCCTACAAACCTCTCACACTGAGGGAGCCAGTTTTTCTTCCTAGTTCAACAGTTTCTTTCTTTCTTTCTAAGATTTATTTATTTATTTATTTATTTATTTATTATTTATACAGTATTCTGCCTGCATGTGTGCCTGCACGCCAGAAGAGGGCGCCAGACCTCATTATAGATAGTTGTGAGCCACAATGTGGTTGCTGGGAATGGAACGCAGAACTTTTGGAAGGACAGGCAGTGCTCTGAACCTCTGAGCCATCTCTCCAGGCCCTTAGTTCAACAGTGTCCGTGAAGTAACTCTCAAGGCCTTGTGGGACCCTTGCTTGGGCCTCCCTCTGTGTAGAGGATTGCCAAGGCAAGGCGCTGTGTGGTATAGTGTAGGGCATGGCCTCCTTCTCTTATTATGTGCAGTTTTCTTCCCGTACTCTGACCTACGGCAAAGTCCTTGTGGTAAAACGTAGCGCCTCTTAGGATGACAGTCACTCCTGAAGGACGAACGCCAGCATCCCTTCTTCCCCCATCACGCGCGACTCAGGAACAACCTCGAGGCACCTCTCTCTACTCTGCCTGAAGTATGTCCAGACTCCAGCCTTCCATTTTCTTCTCTGCAGCCTCAATCCCAACTTCTTCCCCCAACAGACCCACTTGAACCAGCTCTCCTCCTGAGCTGAGGACAGAGCTTGCTCGTTCCCCCCCCCCCCCAAGTCCTGCCTCCCTACTTATCCCAGCCACCTTTCCCTTCTCCTCATTGTAGTCTACCCATCCATTTAAAGGTAAGGCCCCCCAAGGACTAGCTCCCGTCCCTCAGTGGAGCCTTCTTACTCCTGGAGGAAAGCTTGCCTTTGGAGCCCTCTAGCTTTGTTTCCAGAACCATTCCCATTGTGGTTACATTGAGCTCCTCTCTGCACTCAGTTAATGCCACTTTGTCAACCTGTTCGTAGGACCTGCAAACTTCTCTTCCCTTGACTGGGTCCTTCTGTACGTACACTGATGAAGAAAGTTCTGGAGTGTGTTCCCATTGGTGGGATGCAGTCCATCAATGCATCATGCTGATTGATACAGTTTTTCATTAAAAAAAAAATCACTAAATCCAGTATTCCAAGACAACCTTTTACCCAAGCCTAAGGTCAGACCCTTCAGGGTGTTGTGGCAGCAGATTCTTCAGATTTCTTCAGCTCTCGTTTTCCCCAGACCCAGAACCAGAGCTCCCTGTGGTACTTCATGCCATCAATACAGGCAGTTTTAGCACAGAGTCAGCCCTGAAGGGGTGCCTTTTCTACCCAGCCTTCCCATGAGAGTTTGTGCTGGGAAATGGGGTCTTGGTACAGAATTAGTGGGTGGGCCTGGGTTAGTAGGAAACACCTAAAGGAAGCAGAGGTGGGCTCTATTTATAAATATACATATTGAAGTTATTTATTTATTTTGGTTTTTCGAGACAGGGTTTCTCTGTGTAGCCTTGGCTGTCCTGGACTCGCTTTGTAGATCAGCCTGGCCTCGAACTCACAACGATCTGCCTGTCTCTGCCTCTGGAGTGCTGGGATTAAAGGCATGTGCCACCACCACCTGGTTCTTAACTTGTGGTAAGGAGAAGAACCAAGTGAAATTAGTTTAAGATAAAAGCAGGCTGTCTTGGTGGTTTCAGTGGAAAGAATGGATGCAAGGTCCAGCTTCAGTAAGTATCCGGGATTGTCTCCTTCTGGCCTCTTTGCTTGTTCTGTTCCAAGTGCTGGGAGCACGGACTCCAGCAGCATGGGTATGTTTTTATAGCCACTAGGCTCTCTCTGCCCCAGTCCAGATATGACTTCTCATGGCAGACCCTGAGTTACCAGCTATAGCTATGAGCTCATCCCTGGGCCTTTGGTTTGCTGGCATTTGGAAAGTAGGACTGGCCGAGCCAGGGTCCCACACTCACCTCGTGATGAAGACAGGAATCAGGTTGGGTGAGGGCTGGCTAGGAAAGTCACCAGTAGGTGATTGTGCACAAAGCATATAAGCTCCGGGGAAATGTCCCTTTTGTGTTTAAACCCATAGCTAGCACGGTGTCTGCTGGTCACAGCACCGGCGCCATCTGGAGCTGCATTAGAAGCTTCTGATTAAGGTGCCTCTGTTAGGTGCCCTCCAATCTCCACCAGGTGACATCCATTAGCATTTAGTGTGACTTTGGTTTTTTTTTTTGTTTTTTTTTTTTTCCATTCTAACTCAAGGAGAAATCTTCTACTTCTTCCTTGCAGACACCAAGTAGCAAAAATTCTGTCAGCGGTGTCAGTCAGCACACACTTCTGAATGGCTTCTCTTCCTTTCAAGGAGATGGCTTTCCTATCCGTGGGTAAGATTGCTTCGGTGGAGTGCACCAGTCTCCCTGAAACTTCCAAAGGTCTCAGGGTCCTGGCACTTCCTTCTCTGCAGCTGTGGCACAGAAGCTAGTGATGACAGTACTGGGGAGCCCACCAAGGAAGGTCCTGAAAGGACTCTGCCTATTCTTTCCAACTGGAATACTCTCTCTCTCTCTCTCTCTCTCTCTTTCCCTCTCTCCTTTCCCTCCTCCCTTCCCTCCCTCTTTCCCTTCTCCTCTCCTCCCTTTCCATCATTTGCAACTCAATTTTTATATGTAGAAAATAATTATTTATTTTGGACAGTTTCACGCATGTATGAAATATACTATAATCATATTCACCTCAGCATCCTCTTTATCCCTCCTCCAGTTCTGTCTAACTGAACTCCTTCTTCCCAAATAGTCCCTCTCACTTTCACTTTTTTCCCATTTAGTTTAACTAGGGTTGCTGGCATGGGCCTGGACTGGAGATTATTTATAGGAGCACAGGGAACATAGCAGTGACCGCACCACTACGGAGAATGACATTCCCTCCCCTGACAACAATTAACTGCCAATGGCTCCTCAGGGAGTGATGGGGCCTCATGAGCCATTCCCCAACTTATGATGGACTGTTGAAGGACCCACTCCTGCATAAAGCTTGTGTAACCATAGCTACTGCATATCTGTGCACTTGAGAGCCATGTCGTACCCAGAGGATGACCTGAAACTCCTTTCACACACGAAGAGCCATCTCCTGACTCAAGAGTTCAAATTGGATGACACAGTGTTAAACTCACCTTCTCTCCCCATCTGCTGTTCTCTTTGTTGAAAACATACTATATTAGAATTGCAAAACGGGAAGATCCCCCAGAACACATAGCTGTGGGACTACTTAGAATTATACCTGCCTTCATCCAAAGATTCTCTACCAAAGACACATCATCATGTAATATGGTCAAGACCTGACTACCTGAGTCAACACCCCATGGAAGTGGCCATCTTCTTTTGAGTATGGTATGTACCATGGATTGGTTTTGTACCAGCTGATTTCCCCAGGGATCCCAGCAGCCCCTCAGCCAGGAGCCAACATCTTCACTGGACAAGTGAGGGCAGTGTGAGTGGTGGAGATGACACATCTTAACTCCTCTGAGCAAGCCATGATGGGACCCAGAACCAGAATCGGCATGCCCCTGAATGCTCCTTTGTCCAATGAAAGACAGTCTGAAGAGGCGGAGCTTCTGTTAGCATTTGGTTTTTAATTCTTTTCTACTTAATAGTTACCATTGCTCTCCCAAGTGTCTCAGCCCTCAGTTTTCATTAGCAGCTATGCAGGTTCTTCATCTAGAAGAAAAGGAGTACCCAAGGAAATCCTGTAGGCATCTATCTCTGAAAGAGAAATTGGGGTAAATGCACCAGGCTCTGATTTTAGGCTCAGCGTGGAGCCAGCTGTGTGCCAATGTAGAGCTCATCTGACTGCGGATCTTATCCTGGGGCACAGAGCAGAATTCCCTGAGCTATAGAATCCTGGGCCAAATCATCTCAGTGTCCAACTCTTCTGGCTGAAAACCAAACCCATCACCACCACCGTCACACACGCAACTCATTTGCACACACATTCACACTCATGCATGCACACATGTATGCACACACTGACACCTCAGTTTTAGCTGTTAGTATTTATGAAGGCTTAACTAACACAGTGTGATTGATCCACACTTACGAAAGTCCTCTTCAATATGAAGACGCAACAAAGAGAAAGCTTTGACCTGTTGAGAATAATTAGTGAAACACTTTGAGCCGGTGCATTGTAAAATAAACTTACAAGTCTCATGTAAACATCTCTATTGGCTTAGCAATGATGAAAAAGAAATGAATGGGTATTGGATCCATTAGTCACTCCTATTTTAATCAATTTATTAATCTTGCAGTATTTCCCTCACATGATTGTCACAGAGCAGCAGTGATGCCTCTTTGGGAAACTGCCCTGCAGTTTTAAATCTCCGTTTTAACTAGAAATTCCAGGGTACATTAAGTGAACCCATTCTATGTAACTAAGGAAAGTGGTTGAGCAGTGTGCGTTTTGGGGGCCTGTGTTGAATGAAAAACATTTCTTCTTCCAAAAGGCTGTGCTTTTAAAGTACATCCACATGGGAAATGCTCTTGGCTCTCAGGTACTCACCTCCGTTAACCAACAACAGTGTTAATCTCATGTAAATGACACAGGAATCAACTAGACATTTCTCTACATGGGTCTATGAGAGCATTGCCAGAGACAGTTGCCCAAGAAGGGAAGGTTAAACCTGAATGTGAGCTGTACCATGCAAGGGCTAGGACCTAGAGAAAAAGGAGAAAGGAAGCTAAGTACGAACATCCATCTCTGTCTGCTTCCTGACCGCAGGTGCAGTATGCCCAGCTGCCTGCGGCTCCTGCTGCTGTAACTGCCCCAACATGAAGTATTTTACTCTCTAACTGTGAGCCAGAACAATTGCATAAGCTGGTTCTGCCATGGTATTCTATAAGAGCAACAGAAACGTAACCAAGACCCACGCATTCTTAGTCTCATTCTATTTACGCGTTGGCCCGAGAGCTTGTTGCTGCTTGAGGGTCTCTTGTGTGACCGGCTGGTTGTAAATATCCATGGCCTCTGTCCCTAATAGTACTCCCACACGCAGGTTGAAACAACCAGAGATGTCTGCATTACCAAGTTCCCCAGTGCGGGAGGAGGAAACCTCCTCACTACTGGGAATCACTGTTTGGTACCATCAAGCACACCTCTCCTCCATCTGGCCTTCAAGTGTTGACCAAAGGATATTCCTAATGTTGAGAGACAGAGAGAGAGAGAGAGAGAGAGAGAGAGAGAGAGAGAGAGAGAGAGAGAGAGAGAGAGAGAGAGAGATTTCTACTTCTGGAATCTAAGGAAACATACAGATGTGGAATTTTTGTTTTTAAAAGCTCTTTGTTATAAACATTCTGATAAACTTTCCAACTCTAATCACCAAGTAGTGTCCAACACCCACTTTTTGCACAGAGTGGAGCCCCTCTGCAAACTTCTTCAGGCTCCTGCCACATTCTCTGATCAAACAAATCAGTCCCAGTGCCAGACCCAAACCATGAGACTTTTACCAGGAGGGCTTAGATAATTCCCAATCCCCTCAGTGAAATCATTCTTTCCCAAGGAGGAAGAAATAAAAACTGTCTTTTTGTTTTCAGCCCAGTTCCTCTTTGTTCATGCTCCAATTATAAAATTTTAACCTTGCAAAATCTGCTTCTTAGACATGGCTCCAGAAGTTTCCACTGAAGGGCCAGGGAGAATTATAAATCTCAGAGATGTGCAGAAACTCTCAGAACTGCTCACACATCCTTCATCCATGTCCTGTGAGCATCGCCATAGGCAGCAGGTAAAGGGCAGGTGACTAACGATGCCATGAGCCTTTCCCAACAACTCTTGGACCAAATTTGCCACACGCAGATAGGACAATAGATGCTTCATCAAACTAATAAGGCTATGGAAGAAATGGCATCTGCTTCAAGATGAGTCCAAATCCAGCGTACCTTCCTCTGAAAACTCATAAGGATTATAAAACAAACCTTTGTCAGCATTTTTGCAAAAAACAAAACAGGAATCTGGGAAGTCAAAACAAAGCTTACTTGTTTTATCTAAGTTGTGTGAAGACAGGAAATACCATCACAAATTAAATCTGCAGAACCAGGAAGAATACATTCCTAGAAACAAGCTCAAGAACACATTTTAGCTCTCCTGATGATTAATGGACAAATGCTTCTAGATATGCACCATTTAATTGGTTACTTACACAGAACCCCCCCTTTTTTTTCTGACCACCAACTCTCCAAAGCATCTTGCAAACCAGTTTTTCCTCCCCTGTGGCCACTTAGAATCAACTTTGTTGTGCTATGAAAATTCCACATTGCTTGTTGTATATATCACTTGTCCACCCCACCTGTTCATCCCTTCAGCTCCACCCACCCACTTGCCATTCGCCCATCTGTCCATCCATCATTCCACCTGTCTATCCACTTATGCATTCATAATTCCATCATCTTGCCCTCTATTCGTCTACCACCACCTACCCATCCACATCAATCCACCATTATACGTATCCATCTATCTGTCTGCTCATCCGCTGTCTAAGCATTCTATCTTATACCCACCCATAGGTTGAGTCATCCACTCATCCCTTGGCCCATTATTAGTGGGTTTGCTATGCTCTGTGTGATTTCTATGCCAATTGCTGTGAGAGGTTTTAAGGTTCAGAGGTAAAATAGACATAGCCTGTCATCACAGAGCTTAGAGTCTTGCTGGGGTGTGGGCTGGGTGTGCTTTCTGGTTTCTGAAGCCCTTCAAGGCCATTTCTCTGCTAGGAGGAATCGACATAGGTCAGCCGAAGGTCGTTTGGTAAGAACTGAGGAATTCAGAGTGTTTTCTGACATTACATGTGGAAGGGACCGTCTTACTTAGCAATTAGACACCCATCACCTTTGGGGCCCTACACAGGAGTAGCAGCAGCAACAGGGAGGAATTTCTTCTAACTTGACCTTACACACCAGTTTCTTATATAAACTTTATGTGGTGTGTGTGTGTGTGTGTGTGTGTGTGTGTGTGTGTACACATGGGGTGCATATACAGGTGTGTGCATATGTTCTTGAGGGCCAGAAGACAGCCTTAGGCGCTGTCCCTGAGGTGCTGCCCGCCTTTACCTTTGAGATAATGTCTCTCAATGGCCTGGAAATTTCAAAGTAGACTAGGCTGGCTGACAATGGAGCTCCAGGATCCACCTGCCTCTGCCTCCCCAGTGTTCAGATTACAAGGGCACACTACCATTACTGGTTTGTTTGTTTGTTTTAAACATGGAGTTTAGGGGTCTTTGTGCTTACAAAGCAAGTGCTTTACCAATTCAACCCAACCATCCACCCAGCTTCCTTGCCCAGCCCCTCTGACAGACTATGGAAGCTTCCAGACACTCTTACTTCAGGATGATAGGACAATGTACTTGCCACTGGCTTCCTCTGATAGTGCAGTGTCTTAATCAACAGAATTGAATTTAGCAAAGCAAGGGAAGGATGAGTATTTGTTTTCAGAATCCATCATAACATAACTGACTAACCGAACAACTAATTGAAAACAAATTCTCCCTCTAGAGAAGTTAACTCAGCGGAGTTTTGTGAAAGCTGAAAACAAACCAGTGTGGAGACAATTTGTTCCAAGAAAAGGGAGCCTTAGGAGCTCCCCAAGCATTGCATCTTCACCAACAGCCACTCAACTGCATGACCAGCGCCCCCAAGCGTCTCCTCCCATAGGGTCGGCTCCCATAGGGCTCTTCCCACAGCGTCTCCTCCCACAAGCAGCTTGTGAAATTTCCCATAAAATGTATCCACATCAACACCTGATATTATTCAATTGAATGGTGAATAATTAGAGGAAATGTAAATAGCCATTAATGTTTTGTGATGGCTAGTGTTGTCAACTTAATCTAAAATCACCTGATGTGGCTATAGGGAATTGGCCTGTGGCTATGACTATAGGGAATTGGCCTGTGGCTATGACTATAGGGAATTGGCCTGTGGCTATGACTATAGGGAATTGGCCTGTGGGTGTGTCTGTAGGGAATTGGCCGGTGGGTGTGTTTGTAGGGAAATGTCTTGATTATATTATTGTTGTTGAATTGGTGTGCAAGACCTACTTACTGTGAGTGGTTCCAGTCCCTGAGTTTGGGTCCTGGACTGTGTTAAGAGTGGAAAAAAAAATGAGTGAGGACAGGTGTGTTTATACTAAGTCATCCCTCTGCTCCTAAGTGTAGATACAGTGTGACTATTCTATGTCCCAGCACCTTGACTTTCTGCCTATGATAGGCTGTAACATGGAATCGTGAGCTGAAATAAATCCTTTCTCCATTAAGTTGCTTTTTTGTTGGGCTATTTTGTCACGGCAATAGAAATGAAACTAGATCATAGTTTGACACAATGCCCTGATGCCAAAGGAGCCATGTTCATTGTTCTACTGAGCACTTAACATTTATCAGTGAATTACCTGTTGGAACCTTTCATCTAGTTGATATCAGAATACTTCGGTTTTTCTATAATTTAGAGAGTAGTGTGGAGATCTGAGGACAGCTTTCAGTTCTTTCCTTCCATGGTGGGGCTTGAGATGGGACTCAGAGTCATCAAACTTGATCAGCACACAACTGATCACCCCCTTCTCCCCTTCTCTCTAGGTATTCTCACTACCAATACGGGCCATTTATTTAAAACGATGGGAGGAGTGAGTTTTGCTGTGCTGCAGCAAGGCCGAATAACTAGAGTCTGCAGTAATTTATGGGACACTTTAAGATAGCTTAGCCCCATCTGCCAGCACAGATCCGTGCTGGAGGATAGTAGACACTAATGCGTCCACAATATGGTAGCCACATTGTGATCTTTACTCTGCGCACGCCTTTGTTGAATTATCAGAATTCACCCATAAACATGTGCAAATATTATGTGCCAGTTCCTTAATGCTGCTCTGGATCGTCTCAGGCCACTCAGACTTCTCAGAGGCACTCTGAGGATCCCATGGGTTGTGACGGAATGTTCCTCTCATGAGAAACCGTGGCTGTTCCACACTTATATCCATTTAGGACTAAGGGATGAACCAGATCAGGGTGCTGGTGTGTGGATGAACCACTCAGCAAACAGGCTTCTGAAGGTGCTAGGTTCCTGGTTAGCCAGTCACAGTGACATGGCTATTTTAAGATCTTCTGAGACAGATGGGCAGTGCACAAACTTCCCTGATGAGTCCTTCCTCCAGTTTTCTATTGAGAGCTGAGTTTGCTGAGCTCTCTGCTGATTGGCATGGCCCAGTAACCCTTTGATGCATGCAAATTTGGAAAGAGCTGCTGGCACATGGACAGTGGTTATGATGGTACCCAGCAGATGGCTTACTGCTTGCTGGAAATAGACATTGTTGGGAGAAGTTCTTGCTGCTCATCTGTGGCTTGCCACACTGGACTCCGGAGGGCAGGAACTGGTTCCTGGTGGCTAAATTTACTTTGCCTGTCCAGAGATGGGGGTGGGGGGGAGGAGTGAGGTAGGGCTCCCCAGGTTCTGGGCATATGACATAGAGTGGGCAAGATCGCCATGTCTTCCTGCAGGGTTATGCATATACCTCACCCTGGGTGAGAATTTGACACTAGGCTCTTTCCCTGCAGGTGGTTGTATTCTGTGAGAGCAAAGGATGTAATAGTGAAGATGGGGTGTCACCTAAGAGAGTCTCCCCCAAACACTATGTTTTCTTAGCCCTATCCCTGCTCTTCCTTCCACCAACTTGGCATTACCATCTGTGACAAGGGAGGTCCCCTCCCCCCAGTTCCAGAGCCCCGAGTGTGGAGCCCATTTCCTCAAAACATCCTGAACTCATCAGATACTTGGCAAACCTCCCATGAACATGGGATTGTTTCAGTGCATTTTCCTAGCGTGTGTGTTTTTGTGTATGTATGCAGGTGAGGCAATGTGTGAAGGCCACAGGTGAGCCTTGGGTGTTGTTCCTTAGGCACTACCCACCTTGGGTTTGGGCACAGGGCCTCTCAATGTCCTGGAACTAACCAATTCAGCTAAGCTGGTCACCAAGTCCCAGGGAGCCTCCTCTCCTGTCTATTTTCCCAGTGCTGTGATTATAAATACATGCCAACTCATCGGGCTTTATGTTCTGGGGATCAAACTCAGATCCCTATTTTTGCCTAGGAAGTATTTTGTGGACTGAGCCATCTCTCTGGGCCCCAACTTAATGTATTTTCTGAAGGAAAGAAGTAGAAGAGGAGCTCAGGGTCTCAGGTGGAGTTAAGAGCTAAGGTCTGGGAATAATGATGCTACCACCTGATGAGTTGGCGTTGGGTGAGAAAGCTCCAAGTGCTTCACTTTGTACAAGTTATGTCCTGGGCACATTCTTTTTATGAGTCACCTGACTTAGCACCACGTCAGCCCAGGATGCGCCACCGTGAACTTGAAGGACTCAAAGGCTTCTACCACCCTTCATGGGACATTTTTAAGGCAACTTCTTATGAATTTATATTCTGTCGTGCTTTTTATGAAACTGCCATTGGAGGTTTATCACGAGGGACTTAAAACTTGCCCTCACTGTGAAATCTTGAGCCAGAAGCCGTTTTTAAAGTGAATTTTTCGTTTGGGTCAGTGTTTGATGATAGAAAATAAAATTGGCCCACGCAAGTCCGTTTAGCTTCCTGCCCTTGTTGTATTGGCTCAACATTCTGCTTACCAAGACCCCAGCATCCTCTGGTTCCAGCTACAATGAATTCTCCCTGACAGAAAAGATGGCAAGGTCCATCCTCACTGGGAGAGTGCCATTCCTCATCTGCTCTGGAGAAGGAGTGGAATTGTAAAGTTATGTTTTCATTTGAGAACCTGAAACGTGTTGTTTCTATGAGGGACGTTTGAAAGCTGAGCCTTAGCTAAATGAAAACACACCAGGTAATGAAGTTGTTTGGAGCCTCCAATGTCACTGAGTCTGAAGTCAGGCAATGCCTTTGAATGTGACAGCAGAAGGCATTTCAAGAGCAGTCAGCAGACCAATATCCGCAGTAGCAACAGTTGACCTGAGCATGTGGGTATACTTAGCAAGTCATTTCAGGGATTAAATTTTGTTAATTGGGAAAATGCAAACAAGCATATTTTGTTGTCCCTTACAATTAAAAACAGGGCTACTAAAACCAAGATCACAAAGGTGTGTTTTGCAAACAAACCTGCGGTCTTCAAAGAAAATCCAAAAATGTGGCAAAATCTTGAGAGGGTGAATTAAAAAAAAAAAGTAGAAACAAATAGGTAAACAGTACAAATGTCATAAATAAAGTTTAATTCAAGTTTACTAGGCTTGTCAACTGAGGGTCACCTCAGAAATGACTTTAACAGTGACACTCCCATTATGAGGAGAAGCAGGTGATGTCCTGCAGTGTCAGTATTATTGATTCTGGCTTGGAACAAATATAAGTAGGCTTGCTGGACACAACACTCTTCTTGAATGATAACAGAGTACCACATTTTATTCTGATTAAAAATAGAATATGGCTAAGAGACTGACTTGACTCAATTTGTTACTTGCAATTGGTTGATCTCAAAGATGCAAATGACGTAGCCATTATATGAATATGTGTTTGTGATGTTTATGATGATGATGGCTATAAACACAAATTATGCTGCAAAGTGCCTGATGGTTAAATGATGACAAAAGTCTCTAAACATGTGTGAGTGTTTTAGTGACTGCAGGGATGGCTGCCTATGGAACACACACACTGGATGCACCTAGGATTCTAACATCTTAACAGTTGGTGGCTCAGCTTAGCCTCCTGAGAGATGAAGGCTCTGGAGATGAAGATGTCTGTACGACTTCTATTAGGAAATGATGCCAAGAAGCCCTGGTAAAGGAATGGAGCTGGGAAAGAAGATCATAGAAGGTGGGCTCCTTACAGAGTCTCACAAGTCACATTTCAGGGAAATATTTACACTGTTGGTTTTGAGTTGATACTGGGGCATGCATCTTTCCAGGTGGTTCCTCTTCCTTTCTGTGAAGAGGTGAGGCTCTTCAGCGGCCTCCCAACAAAGGGTCATGGATGTTTCCATGAAGGATTGAGACTAGGCAGGCATAAAGGTGATAGACAGCAGTGCCATTCATTTGATGAACCCACTGAATATTCAGCATACCAAGCACACCTTGACATGGAGACCTGCCCTGGGACTTCCATGTATGGCATAGGCAATGGCTCTTCCATTTATTTTCTCTCTAATGGAATACTGATTACATTCTAGGCACCAGGAGCTCAGCCTCACGAGATATGAACACTTCCAGGCTCCCTTGCAGCTAGAAGTGCCAGGGGAGCCCTTTCATACTTTTTGCCCCCCCTTTTTTTCTAGAGAATCATTTAGTGACAGGAGGTGTCAAGCAGGTTAGTGGGTTTCTAACACTGAAAGTTAGGGACAAATGAGGTACCTGATTCCTGGGAAACCTTCATCAGTGCAGATGGCTGCTCTGGTCCTGCAGAAAGCCAACCTCAAGCTGAGCTACTGTTGCATGTGTTTCTTTTATCTCCTTCTGAAAGTATTCATAAACAATGCTGCAGTGAGCAGAGATGGTAAACTGACATGTGTAATAAATTAAATGATGACTTTTATTTCTTCTAGCTAAATAGTCAAGTAATGAGAGGTGACCTTGAATGTGTGTCCTGCTCCATAGATACCATTTGACATGGTAAATAGGATCTCATCAGGGCTTTCTAATTTGTAGTTGGATTGTTGTTTTTCTTCAAAGAGGAGAAATAATAGGCAAATTTGGATAAGGGGAATGAATTCATTGTTCATCCAAATGATAAAGAATGTCTCCCAGATTTGGTTTATTTTAACAGATGTTGAACAGGCTTAATCAACAATCGCAAGGCAAAATGGAATATGTTTATTGCAGATGACAAGATTGTCGAAATGAAGATGAGCTTGGGAATTGGATGAAGACAATTGATCATGGGGACAATGAATCATTGGAGACTCTTGGCTCATTTACATGGGATGAGATTTAATGCATCTGAGGGAAATGGAAAGCATCCTCCACCCTCTCTTCCTGCTGAGAAATCATCCGAGTGACAGGGTGAAGGGCTGTGTGTCTCCCAGCACCCCACATTATCAGATGTGCCCACCAAGTTAGCCCCACTACCACATCAGGCCCTGAGTTCCAGAGGAATTGGTGGCATCTCCCGGGCTTCCTGTCTTGGCTCTTTCTTTGAGTATATAAGTGGGTTTGTATTTATCACAGATCGTCCAAACATAAAGTGCATGAGCAGCTCCTTCAATCAGCCTCTTGCACAGATAAGTAAACTCCTGTTCGAGATGTTCACTGCTGAACCTTCCACAGTGGGCACTGATGGGGTGCTGGGACACACCCCAGTCATCCTTCATCAGCCTAGGTACAGTGGGATTTCTGATGCCATCCACACAACCTGAGATGGTGAGTTCCAAGTCAAGGAAGTGAAAGGACCTTCAGATTCACCTAGAACCCCAAAGATGACCCCCTTCAAGTTCAATCCTGTTTTAGAAAGTCCATGGTGTCACTGCATCGGCCTCTTATCTGCTAAACAGAAGGCAATTCTGATTCCCATTTCTACTCATGGTACTTTTGTTTGTTTGTTTTTTGTTTTTGTTTTTTGAGACAGGGTCTCTCTGTTAAACTTTGGGTGTCCCGGCTGTAGACCAGGCTGGCCTCAAACTCACAGATCCACCTGCCTCTGCCCCCCTAGTGCTAGGATTAAAGGCATGCATGACCAACGCTCAGCTCTTTGTTGTATTTTTAAACTACTCTTTTCACCTGAAATCTCTGGGAGAAAACAAACACAAATGAAATAAATCGGAAGTTTAAAATGTTCATGGTAAGGGGAATGAACTAGTATCCCAGGAGGTGAAGGGGAAAAGGGTCCCATGGAAAACAGATTCGTGGAGATCACGTGCCTCTGATCTCAGTGTGCAGGAGACTGAGGCAGGAGGGATCCTGAGTTTGAGGCCAGTCTGGGCTACATAATAATACCCTGTCTCAATAAACAAAACCCAAAGTCTCTGAGAATAATATGAAATCTTTCTCGGAGTCAACTAGTTCTCTTGAACAAAAATCAACGCTTTCTCTATATTGTTTCTTTTAATCAATAAAAGCCCGAAGAGTAGCATAAATATTTTTGAAAGAACAAGAACAATGAAAAGGTTTATTAATTTTTGCGATACAACGTTAAATTCTAGGGACTGAAAGATTGGCAATTAAATGCCCCTTTAATCCAAATTCCCCCCAGCAAAACATGTCTTTCAAGAGCTCTTGCATGTGGCTTTCAGTCTTGTACTTTGCCAGAAAAGCAATGTATGGCAAATAGTGTAAACAGGAGGTAACACCATTTAGCATCAGGCAAATGCCAGTCAAAATTGCAGTAAGGCCCAGGGCACATCTTGGAATGGCTTAAGGAAACAGACAGTATTAAAAGTTGGCAGTCAAACAGTGACTGGCTTGATGATGGGAATGCAAAAAAATACAACTGCTTTGAAAAGTGATGTGAAGGTCTTTCATAAGATCAAACATACATGCACTATTATATCCAGAAACTGCGATCTTATATGCTTATCTAAAAGAAATGAAGTCTGAAGAAGAAGGCACACAAATGTTTGCAGTAAACAAATGTTTACTTATTGTCACTGAAATTTAGGAACAAATCACGTGTCTATGATCTAACAAATGGACAGATTGTGCCATATCTATAAAATGAAACATTGTTCACTAATGAAGAAACAAACTAATTCTGGAAACCACAGTGTGTATCACTCCAACAGTCTAATTTGCTTATAAAACCTAGGATTGGGCATAGAGGCATCCACTTTAATCCCAGCATTTAAGATTAAGAAGAAAGCAGATATTTGAGGCCAGCCTTGTCTACATAGAGAGCTCCAGAACAGCCAGGGCCACACAGTGAGACCCTGTGCCAAACAGCTACAACAACAAAAGCGAACATTAGGGATACAAAACACTAGGCTCAAAAACAGGTTTGTTAGCTACTGGTGACTCCTGTGACCAAGCCCTGACAAGGAGACACATGATGGAGAGTTTAATTTGGCTTCATGTTTGAGGGTCCACACACAGGCTCAGTGAGGAGAAGCCTGGTGCGGGGAGCAGCTCTCCACGGTGGCAGCAGGAACATGAGGGTGCTTGCTCACATGGAGGTAGACCAGGGACCCAGGGCAGGACAGGAAGTGGGGCCAGGCTAGCAACCTCAAGGCCCACCCCACAGCAATGAGATTTACTTCAGGTAGCCCTTTCTCCTTATGATTTCACAGCCTCAGTGCCACAGTCCTGCTAGCTGGGAGCCAAGTCTTCAAACACATGAGCCTGTGAGGTATGTTTTATATCAAAACCCTCAGAGCCTTGAAGGGGTCTGACTAGTGAGACCCCTAGGAAAGCCAGAGGAAGGAAGCCCTCGAGCATCTTGAAGATGAATTCCTATGTGAAATGCATGGCACCTAAACATGAATGGAAATCCCCCCACAATAAATGTATGTGGGCGGAAAGAATGAGACATGACAGTGAATGTGCACTCAGCTCCTTAGCATATCAGTAAGCATGAAACACACAGCGTTTTACAAACCAGCAGCTACGATGGCAGAGGGAGAGGTGGGGAAAGCCAAGGAGACCCACAGCACCATTAGTTTCACTGCTCTTAAGTTCCTTGGATGTGACGACAGGCTCGTGGGCAATCAGGGAATGTGCTTTCTTTGGACATACTAGCCGTCATGGTGGTCTAAGCTACTTTTCCAAGATCCAAGTTGTTTTTGAGAAAAGCTAAAGTACGTGTATGTGCATGCCTGTGTGTGCGTGTGCATGTGTGTGTAGGAGTGTGTGGGTATGTGGGTATGTGCATATGTGCATATGTGTGACAGGGCGTGTGCTGTACATGCAAGAACACAGGCTTGTGCTCTTTTTACTCTTGTGTAGGGAAGGAGAGAGAGAGAGAGAGAACTTAGTGACTATAAATGAACTATTCACACTACATTTTCATTTAGATCTCCTATACCTTTGAAATTTTTTTCAAAGAAAAAATTGGCATACGATACTCTGGTGCCTCATATTTGACCATGTCCCCTGGAGGGGGAGACCTGGTGGCACTCAGAGGAAGGATAGCAGGCTACCAAGAAGAGACTTGATACCCTATGAGCATATACAGGGGGAGGAAGTCCCCCTCAGACACAGTCATAGAGGAGGGGAGTAGGGGGGAAGCGGGAGGAAGAATGAGGGGATACAAGGATAACCATTGAGATGTAACAAGAATAAATTAATAAAAAAATTGGCATACGAATATGTTAGTCCTTCTCTATCCAACAGTGACCAGCAGTGAAGAAGCTTGTCTTAATCAAATGATCATAGGTGGGTGCAGAGATGTAGGGGAAAAAAAAGAGGCTCAACATCTGGAAGTTCACAGGTTAAAAATACAAAGAATATCAGTGTTCAGCCGCACATTGCACCTGGCAGAGAGTGGAATTCGCAACATTTTTTTTTTTTGCCAAACAAGTGGGTGTTTGCCTTAAAGAATCATGAATAAATAAATAATAGTATATAAATATAACAGAATATTATGCTGACTTTAAATATGTTTTGTTAAATATTTAATAACATGGGGAATGCCTATGCCATGCTAAATGAAAAATTCAGAATGCAAAACCTATATAGATGAACTTAGTCTCTTAAAACCATTTTTTAAACCATGGAGAGAAAAGCTAAAAGAAAATGAACTAAAACATAAAAAAAAAAAGGTTTTCTCTAGTGACAGGATTTTTTCTCTCGTTTCCTTTGCCCTAGTTTCCAATGCTCTATGCTGAATGTATACTTTTGTTTATTTTTCTCTGTGTCCAAGGTAATGTATTTGAGTTTAGCCATGCAAACATTGTATGGGGAAAAGCACCTGGAAGATTCTTGTGTCGGGTCTGCACAGAGGAGGTGACAACAGGGCTGAGACCATAGAAACAGCGGCAATTCAACAAATATGGATGGACTACCTGACGCAGCCTTGCCATTTATGATGGTGAAACCTCTAGATTTAAACTGAGTTGTTTTCTTCTTTTCTCTGTGACAAAATCATCACTTGTGTTTTAAAAACTGCGAGCACTTTGTGACTGTGTGTTGCTCCTGGAGTTTAAGCACGGAACAATATTAAGCCTTCAGTACCATACGGGAGAACAAGCATACAGCGTGGTGCTGTCTCCGCAGAGCTTTCTTGACATCCCTTTGGCTGAGGTCAGGCTGACTATATGTGCACCATGGAGAGCCAACTCCGTACTGCCAGGGCAGCAACCCTGTGAGGCTGTGGGCTCACATCTCGCTGGATATGGAGGCAGAGACTAGACAGGATGCAGGGTCAGGCTAGCAACCTTGAGGCCCATCCCACAGGGACTGACTTCCTCCAGGTAGGCCGTTCTGGAGCGTTTCCACCCCGAGACGGCCTCTGGACTGGCTGGGTGATCACACAGCTGTCAGAGTTTGTGTCCTAAGTTGCGTGGCTGCAGGGGATGAGCAGGAGCCAGCCAGAAACAGGAAGCGGGAAAGGTCAAGTGGAAAATGTGTGAAATCACAGAGCTGTTTGCCAGAATCTTCCTGAATCCTTGTCTCTGCAAATCAAGCCTGGATGAGGACTGGAGGCCTCCGGGTCCTTGAATCCAGCCATAGCCCTTTGTACAAGGTGTGGTTATGTCATTTTCTGGAGAGAAGGGAGGGGTGTGCAGGGCCCATGCTTGGGGCACACTGGGAAGTGAACGCTACCCTGGAGATTCCCAGGCTTCCAGTTGGGAAACAGAGACCCTAGAAACATGACGCAGAAGCGACATACATCCAATTTATGGAAATCAAGGTATCAGAAGTATTGGCTTGGGGACATTCCTGTGGATGAGGCTTTGGCCACTACAATAGAAAAGCCATGTGGCCAGTTCATGGCCAGTGGGACTTGGAGGCCAAGCCCCTTTCTCTGGGTCAGGAATCACCCAGGAGGGAGTTAGGAGCATGTAGAAGAGGAGGTGGGAAAAGCTGATATTCAGGGCTTTGTATTACCAAGGCAGCAGAGCGATGGAGTATTCAAAGGTGGACAGAGAACCTAGCCCCAACATGAATTATTCAAGCAAATTGATTTAAGAATACTACAGACTTTTTGCAGTCATTACCTTTCTCATCACTATGAGAAAATACCCAACAAAACAGTGGAAGGGAGGGAGGGAGAGAAGGAGGAAGTAAAGGAAGAAGGGAGGGAGGGAGGGAGGGAAGAAGGCAGGTAGACAGACAGACAGACAGACTCAAGGGTGTGGTCCATTCAACAGGGCAGGGAAATCATGGCAGCAGCACACGACAACTTCCTGACTGTAAGCAGAGAGTAAATCAGCTCAAGTTGCCCAAGTGTCCATGCACTCTAGAACCCCAGCCTGGGGAATGGTACCGCCTACATTTAGGATGGGGCTTCCTGTCTCAGTGAACCAAGTCCAGAAATGTCCTCACAGACACATCAATAGGTTTGTCTTCTAGATGTTTCTAGGTCCTGGATGAGTGAAAAAAAAAAACATGACATCAAGCCATCGTATCTCATTTTGCTTTTTTAAACAAGTGTTCTTGAATGGACAGTTTTGAATAAAAAAAAATCATTGTCCACTATGTGACTAAGGACCATCCTGAAGGCCTGTGGGAAACCCCTACCAGGCAAAATATTTGCTTGCTTCTCATTTTAACATTAACTATACTGTACTGTTCCACTGTTCACAGTGCCCTGAACTGGACACGTGCCCTTAAATAATGCAATCACATTGAGTAAACACTGTCATGTCTTCAGACCCCAGCATTAAGTGTAATGAGCTCTACAAAGCCCTGTGGTTAATAAATGATGTTACAGCTTAATATCAGCACTTAGAAACCTGGGAGACTTTTATCTTCATATTCTAAATACTTAATGATCCCTCCCCTTTCTTATTAAAGCCATTTAGAGAAATGAATCTTTTTCTTCAAGAAACTCCTAACACTTTCCTCATTAGTTGAAGGGAAAGAGATTCCAATTCATCTTTCTCTCTTTCTCTTTCCACTCCCTTGACTCTGTGCTCACTTGAAACAGGTAGAAGTGAATTTTAATATGAAAGTTCAGTTCATGTCACTGTGGCTTAAGGCTGGGGCATTGTCACAGGATCCCAGGCTGAGGTTTTCCTGTGGTGAGACCAATGGTGGCATGACTATATGTACCTATACTTACAAATGTCTGTGGCAAAACTTCGGATATAGAAATAGCTGGGGTCTTCCAGAGATCATTCTAGTCCTACCCTTTCCCACGATAAGAGGGAAAATTAGGGTTCATAGACCACTTTGTTGGGTCACCAGCTGGCCTAACAAACATAGCACAGACCCCTTGCTCTCCGCTGTACCTGGTGATGTTGGGAGAACAGGATTCATGGCTTTGGATATCAGCCCCTGTAGGCTCAGTTTTCTTTCTTTCTTTCTTTCTTTCTTTCTTTCTTTCTTTCTTTCTATCATTGTCTTTTTTGTTTTGTTGTTGTTGTTGGGTTTTTTTGTTTTGTTTGTTTATTTTATTTTATTTTTAGGCTCAGTTTTCTTAACCAATATATTTTATTATGAACTTAATAACCAAGCGTACATCACTTATACCCTGACTAACCAAAACCATAGGAAATGAGGATTAAAGGATAACAAAACCGTAAGGATTTTGTTCCGAGGTGTGATCAGCAGGATTTCTTCTGCTGGAACCTGGAGTAACCAGAACCTGGAACCTCAGCAGGAGCCCAGAGCCCCGAAGCCTTCCCTTGAGCAGTTCTCTCTAAGAGCGTCTCAAAGTGGAGCGATTAACAGCCAAAACTATCCCAAGTCTCCAAAAGCCCCTCTCTTGTTTCTGGCTCACTTATATAATCTCCTCTCAGAGTCTGTTCACGGGATCTTTTCAGCTGGCAAAAGTCAAGCTCTCGCAGGAGGTGGTTTGCCTTCCAGTGGATTAACATCACCTGTTCTCTCACAAGACCGGTTCCCATCCCACACTTGGGATCATAACAAAAACAGGTTTCTCTCTCCTTCAAGCCCCTAACAGAGTTCACTTGCATCATGGGACAACACTTCTCAAGTCTTCGGATGGACTTCAAGAGAATTAGCTTCTGCAAATGTCAAAAGTCACCCAGCATTCCCCCCACCCCCCTTCAGGCCTCATTGTGCTGAGGCAGGCTGAGGTGGAAAAGATCCAGGAGTGAGAAGCCCCAAGTGTTACCAGTCTCTTGGCACCTGTTCCTTAGGCAAAGGAACAGCAGAATCATTTTAGAGGAGAGCATCCCTTGCAGATTTTGAACTGATTGGACTACCTACTCCCAGCACACTGCTGAACAAGGCCAGGTAGGAACCCTTCCCAGAATCAGGAGCCCAGCCATAGGGTCTCACAGTCCAGCCTGATTCCTTGAAAACAGTTTCACAAAGTTTCTCTGTAGCTAGGAGTCTTGGATTCCATCTCCTCAGGTCACCCTCTCCAGTCCCCTGGCAAAGCAGCAGCTGCCTTCTCCTCTCCACACAGTCTATGGCCTGGGGACAATCTCCACCCTTAGCTTTTCTCTGGACACTTGCTTGAGGGAGACCTGAAATGGGATAGGCAAGGGACACCTCTTGACTTTGTACCACCGTCAACCAAAATAGCAGTGCCAGCTGGGGACCAAGTGTCCAAACAGATGAGTCAGGGGTGAGGGGAGATTTCACATTCAAGCCAGAATACTATGAATCTGAGCCCCGCCGAGGCTCAAGGTGACAGACACTATTTATGTCCCTAGTGCCATGTTTGACCTAAAAGAAGGCATGTGAATGTCGAGTCTACGATTCACTTGAACAAAATCTGACTGCTTGAGTTCTCTGGTTGCCTGAGATGTAGCTGCTTTGATTTTTTTTTCTTAGTTCTTTTCTGTTGCTCTGTGTCTTAACAGTTCAAGAAATCTTAGCTTACTTAAAGATGCTCAAAGTCATCACATGTCCTTTGGAGCACAGATACAAAAGGTAAAGCTAGATAGGTCACAGAGGGGTCAATGGAGCCTCCCACGCAGCCCTGGGGTATCATGGGACTCCTAGTCAATAGTAGCTGGGGTCGTCTGCAAGCCAGGCGTGGGGTTAATCTGACCTGTCAACTTGATGGAAACAAACCTCTGGCCAGGTATGAAAGGGGTTGTCTACATTAGATTAACCGAGGAGGGAAGGCCCACCCTGAATGTTAGAGGCAGCACTGCATGTGCCAGAATCCTGGACTCAATGAAAAGAGAAAGTGAGTGAGCACCGGAGTTCAGCTCTCTGCTTCCTGACTGTGGGTACACGGGGACCAGCTGCCTCATGCTCCTGCGGCAAGCCTTCCCGGCCATGAATACCTTCAAACCCCGAGCTTTAATTCATCGTGGTTAGCAATTTTGTCGCAGCAACAGGAAGGAGTGACTATTGCAATGGGATTTTGCTATTTCTATGGACAGGAGGTAACTGTTCCATTAACTCAGTGAACTGGCCTGTGTGATGTAGAGGACTGAAGCGAGAACCACCCATTTTCGTAGAAAGCCATCAGTGTCTCCACAGACTGTCCACCATGGCTCGGGAAATGGCAAGCACGTGTCTTCTTCAGGTCATTTTTTTTTCACTCTGTAGAGGACAAGAATGATGAGGTGTTATGAATGCTTATGGAAAGAGAAAAAAAACTTTTATAAAATTTATGAGCCCCTTTTAGGAGAAGGCAAAATAACTTGCTTATTTTAGTCAATAAAAAAAATCTAGTCAAAGCCATTTATTAACCAGCTGGTGGCACTGTTTTCATTAAGAAAAGATGGGGTGAGATTATGCACACTGGTCCTTTGTCAGGTGTGTAGAGGACGGACTTTTAGTTTCTTCTCAGCAATGTGCATAAAAATCCACTAATATTTGATGTGTTCAGCAGATTCCTAGGAGGAAATGGAGTATTTGACAGTTGCTAAGCATCAAATAGCAGAGAGATACACGAATTATACAAGTCAAAAATTTAAATGTTTGGTGTGTGTGTGTGTGTGTGTGTGTGTGTGTGTGTGTGTGTGTGTGTGTTCCCATGTAACTGGCCCTTTGGTTTAGATCAGTGAGAACACAAACAAGACAGTTCATTGGGCTACCCAACTATTGACGATGAGTTGTGTTGCCTTGAGCTATTTGGAAAGGACTCCTTTTTGACAGGCCAACCATTCTTTCCTGTGCACTGTCGAAGATGAGAGCGTTGAACTCAGCTTTCTTCTCTAAAATTATCCAGTGAGTTCCTGCCTCCCTCACTCGCCGCAGAAAAGGAAGTCTGCCTGCAAAGAAGGGAGTCGTACGTCAGACACTCAGAGTGCCCCGCGTTTTATTTCAGTAACACAGTCACATGACAATATCCTTGCCAACGTTCCATTTCCATTATGTCAGAAAGAATTGCCAATCAGGTGTGGGAATAATGCTCTCCTCCCACTGAAAAACACCCAAAATATGCACAGCCTTGACCTCTCCATCTGGGTACACCATTTCTTTCTTCTCCAAGAGACGGAACCTCCCACCCGACACTCTGCTGGCACCATCTGTACCTTCCTCATCTGGGACTGGATTCGAAGCCCACAGATACACTCAAAGCCTGTGCTTGTACCCAGCAGACCCTCTGACTCCCGATCACAGCAGGAAACACTGGGGGCGGGGCACAAAACAACTCTGTGTTTCTCCTCCTCCTTTGGACCCATGCCGCCTTCTTCTCCTGGCACAAGTGGATGTTTCTGGGTCCAGGGTTTTATTTACAAGGGACTGTTGATCTAATTTGTTTAGGGTGGTCTTTACTAATTTGTATCACAAAGCCCTCTTGCCCCTGTAGCCCCAGAAAAGCAAGACCCTCCACAGCCCATGTGAATGGATTATGGGGGGGGGGTCATCTGCCAAGGGTGGCATGGCCAATTACAGGAAGATGAACCTGGCAGCCTTGAATATGTAGTTTCCAGCCTGAGAAAATCATTATTTGAGGATGAAAAGCACTCTGCTGATTTAATCAAGTAAGAATGCAAAGTCTGCCCCGAGGATAGGGAGGTGCAGCCAAGAGCAGCAGGCCTTGAACACTTTCCTGTTGGATGGTTGCTCCGATATTCTCATGGGCCAACCTCATAGGAGCTTGTAACTATGACTAACTAAGCCTAATGCATGTAACAAAAGCTGCCACCAGGGCTTTGTGACAAGACCATCTAAGAGATCAGAGAATCCCAAATGCTATGGGATTCATGCAATGGCCACCAGAGAAGAAAAGGCCTCCAATACCCTTGAATGGATCTTGGCTAACAGCTGCCCATGCTCTGGAGCCTGGGTGTGCTGGTCCTGGGAGACATTCAGTGTATGCCATGTGGATGGTGAGTCTTAGCTTCAAACCGTGAGGTAGCAGGCCAGCCACTGGAGGGGAGAGAGTAACTGCTTTCAAATGCCTCAATGGGCGACTGCATGGAAGTAGTAAGTTCGTTTTAGTGAGCGGCCCTATTCCAATAGCTAAAACTGCCCTGATATGGCAAGGACTTTTGGAACAGAGCAGGAGAATGATTTTGTTCAGCTCTTAGGTGTCTCTGCTGGATGACCTCCCTAGGCCTTCTTCCATCTTACCTGTTCTTTCCACATCCTATACCGATCCCGTTAGAATGTGTAACGAGTTCCTGCGAACCTTGCCATCAGCTGAATCAATCATCATTTTTAGGATGAGGAAAGGCAGCAGCAACCGGTTAGAGACGAGGCAATTCCTAGATAATACATCAGAGCCTTGGCAACAAGGCATCAGGTAATACTTTCAAGAAACTTTGAAAGAAAGGTGGCAATTCACATCTTTTAGGCCAGGGAAATTGCAGTTTAGAGGCATGTAGTAAATTGCCCAAATGAACGTAAGATTTAAACCCTCAGCCTGGGGCTCATACCAGCTCCCCTGCCTCCAGCTGCGCTGGTTTCCCACATGCCCTGTTAATAAGGGGAGATGTGCACCGGCCATGGAGAAAGAAGGGAGGGAACTGTACAGGATGAAGCAAGCACATCTCATTTAAAGTCCCTGCCCAAGGGCATGTGACTTGAGGAGTCCACACAGCTGCCTGGGAATAGCTCACTGGCCTAGAAGCCAAAGCTACAGGTGTAGAAGGCTGGAGAAGATCAAAGGAGTCTTCCTAAAGTATGTTCTAAGTAGCTGTAAAATTCTCCTTTAATCTGAATTGTAAGTTCTTACAAACATAGACCTCCCAAGTATTCCAGCTATGTGTGAATAGCTGGGCAAACTCCACCATGGTGGTGATAATGGACTGGCCTCACACAAGGCGGCTGTAGCCCAGCTGGAACTAGAAGAATGTCTTTTGGCTTGTTAATGACTGATTATGGGCAGCCCAAGAGTAGGGCCAAATCTTAGGACCAACACTATGAAGATAGGTGGGTGGGGAATGCATAGCTCCCTGGCTCATGCCTAGAGTCCCAGGCAGGACTGAAACCTGTGTGTGTGTCCAGGGAACTGCATGGTCTTGCTGCCTTCTCTCCCTCCCTTCCTCATACCTTTCTTACCTTCCCTCTTTGGTTACTTCTTTCTTTCTTTCTTTCTTTCTTTCTTTCTTTCTTTCTTTCTCCCTCTCCTTTTCTCTCTCCCTCCTTCTTTCTTCTCTCCTTCCTCCCTCCCTTTCTCTCTTCTCTCCCTTTCTGCCTCCTTCCTTTCATCTCTTCTTTCCCATTCCTCCCTCTTCTCTCCATCCCTCTCTTCCCTTCTCCTTCCTTCCCTCTCTCTCTCAATTCTTCCTTCCCTTCCTTCTAGCCAGGTAGCTTTTAGTTCTGTCATACTTACACAGAGCATGGGTGACAGACAGAGTCTGTTAACCACATACATTTCCTTATAGAACTGGCTGTTCCCACCTTTTTCCTCCTTCTTCCTTCCAGGGCCTATAATGGCTCAACTCATCAATGCCTAACCCAACCACACACCACATTCAACACCTTTATCTGGTCAATAAAGTGTTAAGCTTAACATTTCCAAAAAATATTCTGCCTTGATTTTTCTGTTTGGGCCATTTTGTAGTTAAGTAGCTGCTTATTATTTATGCGTTGTGATTTTGTTCCAGTATTCACAGCCAACACATACAGTAGTCACAGGTTTAGACTCTTTTCTTTTCACTCATAATCTTTACTTTTCCTGGAGTTAGCATTGTTGTTTTTTTTCTCTCTTCTGATTTCATATGTGTTTACCATTAACCCGAACACAGAACCTTCTTAGTGTTCTAATATCCTCTCAACACACACACATCAGGGTTTCTCCCTCCGCCATCGACCATCACTCCTAGGTTCTGCTCACGTGGCTGTCTTTTATCACCTGTCACTTCATACTGTATTTCTCTTTCTTGATTCAGACTTTATTTAGAGGCAGATGACATCTGTCTACAGAGTCCTGACAAGAAGGCCTAAGAATCAAACCTCGCAGCCCATGCTTGTGGGAAAATAACTTTACTGCACTCTCATAGACTGTTAATAGGTTGATCTTGACGGTGTATAGAATTCCCTGCAGAAAACCACTTCCTTCAGAATTATAAAGCTCTTCATCAGCTTTAAGATAACCACTGGTGTTATTGAGAAGACTGAAGCCTGGTTCTAGGTCCTCTGAATGACCTTTGTTTTCTCGCTTAGAAACTTGTTGCAGTTTTCTCTTGAAGTTTTTGAAATTTTGTGACATTTGAATGGGCTGGTAATGCTATTTGCTGATTGTTTTAACTATCAACTTGACACAGCCTATAATCACCTGGGGGAAAGTCTTAGTGGGGGATTGTCTAGATCAGGATGGTATATGGGAGACTGTCATGACTGTTAAGACCCAGCCCACTGTGGGCAGACTTATTTCCTATAATCACAGACAAAATGAAAAGCTAACTTACTAGAAGGAAGGGATGGAATAAATGAAAGATGGGAAGAAGGAAGGAGGAAGGGAGAGAAGACACAACCTATAATAGTCTGGAAAGAGCCTTAATGGGAAATTGTCTAAGTCAGGTTGGTCTGTGGGAGACTGTCTCAATATGTTAATTGATATAGAAAGACCCAGCCCACTGTGGGCAGCTCCATTCCCTAAGCTGAGCCCTGAACTACAAAGAAGGAAGGAAGCTAGCAAACACGCAGGGAAAATGAATGCCTTCATGTTGACTATGGATGCTACAAGACGAGCTGTCTCAAGCTCCTGCCACTGTGTCTTTCCTAAAATAATGGACTACAATTCGGAATTTTGGGCCAAAATCAACTCTTCCTCCCCTAAGGTTTTTTTTTTTTTTTTTGGTCAGGACATTTCATCACAACAACAGAAGTGAAACTAGAAGAGCTCATTTCCAACTATCATGGTGCTACCCTTTTGAACTAGCAGTTTATATGCTTCCATTATTGGTCATTATTGGTGATTTCTTCCTGTCCATCCTCTCTGTGGGGAACTACCATAGCTCTCTTTGTCTGTGCTTTCACTTTCCACGATTTTGGTTTTCTTGAGTCCATATTACATGGTTGCTGCTCCCAACATGTTTCTTCTTGTAACATCCAGTTCTTATTTCCTGGTTCCATCATACTTGCTTATTGTTCTCCTCTTTCTACACAATTCTACTTATTCCACACACACCCCCTTGTTGTTAATTGTCTTCTATGCCAGAGGCTGTCTTCAAATCTCTCCTAATATCTTCTGCTCTGGTTCTGGTAATCAGGAGGCTCAGCAGAGGAGACTGGGTGATTTAACACATACATGGAGGTTGATCTTTGAAGCTACCGTCCGGGATGAGCTGCTGCCTACTCAATTAGGGATCTTCTAGTGTTTGGTATATTTGTATCTCACCAAGTATCTAAGGTAAGACCTTCCTGCCTCTTGACTGGAAAAGGCAGAAAATCTCAGCCTCATAGGAACTGGGTGAAAGCGAAGAGTCTCAGCTCCCAGATAACATTCCCTTGCCCCCACATGGTCAGCAGAATGTGCCTGTATTTACCCATGTCTTGTTCTTTAGTTTGAATCCATCACTGACAGTGAATAAGTCTTGTATCACACAATGGGGCCAGGGAGGAGGTGGTGGTAATCAAGAATGAGAGAGGGATTCTGGGTCTGATTCTTTCTTAAATAGATTCCTAACATTTCTCTTTACTTTGGTCATACCATCTTAAGCCTTTTCTAGAAGCATCTACTGCTATTAAACAGTAGGCATGTACGAGGGCTGTGGAGTATACACCTTACTAATGCTATGGTTAAGTTTTCTTGAAAGGGTCTTTGTCACTAGGCCCTTCTATATGTTTACCAACACCAGCATGGCCTTGCTGCCACTTTTCTCATTCTCCTTGTGAGTTCTGCACTTCTTTTCAAACCCCTGTTAGCAAAGTTTCCAGACTTTGTAGACCCAGATAAGGTCCATCTTGCTCCTGTAAATGGGAGGATAAAGTTTCATCCGTCAGTGTCATCAGAACAGCATTCTCTCCTCTGATATCTTAAGTTAATGTTTAAGTTCACAGGCTCTCATTCCATATCACATGAAGATGAAGGGCAGTTAATCAGTGTTTCTTTGTGCTCTTTCAAGCATTCTTTTAAACTACCTTCAAATACACATGGGACTGACTCACCCTTTCATTAGGAATCATCTTAACTTTCAGGTTGTGAATTCATGCAATTTATGGTCTATTCAGATTCTTCAGAAATGTTGTCTCTACTCGTTCCTAATTAGTTCTTAAAGAATAAAGCAAAACCTAAGTGAATAACATGTTCATTTAGTCGGTGTTAGTATTTCCCAGTTATCATGTACGTGCTGGAATGCTACTGGGAATTTAAGAAATGCTCAGTCCAGAGGAAACTGATGCCCTGTTTCAGAGGAAAGGAAATTCTAGTGGCCACTCCGTAGGTCACTCCCTAGACTGATCCTCAAATTTGGTATGTCCTGTGCTCTTCTTATTGGCTAATTCTCCCGTGTGATTGTAGTTACTTAGAATTCTCTTCTGAAGTTCTTTAGCATGCTGATCTCATTACTATGCAAGATAGTTCACACATTTTAAAGAAGAGTTGCTTGGGATGCCATTATTTGGAGGCAGTGGATCTCTCAGCTTTATCAAGTCGTAACAAAGCTCTGCTGTCCTTTCTGTCACATCAGCAACACATTATATAGAGCATGGGCACTCCTATTCACAAGTTGGCCTTCCTTCTGAGTTCTGATGGTTATGTAGTTAGAAGAATTGTCTCATATGTTCTTTATATGGTTTGACTTCAGTTTTCAAATTTAAATATTTTTCTGTAATAGATGTGTCTGAGGTTAAAGATTGCAACATTAAAACATCCATCTATTCATAAGAGCCAAGTATTAAACTAAGTTATTTTAAGCACAAAATATAAATTAAGAGAAGAGTATCACTTGTTAAATAAATCATTTACAATTGATGTATCATTGCATAGGGCTCAAAAGCTGGCATAAAATGTGTGCCTTGCAACATAAAACGATACCTAGAGAATTATATGGAAACTTAGGACTACGACTTAACCTGTGAAAGCTCTGGATATATTTGGCTGTGAAGTTGCTAGAAGACTTTCTAGTTACAGGATTAAATGAGACTACTATTGCTCATCTTGGAATCACATTAAGGCCTGTTCCCCAAGGCTGGTGGCACTGTGCTCTCTTCTCTCTCAAAAGAACAGAACATTTGTGCCAAGGAGGAGGACCTCAGGAACATTGTAAAGGCAACACTGTCATCCTGCCTCTCAGGTCAGTTGTCCTGGCTAGTTTTATGCCTTTGTTTTTAGTTTTTGATTTTTTGAAATAGGGTTTCATTGTATAGCCCTTGGTATCCTGGAACTCACCCTGTAAACCAGGCTGGCCTTGAACTCAGAGATCCACCTGCCTCTGCTTCCCAAGTGCTAGGATTAAAGACATATGCAATCACCTCCAGGCCCCTAATTTCAGGTCAACTTGACACAAGCTAGAGAAGGGACATTCAATTGAGAAAATGCCCACTTAAGATCGAAGTATAGCACTTTCTTAATTAGTGACTGATGTGGGACGGCTCAGACTATGTGACTGGTACCATTTCTGGGCAGGTGGTCCTAGGTTCTATAAAATAGTAGACTAAGTGAGCCATGGGGAACAAGGCAGTAAGCAGCATTCATCCATGGCCTCTGCATCAGTTCCTGCTGCCAGGTCCCTGCTCTGTTTGATTTCCTGTCCTGACTTCCTTTGATGATCAAATGTAATGTGAAAGTATAAGCAAAATTAACCTGCTTCTCTCTAATTTTCTCTTGGGCATGGTGTTTTAGCATTAGTAACCCTTGTTATACTTGTTCTCTCTAAAGAATCGAGACTGTGATTAGGGTGGCCAAGTTGGAAGGCCAAGTTCAGTCTACATGACATGCCTTCTTCTTAATAATTCTTCCTAGTGTTTTACTTCTTTGTAGACTCTGAAAGACTTAGAGGAATACTGTCTCTGTAGGAAAGGCCCCAGACATCCTACCTTAGAAGGAGACTTCCATGGAGCAGACTGCTCTGCATGGCTGCATCATCAACAGCATGGCCTCACAGTTGCTAATCAAAAGGGTGGTTCAGGGACACATAAGGCTCTTATAAGAGGCTTGCCACATCAATCGCCATGTTCACAGAGAGGAGCAGCTTTTGGGAGACGTCAAAGTGTCAGACCAGTCAGGATTCTCCCCACAAGGTTCTCACTCAGAAAAGATTCAGAAGTTGGGCTCCTTTCCTTCTGAGCAGTGGCTCTGATATCATAGTGGCCCTGTGCCTGTTATGTGAGGGGTGCTGATCCAGAAAGAAGAAAGGATGCAATACTAGGGCTCTTGGAGGGCCAGCTCTGCTCATAACTCCATCCCCATGGTAAATCTTCTATCCATGTGGTTCTGTTGGTTTGTTCTTGTGATTTGTCTCCAAAGGAGTCTCAAAGTTCTGCTCCCACCCAACCCAACAAATGCCAATTGCTGTTCTTACGGACTAGATGTATGTGTGTGTGTGTGTGGGGGGGGGGGTTCCAGGATCAGAAGCTAGTAGCTATCATATCCTCTGAGGAGTCACTTGTGGTGCTCCAGTTAGAGTGAAGAAAAAAAAGAGTGAGGCCTCTGAACAAAACCTACAGATGATCTGTCCAAGCCAGGACTGATGAGTGTCCCCTTTGATGAGTAGTCAAGCACTTGGGGAACTTCTTCCTTGGTCTCCTTGAAGGTTCCTCATTGAGCATGGTGACATGGAGGAAGGCATGCCATCCTTCTTCTTCATTGGTTCAGCATCTTTTGATGCTCACTCACTATTTTCATGTGACTCTTACCCAAGGTAGCCCAGATGCCCAGAAGGACATTCGTTGCCTCTTCCACCTCTTCTTCCTCCTCCTTTGTCTTTAAATGCAGTGACACACAGTAGGAGAGGCACCCAACAGACTCTCACCCAAATGTCTCTCTTCCTCAAGGATCTGATCACCATCCATTAAGCCAATGATGTCCCAATTGTGCGAAAAGCAAGGGTCAAGTCCTTGACTATATTCAAGGAGCCAGAACATCATGCTGCAAGGTTTTGTATTAATGGCTTCTCTTACTTTTGTCCCCAAGCCTGTTATAAGACAGCTAAGACAGACAACCAAGATAAAGCCAACTCACAGCTCCAGAGGCCGAGGCTGCAGCCTCATAAGACTAAGGAGTAGGCATTTTATATCAGAAAAGAGGGTGGATGGGTGGAGCTGATGAAGGTATGCTATATGCTGTGTGTTCTGTGTGTAAACTTCAGCAAACTTGAGTGCCATGCTAAAACTAGTGTAGAAAGAGAAGTCTGCACAAATAGCTCAAGCCGGGGAGTATAGATGGAAGCAAACAGATGTCCCACACAACCATTCCACACAGAGAATTCTAGGACACTTGCAATTTTTAAAAATATATACAGTTAATCTCACAATTGCTTTTTATTCTTTTGGCAACAAAACCAACTTACTATAGAGGAGAGTAAGAAAGAAGAATGGAGTGTATATTTTAGATGGATCCTTGAAATTTTAGCATATTTTCCCACCATCTGTGTGAGACCATTTCACCAGGTAGGAAGACATTCTTTCATCTCATTAAGACAAAATATATTTTGAAAATACTAAAGCCTGTTAGCATGTATCAGTATTTCCTTAGTGCATACACATGGGTGGAGGGATAGCCTAAAAGTCAGAGATGCCATATTTACATGTATACAATTTCTAGAATGTGTAACATAGTATACAATGTATTGTGTAAAATGTATGTTTTAGAGAATTGCATATTATATATTTTAATTACTGTTTTAGTTACATACTTCATATATTAAGGTTAGAATTTCATATTATATATTATATCTAACTATTACAAGGGTAGTAATTGGCAAGATTACAACAAAAGAAACAACAGATTTAGTTATCCAGAAAAACGCAAGTACTAAAGAGACCTTTCATTGTCCAGGGTTGCTGTAGTAGTGAACTCCACTTGGACCAGGAAGTAAATGAAGCCAATTTTAAGTTGCTCGGGATTACAGCTAACAGTGAATTGTACCCACCTACCCTCTGCTGATTTCATCATGCAGTGTTTTTGGAGAAGCCCAGTCATTCAGCCTGGATCATACAAGGTACAGTGTTCACGTAAAAGTCCCCTCTGTCAGAGCGCTAGCGGAGGGGGGAAAGGGCAAGGGAGGGAGGGAGGAGGGGGAAACGGGAAGATACAAGTGAGGGGAATAAATTATTTAAAAATAAATAAATTCCCTCTCTTGTTCTGTCCTGTATGAGAAGTTGGTAGCTGTCTCTATATCACAGATAAAAAGAGACAAGGTCATGAAGTGTGGCTATCAAGACATTAGATTGTGTAAGGCCACAGGACGTTCACTAGGAAGCTGAGTTACTTTGGAGGACTGATGCTGTGTCAGTGCCTGCAGTACTACCCTGTGTTAAGAAAAATGCTAAAAATTTTACACATATTGTTGGATGTCACTGTCAGACATGGGACTGAGTGTTTTACGTGCATCAACTCCTTTGGCCTATAAACCCGGAAGAATAGTTATTACCATTCATAGGTATTGTTTGAGCTGGGGAGATGATGGCTCAGTGGCTAAAGCACTTGTCAGCCATGCAATAACTGTAAGACCTAGAGGTCAGATCCCAGAACCTGCTGAGATGTTGGGTGGGTACGGTGTCCCTCATACAGTTCTGGCTAGGGATCCCCAGTGCAAGCCAGCAAGCTAAACGAGCCATGCTAGTGACCTCTGGATTCTAGGGAGAGACCCTACCTTGATGAATAAGACAGAGAATGACCAAGGAAGACTCCCAATGTTAGCCTCGGGCCTTCAAGTGCACATGCACATCCATGTGCACACGTACATATGAACATGCATTTCACAAATGCGCATGTGTGTGGACACACACGTGCACACACACACACACACACACACACACACACACACACACACAATCCCATAAATTCTTTGTTTTTACATTTGCAAAATGAAGAACTCAGTCTTAGAGAGGGGACCTCCTCGAGGCTGCCAACTACCAAATGATGAACTGCCACTCACGGTGGGCGCCTAGTACCAGAGCCCACAAACCAAAAGAACCGCCTCTCTACACTCATGCAAGTCTGTGCTTTAAAGGGGAGATGCCAATCATGACTCCTCCCACTTGGTACAGGGGCAGCTTCTGATGTGGAAGCCTTAAATGAACGGCAGGTGGTGCATTTAAATGTCCCAAATGTTACTGAAAAAAAAGAGAGAGAGAGAGAGAAAGAGAGAGAGAGAGAGAGAGAGAGAGAGAGGGAGAGAGAGAAAGCAAACACTCAACCGGTTTTAAGAATTGCTAATGAGAGCGTATGAGCCATGGGATGCTGGCCTTTTGTCAGGCCCTTATAGATTGTGAAATTCCTGGGATCTTGGATATACTCTCCATGGCAAGCTCATACATAATTCTCTTGAAATACAGTGTGATAACATTATCTACAAATCAGAAAGCACGGCTGAGCCTCTGCTTATCTTGAGAGCCTACTGAATTATTAGTTGTGTGTCCCGGCTTATTTCTGCGGAGCTTGGTTAACTTGCAAACACCTTTCTACCTGCATCACAGAATTACAGATTAGATACGGGTGGGACAGTCTTTGCTATCCTTTCTCAAATGGAAGCGATTTTTTTTTCCTACACAGTTATAGCCACAAAGTAAAGCAAGTTGAAGCCTCTCGTCCAATGCCCCGCCTCCCAACCTCCTGGGGATGGTGCCTTCTTCCTGCTCTCTGGCAGGGGCATTAAAGCAAAGATGCATGGTCCTGATTATCCCTCTCTGCTCCAGACTGCTGCCAGGCAGGTACTCTGTGCACACAGGAGATGGAGTGTGCTCTGGAAGCTTTTCACAGTCATTCTTGCCCTGGGAATATATTAGCATGCCCTCCACCCCAAGAAAACCATGAGGTCTCTCACCTACAAAGAGGGCAGCTTCATCGTTATTTTGCCCATTGGAGGCTTTATGTAAGGCTTCTAGTGAAATAACACCCTGAAGCAGGTCTCTGAGCAAAGAAAACACTGTGGCTGAGATCGTACAGAACACGAGTGGAGTAGACCAGGCCATGGAAGGGCTGGCACGCAGCTTTAGTAGAAATAAAAGACCACAAGGCTCTCTTACCATAAGACAGTAGAGCCGGGGAAATGCCTTTGCCAGCTGCAGAGCCAGCTCAAAGCTGCTCAGGTCAAATAGATAAGAGCCTGGGTCACGTCAAGTAAAAGGCAAGAGGAGAAGAGACTATGTGGACGAAGGGCCCCGTGGGCTCCAGCCCCTGTCCTCAGGGGCTGCCATCTTCCTTCCTCAGGTTTCAATCCCTATTGTCTCAACTTTTCCCCATTTGTCATGGGAAAATGGATGTCCTTGTCCTCACGCCTCCAGCAAGTTGGGGAAAAAAGTCTTTTTTTTTTTCTGACACATCTTCATCCTTGTCCCCATGCCTACGAGAGAGACGTGGTGTGCTGGCAAGTCATGGTAAGGTGACACAGAAATCTCAGGACCCAGAGCCTCCGGCATACTTGATTGTTCGACTACTGTAGGGTTTTTTCTTTGAAATTTTTCTTTGTCTGTGCCAACGCTGGCTGTCCACGTTGTCAAAACAGAGGGCTCCATGCCCTGTAAAACAAGCTAACAGGAGCTAGTCGCTGAACTTCCCCTGGCAAAGGCATCGACATCATGTCTTGCCTGATACAGACTAAAATGGAGGCAGGGGATGAGGCTGCAGTGGGGAAGTTGGGGGGGGCGTGGCAGGCTTCAGGGCACTCCAGATGGAGAGCATTAGTGTGGAGGAGCCAGCAGTGGACTAGTGTGGGGTGATCAGAATGGACATTTGGCTTTCTTTTGCTCCTAAGAGTTGGAAGTGGGTCCAGTGCTTGATTTGTTATTGACTTTGACTTGTTTTGAGCCAATCGCCACAGAGATTGGCTTTCCTTGTGCTGACCGATTCAGAGATGAAGGTCTGTGTGGCTAGGTACAGCCTGGCAGTCACCTGATTCTATATTCAGCCTCTCAGTGGGCTTCAATTAACTTATGACTTCTGAAGAATGTAGGCTTTTCCCTTGGGACTCAGCCATGCTGTCGCCATAGGCTAGAATTCTCCTCGGGGCAATTTATTTGGAATAATATTCACTTTGCATGCCTACCATCAACAATCATTATTTGCCTCTAGTTCCCCACCAATGCCATTTGTAATTGTGTTAAACGCCCATTTCTTTCAGTGAACACCAACCCAGGCTGTCACTGATGCCCACGAGTATGTAGCATCTCCTATTTTTTTTTCTTTCTTTGATCCTATTGTGATGTCACTTTGGCTTGTAATTTTACAGATGAGGAAACTGAGGCTGGAAAGATCTTGGAGCCTGCCCTTGGTTTGCTAAATGAATGTCATATGAGCTCGGGTGTGCCTGACTGCAAAGTCAGCGCTTGTGAGCCAAAGAAGTATGAGGTTCCTGTGACACACATGCTATCTGTCGTAGCACACCCCATGAGAACCTGGGATAGAACTCTGCACCAGCTTGAGCTGCACCTCTCACTCCAAGACTATAAAAGAGCCATAATCTATAATTCTTTTATGTACCTGGAGGGTTTCCATCATGGTGGCAGGAAGCAAGACTCCAGCTAATGTCATTTCTTGGCAGTGACCATAAGTCACTCTGATAATTACTGAACTGCTTGCCCAAGGATGTGCAAAGTTTCACTGTGGACAGGATCACAGAGCTCCAGACTCCCTCTAGGCTGGCTTCTCTGGGAGCCTATAGCCACACCGGGGCATAGGACACTGCTCTGTAACTTCTGATTTTTGAGTATGAGCTGGCTCCAGTCATTTTCCACTTGCTCCTGTGCTCCTTCCTCCAGAGATGCATTCCATCCTTAGTAATGCATCCTGGATCTCGCAGCATGACTTCATCTCCTACTGTGCCCTCATTGTCTTTTCTGCTCTTTTTCTATTCTTTACTCTGTCTCTACTGTCCTCTACCTGAAGCCTGCTTTTCCTCATAGCCCAGGATAGTAAAAAAGACTTCGAGCCCTGCAGGAGCACTGCAATTTTCCCAGTGTCCAAGGGAGCCAGTGGAGGCGGGGAGTTGGGGGTGGGAAGAAAGGAGATTGGTGAGGGGAGTAGCCAGGAAATCCTGTCATCCCTTGTGTCCTCAGCACCTTGGATATTGCCCACTGTCCCTACTCAGTAACTGATAAGTACCTCACACCACAGCTGAGCTGTTTCTGCCATCTGTGGTGACAATATATCTTTAATAACAGCACCCAGGAAGTGGAGGCGGTCTGATCTCTGAGCTTGAGGCCAGCCTGGTATACATCGCAAGTTCCAAGCCAGTTAGCCAGGGCTATACAGTGAGAACCTGTCTAAAAACAAACAAACAAACAAGCAAGCAAACAAACCCTCCTATGAGCTTGGCTATTCTGAGGACATAACAGCAGTCACGGAGGAGAAGGAGCCTGGGTCACTGAGTGTTCCTCCTGCAGTGAACAACTGCTACCATTGTTAAAACTGACCATAGGGGTATTTTATGTCCCACATGCATAAAGTCACCAAGAGCAAAAGACACAGATCAGCTGGAAACCATACAGTGCTTTTCTGTGTCACTCAGAGGAAAAGCAAGAGTCTTAGAAAACCCTTGAGAGACGCTCTTACCCTCCTGATCTCTGTTCTTTCTGTGCTCTGATCTCTTCTGGAGGCACCTTCCCTAAGAACTGTACCCGAAACTACTCTGTTGCTCCTACCCCCACAATGCTCCCCTCTGCCAGCTCCATGGCTCCTTTTTTTTTTTTTAATATTTTTTATTTATTTAATTTTTTAATTTTATGTGTGTTGGTGTGAGGGTGTCAGATCTTGGAGTTACCAACAGTTGTGAGCTGCCATGTGGGTGCTAGGAATTGAACCCGGGTCCTTTGGAAGAGCAGGCAGTGCTCTTAACCACTGAGCCATCTTTCCAGCCTCCCCCTATTGCTCCTTTTTATCATCGTCTAAGATACTACTTACATCTATGCAACTGAAACTAATCATATATATATGCTACCTGAATATATGTATTATTTATGATTGCATTATATATAGTCTACATATATGTTCATGTTAAATAACATCAATTAGCCAATTAAATTAGCTTCCCAACCAATAATGCTAGATACATAAGAAATATCAATTTTCCAGACAGATTCCTGGCAATTTGTCCATTTTATAGGGAGCATCTTATTCGTGCTATTTTATACATATGTTATATATGTCTCCACTTGATCCAAGAAGTTTGATTTATTTTCCTCACCTCTGCATTTCCGGTGTCTGGACCACTGTGTCTGAGTTTAGTACAAGCTCAGCAAATCTTTCGAGCAAATGAATTGACCAGCAAATGAAAATCAGCCAGATAAGTGATACCAGCTCTGACTTGTGCTGGGAAAACTCAGATTTAGGAGAATTCCAGAAGCTTGGGTGATGTGGCAAAACCAAGGAAGTGCAGCCATGGGCTTTGGGGGTAGCCTGTGGGGCCAGGGTCTCTTGGCCTTCCTGCCTCCCTTGTCGCCTTTGTGCTCAGCTCCTCCACACCAGCACCCTCTCTCTCTAGAGAGCTTTCGATCCACTAAAATTCTCCAATAGAACATGAAACTCAATCCTGTTCAGGTGAGTCAGAGGGAAATAAGTAACAACATACTCATCCTGTGGGATGCTTGCTTGTGTCCTTAAGGCTTCCCGAGCCTCCAGTTGACAAACAAAATGCTGGCTTCCACCAACGCCCGTGGTGACAAGGGCATGAAGGGTCACTGTCTCATCTCCAAGGCTTCATGCCAGGCTACTCCTCAGTGCATACAGCTTCCAGAGTAGGGAATCAGTGACCAAAACCAGTTCACTGTGTTAGGGTCACATTCCCCTAAGGTTTAAGTGACCTTCCTTAGCCACCTTTCTGGTAACTCAAAATATTATTGGATCTAGAACACGTTATTACAGAAATCTGGGCAAGGAGTGGAGAATTTTTCTCACCATCAGTCTATGCTTTGCCCTTCCTTTTCCTGAGGATAATCATAGGTCATGACATAGCAAGACTCAAAGATGTGCCTTTGATGATAGGTTAGCCCTCACTTCAACTGCCTGTGCGTGCGTGTGTGTGTGTGTGTGTGTGTGTGTGTGTGTGTGTGTGTGTGCGCGTGTGTGTGTGTGCGCGCGCGCGTGTGTGTGTGTGTGTGTGTGTGTGTGTGTGTGTGTTATGTGGTATATGTGTGTGTGTGGTATATGGTATTGTGTGTGTGTGCGCGTGCGTGCGTGTGTGTGTGTGTGTGTGTGTGTGTGTGTGTGTGTTATGTGGTATATGTGTGTGTGTGGTATATGGTATATGTGTGTGTGTGTGTGTGTGTGGTATGTGGTATATGTGTGTGTGTGGTATATAGTATATGTGTGGGTGTGGTGGTTTGAATAAGAATGGTCCCCCTAGGTCTGTAGGGCGTGGCACCATTAGAGGTGTGACCTTGGAGTAGGTGTGTCTTTGTTGGAGGAGCTGTGTGACTAGCTGATGGGCTCAAGTCAGATCTCCTCCTGCTGCCTGTGGATCACAATGTAGAACTCTCAGCTCCTTCTACAGCACCATGTCTGCTTGTGAGCCACCATACTTCCTGCAGTGATTATAATGGACTATAAACTTTCCGATTACATGTTTTCCTTCATACGAGTTGCCATGACCAACATGCCTCTTCAAAGCAATAGAAACCCTAACTAAGTGGGTATGTGTGTGAGGTGTGTATGTATGTGGTGTGTATGTGTGTGTGTGTAATGTGTGTGTATATGTGATGTGTGTTTGTTCATGTGATGTCTGTATATGTATGTGGTATTGTGTGTATATGTATGTGTATATGCAGTGTGTATGTAGATGTGATATGTGTATGTGCATGTGATGTTTGTATATGTATATAGCATGTATATTTGTGTGTAACGTTTGTGAGCATGTGTATGAGTGTTTATATGTACATGTGTATTTGGGGGCAGAAGGAGAAGAAGGTGAGCTTAAGACATTGTAGATTTTCTAAGGGTGTTTCAAACTTAGAGCTAGAGTGATGCTTGTTCGGCAGTTAAGAGCTTTTGTTGCTGTTTTGGAGAACCAAATTTGGGTTCCCAGAACCCACATCACCTCACAAAGGTCTATAATGCCAGATCCAAGAGATCTGATGTTCGCTCTGGCCTCTGCAGCCACCCTCACCCATACGCACATACCCACAGACAGAGACAAACACTTACACATAAATAAAAATAAATCTAAAAAAAAAAATGAACGTTTCAAATGACCAGAGACATCATCTGTCCCCTTTAGAACATGTGAAGGGAAAGGAAAGAAGGGAGAGCACACCCACTGTCATAGGAGTGTGTGCGGTGCTGCCCTGGCCCAGCCCTTAGACAAGGGACCCTGCACAGCGGGCTACTGGACGGGACCAGCAATGGATACCTGCCTACCATAGGAACACAAAGATGAAGGCCCAGGTTCTAAGCACTGGGGAGGGGAGGTCTCTGAGTGTCTGCAAAGCTGAGGGGGCAGATAGGCATAATTGGGAGGACAGAATCTTCACACCATGAGGTCTACAAGAAGGACATGACTGCTGGAAGGAGACAGGGTACAGCTGGTCTCAGGTGGACACACACAGGAGACCTTCCATTCTTGGGTGTTTCCTCTGGGCTTCCAAAAAGTGTCTACTGGAGGACCCCATTAGCAGGCTCACACATTGTTGTGTGACTTCACTCTGAGCTGTCTCCTGTGTATCTGAACAGCAAGAGTAACCTGAACACGCACAATCAGGAAGCCCTCGCTGTTACTGCAGACAAAGCAAGCACATGAAGGTCTTGCAAAGCCTGGCATTTTCAGGCAAATTCTTAGCGCCTTCCTCAATCCGACACATCTGGAGTTGGCTGCACACATGGACATCAGGTTGTGACTGTGCAACCTGCTCACCATGGACTCCAAATCCTGAAGACAAATTTCTACTGAAGCTGGTGACCAAGAACAGTGGCCTTCTTTGACTTTTAAAGCTAGCCATGTGAAACCTGTGTAAGACATTTGGAGAACACCTGTAGATTATTGCAGAGTCCAGCATGTATAAACATGTTTATGAGCTTAAGACTTTGGAAGTAACTCTTTGACCAATGCATGCTCTCTCTCTCTCTCTCTCTCTCTCTCTCTCTCTCTCTCTCTCTCTCTCTCTCTCTCTCTCTGTGTGTGTGTGTGTGTGTGTGTGCTTTATAGAGGTGGAAAGTCAACACTTGCCTTCTTTGCTGTTCTCTACCATTTTTTTTTTTTGACGCAGAGTCTTTCAAGGAACTTGGCACTCACACACTTGGTTAGAATCCCTTGTCAGTAAACTACAATTACCCTCTCTCCTCTGCCTCCTCAGTACTGAAGTTACAAGCATGTGTTGCTTTTATATAGATTTTATATAGATTTAAACCCTGGTCTCCATGCTTGTAAAACCAGCATTTCACCCACTGGGCCACCACTACTCCAGTCCTGCATTGTCAATTAAAAAAAAAAAAGCACCAATGTCAAGAGTATTAATGTAAGAGTGGTGGGCTTGACCTGGGAAGGAGAACGGGGTCTCATCTATCAGCCAGTTTAGGGAAATGTAACCCCTACCTCACAAGCACCAGCCAGTTCTCTGGTGTCACCATTGTGACTGGCAGTGTTTCACGGTTTAAGATTAGAAGAGTCAAGACAAAACAAAATGTTCGAGGCAAAGCAATCAGCCATCTTTATGTATATTTGGAATCAGGAAAAGGAAAGGGAGAGACAGACCAAGAGGGCCCTGGAGATCCCTCGTTGCAGGAACCAATTAGCTGACCAATAGATCAAGCTTCACCGTTCCTCCTCTTGCTGAATCGTCATAAGACTCTTCCAAACAGAAAACAGCACAACCCGAAGAATTGGCCCGGCTGAGTCATTTGAGAAAATCATAATTTGAAAGAGAAATATCATATACCTGCCGCTGCACTTGATGTCACAGCACTGTAAGACAGCGGGAGAAGACTCACACTAATATGACAGTAAAGACGCCCACACGTTGTGGCCAATTCAAGATCAAAGCCAGTTGAGTCCCTCCGCATTTGGGGATGTTTGTAGCTAAGCACAGAAATCGTTTTTTACTCACAGGTGGAAGTTTGAGACAGGTTTCTATTTATCCCCCAAAACTTAATTTACTCTGAGCCACTTAGGAGAGGGGTGAGGAGGGAAGCAACACCTCATGGTATAAGATACAGCCGTTTTTTAGCACATCGGTCACACTCTACATAGCTTGAGATTAATTCCCAGAGTCCTTTGCACACTTATTCATTGCTTTGCTCTTCGAAATGAAGTTTTTTTCACCCCTGAGCCGACTCCATTGCGAAAGGACCTTTTCACTGACGTCTGCTCCAAGATTGGCTTTAGGAAAGCTGGTCCTTCGCTCCCGTCCAGCCTGGCTGGGCAGCTGCCCAGTAAGATGAGAAAGTAAGCAGGCTTCCCAGGCACCTGGTGATGTAGACAGGGGTAAGAGGGAGAGGATACAGCGTCTAGGTTAAACGTTTATTTCAATAGCAGCGCATTTCAAAATCGTATGGCTCTGAAAGCTCTGTCTCATCTCCTTATTGGGGAGAAACGTTGCTGAAACACAACGCATACTTATCACAGAGAGCATCTGGGTTACCATTGGCTTGTCTGCTTTTTATTCTGCCATTCAGCATTTACAGTGTGTATTCCACATAACATCCATGCTGTCTGTTATTTTATAAGGAATATTTGAGTGTTCTGCTTAGTCCTGGGAATGCTGTTTAACATTCACACAGAGACTTGGGATGTGGCTTAGTTGGGAGGGTACTGGCTAACATACCTAAAACCCTTGGTTCAACCCCAGCACCACATAAACTGGGTAGGGTGGCGTGAACTCGTCATCTCAGTCATCTCATCACTTGGAAGGTGGAAGCAGGGGGATAAGAAATTTAAGGTCATCTTCAGCAACAGAGTGAGTTTTAGGCTAGCTTGGGCTGCATGATGCTCTATGTCAAAAATTTCTATCGCCCTAAGTATGCACGGACACACATTAGGAAACCTGCTGCTGCTTTATAAGCCACTTTTAAAAGTAAATTACCTAAAAAGAAATTGCCCAGTGTGACCCAACTTTAGGTGGGTCAGAAGCACTGCACATTCTTCTCTGGCTACCCATCAAAGTTTCCAGAAAGTGATGCCATTGTGGGGCCCTGACACCGACACCTTCCAACTATGGTACCAGTTCCTCACCATTGCTCGAGGCCTGGGTAGCACATCACAGTGCTTGAATGCTGAGTGGTGGGAGAAATCGATCCTGAACCCTAGAGCTCAAACTGGGTTGAAGGAACCTGCAGTCCAGTCTCATGCTGTGCAGATGAGGAAGCCAAGCCCAGGCTCCAATCACAGCTGGTAAGTCCTAATGGCAGCCCTGATCCAGGGCTCCGCTGGGAGCTGCTGACACTTGGCCAGGATTCTTCCTTGCACGGATTCAAAGTAAGTCTAATAACTGGCAAGGTGCTAACCAAATATTGTCCTTGACCAAGCAGAGACCTTGGCAAAGCCGTCTCTGATGACACCTCATCTTTGCTTCCTGATATTTTATTTGATCCTGCAAAGTAAAGAGCTGTGTGAAGCCAGCACTACTGACTCCCAGGCTCTATATGAGGAGGCCACATGCCTGCAGATGCTGCTGCTCACCAGTGGCTGACTCGAAGCCCTGGTTTCCTTGCTCCGTAGAACAAAACAGAAGCATTTTACTAAAGCTGAAGAGACATAGCAAGAAATAAAGCTTCTACCCTTTGCTCGTTGGTGTAGAAGACAAGTTTGTCTTGAGTTACTCTGTTTGGGGGTTGGAATGAAGTTTCCAATGCATCAAATGTCCTAGAGTTCTTTGCCCTGGCTGGATGAATGGCTGGTCTCCAGTGCCCAGAGCTCACAAGCAAACCTCCCCAGTTTTCTGGGAGAAAGAAAAAAGATGTGCATTCTTCTCTCTCTCTCTCTCTCTCTCTCTCTCTCTCTCTCTCTCTCTCTCTCTCTCTCTCTCCTGTCACCTTCTCTCTCTGTCTCTTTATCTGTCTTTCTCTCTCCCTCCTTCCCTCTCCTCTTCCTTCTTCCCATTCTCTTTCTGTTTTTCTTTGTGTCTCTGTCTGTCTTTCTGTCCCATCTCTGTCTCTCTCTTTGTCTTCCTGTCTCTGTGCCTTTCTATCTTTCTTTCTCTCTCTTTCTTTGTGTGCATGTGTTGTGTTTTATTTTCTGTTTGATCTGGGAATAGTCAAAGATGGTTTAATAAATATTGGTTATGGTAAAAAAAAAAACAATCAAAACCTCTGAGTTTAATGCCACTCTGTTTCCCCCTGTGTTAACATGATAGATAAATGCTGCCTATTTTAAATCTCCAGCAGGAGTGACCTGTGCATCATTGCGGAAAGGAAGCAACCAACTCTTTCCAGAAACACTCACGATGCCACCTCCATCCCACAAAAGAAAGGTGCCAGTTCAGGTTATTAGGTCCTGAGTCATCCCTAAAAGGACCTTGGTGTGCTTGGGCAACCCCTCATCACTGTGTGCACTGTGCACCCGCCTAGCTGACAGGCCTCAGGAAGCCCTGACCAAAACAATGAAATTCTATGTGATTAGGCTGCATCATCACTCACTCCAGTCAGGTTGCCATGAATACCAGCCACAGCATCACTGCCTAATGTGGCTGTAACAAGAACAGCATTCTCATGAGCAAAGCCAGAAAAACGGGCAACACAGTGAAAGGAGAAACACTGTCTTGTGGCCCAGGAGGTCTCTACACACTTCAGAAGAAAGAATTCTTAATTTAAAAACAGCTACAGACAAGTGCCTCTTGTTCAAAAATGCTGTGAGCAAACCTTTAGGGACAAACAATAGAAAGCAATCAGGAAGACACTTGAGAAAATATACCCATTTATGGACTGTGAGTCACCCACTTGATCAATGTCATTCACGTCTTAAAGGATCAATGAGTAAATTAGTGTTGAATGCTCATAGGATGGAAAGGCAGAAGAGAAGCTATATTAAGTAAACAGGAAATAGAAAAATGACAGACTCGAAGATCAATGAGAAGACGGATTATATAAATAACTAGAGCATAATGCTTGAGGGAGTTGCCACTTGGAATTGCTGTGACCTCTTTATCCTAAGACCAGTCCTCAAATGCAGTGAGCTCAGTGATTACAGCATTACAGGTTAACTTTTAGTGAAGAAGCATTAAAGTTTATGGTGTCGTCAATGACCAAAGATATTTTAATATTGTAAGGACAATGACATAATAGTACAGGATAAGCATACCACGATGCACAGACCCAAATAAGTAACAAGGCCTATCCAAGGGAGGATGCTCAATAGACTAGACAGCGGTTGTGGTTGAAGACAGGGAACAAAGTAGGAGAGGCAACACCGAGAGATATGAGGCAGGAGATCAGACCTGGGGAGAGCTGAGGTGGGAGGGCAAAAGGCCTGTAGAGAAAAGAAAAACTGGTGGGCAGAAGCATCTCTGTGACAGGGTAGATATGAGAGGGGCTCTAGCAGAGAGTCCTAGTAGCAGGGGACATAGAGACTGAAGAAGGCACCCTCTAGGTGGATAAGTCTCCAAATAGAGGGAGAGGAACACCATCCCACCCACAAAAACATCAACTCAAAATTCACCCTGCCTACAAGAGGTGCAGAGATAAAGAGAGAGCAGATACAGCAAAGATTGAAGGACGGTCTAACTAATGCCTTCCCCAACCCAAGACCCACCCCATGGACGAGAGACAAACCCTGACACTATTAACTATACCATGCTATGCTTGCAGACAGGAGTCAAGCAGAATTGTCCTCTCAGGGGCTCCACCCAGCAGCAACTAGAAACAGATGCTGAGACCCACAGCTAAACATTGGGTGATGCACAGTCAGCCCTTCAGAAAAGTGGAGGGAAGGAGAAAAGGACTTGGAGGTGATAGGAACTTCACAATAAGACCACCAGAGCCAACTCACCAGGGCCTAGAGGGGTCTGCTGAGACTGAAGCACCAACCAAGGACCTTGCATTGACTGGACCTAAGCCCCCTACAAAGATACAGCCGATGGGCAGCTCAGGATTCATGTGGGTCTCTTAGCTAAGGGGAGCAGGGCTCTCTCTGACATGGACCTTCTTGCCAGCTTTCAACTATTCCCCCCTGGCAGGACTGCCTTGCCAGGCCACAGAGAAAGAGCACACTCTGAGTCTGGATGTGACTTGATGACCTGGGGTGGATGGGAAGGGGGCTTCCCTCTTTTGAGGAATAGGGAGGGCTTGGGAGAGAGGAAGGGAGGAAGGGACTGGGAGGTGAGGAGGGATGTAAAGTGAATAGATAAATAGAACTTTTAAAAGATAATGACAAACACAAGGACAGATGACACAGTAAGAATATAAATACCCCAGAGAAGCAATCTTTGTGTGTGTGTGTGTGTGTGTGTGTGTGTGTGTGTGTGTGTCTGTCTGTCTGTCTGTCTGTCTTGAGCAGCTCTGGGAATATAGTTAGGACCTCACCAATACTCTATAATAAACCCATGAATAAATATTTTAGGCACTATTTCTTTGGAATCTAACATGTTGCCTACATGACCACTGTGGAGTTTTGTTTTGTTTTGTTTTTCTGTTTGTTTGTTTGTTTTTGTACAATTTCAGTGCAAAATATTTACTATGGTTAAGAGTAGGTGAGTGTGGAATACATAAATTGTCATGGACCAAAATATAAACATTTTAAATTGAAACATCCATTTCCTCATGCAGGATGCAATCCTTAAATAACTCAAAACAAATTAGTATATTCCAGAATTACCTACTATCATGTATGTTTCTGCCTTACTAATCTCATAATCTGTTTACACTTATTTATCTCTAAAGGTCTAAAGATAAACTATACTATTTTTTCTGTCACCTATTTCTTGAAATTCTTTTGAATTTGGGTTATGCCACCATCCTGATCACCTATCTGACAATTAGAAATAGCAGTGAAGCTCTTACCTTGGAAGAAAGAACCGGATAACACCAAAACATGTGCACTGTTGACAGCGACAGAACTAAGATAAGGTTGAGTTTTAAGGAGCTGCAGAGTAGAAAAGACAGAACCCTGGGTGGAATTTCATCACATAAGCAAATATAAAATTTTAAGCACATGCAAACATTCAACATGCCTCTTGGCAGAAATACGCAGTACTTTACCTAATCATTTTGGATTTTCCAAGATCTGCACAGATGGGTTTTTATTGCCAAATGCCTCTCCCTTGCTGTCTGATCCTCTTTGGGTGTGTGTCCCCTTTTATATCAGAAAACTTCAGAAGTAAAATGTCATTGAGATCCATCCTGTGTGACTGGTTGGCCTGGCTGTGGCCTTTTGTTCTTGTTAAGTGGGAAAAGGACAGTAGCATGTAAGCTGTCATAGAGTTATCAGGGGGTGACTTCATTCAAAGCTTGCCATTAAGAATGCCCTTCAAAGGCTCAATCCTCCACACTTCCTTGTGACATGAGTGGCCCGGGGGCCTCAAAAGGAACTGAAAGTATTGTTTTTAGTTTGGAATTTAAACACTTAGGAAGGATGACAGTGTTTCTTTGAATGTCAGAGACCAATACAACTGAAATCACTGAAGGACCCAAGAGTGACCACACAAACGAGGCAGCAGATTGGGTCTCTACACTCAATTTTCTTCCTTCGGGATTTCAACTGTCAAAGCGAACAAATGGCACATCTGTTGTCATTGGTCCCTGAGTCAAGGAATGACACCATATCGGAAGACACTCTCCACATCCTGTGTGCAGAGCTTTGTGTGCCTCTGCATTCATGACTTCCTTTCCTCTCCAGGGGACAGAGCCCATCCTGAAGTCTGACTGTCCCTACACAGCAGTGGGCAATGGGAGTATTAAGAAGTTGATTCAGAGCTGTTATGCAGGGACATATGTTTTTGAGGGCACCAAAGGAGGTTCTGCCACTGCTTCTGAGGAAGTGCCATTGCTTCTCATTACAATGGAAAAAATGCCATTCTGTGATGGCTCAGTTTGCCAAAGCACCTGCCACACAAGCAAAAGGACCCACGTTTGGATTTCTAGAAACAACACAAAGCACAGGGACAGTGGTACCCATTTGTGATGCTGGAACTGGAAACAGTAGAACCTGGAGCTCACTGGCCACTGGCCAGCCAAGCTAGTCAGTGAGCCTCTGGATGATGAAAGACTGTATCTCAAACGTAAGGTAGAAAGTAACCGATTGGCATCAACTTCCACACACTGTGCATAAATGTGCACCCATATACACAACACACATGCATGCACGCACACACACACACACACACACACACACACACACACACACACACACACACATGCACCAGGCAATTGAAGAAAATTCTTGCCTCCTCAAAATCCTCACCTTTTGGAGGGCAACAGTATCCTTAGCCTGGGACATAGCTACTTGTCACAGCTACATTCACTTCTTTCTCTTGGGCAATGTCCCTCTGTATGACTTTCAGGCAACTGTCAATCATATAGTCCCAGTTTGAATACCACAAGGACAAAGAGGCGACCCAGCTCATGCAAGAACTCAGATCATGGGATGAGTGCCAAGCCAGAGGCCTGGGACAGGTTTTCCAAACTCTCTTGTTGAGAGTTCTTTTGAGGACATCATATAGACACTGGGAGACAAAGGGGTACAAGGAATTGAGGATATATGTTCTTTTGGTTGTTCCTTAAGACTAGGTAACACACACACACACACACTTTTAAAAAACAGAATAGGGAAGAAAGAGATTGTATGCAGTAGTAGCATTTTGTTAGCTGAGGAGCAATAGGCTAGCTAGATCTGGGAAATGCTTGCTGGACAGATTCTTTTTAAAATATTTTATTAATTTATTCATATTACATCTAAATTGTTAGCCCATCCCTTGTGTCCTCCCATTCCTCCCTCCCTCCTGCTTCCCCCCTACTCCCCTCCCCTATGTCTGTGACTGAGGGGGACCTCCTCCCCCTGTATATGCTCATAGGGTATCAAATCTCTTCTTGGTGCCTGTTATCCTTCCTCTGAGTGCCACTATGCCTCACCATCAAGGGGACGTAGTAAAAAATGGGGCACCAGAGTTTGTATGAAAGTCAGACCCAGATTCTTAACAGATCCAGCTCTGAGTAGGACTAGGTGCTTTTTACCTGACATAAAAGTAGCAACAGAAGGAGGCCAGGAGAAGTGTGTCTAGGGACCATTTAAATGCCACACTGCCTCTCTTCTTCTTGCACTTGGCAGGAGACTAGAGGCTTCTTCTAAGGAGTGGCTAAACAGAGGTCCCCTAACAGAGAGGCTTAGATATAGGGGAGTTCTATAAACAACAGCACACACAATTCAATGCCGTAACCCATACATCTGCCTCTGACGCAGCTCGGCTCTTAGCACACTACCAGATGGTCCCTCGCCATCAAAACAGGTGACAGGAGACCCTTCTATGAATTATCTTCCCAAGACAAAAGGAAAGAGCTGGGGCTATGGGAACTTCCAGGATTGTGAACACAAGCATCTCAGCTGGCCACAGTGTGCTAACCTTCCCAGTTGCCAGCTCTGGTAACACAAAATGCATTCACAAAGAGTTTTGGTACCTGATCTTAAATCTATACACATGACCAAAACACAGGCACAATAAGTAAAGACAACTTACAGAGTTATACCCCAGTCAGGAGAAAGAGGATGGAAAACAACAATATGAAAATTACAAAGTAGCTGAGAGGTAGTGGTACATGCCCTTAATCCCAGCACTTAGGAGGCAGAGGCAGGTGGATCTCTGTGAGTTCGTGGCCATCCTGGTCTACAGAAGAAGTTCCAGGACAGCCAAGGCTACACAGAGAAACTCTGACTTGAAAAAAAAATTACAAAGTAATGAAATAAACAAGAAATATGAAAAATGTGAAGGGGAAAACCTTAAAAAGAAAACAATATCTCAGAAAGAAAACAGAATATATTATATCTATCAAACAATAAAAGAAAGCTATATGAAAGGAAAACTGCAGATGAAAAAGCATATAATGAAAATTAAAACTAAAAAAAAAATCCTTAGTAATATTGAGAGAGAATAATGAATCTCTCAGACATTAGATTAAGAGTGAAAAGGATAAAGCTTGCAGTGCTGAAGGACTAAGGGCAGTGTGGTCCCACACAGACATGATGACATGATAACAATTCTAGAAAAGAGAGCAGAAGGCATGAGGAAGTAGAGCACCATAGGTAAAATATCCAATTATTTCCCCAATCGATTCACAGATTGAAAGTCTCCATCATTCCTAGCAGAATAAAAAAAAAAAAAACCCAAAAACCAAGAAACCTCAGCCTGTCCCAAAGTATAACACCATAGAATTTCAGCAAATTGTATTCCATTTAACCTCTAGATTATCTACAAAGACTCAATTCACAAATACTTTTGTACATCTCAGAAATAACACCGAGAACTCAGAATATGGTGAAACACTGCTTTCAAAATTCTGGAAGAAGTTTTAACTATTAGTTCCCATTTAGAATTAGAATCATTCACAAACAATCAGAATTTATTTCTCTCCATTCACTATAAGACTACGATAAACATTTTCATATGTATATACAGTCACAAAAAGTAGTTCGCACAAGGCTTTTCTCAGAGATTTAGCTCAGGATATGGTCCACCAAAGTGCAGTGAGGGAAAGATGAGGGACACAGCCAAGAGGAGAACACAGCATGTGAGAGAAATTCACAGATAGTAATCAGGAGCAGTCTCCAGTTCACCAGAACACCAGACATGGATGACCACAAGCTGGGGTGGGATAGAAGACTCTGAAGGAAACTTCTGCAAGAAGATAAAAGCCAGAGGATGACTAAACACCTTGTGATGAGAATTAGACCACTGGACAATTGGAGATTGAGCTAAGTGGTAAGTCCATAGAAAACAGAAAGAGAGGGAGGGAGGGAGGGAGGGAGGGAGGGAGAGAGAGAGAGAGAGAGAGAGAGAGAGAGAGAGAGAGAGAGAGAGAGAGAGAGACTCTTCAGGGAAAATGATTGACTCAGTTGGGAGGACACTGTACAGTGATTACCATGATGTGGTTACCAAAGGAGGTTTCTAACCCAAAAGAGACTTAACTTCACTGAAAGTTATTTCTAGCATGAATGTGTCTATGGTAAAGTGGATTGCCTAATTTCTACTAAGGGAACTCAAGACAGAATGTTGGAAATGAACAATTTAAACTGCACTATGTTATTCAGAGATAAATACAAAGTTAATCAGCTTGAAAAGGTTGAGAGTGATGGCTCTGGAGGAGGAAACTGAGCAGGAGTGGGCTATTATCATAAAGTGATTCATTGGAGACTTGACTTTTAGTGGAGTAGACTGTTAGCTCGGATGAAAGTAAAGGTTTGAGATTTTACATTATGGACTAGTTATGTCTGAAGATGGCAGGGGTCATCTTTACTGCTGTATAAAAAAAGAGTGCCTGATTTAAAAGAAGAAAAGGGGGGGTGGAAAGCCCATACTAGAAATCCAAACCTAGGAATGGAAAGGAGAGAAGAGAAATAAAGGACGGGTGGACAGAGGAGGGAGGGGGAAAGAAGAAGAAGAAGAAGAAGAAGAAGAAGAAGAAGAAGAAGAAGAAGAAGAAGAAGAAGAGAGAAATCAGGAGATGGTTGCAGAGACAAGGAGAAAGGTGGAAAGAGGCAAAGAGATTGGTGTGGACAGATGTAGAGAAATAATTGGAGATATATGGAGAAGAAAATGAGGAAGTTGGTAAAGAGATGAGGAAAGAAGAGAAAGACATGGAGAGATGAAGAAAGAACAGGCGGGAGAAAAGTTTAGGTTGGCAGGTGGATAGATGGAGGAGATAGAAGATGATATTGTACAACTGTTGAACTTAAATTTTTGAAACTCATTTTCCTTTGATATTTCATTTACATAAAGCAACTCTCTTCTTAGTACAAGTTACACATTTTAGCTAAAAGCTTTTGGCTAACACACAGTAGGCTCAGTACATAAGAAAAACAGTCAGCACTTTGTACTGACTGCTTGCTCTTGTAGGCTGAGTGCAGCCTGGCTGCTTTATGTGGCTCGGATCATTATGCCTTCCTTCACTGCACCTCTGGTAAGGCATGGTTCCAATCCACTGTCTTCTACAACTGAGTCTTGGAGGGTGTTAAATACCTTGCCCAAGGTCATCTATTCAATGGAAGAGAAACAAGCTGTCATTCCTGTTCTTGGGGCTTCAACGGGCTGTCTACTCTTCCATGCACAGATTTTGACCATGACTAGACTAGCCAGTACTTATGATAGTCAAGCCCCCACTGCCTAGCCAACACACATACACACTGATGTTGGGTTATCTTAGTATTTGAAATTAGATACATTCATTCCCAATGAGAAATTTCCGCTGTCACCTCCCTTCAGTTCAATACCCTTGTCTCTAGATTGGTGTCAGTGTTACCTCTTGCTCCCCAACTTGTCTAGGCCAGGCTGGCTCTGTAACCCTAGAATCTTTTCCTTACCTCTCCCCATTCCTCTTCCTTCCTCTCTTTCCTCAAAGATTCTGCAAGATATTATCCAAGACACCTTCTGCTTCAACTTTTGAAGATATCATCTGATCCTCAGCCATATGCTTTCTTGCATGGCTTTGAAATGCTAATCATCTTGCCTTATGCCAAATTGTTTCCTTTGGCAGACTCCTATACCTCCAAGGATATTTATTGGGTCCTGTGTTTGTACTTTATTTATAACAATAATGATAAACTTCTATTATTTGGAATAACAAAGGCCCATTTGGTATCCCCAACCAGGTGTCTCTGAAGGTCAGCTGTCAGTTAGACTTGATATTCAAGGGAATTTGATATCAACTTGTTCCCCCTTGTGATAATTAGGGCCTAACTTGCCTCTTCTGTCCTTCTACACAGAGGAACTGAGACCAGTTGCTCTTAGACATTGGTGAGCTGCCATTTTGATCTATAGGTGCATAATGATAATTTCTCATTCTGGCCCTTCCTTCCTCTTCCATCTTCCTCCTCCTTCCCTCTCTCTTTTCTTTCTTTCTTTCCTTCTGTAGTGTCATTTTTAAGACAAGGTTTAATGTATCCTAAGCTAGACTTGAACTTGCTATATAGCCAATCTTTTTGCCTCTATCTCGCAAAGGCTAGTATTACCAGTATACCATACCTGATTTTATATGATGCTGGAATGAAAAACAAGGGTCTTTCCATGCATGCTAGGCACTCTTCCAATTGAGCCACATCCCCAGCCTGGGACTTTGATAGTTTAGTAGTAGTAAAATGGTAACACTCTGGCTGATAGTTAAACACATTTCTTGGCTCTTTGATGCTTCCTGTGTGTGTGAGTCTGCTTTTGCATCTCTGTGGTAAACACCTAAGAGAAAACAACATGAGGGAGGAGTGGTTTCTTTTGACTCACCGTTTCATAGATCTTCATAGTGCTGGCTCCATTATTTCTGAACCTATTGAGAGGCAGAACATTATTCTAGTAGGAGGCTGTCTCAGACAGAGCTGTTCAACTCATAAGATTCAGGACGTAGATTCCACAGTTGGGCTTTCCAGCTTTTGACTCTGCTGAAACCACACATTGGTTGTTGTACTTATGTCCATGTGGACCATCACCTGAGGGAAGAAACAAGATTACTGTGAGATCTCAAGCTCCATGATCTATCTTGCTCCAAAGAACAGCATGTGCTTATAACCAAACCAAGATCACTCATCACTGATGGTTGTTTTCTTAAGCCTTTATGAGATATTTCTCCGCTGTTTGTCCCATGACTGTTGTTTATTTACCTGTTTGGAAAGTAAAGGGGACAGTATGTAATGCTTACAGGGAAGAGGGCTGATTTCGTGGGTCTGGCATAGGTTTGGCTGGTGTATCCTTAGGCACACCTACTGCCTCCCTCCTGTCTGCTGCTCCCTTGGATCTTAGAAATCAGGCACCAACGGGCAAGGGACACATCTATTCTTTTATGTCTGAGGAAAAACAGCTCCCATGGCCTACAGATTCCAGAAGAAAGAGTCAGTCATGGAGCAAAGGTCTTCCAGACGGCCTAGCTGAAATATGCCACGAAACTGGCCACCCAGCCAGGGTTCTGGGTCCCTGAACTTTGGAGTGCTTCGGCATACAGAAAACATAGCGAGTGGCTTTTCAGTCAATATCCATTTGAGAAGAAAACAACATGAGGTTTTGCCTGCAGCTCCTTCTAAAACTCAGCCCTGGATTCCTCCTGACATAGTGGCCATCCTCTAAATTCGAAAGACAACTTTTGTGAGGCTAACGTGGCACACCTAGGAAGAAGGAACTTCACCTGAGGAGGCACTTCTGTCAGATTGGCCTGTCAGCATGTCTGTGGAATAGTTTCTTAACTGATAGTTGATGAAGGAAAGTCTGGTCTACCATGGGTGATACCATCCGTAGACAGGTGAGCCTGGGCTCTGTAAGAAAAGACAGCTGAGTGTGAGGCTGAGAGCAAGCTAATAAGCAGTGTTTGTTCCTCTGTGGTCTCTTCTTCCATTCTCGCCCCAGCTTTCCTCAAACCCACTCCTCTCCTGAGTTAGTTTTGGTCAGTACCTTCTCGTAGCGGCAGAGGGCAAAGTAGGACGCCCATCACCATGACTCTATGAACCACCTTTTCAGCATTGGCAAGTGACCAAAGAAAGATAGATTATACAGAGAGTCACAGATAGAATAATGTGATGAGCATGTCAAATGAGTCCTTCAAGGCCTGGATCTAGTGATTCTTTCTGCCCGCCTTTTACAGGTATTTCAGGTGCCTGGGTCCCACAGCGTGATGTCTGGGAGTAACAGGAAGGGTGCCGGCAGCTCACAGCAAGACCATGGTCAACACCAAAAGTGAAGGTTAGCAGCAGCTAACTGCATAAGAGGCACTCAGCCCAACATTTGTTCCCTGAAAACATATATTTATGTTCACCCACTATGCTCTGGGCCCTGTGCTGGAATCTGTGACTTAGAACTGATTATGACACCCTCAGTCCCATCTTGTCCTCAGGAAATCCCTAGCTCAGATTCAAAAACAAGATTTGCTTTCTGATCCCAAGCTTATTAGAAGCAGGTTGCAGCTGGGCAGCTGTTGTGAGACTTGGCTGAGCTGGAGCTCAGAATATACTCGTGACCTTGAGTTCTAGGTCAGGACTAAGAGCCCAGCACCCAACATCCCAGCACCCCCAGCACCCTTCCAGCAGCTCCACTTCTTATGAACGAGAAGCAGGGTCTTTCATTTCCTCAGACTGAGCCAAGAATCAGAAGTCTGAACTATGCAGAGTGCCCGGAGCTGCAAGATTTTTTCTTTCAACAGCTTGGTGTGGGGAGGGCAGAAGAATGTTGAACTCTGAGTGTATATAAATGTCAGTTGTGCATCCAAGAGGAGGAGGAGTGGAGGGCAGTCAGAAGCCTGGCACAGACCCCCAGGGATCCCTTTGGATGATGGGTCCCATAGTGTGTTGTTTCGGGCAGACAGGGAACGTGCCTTGTGCCAGGAGCACTGTCAACACAGAAAGCAAAGGTTAGCGCCAGCTCAGTCCTGGAACTCAGCAGCCTTCTCATCAAAAGAGCACTGCCCTGTCTTCTGTCACACCCGGCTTGTCTGAAAGTCACAGGAGCCCTTTACATATGCTTCTTCCCAATATTTAGAGTCAAAGCAGAGGAAAGGAACAAACGGTCTCTGACATTTGCTTCTCGTGGTTGGGTCTGGAATGTGCAGACACACCTGCATTTCCCATCACAAGTCTGAGGACATCAGTTTGGAAACACTGTTGATGGAAGCCACTGAGACCGCCTTTTTAATTCCAAGAGCTCTGGGTCAAAACACCAAGGAGCCTCTTTCAGGATGAAGTTTATTAGTACTGGCTTTAGCAACTTACCAAAACTTGGGCTTAGAAAGATGTTTAACTTTTTCCATGTTAAACAAACAAACAAACAAACAAAAACAGGAAAAGTTAGCAGCTCGGTGCAGTTGAAGGTCTTGCGCTGTCTTTAAAAAACACTCTGCAATGGATCTCAATGGCTCTAATTATAATATATATTAGGCAATATACAATATACATCTTTCTGTATGTATGGAAAAATCTATTTCATTTTACTGCCCCTTAATTCATGTAATCATTATATACTCTGAAAGTGTAATTAAAACACAGAATGTGTTTGAGTACATCTTGTGTTTTATAGTGGAGTAGGAAGAGGCTTGGGTGAAGCTGAGGTTAACTTATTGAAGTCAATCATCGTTCTGGTTCATGGCTGTTCCTTGGTACTTTGCTATGGTTTCCATGCATCTGTCCTGAAGAGCTAGCACTCACCATTAGTGTTCTACAGAAACAGGGTCCAGGAGATGGTGAGGCTCATCTTGGCAGGATAAAAAGTGCAAGCCACTCTCCATGTTTGCTTTACACTGTGGTTCTTCAATGACAGATGTATTGGCACTGGAGGCTGAACATCTCTCTCTCTGTCTCTCTGTCTCTCTCTGTGTCTCTCTGTCTCTGTCTCTGTCTATCTCTGTGTCTTTGTGTTTCTGTCTCTCTCTGTCTCTCTGTCTTTCTCTCTCTGTCTCTGTCTCTGTCTGTCTCTCTCTCTTTCTGTCTCTGTCTCTCTCTGTCTCTCTGTCTCTGTCTCTCTCTCTCTCTCTCTCTCTCTCTCTCTCTCTCTCTCTCTCTCTCTGTGTGTGTGTGTGTGTGTGTGTGTGTGTGTGTGTGTGTGTGTGTATGTGTTAGGCCAGAGGTCACCTCAGGTGTCCTGCCTTGGGAACTGTTCATCCTTTTATATACATAAGTGTGTTATTTTTAATTTTTGTGCGTAAGTGTTTTGCCTGACTATGTGTGCATGCCCCACCTGTGTGCAGTTTCCATAGAGGCCAGAAGAAGGGTGTCAGATCCTGTAGAACAGGCATTAGTGGTTGTAAGCCACCACTTGGGTGCTGAGCACTGATTCCCAGTTCTTTAGAAGACCAGCCAGTGCTTTTAACTACTGAGCCATCTCTTTAGGCCCAGAATCTATGTGTCTTATTTGTTGAAACAGGGTCTTTCACTAACCTGGAGTTCACAGATTGGACCAAGCTAACTGGCCATGAGCTCTAGATGTCCACCTGTCTCTTCCTCTCCAACGCTGGCTTTAAAATGTGTACCACTATGCTGGACTGTTCTATGTGCATTCTTGGGATCAAACTCAGGTCCTCATTCATGGGTAGCAAGCTTTGCTGACCAAGCCCCCTCAATATCATGGGCTGGCACTGTTTGTAGAAGCTGCTTTCATATTTTGAGTGTTTAAGCAGCATCCCTGGCTTTACCCACTAGATACTGCTACACCAGCAGCGACAAATGTAAAACTCTCCAGAAACAGCCAAATGTCTCCTGGAAGAAGAGGTGCAAAATTCACATGTGCCTCTCCCAGTATAGAACTGCATCCTAGATATAAGAGGCCAATATCCAGGCAGGCATGTATTTTACACACTCACAGCTAACTGAGAACAGGTCTGCCTGCCTGCCTGCCTGCCTTCCTTCTTTCCTTCCTTCCTTCCTTCCTTCCTTCCTTCCTTCCTTCCTTCTTTCTTCCCTTAATACACGTACTCATTATGTATCCCTGGCTGATCTAGAACTTGATGTATAGACTAAGCTGGCCTTGAACTCATAGAGATCCACCTATCTCTGTCTCTTGAGTGCTGGGAATGCTTATCTTCCTTGCCTGTTCATAAAATAAGCTGTGTGTTTTTTGTTTGTCTGGTCTCGGATTCACTGAAATATGGTACTTATTTGTGAGATGATACAGCAAGCCATGGCAGTCACAACAAATGGCTTATATGTTGAGTAAATAATTAGTGTTAAAATATGCTATTAGGTTTTCTCAGAAGCATATGCTCTTAGTTACAAACTTCTGCATGTGCTCCTGTGTTTCTCAACCCCTGATTTTATTCTACTGGTACTGTGTATCACAGCGTCCTGTTTCGAGAGCCTCATTGACTAATGAAGAAGGCTCCTTAAACACCTGGGTAACAGCAGCTGGTTCTTTCTGGTAAGCAAGTAGACTTTGTAAGGGCTCACTGTGGGAAGAGAAAGCCATATTGCAAGAGATCTTGCTCCCCCCAAGATGGAGCATTCTCTTAAAAGCTGTTCTCCGGAACATTCTATAATAGTAGCTGGAAGTTGCATTTATGCCTTGGTTTGTCAATGAACAAGTAAGGGTCCACTGTATGCTGAAGAGTGGAGGACCAAGAGAATAGTACTACAAAGGGCGAGATGCAGGAGATAAGAAATGCTATGGTCAGGGTGGCAGGAATGAGGAGCACCTACCAGAACTCTGTCTTCACAGTAGGGGGCGGGGTCAGAGCCCCAGGGTATCTGAAACCCTGCAAAAGCCTCCATCTTTCTACTTCTAGTGCCACTTGATAACAGGTTCCCTTCTTTTAGGGAGAATATGACAAGACTGGGCATGTGGCCTTCATGCTGCCATCAAAGGATCACAGCAGAGGCAGCGCCTCATCAGAATTGTATTTTTTTTTTAATGGCCAGAAGCAGAGAATCGCCTCATCAGAATTGTATTTTTTTTTTAATGGCCAGAAGCAGAGAATACGGGCAGCTCAGCAAGTGGGCGGAGATGGTCCTCAGTGCGATGATCCAACTGAGGAGAGAGGGCCAGGGGCCAGGTTGGTGCAACAGAGGTAGAGGCAGACAAGTGAGCGCATTCACAGGCGGCCTGTGTGGGCGTGATGAGATGATGGGAAGGGGTTGAGCTTCTCAGCAGCTCACTGTTGTTATTCAAAAATACGCCATTTCCAAAATGTCACCCCCACACCTGGCCTTAGTAGCCCTCCCCCATGCTGCCTTTTCTCGGATCCAGGTCCTCTAGGGACTCTTTAAATGTGTTGGGCCTCACGTCTCTGCTATGACTACCCTCCCTCCCCACCCCACCCCTGCCTCTATCTCTTCAATCTCCCATGTCTGCTCTGACCACCTCCTTAACACCCACCTCTCCTCTCACCACGTCCTTATCCCCCACTTCATCTCTGACCAGTTCTTTATCCTCATCTCTGCCTTGACCCCGTCCTCATCTCCCGTTTATGCTATGAGCACGTTTTCACCTCATCTCTACCCTGACCACCTCCTTAGCACCCACTTCTGTACTGTCTATCTTGTCAACACCCATATCACTTCTGACCACCTCCTCAACACCTACCACTCACCGGGGCCTCTCTTCCTGTATCACTCAGCACAGGAATCCCCTCCTTAGGTGGAAAACCTAAGCCTTCCAGATGACCGTGCCCTAAACAGACATGACTGCAAATGAGTTGGAAAACACACCAGCCCCATACTTACTTGGGGTCCAAGGCAGCTTGGTTGTGATCATACATTAATGAAATCCCTTTTCTGTTCAATATCATTGTGATATCTGTCATGCAGTCTAAAATCCCATTCTTTTACCATTGTCACATAGTATAGGTCACATGTTTAACTAAGCCTGCTTACTACAAAGTTCAAGAGCAAATACCAGGCTTTGCACTTCAGATGTGCTGTGTTGCTTGTCTGATGCTACACTGGTGATAAATCTTGTACCTGAAGGGTAATTTGTTCAACATTCTTAACCCTCCTTTCTCCTCTCCCTCCCTAGAACAGCCACTATCACACTTATTCTCCGAAAGAGCCTCTGTCTCTCCATCCAACACAACTGTCAAGACTGCCCCTGCATCAGTGCTCAGTGAAACCCCATCACCCCATTGCTCAGATCCCTTCAGGTACCATCATAAGGAAAAGTTTTTTTCTTAGTAAAAGTTCATGGCTACAGTTCTCCCTCCCTGGGTCACACATTAACCGGTCCCAACTTACCTACCCAAAGAAAGAATGGCGACTGCCACGTAAGTGCATGTTAACTAAGCCTGCTTCTCTACCATACAAGACCTCCCCTTTCCTCAAATACCTTAAAAGAAGACATCGTGCTTTGTCTAGGTGTGTGACTGGGACTGTTTCCAAGTCCCCACGATGTTGTTGTTTGTGTTAACAAATGTCTGATGATGCCACCCAGAGCCAGTCTCCAGCCTCCGTCCTCTTGTCTGTCTGTCTGTCTCTCTTTCTCTTCCTTAGAATACTAAGTGTGACTAGTTCCCCCACCTCTGTGAACTGACACTGGATGAGCATGTAGAGAGGTGCGTTAGATACCAAGAAAGCATCTTAGGATAAACTTCTAGATGCCCAGAGCATCCCGTGCTCAGCAAGAGAATCCAGGAGGAACCACGTGCTTGAGGGAAGGGAAATACAATACAGACAGAAAGGTGAGATGGACTGAGCACAACTGGCATGGACAAAAGAAGATGCTGAGCCTGGTTTGGGGTTATGGTGGTGGCACAGGGGAACTCTAGTGGAGGCGAGCTAGGGAAAGTGTGAGAAATGGACGGGTCTCTTCAGAGGTCTGCAAACTAATTTGAGTCAGGTCCTGGGGCCTGCTGGAAGGTTCTGAATGTTCTCTTCTAATTCTCAGAGAAGCTGTCCTGTGGCTGAGGCAAAGAAGACAACTTGTATAGCACTGGATTCTGAGAAGCTGAGTGCTCAAGGATGTGAACTCAGAGGCACAGCTAGACCCCAGCATTAATGTCCAAGACCACTCTCCTGAGGTCCCAACCATGACCCCAAACAGCTGTGCACAAGGAAGGCAAGAACATGCAGAAGTCACTGCCAGCTCTCAGGACTCAGACCTGTCTTCCTTCCTCCTTCCATCTGGAGGCCAAGGGTCATTTAAACATGGTCACACACAGAGAAGATGACAGGATAGGGAGCTGTCCTTAGCAGGCATCTAAGGTCCAACCAGCACCTATTGTCTCACAGGCATGGCTTAAAGGCTCTAAGGAAAACAAGCCTCATCCCCCCCGCCCCAAGACTGCTGAGGGGAGAAGTGGGGCTCTGAGATCCACCCTTCATGGACGCAGCCTCCCTGTAGGCCTTAGTAACACCCATATATACCATCTCCTATCAGGGATGAACGTACTAAATGTGTCCTTGCTTTTGGCCTCTTCCTTTACATTTTCCCCTGGTCCATATGTTTTACTATCTAAATTTTACTAGGGCTGTGGTTATTTTACAACTATGTACCCATTTAAATGTTATAATCTTTTATTATGGTTGTATTCATGGATAAATAAATCCCAGGCTCTTGAAATTTTATCTACTGGAAGCTTCTGTTTTGGCCTCCAAATGATCATGATCTCTAGCTAAAATAATTGTGTCACCATCTCTGAAAGATAAAGCTTTCTAAAGTGTCAGACCCTGAACAGGTGAAGATGAATGCCTACATAACTCACATTCTTTCTGTTCTGTGGTATTTTTAAATGCTTTTAAATTAGTTGATTTATAATACTGAAGCTATTCTAGAAATTGAGTACATTTAGCTTTCTCATAAAAATCAACAGAACTGGGGCTGGAGAGTTGTCCCTGCCCCTCAAAGCACCTCCTGCTCTTGTAGTGAGTGGCAAGTTCAGTTCCCAATGTTGAAAATGGGCAGCTCATAACCACCTCCAACTCACTTCAGTGGATCAGACACCTTCCTCTGACCTTCATGAGTACTTTCACACACAAACACATGCAATCGCACAAGCATGTGCATGCGCAAACGAACGCATGTGTACGGGTGCACGCGCGCACATGCACACACACACATACCCCACTACTGACCAATTTCAAATATGAAATTGATGCTAAACATTATTTGGTCATGGAGTATACTATACTTTTAGGTGTGTGTGTGGTGTATACATATGTATGCATTTCTGTTTGTGTACAGGTGTGAGTACACAGAGAGTCCAGAAGTGTGTTTCTCTATAGGTATTCCCACCTTAGTTTTGAGATGGGGGTCTCTCACTGTACCTGATTATCACTGATTTGGCTAGATGGGCTGGCCAGTGAGCTTCAGGGATGTGCCTGACTCTTCCCCACCACCAAGCACCTGTGAATAGATGTGTATTGCCACACCCAGTGATTACATGGATGCTGAGAATCCAAGCTCAGGTCTTCACGCTTGCACAACAAGCTCTTTACTCATTGGGCCATCTCCCCAGCCCTAGGTATATGGTCAAAGTTGTAATGTTTAAAGTCATCTTTAAATTACACTGCCACTATACAATTCATAGTTTACTTTTTTCAATACATAGTTTCCTGCTTATGAAAACTTCAAAGGCTCTTGACCAGTGTTTTCCTCCTAAATAAATGAAAAGTTGATAATCTTAACAAAAGCATTCCATTCACTTTAAAGATGCATTGTTTCTATATTGTCCAACATTTGACCGAGAAGCATTTGAAATACAGGGTAGATGATGGCCAGGTGGAAAAATTTCAAGCCTGACAGGTTTTGGGTGGAGAGATAAGGAAGATTCAGTGGCCGAGAATGGTACGCCAGGAAGTCTCATTCGGCTGGGTAAAAAGCCAATGCAGAGGAGCAGCCCACCCACAACTTCAAGAGCTGGGTGAGCACCAGGAATTACTTGTCTATATTCTTGTCCTTTACTTTGGCTAGCTAAGGTTCTGTGTTGCCAGATTCATCCAGAGCAAGAGGGTCTACAAAGATGGCTCGGTGGGTAGAGTGCTTGTTGTACAAGCACAAGGACCCGAGTTCAAGTCCCAACACCCATGTATAACGTCATTAAAGACATCCCAGTTGCTGGTGAGTCTTTTGGTTAGCAGCCCTACTGAACCAAGGGTGTTTGTTAGGGTAATCATTCTATCTTTGTGTGTTCCTCTGGCTGCTTCCCACTTTATACCAGAGGCATCTGGGTCAGATAGTGTTTCCAGTGAGCTGCCTGTTGGTCCCTTGGCTCTATAGAATAATAATTATGGCTAAGTAAAGAGAAACTCCTCCAGACCTTGGGTACCTAAGCCTCAGAAGCCATACTGGTAGATGCAGATGGTAGACTGGTAGAAACTTCTTCCAAGATTTAGAAGCCAGAGACTTAGGGCTGTAGGCACTTGGGTCGGATGTTTGCTGTGTTGACCTTTTAACAAGCAGCTTACACTTGGCAGATGCTCTAACTCTAGGCATCCAGGGGTATTGCCTTTTAGCAGCAGGTTCCAAGGAGGTCACTGCTATGGGATCTTGGTTTCCTGAGCAAGGCTGTCCACTGTAGGCTTTGCACTGACCTATTCTCTCCCTGCCCTGACCACCCCCACTATGTCCTGGCTTGCTTGCCCTATACTTGGTGAATGGTCCTCCCTTCCCTTGCTCTGTCTGTCCCAGATAGGGCAACGGCCTCTCTCCTAAGCTGCTTTCTAGCTTGTGTTGATTTGACTTATTTTCCTCCCTCATAGGCTTGGTGTTTGACTACTTAGCTCTCAGCTCCTAGAACTGTTTGAGAAGGGTTAAGAACTGTGGCTTTGTTGGAGGAGGTATTCACTACAGGCAGACTTGGAGGCTACAAAAGACTCTATTCCTTTCTCTGCCTCCTACTTGTGCATCAAAATATGAACTTTCAGCTGTTGTTGCCACCATGGCTTTGATCCTCCACTGTGGGCTCTAACCGTCTTGGAACTGTAAGCCCAAATAAATGTTGTTTTTTTAAGTTGCCTTGGTCATGGTATTTAATTTAAATTTAAAAGTCACTAAGACATATCTCTTTTTCTGAAAACAGTAGAAAGGCTTGCATGAGACCTGGGGGAGTTGGCCGAGGCCCCCCCCTTTTTTTTTTTTTTTGCTACAGAAACAATATTATATACTTCCTGTTCTATGGCTCCCCACCGCCATGAGCCAAGTCAATGACAAAGCTCTTCAGGGACTGAGCAGGGATGGGGATCCGTGCTTTTGCATCTTTTCTGCCGCTCTGGGAATTTTCCACTGAGCAGCTAGCTGCCTACCTCCCGGCCTCATGGTGTGTGAAGGGAAGGGAGAGACAAAGGGATACAGAGGGCTCTCCCTGGAACTCTTCCTTCCCCGAGATACTAGAGACTCCCTTCACTTCCCTACCTGCACTCGCTTGTGCTTGTCAACTTGATACAAGCTGGAGTTATCTGGGAAGCGAGAGCAACAAGGAATTGCCTCTCTCAGACTGGCCTGTAAGCAAGTCTATAGGGCAGTTTCTTCATTGATGTAGGAGAGGCCCAGCCCCTGTGTTGGCAGTGCCACCCCTGGGAAGGTGGTCCCGAGTTTTATAAGAAAGCAGACTGAGAAAGCCAAGAGAAAAGACCTGTGAGGCCTTTGCTTCTGTTTCTGCCCTGAGTTTCTGCCTTGACTTCTCTCAGTGATGGACTGCAACATGAAAGTTTAAGCCAGGGAGACCCTCCCTTCCCAGGTTTCTTTTGGTAATTGTATTTACTGAAGCAATGGAGAGAAAAGCAGAAATCATCCAAGTTGCCAGACAAGTCCTAATGTCAACCTTTATCTCATTTCTTGTTTTGAGATTGTGTGTGTGTGTGTGTGTATATGTGCATGTATGTGTGTGAGTGTGCATGTGTGTGTGCACACATGCATGCATGTACACGTGCACGTACACCCACATGTGCGTGCCTGCTAAAGATTCACTGGCATCTAAAATCTCATTGCAGTGTGCTGTATCCAGAAAGAAGGGGTGGGGCCACTGTACACACTGAAGGCAGGAGAGCTTGGCTCAGTTTTATAAACTGCGTTTCCATGGTTGTGACTCACAGCTCAGGTGAAGGAAAAAAGTATAATCCGGCTCAGCATTGGAAAAGACACAGTGTGATCCCATCCGAGGTCAAGTTGACTTCAAAGAGTAGTAAGCTGAGAAGGCCCTCGGTGGTCCAGGGAGATTTGATGGAGAATCCCTTATCCAGGCCTCTGCCAGCTCCAATATTCTACAGTCTTCACAGTCCAGCCAGGCTTTCAGATCTCAGCAGGACCTGCCTGCCAGAGATTGGCTTGAAGGTCCGTCATGGGGCCTCTGTTTGCTTTTAAGCTTCCCTGAGAGGGACCTTAGGCTGCTCTTTGCTCCAGCACAGAACTGCAGGCCTCTTTTCAGACCTCTGAAGCCTTCTAGACTATGGCAGAGCATGGGTTGGGGGTAGCATCCCTGCTGGAATGGATTCCCTCCCACCTTACTGATAGTCTTGTTTCTTTCTCAGGAAAGGCTTGGCCAGTCTGCATCAAGATGCTGGTGGCTTGAAGACCAGATCAAGAAGGCCACCATGGTAGACTTTGCCAAAGAAAGAAACTAGAGACCGAGGGTCACATTGAAAGGATGCTAAACAACTTCCTGCCTCAGAGCTCAACCTGGGTACAGCTACCTCTGTTAATAAATAACTCACCTGTGTTTTAGGAAGTGCCTCCTGGCTCCTCCACCCTGCTTCCACCTTCCCAAATTGTTCTAATTCCTGGAAGCTCATTGGTCCTACAGTCTCATTCATGGTTGCTTTGACTTCCTTTCTGAAAATTCAGATTTCAGAGAGATGCCTCAAAAACAGGTGAAACAGAGAATAACTTTTACATCAAAACAAGGACGTTTCTAGAGAAGAGTATCAGAGAGAGCGGCCTGGTGCTTGCTCAGGGCAGAATTCTTTTTTTAAAATCATTTTTTATTGATTATGTTATTTATTTACTTTACATACTAATCAAAGCTTACCCCACCTCTCCTCTCCTTTCAGTCCCCCTCTCTCACTTCCCCTCCCCTTATCCTCACCCCCTCCCTTTTTTCTCAGAAAAGGGGAGGCCTCCTATTGGATATCAACTAGCCTTGGAATATCAAGTCACTGTAAGACTAGGTTCACCCTCCTCTATTGATGCTAAACACAACCCAGTTAGGGGAAAGGGATCCAAAGGCAGACGACACAATCAGAGACAGTCCCTCTCCTTGCTCTTAGTACTCCCACATGAAGACCCAGCTGCACAACTACTACGTATATGCAGAAGGCCTGGGTCCATCCCATGAATTCTCTCTGGTTGGTAGTTCAGTCTCTATGAACCCCTATGTGCCCAAGTTAGTTGATTCTATAGTTGGTGTGTGTGTGTGTGTGTGTGTGTGTGTGTGTGTGTGTGTGTCCTTGACCCCGCTGGCTCCTTCAGTCCGTCTTCCCACTCTTCCACAGGATTCTCCAAGCTCCATTTAACGTTCAGCTGTGGGTCTCTGTATCAGTTTCCTTCGGTTGCTGAGTGAAGCCTCTCAGATGACAGTTATGCTAGGCTCCTGTCCTCAAGTATAGCAGAGTATCTGTGTTCCCACACTGCCTGCTCCAAGCTGCCCATCAGCTGCCATGTGGGGCAGCCGCCAACTGGAAAGACCTTTCAGTTTGTGCCCCAGCCCTGCCTTTGAATGGCACAGACAACCTGCTTTGGAAGGCTTTGAAAAGAGGTACCTATCTGCCTTTTACACTTTCTGCAAAGGTTTTCCTTGGGTTCTATGAAAGCCGTGTTAGAGACTCCCCCAGTTCAGTCTAAAGAATAAAAGCACCTGCAAGATCAACCACTTCTTCCCTGTTCATGAGGACACTTTGGGAAGAAGGCAGGAACATTCAGGTAGAAAGCAGTACAGTCCTATGCTGGCTGAGGTGTGACATCGGGGTTCGTGCCACCTCTAACTGGTGGCAGACGGAGAACTGGAGGAACTGTAAGTGCCAGGCAGCATGGTGACAATTGCATAGGCTGCATGGAAACTGTCTACGAAAAGGTGGTTTCTTGAGAGAGATGTCATCATTGAAAGAAAGACACCTACCAAAGGTGAAGTTCACTTCATGTTAGAGCAAACAGCTTCCTTTGCCTTCTCAGCCAAGTGTGTAGAAAAGCAGAATTTCTCTGTGGCCTCAGAACGAGTTGCCAACGCTACTGGGGGAAAGTGAAATTTCAAGGGTGTGATGTCTCTGGTCCTTGACATTAAGATCTACAGACATCTTTTTCTGAGAATTCCTCCAGGGAGGGCCATCCATGCCCAGCATTCTGCCACCAACACCTAGAATGGCAGGGACTGTTCCCCCTGCTCTACAGGCAAGCGCCCGAGGTACCACACAAGAGAACTCTCTGGTGTGCAAAGCAGAGCCAGGCTAATTTAGAAGAATTCTGTTGAAAGCTCACAGAGGCAGAGGAAGCGTTGAAGATGCCTGAGGCTTCAGATCCAATGATCTTGGGAGCACAAACCCTGAAAGTGCAAGACGGCCTCAGGGAAATTGCCAGAAAAGGCAGGTAGATTGTCTTAGATGAGTCATGAGAACTTCCTTGGGATCCTGTGTTGGCGTACTTTTAACCAACTATTTTTATTTTGGGTTCTTTAGATCTCTCTCTCTCTCCCTACTCTACCCAATCCCTTCCAACACTGAAACACAATGCAGGGGAGAAAGAAGATTAGTCCGGAGAAGGGCATAGTTTCCCTTAGCTGCCTCCTGCAGTTTAAGTCACCCAGTTCCTTAGGGGTAAGTCCAATCTTTGTTTTGGGATATCTCTGACTTCTTCTTACACTGTATCAACAGCAATCAGGAGCAGCAATGGGTTGGGGTGGAGGGGTGAGGGGGGGCTGGGGATGGGAGGGTGGGGGAGGTGGGGGGGGGTTGAGGGGCAGGGAGGGAAGCCAGCAGCCTTCTCGTTTTCTCAGAGGCCCCTGTTTCTCTTTGGGGCTGGCTTTTATCCCTACTGACATAAAACCATGCCCCCTCCCCCCCAACAAAGTAGTTCAGAGCTGACAAACATCATATGTCCTCTCAGGAGGCAGTTATCAGCTGTGGACAAACTGGAGCAGCCCCCATATCCCACACCTGGCATTAAAACAAAAACATGTTTACATATAAACCAAAACTTCCACAATAATCCTGGGTAAGTTAGAACCATTCCACCAGAAAAATCGAGAAAGGAGCTGCCAAGTCCCCTCAGATCACAGCTACTTCAGAAAGCGGGAGAATAGTGCACAGTGAGCAGCACGGACGGCCCCAGCCAGTCCTTGCCTTGGGAATTGGTGGAGAGCGGGAAGGTAGAAACAACCCTGGGACTTTGTGCAGACGGCTTCTCCCGTGGTCACTAGACAGACAGGAGCTTAACCACTCCGTGACTTCAGTTCCTCACCTGAGAAGTGGAGCTTGGAAGACATGCTTTGCAGGCAGACTCATGGGTGAGCGGCTCCTGGTGTTTCTTTATCGGGGTGGCTTAAAAACAGCAACAAAACAAATAAACAAACAACCACCATTTACCCTAGATCCAGAGCTGGTGGCACAATTTGCAAAGTCCATACAGAGCAGAAGCACGGCGGGGTATCTTGTTCAGTAGTGGTTAGGAATTCCCAGACGTGCACAGCATTCACTCCTACAAGCCTAGCGCTGGGTGGGCAGAGGCAGGGAAAGCCAGGGCTAGGTGGACGAGGGCAAAAGGATCCTCACAGCCTAGGCTATATCGTGAGTTTTTAGGCCAGCATGAGCTAACTGTGTCTCAAAAACAAACAGGACATTCTAGTGGGACTCTAGATGAGAGAATCATGGGAGAATGGCAAAGTAGAAGGATCCAGAGGGTCCTAGAAGCCTACAAGTAGAACATTATGATAGGCAGATTTGGGCCCAGGGGTCCCGCTCAAACTAAGGCACTAGCCAAGGACAATACAGGCGGTAAACCTTAAACCCCTACCCAGATCTAGACAATGGACAGAACACTCTCCACAGTAGAGTGGAGAGTGGGATATTACTTTCTCACATACTCTGGTGCCTCACCTTTGACCATGTCCCCTGGAGGGGGAGGCCTGGTGGCACTCAGAGGAAGGACAGCAGGTTACCAAGAAGAGACTTGATACCCTATGAACATATACAGGGGGAGGTAATCCCCCTCAGGAACAGTCATAGGGGAGGGGAATAAGGGGAAAATGGGAGGGAGGGAAGAATGGGAGGATACAAGGGATGGGATAACCATTGAGATGTAACCATTGAGATGTAAGAATAAATTAAAAAAGGAGAAAAAAAGTTAAAAAAAAAACAAACGAACACAAACCAACAAACAAATGCAGACAGTAACAGCAGAGAGTTACACTCAGTTGTGGAGCCCTTTCAAGACCTCATTCCCATGGGACTGTGTGCATCCGATGTCCCCAGAGCCAGCCCTGCCAGGGTCACCCAATAAGCCCAGTCAGCCTTCATCCAGACATGGCTGGTCTCCTTGGGAACCTGAGCCTTTCTGTTTCTACAACAAGGACACTTCCCTGTGAGACTCATTCTCATTCTAAAGAACACTAGTAGAAGTGACTGGCTTCTCTAAGGAGCAGGTGAGTAAATGCACACAGAGGAGAGGTAGATGGAAGCTGTCACACGGGTAGGTGCTGGATGGCTCAGTAAGCAGGGTCAGCCAGGTGTCCTAGAAGCTCTCAGGCCTGGGAATCTGGGGGGGAAAAATCTTGTAGGTGCAGGGCCACTAGCAAGTGATAGGAAGAGAGCCAGGTAGAACAAAGGAGCTCAGCCCTTGCCATTTTGAAGTGGCACGCTTTATTAAGAAATGACTGGCAAGAGAAAGCCACAGGACTCTAAATGTCAGCAGGAGCCCTGAGTCTTTGCCCGTCATTGTCCGTGAAAAGGTCCCTCTCAGAGAAGGCAGCCAGCACAGACAGAGTCCTGGCCTGAGTGATAGCCTGGCTGGCTCTGAGCTCCTGGCTGGGTATCTGTGCAGGAACAGACAGTCTCCTGTCCAAGAATATCATACTGCTCCGAGCAAGAGCACTACCCCGCTCCGTACCCGACACCAAATCCAAGACCTCTGCCAGGTTTTTCTCTTTATCATGGTTCTGCTGCCCAGACTGCATTTTTGTGGATGTGGATGATTTGAGACAACTATGAGTCAGAGGAAAACCCAGCTCTTCCTTCCTTCTGGAACAGCCTGTCAGGTCCTCCAGGAGGCAGCAATATCAGGGGCTTGTGTGTTCCAGCTCAGTGGGGCTTCCCAGGCTCAGCTCTATGGTGGGTCAGTTGTTGGTCGGCCCGGCAGCACCAGAATCTGTCCAACCAAGGACAATGCATGCAGTAAACCTAGACCCCCTATTCAGATCGAACCAATGGATAGTGCATTCTCCACGGTTGTGGGGAGAGCGGGGGTGGGGTGGGGTGGGGGGGTGGGGAGGACTGACTCTGACATCAACTCTGGTGCCCCCTATTTGATCACTGAGCCCTGGTGACACTCAGTGGAAGGGGAAGTAGGCTATCTAGATGAGACCTGATAGACTGTGATCATATATATGGTGGGGGAGGAGGTCCCTTTCTGTCACAGGTCTAGCGGGAGGCAATAGAGTGAAAGAGGGAGGGAGGAGGAACGGGAAGATACAAGTGAGGGGATAACAATTGGGATGTAATCTGAATAAATTATTTTTTTAAAAGAATCTGTTTGCCAGGTCTGTGGCCAATGGGATTCCCTTTGAGCTTTCTATACTGCAATGGGCTTCATGTCTAGCCTGCTATGCTCCTGCTTTTGGACAGTGTGTGTGTGTGTGTGTGTGTGTGTGTGTGTGTGTGTGTGTGTGTGTGTGTGTGTGGTGTGAGCCTGAAGTCAAGATCAGGTGTCTTTCCTCTAGCTTTCCACCTTAACCTTTGAGCTAGGGTCTGTCATGGCACTGCCTCGTTTTATGTCAACTTGACACAAGCTGAAGTCTGAGAGGAGGGACCCTCCCTTAAAAATATGCCTCTGTGAGCCTGAGCTGTAGGCAAGCCTGTAGAGCATTTTCTTAATTACTGATTGATAAAGGAGGGCCAGCCCATTGTGGGTGGTGCCATTCCTGGGCTGATGGGTCCTGGGTTTTATAAGAGAGCAGGTTGAGCAAGTCAGTAAGCAGCACTTCTCCATGGCTGTGGCACCAGTTCCTGCCTCTAGGTTCCTGCTTTGTTTGGGTTCCTGTCCTGACGCCCTTTGATGAACAGTGATATGAAAGCATAAGCCAAATAAACCCTTTCCTCCCCAACTAGTTTTTTTTTGTTTGTTTGTTTGGTTTTTTTTTTTTTTTTTTTTTTTTTTTTTTTTTTTTTTTTGCTCATGGTGTTTCATCATAGCAATAGAAACCCTAACTAAGACAATCATTGAGTTTACTATTTTGGCTAACGTAGCTGACCAGCAAGTGTCCAGGATCTGCCTATCTCCCCTCCTCCAGTCCTATGGTAACAGGCAGAGGATGCTATGCCTGACTTTTACCTGGACACTAAGAATCTGAACTCAGGGCTTCATGCTTCCATAGCCAGCTCTTTACCCTCCGAGCCGTTTCCCCAGCCCTCTCATAACCCCTTTTTCACTGAGCAGAAATATAATAGTAAATTAAAAAGAAATCTAAAAAGTAGTATTGTGTACCTGTTCAAATCTAAAGAAAAGTAGATGCCACTGTTCTGACTTTGAAGGAAATTAGAAACCAAGCCCCTGGGCCCCAATATCAGCCTGTAATGTGCTGCCAAAGAGAAGATAACTCAAGAAAAAGCCAGCTACAGAATTTCCTAGAACTCAACAGCCTACTAGATGTTTTCCTGCTTGAGCTACTTCTTCCATACTGCTGGTCTCACCTGAGAGCTCTAGCCCACCCTCACCTATACCATACTATTGAGTTTGTGATGTTAACACCCCACACCTTCCCTCACAGTGACTACCCGTGTGGGCATCTACTCCCAACATCTTCAGAACAGAATGAGACCTGGACCATGGTTTGTCTAGCTATATATCCCTAAGCAGTGCTGCATCTATGATAAAAAGACTTGGAGAAACACTCCCTACAGACTTATTAAACTTTTTATCTATCCATGAATTCACCCCTCAATCATGACTAATCTTTCATGACAAACTTTTGCCCACTATCCTAGTTTGCTTTGTATCTTAGTGTTGCTGTGATAAAAACCATGACCAAAAGAAACCTGGGGAGGAAGAGTTTATTTTATTTCATATCTTACAGTCTACCATGAAGGGAAATCAGAGCAGGAATTTAGGGAAGAAAGTTGGAGACACGAATTGAAGTAGAGATGATGGAGAAACACTGGCTGGCCGCTCATGCTTTACTCAGCTTGCCTTTTTAAACTGCTCAGGACCACACTTGCCCAGATGGGTGCTACCCACAGTGGGTGGGGCCCTCTCATCACTCATTAATCAATAATTAGAAAAGGCTCCCTAGATTTGCCTGCAGGCTATTCTGATGGAGGTATTTCCTCTCAATTGCCTCTTCCCAAATGACCTTAGTTGTTCCAAGCTGACAAAAATTAGTAAGTACATCCACAAACACTTTTGTAACCAAGCATTTAATCTGACTGAACCTTACTACCAAGTTTGGGAAAATAAGAAATATTACTCCTTTGAATGACCTTGGTACTCTCAACCATTTAGCCTTGGACAGGGTTGGGTTTCACAAAGAGGAGCAAGGTTGCCTAAGAACCAGGGCTGTGAACTTGGTAGGAACAAAACTGTCTGGTGCTATTAGATTGAAATTGAAACATGGCTGGAAGACACCAGAGTGATTTTTGGGGGGTGGTTTTCAGATAATGGGACTCTGAATGCCGCACTCAATTGTTTGAGCAATCAAAGAAGTGCTGGATACAGGAGGAGATCCCAAAGGAGACGGTTCTGAAGGGAACGAGGCTTTCTATACCAAACTAGTTGAAGGTTATATTAAAAATTACATCATCCTCCCCCTGTAATTGGATCTCATGTAATCCAGATGCTCACACTTGCAGTTCTTTGAGAACATGATGCAGCCAGATGTGGTGGTACACACAGGTAATCCCACCGAATGTAGGAGAATAACCTTATCATGAGTTTGAAGCCAGCCTATGCTACATAGTAAGTTCTAAAGACATTCTAATAGAAACCTTGACGACTTCTGATTTCTATAATGAGGTGGAAATTACACACACACACACACACACACACACACACACACACACACACACACACACACACCACATGCATGCACTGCTTAGGGGCACAAGGGTTACAAAGGCTTTCCATCCTAAGCTGGATTCCTGGGAGAAGGAGTCATTTCTGTGGGGATCATGCAGACCATCCTGGAAACAGCATAACAAAACAAGAAGTTCCTGACTCACATCACTTGTAACTCTTGACATTCTCAACTCTATTTTCAGGTTGGAGGACTAACTTGTGATTTGGACAGCTGCTGCCGTACCCCTTCTAAGCAGCACTTCACAGCTCAAGGTCAGCTTTACCTTTTAAAGCCTCTTCCGTGAGATTTAGCTTTCTGGAGTGTTTCTAACTTGGCAGTCTCATTCACAATAGACTCCCTGTCCACGAAGCAGAGCAAACCAAGAAGCAGCGTTTCTCCTCTTCACCTGTGTTCCATGTGGTATTTGTCAGGGAATCATCTCCAGTGGAAGAAATCCAAATGCAATGCACGATGGTCCCTGTTCATCTTTTGATCATCTCTTCAGTTTCATCTCTCCGGCTGAACATGCATGCTCACTTGTTTTCTCAACTCCATTCATTTCTCTACTCTCACACAGTTCAAGAACACAGCCTAGGGAATGGTGCTGCCCACAGTGGGCTGGGCCTTCCTACATCAATTAAGGTGATCAAGATAATCCCCAACAGACATGCCAAAGGCCAAACTGAGGTAAACAAGCCCTCATTGAAACTCTCTTCCCAAGTGATTCTAAGTTGTGCCAAGCCTACAAGTTAACCATTACAGGCTGTGTTTGGTTCTATCATTGTTTTGTTGTAATGCAAAGACCACACCAGGACTATGATATAAGAACCAGGGTACTGGGAGCTAGTTGAAGCCTGATGCTGCATTCTTTCTGACAACTTCTTCTGCATAACAAGAGGGCTCTCTGCTACCCAGAGAGAACTTAGGCACAGGAAGTTTAACTGTTCGTCTAAAGAAGGAGCTTTTCTCATTCCCCGAAGGAGCTTTTCTCATTCCTAGAAGGTTCTAGGAGTTTCTTTCCTCCTTCTCACACCCCAAGGAATTTCTGACGCTTATGCTTATTTAGGGCTTAGCATTGTGCTGTTGAGTTGGAAGGGGTTGAACAGGAACATAGGGAGCTATAGGAAGGGCATGTGGGGAGATGTGTGGGAAACAGAGTCTGGGAGAAATATAGATAGAAGAGGAGGAGGCTTTGAGGGAAGTTGCCCCACACCGCAGATGCTGACCACAGACACAGAATATTTGGATTAGTTTAAATTGACTTGCTGGTGAGTGAGCTGCTATTAGACCCTCTGAGATTCAGCTTTCTGAATTTTGGCTTCAGCGGAATTCCATGGGAAACATCCAATGTCCTTGCCTCCCTGACCCTTCACTCCCATGCTCCATCTGTCTTCTCATCCTGTGGTCATTGTCTCCAGCCTGGCTTTGTTGTCTTCCCTGGCACTTGGTTCAGATGCCCTTCCCGGGCCATCTGCATGAGAGCAGTCTTCTTACAGCTGCCTCTGCTGCTGTGTCAGCTGCCTCTATCCACCTGCTCAACACCCACCAGGGACCTCGCAAACGCCCTGCTCTCAGCTTGACCATTTGGTGGTTTAAGACTATGTAGGCACCTTATCACATCAAATCACAAAGAAAGTCTCCAGCTTAGGGGCATGCTGGGGCACATGCCTGTAATCCCAGCAATGGGCAGCTAAAGATAAGAGGTGCGTACATTCAAGGCTAGCCTGGGCAACATAGTTAGAGCATATAAAGAGAAAGAAAACAGAAGGACAGAGAGAGTCTGGAGTTGGGAAGACAGGAAGTGGGGAGGGAGAAGGAGGGAGGATGGAGGAAGAGAGGGAGGGAGGGAAGGAGAGAGAGAGAGAGAGAGAGAGAGAGAGAGAGAGATTTTCTCATTTTGGCAACAAAGGCCTTCTCGCTGGGCATGTCCAGTTTTGCAGTCTCATCCCACCCCTCCTCTTTGCCAGGTATCATTGTGCAGATCCCTTTTATTCCTGAACAATACTAAGCTGTTCTCTATTGGAGCAGGGGTGGGGTGGGGGATGCGGTGGGGTGGGGGGTGGGGTGGGGTGGAATAGGAAGGGGGCGGCTGTTCCTAAGCTACCATGTGGTTTGAATTGCCTTCTTCCTACAGTTGTCTCCTCCCTGCACCGTGCCTAGGGGATAGGACACATCCTATAGTGTGTCCTGTGACCCAGGAGTGCATTGGAAGTCCAGGCTTCCCCTTTTCCCTCCTCTCTCAAGCACCCTGGTTTATCCACTAGAATATCTGAGAGACCTTAGTCCAGTGTGTTCAAAACTGAACTTTGACCTTCTGCACACACACCCCGGCCTTGCCTTCCCACTGTCAATAAACCACCCAGACGCTCAAGCAGAAAGCCTACAAGCATCCCATTCCCTCACCTCATGAGTCACCAAGACTTGGGCTTTTGACTGCAGAACACACCTCAGCAGGACCTGGAGTCCAAGCCAGTTCCTTTGACCCTTTTCCCAGTGTGTCCCTAGCCAGCATCCCTGCTATCCTTGGGGCCTTCTCCACTCCTCTGCCCCAGTCTTCCCCCACCCCACCCCCGCACCCCCCCTCCCGCAAACCACAAGTCAAATGAGTTTCACCCTCAGGGGCCCTTAGGGGTCACTTAGGTCCCAGCTCATGGACGAATCAGCAGTGCTCTGATAGATCTAATTTGTCTCTGTCTGTCTGTCTGTCTGTCTGTCTGTCTGTCTCTCTCTCTCTCTCTCTCTCAATGCCTCTTTCTCCACTCCTTCTTGCCTCTCAGCCTTCTTACATGATGGGCCTTATACTCAAACACTTTCCCCTCCCTGTTTGTGACCCTGACCCCTTAAGCACAGACTCCAGTTTTCTCTAAGTTTCTTAAATACCTCCCCAAAGCATAGTGCCCACTTTTTCAATGTTTTACAGCACTTTAGGATTATTTTTACATTTTAAAATTTGATATACATTATATCCAACCGCCTCTACATAATTGTAATATCCATAATGGCAGAGACCATATCTTCCCTGGTCTTTCCAAAGTAATCACATGATTCATGGCACATTCTTGTTAAACAAATGCCCGTGAACATCATTTCAACTTCCAGAACTTGTGTGTGTTCATTAGGGTAGGTCAAGATACAGTGACAGAGAGACCCACATCTGGATAACAGAGTTTACCCATGTACCCATCCGCATGGCCTTCCTGGGTAGTAGTCTTTTTGTTGGCCTTCCTTCCTTCCTTCCTTCCTTCCTTCCTTCCTTCCTTCCTCCCTCCCTCCCTCCCTCCCTCCCTTCCTTCCTTCCTTCCTTCCATTCTAGCGGTGACTTTAGGGGTGAGGAAGATGGCTCAATTGGTAAAGTGCTCGCCTTGAAAGTGTGAAGACCTGAGTTAAGGTTCTCAAGACTTATATAAAAAGTCACGTGCTTTAGGCTCTGATAAAGAACAGTATGAACCACAAGGCCCCTTGGGCTAGTAGAATGGACCTGAAGAGACCGTCGTTTTGGTCACTGCCTACCTAGAGGACTCAGAGCAAGTTACCGTGAGGGTCTCAGGGGTTGCAGGAGAGGGAGCAAAGAGCCTATGTCTGTGCTCCAGGAAACCTGGTCGCTGCCACACTATGGCTGGTCCTGACTTCTTTGAAGGTGACCGTTTTAATTTGTTGCCATGAATTCCTTCTCTCTCTGGATGTCCCTGCTCTAAATTCTGTGGTTAAAATTAATAACTATGTCATGAGTTGCAGTTCTTTCCCGCTCCTATATGCTTGAGCCCTCGTTTGATGTTACCTCCTCTTATTTTATAGCCATACCACCGTGCCAGGTTGGACTTCCTAATACCACTAATTGGAAGTGCCTATTGTACCTGGATGATAAGTAGAGAACCTGGCCCATCTGTTGGCAGAGAAAGCCAGTACAGTTTTTCTCACCGTTGTGTCTGCCCCTTGTACTTTGGGCTGCAGACAGCACCATCTGCTTCCAAAATCCACTAATACACAGTGGAGCAATGGGGTGATAACCTTCCTGGCCCAGATTCAGTCTCCCTCCCTCTCTCTCTCTCTCTCTCTCTCTCTCTCTCTCTCTCTCTCTCTCTTCTCACCATCCCCTGTTCTCCCCACCTCATCTGCAGTATATAGACTTGATCTAAAAGGCTGGCAGCCCCAAAGCTTGGCCAAGACAGCCCCAATTTCCTCCCACAAACAAAGACACATCCCTGACCCCAACCCCCAAAGCCACAGGTTCAGAGAGAATAGAGGTTGGAAAAGGACCCTGAACTTAACAAATATGAAGACATTTTTTGTTGCCTGGGAAACGACTCCCTTTGTGTCCTGGGATCAGCTCAGACATACTCTAAGAGATTTCCTCTCTGTGCCACTCACATTTGCCAGCATGCAGCATTATCAGGAAAACCCTGACATTAATAAAATGAGGATATGAGTCCGGTAAATCTGATTAAGCCTTTTGCGCGTTAACCATGCCTTCCTGACATCCACAGCAGCCCTGGAAGCACTAAGCGCACAAAGAGCTCAGCTATCAGTTAGCACCGGCTTCCCTTCCCCTGCGATTTGTGGGGTGTGAGGGGGCAGAGTTAAACCATCTGGTGTATATTTAGGACCAGGATGAACTCTGTGAAGTGAAACATCTGGTGAGCAGCCAGGCCAAAGGAGGGCTTGCCGAGAATTAAGCTGCGTCCATTCATTTAGCCAACTCACCTGCAAAGGACAGTTAAACCTGGGCGGGTCATTTGGAGGGAGAGTTCCTTTGCTGGCATTCTTTGCAGTAGCTGATTCATCCTTCAACAGAACGGGTTTTAGAACTGGGGATCACCATTCCCACTTAACCTAGAGTCACAGTTACCGCTGTCAGCACCCTGTTTTATGTAATAAAAGCTCTGTTAATGAGAACACGCGCTATCAGTAGTCCATTTCCCCAGATGGCTAACTACAGATGTGTCTGTCCTGGAAAACAAGCCTGTGCAGAATGGCTCAAACACCGGAGTTGGATCTCAGCTATCTGCACGTGCCGTGGACCATAATAGGAGAGGTTTTACCTCATGGGGGAGGGAGAGATTCAAAGGATCTAAAGTGAGGTGAAGAATGCTCAGAAGAAAAACATTAGCCCCAGCCATTGGTCAGGTCCTTTGGGGGCTTTGCTCTTTGGTGAAGAGAGGGCAGACATGATGCAAGGTGGCTCTCTAAAAGCTTTATTATGTAGCACAAGACACTTCAGTGCTACTGACTACTATATGGTGAGCAAAATAATACACAGCTACGAAGAGCCTGCTATGATGGCCCAGTGCTCAAATTGCTTACTGCACAAGCATAAAGATCTGGGTTTGGCTCCACAGCATCCACACAGATGTCAAGTATAGAGGCCCTTAAGCAAGGAGGAAGACAGGTGAAGTTACCAGGGCCTTGGTGGCCAGCAGCTTAGTGGAAGTGGTGGGGTCCAGGTTCAATAAGAGACCATGTCTCAAAAAACTAGGGTGGAAGACAATAGAAGAAAGCATCCAACATTGGCTTCTGGTCACATGGCTCACAGACACACACAAACACACATAGAGAGACACATCTACACAAATACACACACACACACAGACACACATGCACCACCACCACCACAAGACCCTACTTTGTATCAAGCATTGCGTTGAGTGTTGGGGGGCGGGCAACAAAGAGATCTGTGTTCTGGTTTGAGGTTTCAAAGGCTTCGTAATACATCTGGAGAGAAGCATGCCTAAAGACCATCAATGGCTCAGTGCAGTATGAAGTGCCAACAGGGTGACGCAGAAATGGTAAGGTCATCCTCCCATCTCTCATAGTCACGACAGGTGTCACTAATAGATAGTGTTATTCCCAGTCTGAACTGGAATATGGCTTCGGATATTTTCTCCACCTCGGTCTCCAGGCAACCATGATGGATAATGACAGCTGACATACACAAGGACACCCATGTGCCATTCTTGGGGTGGATTCCCAGTGTTTTAATGAGGAGGAGAGCCCTCTGTAGATCTAAAGGCCAGATAGCTCACTTCTGCTTAACTGAGCCAGAAGTGGCTGAGATGGCTGGCATCCATGAGAGCAACATTTCTGAATACAGAAGGTTTGTTGTGGTTTCTCTAGACAGACTCCGATTTCCTGGTGCTGTGCTGATGAAGTTTTGGGTGTGGCTGTCACCCTGTAAGAGGCAGGACTGCTTGGACCGTACCACTTTGTGATCTTGCCTGTTTGGGAGGGAGCATTCGAACTAGCTTGTCCAGCATTCTAGGCTTAAATATCCAATGTAGGAATCGAACCTACAGAGGAGGGATAAGGTGGCGTGTTTTGAGCTTATAAAACATATATGGTCCTGGGAAAGAGGAAGCTTATGCCCTACCTGGCCAGAGTGGAAAGTTACAACACCCAGGAGCTGACACACATGGCTTTTGGAAAAGAACAGGTCAGTCATTAACAAACATCTGGAGGTTTAAAACAGCAAACAAGATAGAAACACAGTGTTCCCTCACAGGGCCCGGGAGAAGAAAGGTCCACCTGGCCAGCAATGGTGAGTCACCAGACCATAACAGCACCTTTGACTCATCCCTTTGTTAGCTCTCTTTTGTGGCTGTGAGGAACCCTCATAGATACAGTGGTTAAGAACTCATCAGAAATTTGAGACACCTATCCTGGAGGTAAGGAGTTTGACATGAGGCCTTTGGGACTAAAGTTCAGGGGGAGTAAGGCTTATTGCTTTTTGGAGACTTCTTGGAGGACCATGGCTACTTGCTCTGTCCAGCTTACGGAGGTGCTGAAACCCTTAGCAGTGCTTTGGAATTTGTTGCCTTCTTGCCTCACTTTCCTGGAAAGGTATCATAAGAACCCTCTCAATGACAGTGGCTGGGAAAAGATGAAGCAAGTGGCTTGATGCTGATCTTGAGAATCATGCTGCTCCTGGAGCCAAGCTCTTGAGCGAGAAGAGACTGATTTGAATTCCAAAAACCTTCATTTGGAAAGTCAAAGGCTGAACTCTGAAAGATGAAGTCATAGAGTTAATTCATATAGAAAAGACCTGGCTGTGTCTGTCGAGAAGGGGATAGAACTTTGCTGGCTGGTTGTAAGACAAAGACCAGAGGGGCTAAGAATGAACTTAGGACTATGGATTCCCCGAGAGTTCTACAGGACAGATGCTGTGTTAAAGGTAAAACTTGGGAGCGAGGACAAGCAATGGGGCTGTAGGTCACCAGGAGGCTGGGAAGGTGTCCTCAACTCACTCTCCCTGGGCAAAGTAGGACTTGTAGCCTCTCCAGACCCTTGCCCTGTAGGTGCTGAGTCTCTGTACCCCAATGAAGCAAAGAGCATCTGAGACAATGGTACATCTCTTAAGATGGATGCAGATGTACCTGAATAGGAGCCAAAGGCTTGATATCTATGAGAAAAAAATTAGGCTTCAGAAGCAGCATAAATGCAAGATTCCCTGCATCTACCACATCCAAGGAGGCTGTGAAGGGCAAACGCAGTTCAAGTTGGGCCCCAGATCTGGTACAAAGTGACACAGAGGTCTTCTTTCTACCCTGGTATGGTGTCTGCTCTGCAACCCAAAGGAGCTGGAGACAGAGAGGGGAGGCTTTGAGGATTTCTTGAGTGGCTCTGTTTGGACCACACACATTTAGGGCAAGAAACAGCCAAGAGCTCCTTCACTAGGACTTGGGTGCAAGGGCTCTGGTGACTGACTCAGCATGTTTCAAACTGGTACAGCCCCCACTTGTTTTCAGGGGGACATTAACTCTTCAACAATTCCACTTGTTTTGAATGATATCCTATGTTCTAAATGTCTCTGATCATCTCTCAGAGGTGTTGGTTAATTTTTCTTTTATTGGTGAGCTGCGAAACTTATAAATGATATGTAACGATAATAAGGAGATGAACGTATCTTTGCAGGGGAGTTACGTTGTTTCCTGCACTGTCTGATAAGAGCCACATCATAGCTCACGAGGAAGACATCCATGCATCTTTACCATGTCCATTTCGCAGATGGTGATGCTGGTCTTTGTCCAGTAGCTTTCTCGACTGCTACCTCTTCATAGATCTGGGGAGCAATGGATAGAACAATCTCAGCCCTTAAGTCCCAGGAGGCTGGAAGTAGCAACACTAGTACTGTATGCAGTGATGTGATCTACCTCCAAGACCAAATGAGGGGAGGTGGGCCTGTGGGCCCCAGCAGGATGGATCGTTTCTGTTTGAAGTGACTCAGAGGTGACTTCTCATTGTTGAGAACTGAAGATGCGCACATGTAAACGTGAGGCATTTGAAAAGATGTCATGTGTTTGTTTTCTTCCGAGACTATCAAAAGAAGAGGAAAAAAAATACAAGAATACTCCCAAGAGTCTTCAGCAGGCGCTAGATAGAAAAGGTCTTGGGTCTCAGTGCTGGCTTCATTGATGTTCTCCAGCAGGGACCTGCCAGGTGTGTGCTCTGGCTGGCACTAGAGAGCTAAAGGAATGACTTAGCATGTCTGCAGACACCCCTCTCAAGTTCGCCCCTGCTTTTTGTTGTTGTCTGCAAGAAAGAAATCTAGACTCCTACCACCACGAACACACACACACACACACACGCACGCACGCGCACACACACACACACACACACACACACACACACACACCTCACCACCACCTCCATCACACCACACAGAACATCACACACACATCACACATACATTCTCTCTCTCTCTCTCTCTCTCTTTCTCTCTCTCTCTCTCTCTCTCTCTTTTTCCCTCTCCTGGCAAACAGTCTCTCAGGGAAATATCCCTTCTCAGTTGGCATTCCCATAGTCTCTGAGCTTTGTAGCAATTGTTAAAAAGACTAAGATTTCTGTTCATGGCTCTGCAATGTTCTTATTCAGCAGACCTGGGATTTTTGCTCAGAAATATTATCATCTTTTTTCCTATTTGCTGTTTTTTCATAATCATAAACTTAACTCTGTAATCCAGCTAAACTTGGAGGGGAATGAGGACAATATGGAACCCAAAGAACTTCAGTATAGAGCAGAGATTACAGGGTACTGTGAGCAGATGGGGTGGGGCCGCCCTCCTGAACTACAGAAGGAATGGTTTGGTGGGTAAAATGCCCACAAGTCAAAACACTTAGAGCTGTCCACAGTTGGAAATGGTGATCTTCTTGCTGGGCTTGTCATTCCTAGACCCAAAGCACTCCATGGCTTCCATGATGCTCATGCTTTCCTTCACTTTCCCAAAGACCACGTGCAGCCAGCCAGCCACTCAGTACTGGCAGTGCAGATTTAAAAAGGAACTGAGAACCATTTGTGTTTGGTCCAGCATTTGCCATGGACAAGATACCAGGACCTGTATGCTTCAGGATGAAGTTCTCATCCTCAAATCTCCCCCCATTGATGGACCTGCCACCAGTGCCATTATGGCGTGTGAAGTCACCACCCTGGCACACGAATCCTGGAATAGTTCTGTGAAAGAAGGACCCTTATATCCAAATTCTTTCTCCCAGTGCTCAGAGCATAAAAGTTTTCTGCTGTCTTTGGAACTTTGTCTGAAAACAGCTTGAAGGAGATGTGGTGGGGTTGACCATAGCTGCAGTGAGTAGCAACAGGGTACAGCGGCGTCTGCAAACCCAGAGAAATACTATTTCTTAAAATACCATTTGAGGTGGTTCTGAGTAAAGCCTTGCTTGGTTATCACAGGTTGGTCCGGGTCATCTACACTACAGCATTATTTATTCACTTTAAAGTGAGTTATCCCAGGACCTCAGCACCAAATCAGCCAGGCATCTCAGGAAACTTCTGTCTCTGGGGAGCTTTTGAATAATGTGATGCCTTGCCTTCCTTCTCAACACTAAAGTCATAATCCCTGTGGTGAGGCCCCAGCTTGTCAACTTTTAGAACTGCACTCGAAAACTCTAGAGCAGCTAAAGTTGAAGATGACTTAGTTAGTTGAAATCCTGACACCTTTGTGCAAATGCCTGAGGTCAGAGGTGTAGCTTCCCACTTCTTAATTACCCTGACGATGTCCTACGCCCTAGAAATTACATAGTATGAACCCCAAAATGAGTAAGGCTCATCTTACCAACTCCATTACATAGATAAAGGAGTGAGACTCCAAAAGGGCAAACATACTTCCCAAGATGCTACAGTTGCCAGAGAGGCCCCAACAGGTGGCTAGCACAGCTCTTAGGCTTGCCCATTGTACCACAAGCTCTGTAGTAACTAGAGTGGCTTTGTGGCTAAGTTTGAGCCCACCCAAGTAGAGATTATTTAATAATTGCTTTTTTGTAGCTTCAGAGGAAAGTTTATTATAGATTCATAGGTATGTGCTTAAGTGGGAGAGAGAGAGAGAGAGAGAGAGAGAGAGAGAGAGAGAGAGAGAGAGAGAGAGAGAGAGAGAGAGAGCGAGCCTTCAAGTCAGTCATAGAAGCCAGCCACATGGCTGAGAGACTTAGAGAAAGAGTAAGGAAGCCCCGAGTACCAGACGATACATGCTTAGGTCTGTCCAACATCTGAAAGGAAGAAGAGAAGAAAATGGGAAAGTTATGCTTCTCTGTATCAAGACTCAGAAAGAAAATCTGACCCACTAGAACCTCATGGAGACTCTGGGAATTCTGAGAAGGAAAAGTACACGATCTCATTAAAGATCTAATTTTTCCTCCTAGTTCTTTAGAATTGCTTGAGGTCCTCAGTGAGTATCTTGGTTTGACTTGAGTGAGGAGTGGGTACCAAGGGTGAAAATAAAGACCCGTGTAATCACATACTGTCCTAGAAGACAACCAAGATGGATGGATGTTATTTGATGTTCCTAATTTACATCTTGTTAAAACATGATGTGAGAAAGAAAAAAAAATCTTCAAAAACAAGCAGTTAAGTGAATCAAAGTTTGCAAGGAAAGGGATAAATGACTCAGGGAAAGATAGAGCAAAAACAAGATAACATAATATATATATTTAGGATCAGACTTTCTAATTTACTGCAATCTGTGATTCTCCAGATCTGACTACATTGGGTATAATTATTTCTGTCTAAATAATTTTGCAGACTTGCAGCATAATAACTCAGGATCACAAATAAGAATCGGCTCCGCTGAGCTCACAACACAGCAATGATTATGTTCTTGAGTCGGTAAAGCTCTTTACAGCTTGGTACAAAGTAATTATGTTTTTTTCCCTTGGTGTGAAGCATATTAACCTGTGGAAATTACAAACCAGAAATTATAAGAAAAGTCTATGTTTCTGGTGGGAAATAGCAACACTGGTCGACTGGAAATTCCAAGCTGAATGACTTAGGATGCACTGGGAGGTCTCCCTAGTGGAAGCTGCAGGTCATTGACAGGTCACAGGCTTCCCACATGGAAAGACATTAAAGCAGAAACCCACATGATAAATAGAGGTAAAAATGTACATTTTGTAGCGGGGATAAACACCAGTATCCTGGAAGCCTGCCCCAATTGATACCTGTAACTATAGCCATTTGCCTTCATGCTGCATTTCTGCTCTATGAATAGATCATCACTGTTTATTGATTGGAGATTGTGGGAGTGGCAGGGTTTGTGTGGAGCTCCAAAGAGCATGCCTGAAGGGAAGGGCCTACCAGGTTTCTGCTGCACTTGGGAGCCTTTGTTTCACTAGTTAAATAATGACTTCAGGGTAGTTACCATAAACTCCCTCTTTCTTGTTCATCTAAAATAATTTGTACTTTCCTTTTCTTTAAAAAAAAAAAATCAAAAATGCAACCCCATTGTCATCAAATAAGACACAGAAAGAGCAACTGTACAGGTTCAAACCAGGGGTGAAACTGGCAACAATAATAGTCCCAGAAGTGTCCCAGCTTCACATAGGGACACAGGTGGAGCATCTCCCCAGCCTTGGTACCGCTGTGGGACAAAGCAGAAGAAAGACTGAGAATAGAGGGTCTCCAAACAATCAGCTGACTCATAGCACTCCAGACAGTGAGAAGGTGGGGAATTTGGGACCAACGCTACCTGTGCTGAGAAGTTAGCAGAGCCTAAGGCTGCTGGGCTCTGTGATCCCTTTGGAGCCACCCCTCAGGAGGCCTATCAGGGAAGAGGTGCAGGGCAAGAATGCTGTTAGAACCACAACTAAATAGGCTGGGGTCATATGGTGGGGGAGGAGGTCTCCTTCTGTCGGAGGTCTAGGGGAGGGGACCAGGGCAGAAGAGGGAGGGTGGGAACAGGAAGACACAAGGGAGGGGATAAGAATCAGGGTGTAATCTGAATAAAATACAATCAATTAAAAAGTTTTTTTTTATATAAAAAGCACAACTAAGACTGAGCAGGGAAGGAAACTCTGAAATTACAAAATAAAAAGTGAGACGTAGTTGCAGTGATGGAGACAACCTTGCTTGAAATTAACAGCCTTGGTGTGAAATTTAAAAAACAAAAGCAAAAAACCTAGAAATCAAGGAGTCATGTTTTCAATACCATATGAGACCAATAGAAGGAGGAATAATATGCAGCCAGAAAAACTGCATGTGAACCAAGCCTCCCTTGGAAGTCTGGAGAACAAACTCCATTCTAAATATCTGGGGTTTTTTAATATTTTACTTTGTTTTTTGGCATATACATATGTGTTATTGCACGTAAGTAGAAATATTACATACAGCAAGAAGAACCATGAAGCAATCAAGAAACATATTAATGTTACATTCAAGGTGTTTTGGCTATTTGTATTTGGCAACCTTGTAGAAAACATCTTTTCTATCTTGGTGAGTCTAAAAATTCAGAATGAGAATCAATATCTATCGTATCTCATCTCTGCCAACTCAAAACCTCCATCTAGACCTAAAAACATCTTAAGCCCTAAACAGCTAAGGTTAATTATAAGACTAAACTATCTGGTCTTCAACACCATCAGAGACTTGAGAAGGACTGAAATTTAATTACTTGAGTGAACCGGAAGAGCAGGTTAGCAGCTTCCAAAATGAGAAAGAAAAGAAATAAAAAAAAGAAAAGAAAAGAAAAAATGACAGTTTGCTGCCTGAACAGTCACCCAAAACTCTCTATAACATTGGAGCATCACCTTCAGCCTTCTGGCCTAATATAACTGACAGATATATTTGTGAAGCAGGAACTATTGAAGACTTGCTTATGGGGCAGAGTAGCAACCTGAAAGGCAAAGAAAGGACTCTATACAGCATCATGAGCAAAAAATTGATCAAAATGGGTGAAAAAAATTAAGAAATAACACCAGACACAATATGGCAATGAAAATTAAAATCAGAAAGACACAGAATAAGGTTGTAGGGCTCAATAAATACTTAACCAAAAATTAATATAATTTAAAATGAAGATGAGATAGAATGTAAAAGTAAATAAGAAAAATGTCTGAAAACTACGTCTTAGATATAAAAAAATAAAGCCTATTAAAAGCAATTAAAGATATTGAAAAAGGCATCACACAGGTAACCCTTAAGGAAGAAATGCGCAGAGAAAAAAGATACAGAAAAAATATGACAGACTCTAACCCAAGAGATTCCTTTGAGAAAAAGGAAAACATGAAACAAACTATCAGGAGAACAAACTATTTACCCAAGAACGATGACACAGAACAACAAATAAAATCTGTTTCACTTAAGTTACTAGAGTTATTAAAAGAAAAAAAAGAGCTTTTAGCTATGCAAGCAAGAAGCAAATGTGATTTAAAAATAAAATAAAATTAGATTATTATAAAATTATTTTTTCTAGCACTGTTTTATGCCAGAAGAAAATTAAATAACATCTTTAGGATATTTAGAGAAAAACAGTCAGGAATTGTGGCACCTGCCTGCATTAGCAGCACTCTGGAGGCAGAAGCAGGAAGTTCTGCACAGGATGGACATCAGCTTAGACTACATTATAAGCCTTTGTCTTAATCATGTTTTTTTTTTCCGTGATGAAATGTCCTGATACATTTCAGTTGGCTCAGATTTCCAGGTTATGGTCCATCACCTCAGGGAAGTCAGTGTGGCAGGAACTTGAGGCAGCAGGTCACAGCATTTGCGGTCATGAGAAGACAGCAATGAATCAGTGCATGCGTGCTGGTGCTCAGCTCTTCCTCCACTCTATGCATCTCAGGATCCCCTGCCTAGGGAGTGGTGCCACCCACAATGGCTGGATCTGTACCTTCACGAAGATAGCTACGCCCAAAGTCACGCCCACGGGCCAACCTCACTGAGACCTTCTTTCCAGGTGATTCTAGACTGTATCTAGTTAACAGTGAATGCTAACTATCACGGACACTACCTCAAAAAAAAAGAAATAAAAGGTGGGAGAAAGGAAAAAGGAAGGAAAACCAAACAAAAGAAAGAAGGAAGCAAGGAAGGATAGCACATGATCTATAGGTATAAAAAGCACAGACAACCGGTTATCCACGGAAGCGATGCTAGGAGCATTGTTCACAGAGTATCTTGCTGAGTGGTTTGGCAGAAGAGAACTGTAGACGCTGAACAGGGCCAGAGTGTGAGCATTAGCCATACGCTTCCCCCTAATTTGAGAAACAGAAAGCTGGGAGAGAATTTTCACTACACACTAGGACCACTGCAGAGTGTACGCAGGTGAAGGAACTGAGAGGCACCCAACAGTCCTAACTGCTGATAAAACTGGAGCTGCTCTCATTAGAAATGACAACGGAAGTGGAACCGACAAGAGAGGATCCGAGTTCTCATTTCATCATCTCTGACACCCGAGAACCCAGACTCTTAATATAAAAGGAAGGATATTCAAGGAGTGCTATATATTACGGGTCACAGGCCTGGAGCCAGGACTCTAAAAGTTATTCTACATGTATTTGGAGAAAGTGAAGGAACACATACACACATACATAAATATACATATGCACACATACACACATAAACATATACACATAAATGTATATGCACATTCAGTCATATAGTCATGTGTATACATACATAGATACACAAACACACAGGGACATATACCCACATACATGCATACATACATATACCCTCATATACTCCTACACACATACATATACAAGCACATATGCACAAAACACATTTCAACTCTGTCCACTGCAACCTATTAACAATTATAGAACATTGATTATGGTCTCAAAATATCACTTTTTATTAAAGAAACCAGGGCTTAGAGACAGAATAAATTCCATGCCTAAAACAGATATATGAAACATTACATAACCCTTCTCTAGCCAAACCCAGGACAATTAAAATAAGCTTCACTAAGAACAGGAATTACAACGGGAGTTGAACTCTCTCTTGAGAGATGGCTTAGCAGTTAAGAGTGTTTTCTTTTCTTGAGTAGAACTTGAATTCAGCTCCCAGCATCCAGGTTTGGGCATCTCACAGTCACCAGTAACCCCAACTCCAGGAGACCCAACACCCCTTTCAGGACTCCACTGTCACTCACACATATATGCCGGTGCACAGGCATGGATCAAACTCCAAAACTTATGTTTAAACCTATTATTTCATAAAAACTTTTTAAGCTGTCATTTGTCCCTCAGTCATTTTGTTATCCTAGAAATTTAAAGAGAAACAGAGACAGAGACAGAAAGAGGGGGAAGGGATATATGAATGAAACATTTCTTCCTCCTTTCTTCTAAGAACCATGCTACAGGATAACCCCTTATCATATGTGAAAAGTATAGCTTTCTTTCCCAGGAAATCCATGGAAATAAAATGATGCTACCAAGACTCACCACTCTGTAGCCCTCGAATTATTGGATCTGGTTATGGAACATGATGGCTGCTAGAATTTGAAAAGAGCATAAATCAGATCTTCTGCAGTCCTGATGAAAGAACACAGCCAGCAACGTTGGCAAATGGTCCAGACTCAGTCAGATTCTGCTGCCAAATCCTGGGAAATGCAGAGAACCAAGCACATGCCAAGCTGCCATCACCGTCATCATCAGGATTATAATCACCACTAGCAGCAGCAGCACCAGCAGCACCAGCAGCACCAGCAGCAGCAGCACCAGCAGCAGCAGCAGCACCAGCACACAAAGCCCAGCCTATGGGATGCTATAGCTCAAGTGCCCTAGGTTCTTCTGCATACAAGTCATAAGGAGAAGAAAGGGATGTCAGATGACCCTGGTATATAGTGTGCGCGGGCTATGGATGAAGACGCTGGTGGCGTTGATGAGAAACTTTGTATAGAACGCCCTGCTTTCCCAGGGGGGTCAGATAAGGAAAGATAAAAAATGACCTTGAAGAAATAATGAAAGAGAGAAAGAGAGGGGAAGGAGGGAGGGAGAGAAGGAAGGAAAAAAAAGGAAGGGAGGAAGGAAGCTAGCTATGTCAGTTACACAGAACAAAGCATATTTAGAATCAAACTGTCCTGTCTCCAGACAGGTGGGTGGCAAACAATTCAAAGCTCCCCCCAACAGTGCTCATACAAGGCAGGCCACCATTGGTGACTTTTAGAGCAAGGAGGTTTGTCACAGGAATGGGGAAGGCAGAGGTGCTCAGAAGGGTCTGGCAAAGTCCTGCTCTTGACTGAGCTGATGACGGCTGCAAGATGATCAGCTTTAAAACTACTCAGCAAATGGATGAGTGGATGGCAAAAGACAGACTGTTTAACATAGATGAAAGGACCCAGGGTGAGAGCCACGTGCCTCCCGCCCTGCTTAGCTGCTCCGTGGGGACAGGTTTCTCAGCTCTGCTGAGCCTTCCTTTTCCCGTCATAGGGATGGAGTCCTATTTGCAGTGTTGTGGGGTTTTGTAAACGCTTCCTATCTCCATATTTTTGTCAAGATGGAATAAAATGTGATAGCGTAAGTAAAGTCTCTCTGAGCTTCGCTGACGAGCAGGAAACTAGACCTGGGGATGATCTTTGAATGTGAATTGGGTTCTTTGCTTTTCTTTGCAAAAGGAGGTCTGAGCAGTCCCATTGGACCCCTAATGGTGACTACAGAAGAAACATAAGGGTGACACCTGTCAGCCAGGTGTAGTGGGCACTCGTCTTTAATCCCAGCATTCTGGAGGAAGAGGCAGGTGTGTCTGCGAAAGTTCTAGGCCAGCCTGATCTAATTGCAAGTTCTGGACCATCTGGACTACATCATAAGGTCTGTCTCGAAATAAAAAGTGGCATGTGTCATTCTTGGTGATTGTGACAACCGGGAAGGGGGTAGTCACGGCGGCCATGCGATGAACTGTCACGCCTTCACAGAGAACAAGCTGTGGCTATCACCTTCTTTCACCTGAAAAGTGCCAAGGTGGAAAGACTCACTGAAATGCTACGGGTGCTTCGGTCTGTGAAGTTTCAAACAGGGAAGTTTGGGAACAAGAGCAAAACATGACGGGGAAACTTGGTTGAGAGGCAGTGTGTTCGGGCAGCAGCCTGTACACGGAGACACTACCATGTGGGGGACAAAGCCAAAAGCTCAGGAGGAGAACTACAGAGAGCTGGAAGCAGGATTCAGCCCCAGGCTGGCTGGGAACAACATTAGACTTTTCACACCCAAGAGACCCTGGGAAAAGAAATGAAAAAACCTGGCTCAGTATGGTGTGCCTGCTGGGCTGCCCTGATAAGCCAAGACTCCTAGCTCCAAACACACATTGCTGATCCTGTGGCTCTACAAACACCCTGCCCTTATCCCTGAATCACCTTTGGAGCCATAGCCTTCCCCTAGTCCTCAGGAGGGTGTGCTTCCTTAGTAATGGAGGAGCAGGGTACCCAGAAAACTGGGTCTCTTTAACGGTCTTTTTCATGGCCACTCTTTACCTTGCTGTTTCAATAGGCTTCTGTGTGGACATGGGTGAATCTGCGAAGCCTTTTATTGGAAAATCTTCATCTAACTGACTATAACCCCCTTTAGATTGGATGCAAGTATTGCAAGGGTTAAAAGATTAGATTTTAGGGTCATGCTATTTGGGGTTCAAATTCTGTCTCTAGCTCTTGGCTAGTTAGAGGACCCTGGGAATGTTCCCTATGTTCCTGCACGTGTCAGTTCCCTTGTTGATGTGGAACAGTTCTGCTGGTTACTGTACAGCTTTGGTAGGAAGAAGGAACACAAAGGTTTGGGCACAATACTAGGCTCATGGCAAGGGCTCTTAATGACTGCTATTTTTTTCTAATATAGTCATGTCCAAATTAGAGGTCACAATCCCCTACATCTCTCAAATATACCCCAACGTATTACTAGAAAAGCTCTGACTCTGTGCACTGACCCTAAGAAAGAAAAATGCTGTTAGCCCAATACTTCATGTGCTGTATTCACGTGACTCCAGAATCGTGCTTCTTAATCTCTGTGTGGCTTGTGACCCCCTTGGCATCGACTGACCCTTTCACAGGGGTTGCCTAAGACCATCAGAAACATCAGCTATTTACATTATGATTCATAAGAGTAGCAAAATGACAGTTGGTAAGTAGCAACAAATAATTTTACAGTTGGGGATCAGCACAGCATGAAGAACTGCATTAAAGAATCCAAGCCTTGGGAAGGTTAAGAAGCACTGCCTTAGAGCTTCTAGTTCAGTGCTTTCTGGGAGGAAACATCTGTATTTTAAAGCTGAGATGAATGGTTGAGAGGTATTAACAGCTTGAATCTGAGCTGTCCTCCTCAGGATTGTGTTTTTGAACACATGGTCCTCAGCTGCTGGCACCCGCTCAGGAGTCTGTGGAACCAATAGAAAGTCTACTGGGAGGAAGTGGATCACAGTGGTGGACATTTGAAGGTGACTCTCGCTCTCTGCTTCCTAGTTTGTGCTGTTGTCAACAGCTTCCTCCATGTGCTCCTAATGCCATGAACTGTGCAGCCTCCATATGGTTCCCTGGAAGGATGGACTAAATCCCTCCACAACTGTGAGCCAAAATAAACTGTTCCTCCCTTAAGTTGTCTCTGGCAAGAATTGTGGTCGGTGATAAGAATAATTAATCAAATACGCTAACATATAAGAGGTTATTTAAAATAAGACAGCCATAAATTCAGCTTTTAAAATGTATAAAACACAGATTAGACTAAATAATGTAAAAGAAAGACAAGTAAAAACAACATTTAGTTGTCACTTATTATTTACTATTATATAGGGGTGTATGGATGATATATTTGGCTGGAACGCTTGCAGATGATTGGGTTCTTGTACATTTCTGGCAGACACACAAAGGTTAGGTAGAGAATTCACTGTCTACTCATGACTAAAGTAGTCAATTCTAAAAGGCTGCCTTGAAGGCAAACTATGCCACTACACAAACACCTGTGCCCATCTCATAAACCATGCCCTCTTTGGTAACAACAGACTACTGGAGTTGATCACAGTGCTATTAAAAAGAGGATGGTTGAGTAGATTATGTTAGCCCATGCAGAAGCCTCCTGAGATAATTTATTAGGGACTTACAGGAAAAAACGTGTCCTGGGCAGCAGCAAGGCAGGCATTCCTTTGTACCCCAAGATAAACATAACCCTGCTCCACAATGCAATGATACCTCTGCACCTCAAAACCAGAGAGTAGATTTGATAGTCTAATCTAGACAAAGCTGGTCCAGGACCAACTAGGATGGCCTGGTCTTTCTTAGAAAACATAAGCATGTACAACATGAGAAAACAGCTGCAGTGACCAGCAAGATCCAGTCCTCCAAGGGTGGCACCATTCCCTAGGCAGTGATCCTGTCCTGTGCAAATAAGAGTGGAGAGGTTGACCTTAGCACAAACAATCAGGCACTTGTGTTTGTTTCTCTCTCAGCCCTTGACTGATCAGTCTTTTGTAGCTCCTGCTTCAGTGACTTCCCCAAAGTAATGGGCTGTCACCTGGAACTGAAGGTGAAATAAACCTGCTTCATACCAAGTTGCCTTTTGTCAGGATATTTTATCAAAGCAATAGAAATTAAACTAAGACAGTAACTTTATCTGCCTACAAGGACCTGGTGGGCAAAATGGCATCTACATTATGATGGCTGCATTCGTGCAAGCTGCATCCCTACAACCTGTCACGTTATATCTGAATGTCAAAATTAACTCATTTACAAAATCTCAGCTTTGACTACTGAAAGGGTTACAAGTGGAGGTCAAATCAGTATCTAAGTGACTAAGAGAGGAGGAGAAGAAAAGCATCCCAGCATTGGAGGTGGCTTTACACCAACTCCTCCCTCTGAGGATTGGCGACCATGCTGCCTATGAGAAACTACAGCTATCTTTAGTTATCTGCATATTTCAGAAATACCGAATAATTAATGTAGAGATGGTGATTGATTTATAAAATCACCATTCTATAATCCTCAATGAATTAACTGACATAATCAAGGGATGTCACATGATGCTAAAACAATACTGACACATTGGGCCTTTTGGAGGGCTGACTTCTCATGACGTGAGCCAACCTTTATAAGGAGAGGGCCTGATGTCACTCTTTATCCCAAGGGACTTACACAGTGGCACCATAAAGTGCCTGAGTCTACCCAGTCCTAGACCTAGCTATCAATTTACAGTACAGTTAGAGATCAGGGCATGTACCAGACAGTGTTACAGGAATATCTGTATGAACTTGCTGGTCTTCCAAGCAGATGGGGACTGGAAGCATGAGGTGCCCTCTGGAAACTCCAAGCATCCTGGGGCAGCATTGGCTTCTTTTCATCTCTTGGGAATTATCCCTTGATGTTAAGGAGATGATGGTGGGGTGTCAAGTCAATCTAATGCCAATGCTCCTTGGGCCTGAGTGAACAATGACTTCTCAGGTCAAGTCAGAGTCAAGACCAGAAGGCAGCAAGCCCACCGTCTTGTCCTGTCCCTACCCTATCATCTGGCCGTGTCTCCAACTCATCACCTGGCCATGTCGCTGACCCAGCATCCATCTCTGTTACTATCTGTCTCATCTATCCATGTCTTTGTCCCTGACCCAGCATCTGACCTTGTCCCATTTTATCATCTGCCCCATTCCATCATCTGTTCATGTATCCACCTCATCATCTATCTCTGTCTGACTCCATCACCTGTGAGTGTTCTTCAGTACTGACTTGAAGGACCAAGGGAGGACAACAGAGAGCAAGGTGGGTTTAGCCTTCCAAGAGCTCTCCATTGTTTTGTTTGAAGTTTTGCTTCCCTGAAGCCCATGAGGGAGGGAGCGGAGGGAGCACCTCTGAGTACCAAGTGCCTCCTCCCATCTCTCATTAAGAGAACAAAGGCTGCTCTAGAGGCCACAATTTAAATATTTATCTATAAATGGACTGTTCATGCTTGTTGTGGCAGAGCATTTCAAAAGACTGACATTATACACTTTAACCATGTTAAAAATTCAAACCGTACAAAAGCATTTACCAAAACAAGTCTTCTTCAGGCACAGATGCCAGGGGCTAGAGGAAGCCATTGTTCCTGGTTTGTCTGAATGCTTTTTCATATTTCTTGTGCCCATCCCAAAAACAATACCCAGGCTTATCTGTTGCTTATGCAAGTGGTATCACAGCCTACAGCTTAGAACTCTTGACATTGGTTTAAAACTTTCTCCTATTTGTATATTATGTGCCATGTGCGTATAGGACTATTTGCATGTTTGTGGGTGCATGTATGCATGTGTGAGCACACATGTGTGCTATGCATATGTGTGTGTGTGTTTGAATGTGCGTGTGTATTTTTATATGTGTATGTATGTTTACATGTGTGTGCATGCCAGAGGTTTACATAAGGTATCTTTCTCAATTGTTCTTCACCTTATATGTCGAAACAGAGTCTCTCCCTTGAAATCAGTGACTCAGCAAGTCTAGCTTGACCCAGGGGACCCCCACCCCCTCTCCCGATGGTGGGTATGGCCCATTAGATCCAGACAGAATTTGCAAAGTCACTAAGGATTTGAACTCCAGTCACTATTGTGTGACAAATGTTTTACCCACAGAGGCATCTTCCTAGCCCCTAAAAGCCATTTTCTACTGGGAACTATCCCATACCTACAGAAAGATCCATAATATAAAAATGCACAGTAGGAAGAATTATAATAAAACATCCATGTAAACCCATTCACACCTGGAGATAGCACGTGACCGGCAGCTCAGAACCGTTCCCCCAGGAAAGGCAGCCACTGAAAGGATGATCTTTTGTGGTGGTTACTTCCTTGTTGTTCTTATAATTAACTTTATGCCATAAGACTAAATCTCTAACATCACCATTTGCCCTTGTCATCTTTTGAACCCACTTACACACAGACAAGGGTGATATCTAGCTATATGGCTTCATTTCCGCCACATTCACTCCTGTGATTGTTTATGGTCAAATTTATTCTTTTAAATTGGTGCATAGGTATATTTATTGTAGAACCACGCAAAAATCATTTATCCCTTTGGGCTCTTTGGGTTGTTTCTGGGTCCAGGTTTTGCAGAACATGTTACCACAAGTGTTTTTGTTAGCCACTTGGTGTGTGTGCTTACACCCCTGTGGGGCATCTTCCCAGGAGTGTTGTGGGCTCTCTGACACTTGTGAAGCTGAGATGTTTCCTTGGTTCCTGAACCAATTCAACCTGCCTCTGGCAGTATCCAAGAGGCCCTGTTGCCTCAAGTTCTTGCCAACATTTGGTATAGCTCATGTTAGCTCTTCTACTGATTATTAGTGGAGTTAATTTCAATTTCCATGATTAAAAATTTCACATATGTTAGTGAGTGACCATTCCACTTTCTATTCTTGTAAATGTGTAAGTTGCCAGGTCATATTTTTTATGGTCTGTTGTCTTCGGAAATGTCTGCTTTTTATATTGATTTATGGAAGTTTTAAAAAAAATATTGTAAATGTTGCCTCTTTGTCAGTTTTACTAGCTGCAAATGCTCTCTTAGTTTTCAGTGTATTTACACTATAAGTATGTCATAGCCAGACATACAAGACCTTTCTCTTTTTGAAAGAACTCATATTTTGAAGTATTTATGGTTTTCTGGCCTGTCACTGTTTTTTAAATTAAAACTTTATTGTAATATGTTAATTTAAAGCAATAAGATTAAGATGGACATAACACATGACCATGTGAAGACTTGAGACAGAAGATAATCATATGGAAACCAAGAGGAGAGGTACAGAAGAAACCAGACTCATCTTAGAGATCTAGCCTCCAGCAGTGTGAGCTAATAATTTTTTACTGTTTAAGCCATTAACAGCCAAAGTCTATGGTCATTTGTCACTGCAACCTTAGCAAACTATTCCATGGACAACTGTATACCAATTTTATCAGAAACATTTCTACCATTTTTCCCTACTGGGTAGCATTATGTTTCTCATTGTAGGAAAACTCTAATAATTTCCTACTCCAGTAAGAGAATTTCATACCATCAAAACTGGATGTGAGTTTAACAAAAATAGTACATTCATTTGATTATTTATTTTGGGGGGTGGGCATGTACGTGCTACAGCACATGCGTAGAAGTCAGAAGACAACAAGGGGCACAGGAATCAAACTCAGGACATCAGGCTTGGTGGCAGCGGCCAAATTGTCTTGTTGAACCAATATTATATGCTTTTTTTAAATGGCTTTTTGATATAGGGTTTCTCTGTGCAGCCCTGGCTATCCTAGAACTCACTCTGTAGACCAGGCTGGCCTTGAACTTAGAAATCCTACTGCCTCTGCCTCCAAGTACTGGGATTAAAGGAAAGTGTGTGCCATCACATCTGACCCTGTTATGTGTTTTTTTTAAATATACACATCTAGCCGCTGCTGGAGGCAGTTGACCACTCTTGTTCAATTGATTGATGGTGTCTTTGATTGTCTTAGTGGATTTCCTATTCTTTCGTTTTAATAATATGTGCACATGTGTGAGCACACATGGATACAGGTACCCAAGGATCAAAGTCTGACCACCCTGGAGCGGGAGTTACAGGTGGTCGTGAACTAGCAGACATGGATTCTGGGGATGAACCTAGGGTCCTCTGCAAGAGCAATACATGCTTTTAACCACCAAGCCATCTCCCAGGCCACAGATTATCCTATACACAGACATTTTGAAGATTTGCATTGTTTAATTAGCAGGTGTGGGGGGGTTCTATGTGCAGAAGCATAAAAATGGCCCCTGGACCTTTACCTCTGATTGTCAAAGATGAGTGGCTGAGAGGAGTCCTGGCCTGTTATGTTCTTCCCAAGTTTCCACTTCTTTTAAACTTTGTAAGTGAAGGAAACCAGGTTATCCTATCTAATATTGTGTATACATGATAGCATCAACATTTGCTGTCCTTTCAGCCTGGTTTTTTTTTTTTTCATATTTCAGGATTTGTGTAATCATAGGAGTTCAGATAGTCTCAGTATTCTTGACAAATAAATGGCTACTTCTAATTCCTTTGTCTGACATACATAGAATTTGTTCTGTAAGTTTCAACCTCTCAGGTTTTTGTTCTGTGCTGGATTTTCTTGCTGTTGTCAGTGCTTCTCGTGAGGCACTTTTCTTCTGCTATGTCTTTGATACGCTTTCAGCTCTACCTAGGCTTTCTCAAAGGGCACCAACTTTATCATTCCTACCTCTCTTCTCTGTCTTCCACGTATAGCATGTTTCCTATGATCCTCTCAATTTATCTCTTTTCCACTTTATTTCTTTGAGTTTCTCTTCTGTGTCTCTGATTGCAATTTTGATAGCATTGATCTTCTTAGTGATTTAAATTTGACATTTATCCATTTGATGACTTGATTTTTCTCTCCAGTCTCTCCCCCCAGTGCTTTCAGTTTGCTCACCACCTTACACTGTCTCATCTCATCTGTTTTTGTGTCCTTATTTCAACATAAAAATGAGGCCTTGTGGGCAGTTCAGTTGGATAAGGTGTTTGCTATGCAACTGTGAGGACCAGATTTTGGATCCTTGGCACAGCCATATCCACTGGAAATGGCGAGAGTCCTGAAGCCAGCACAGCTGCCTGACACAGTTCCAGCAAAGCTGAGGGTATTGCTGTTGTCATTCTATGTCCAACTTTAGGGTTTTGGTATCTGTGAGTTGAATTCTAGGGGACTTTCTGCATTATGGTTCATTTTATGTATTTTTCTGAAAAACATTATGCCTGAGTCTTTTTAGGAAAATCCCAAAATTAACTTTATCTCAACATTATTTGGAAGTCTTTTGTATACCCTGGAGATCCTCAAGCACAGATAAGCACATAGCTAGATGAGGCCATTACTCCAGGAATCTTCTTGGAGTATCTGCCCCTGAACAAGCTCAAACAGAGTAATTGGTGCAGGGTAAACAGAGACTATTGACAAACTCTGACTTGCCAGGAAAACAGGTTAGATTCAAGGTCTCTTTTTATTATAGGCTTACAGCTTTCTGAAATTGTAGTTTAAAGATACGGGGTTATACAGGGTACACTCCTGAAGGAATAAAACCCATTAACTAAGATAGACTGACTAAAATAAACTTTTCCTATTTTATAGAGTAAATAATGAAACATATAGTAAAAGAACTTAGGTATTAGTGTCTGCTATTCATAAAAAGACAGGTCCAGATATTTTCTGTTGGTTTGATGTGTTCTCAAACCCTGCCAGTCTAAACTCCGACTGTCATATAATAAATGTGTTTGCTTTGGAGGAGATATTCCTTAGATTTTTTTAAAATTGGAGTTACATGAATAGTAATTAATAATAATAATCTAGCCAGGTCCTGTGGTGCACACCTGTAATCTCAGCACTTGGGGTGCCAGAGGGAGAGGAATCTCTTTGAGCTCGAGGCCAGCCTGGTCTATAAAGCATGTCCAGGACAGTCAAGGCTACACAGAGAAACCCTGTTTCAAAAAACCAAAAATGATGATGATGATGATGATGACGATGATAAATAAAATCTGTTCTGTTTGCATTTTCTAATTGTGATTGAACTTGTAACCCTGGACATGTAATGAAAAATCGAACACATAATCTCACCACTTGGATAACCATTAGTCTGCCTATGTTCTGTGAAATCTGTATAATTAATGAAGCACTTGATTGCTCATAAGTCAGAGCTGCAAAAGTCCCCTGACCATCGCACTTGACTTCCTCCCTCCCCTCGATTACTCCTTATCTCCTCTATGGCTGCCCTGTCAGCAGTGACTCTTGGCTGGGCAAGACACCCACTCCCCCGACCCCACACTGCCAGGAAGGCCCCTGGCAGATCCTCAGAACCCACACAAAAGGTAGGCAAGCATTGGGACCATTTATAACTCAAGAACTCAGGAGTCAGACACAGGAGATCCCTGAGGCAATCTGGCTGACCTAGACCACCCAAGACAGTGAACTCTGGGTTCACCAAGAAACACTATCTCAACAAATGAAGTAGGGAAGCAATAAAGACCCCAAACATCAACTGCATATATGCCTAAACACACATGAACATGCATTCCTGTATGCATTCCATACAAATATACAAAGACACAGACCAAACACACACAGGGACACATACAAAAAGTGCCTTCTCTTCATTTGGTGTTCTTCACAAGTCCTTGTCTACAAACACCAGCTATTTTAGGGCTCAGTTCTTCAGTGATGAATTTTTGTCCTATATTTCGTATAGTATGTTTCTTTCATAATTTATTTTGCAGCTTTACTATTGAGTCTTATTCAGATTCCTTCCTCAATGTACCTTATCTTGAATATATCCTTTCAAGGCTAAGCATTGCCCAAATACACAGCAGTGGCTGGGCCAGCAGGGGTGGGGGTGGGGGTTGAGATGGAGACTGGTTTCTGCGAATGCTAGGCTATCAGCCCAGGAGATATGCCTCTGCTTTGGCCAAGCAGATGGTATGCCTGGCTCACAAAGAGGCCCAGCATGTAAAGGCCCTTCCGGTGTGAACTTGCTGTTCAGCTCTTGTCTACTGACTGTGATCACCAGCTGCCTCTCTCTTCCACCCTGGCACCCACTCAATGGGCTCAGTGCAAAGATGGCTGTGTATGCATAGGCCTCAGGTACCGCCAATGACCTCCTGCAATGTCGTGACACACTCAAGGACATTCCACCAAAGACTGTCATAGCATAGAAGAACATTCTACCGGGTCACTTGACACTGAAGAACTGGGTTCACTGCCCAGCATCTGCAGAGTCTGTGCCCTTCCTTGGCATCCACACTGTACTCTCCTGCTGCTAAATTAGCAAGCACACAGGTGTGCATCTTTCCTAAGCATGCATCCCCCCTTTTGGAAATCTACTTTTTCCTCAATAAGCCTCAATAAGCCAAGGCAACTCATGCTAAAGCATGTCTCAGGGGTTCTCAGTTAGCAGATAAGGCTTCATATGCAGAAGCATAAAAATGGCACCTGGACATTTGCCTCTGATTGCCAAAGATGAGTGGCTGAGCAGGAATCCCAGCCTTTTATGCTCTTCCTGAGTCTCTACTTCTTTTAATATCTGCAAGCCAAGGAATCCAGGCCATCTTATCGAATACCATCTGTGGGTCTTCCCAGGCAGTCACTGGAAACTCCAGAGACCTGATGAGAGCCAGCTGTGCTGATGAGACATCTGATTTTAACCTCCCCAATGATAATTGGGGGACTTCCCTGACACACAGTAAAATGACTGGAAGTGGCAGGCATGGTAAATGATTACATGTCAGAGGCATCATCGGGAGTGCTTAGAGTCAAGATCTGCTTCCAACTAATGGCCAGCAGGGTATCGGGAAATCCATGCGAGCTAGACGCTGGGTCAAGGCTAGCACACGGCAATGAAATTGATGCAGTATGAAAATCAAAACACAGCTCCTAGTAAGAATTAAAAAGTGTGACTCCAGTAAGCAGAATGGATGCTGGAGAAACACACCAAATCAGACAGAGTTCAGAGCCCGGTTACCATGTTCACAGACGGAAATTGAATAGACACAAGCCGTGGCCAACCTTTGAAGCCATGATTTACTTATCCCAATGCAAAACAAACAGCCTTACAAGAATTAGGGGCTGATTTTAGAGAAGGCTATGCAAGAAATCAAAAGCTACAAGAAATACGAAGGTGAGTTAATCTTCCAAAGGACCCAGCTTCAGGCTCACTTGAAATCTAGTGGAGACTGTTTTCCCATCTATTGTGTTAGCCTTGGTTATGAGACTTGCTTTGGCTAGCAATGGGCCAGTAGATAGGACATGAGCAAAGTCTTTGTGTGTGCTAGTACAGTTGGTTTTGCCTCATGCACTGTCATTGAAAGTCATGCCCCATACAGCTAGAGGAAATAATCTGAAATAGATCAGAAGTCAGCCCATACCAGAGCCATGATCAGCCCAGCCCAATTTACAGGGCCATTCATCCCAATCCCAGTCCTCTCTAGGTTTGTGACCACACCCCAGTGTTTATTTCTAATAATTTTCATGAGCAAATACCAATACAACTAAGCAGTCTGATGTCAAGTCAAACATGCTCAGCATTTTACAATGGTTTTACTCTTCATAAGCATTCAAAACCTCAATTTTAATAAAAGTTTAGATTCTTTTAAAGACATTTCTTGACTTTTAAAATAGTGATACAATGGGTCTTCAGAAACACCTCAGCAGGAAAAAAATGCTTGCTGCTCTTTCGGAGGTCTTAAGTTTAGCCTAGCACTCCAGCTGGGAGGCTCACAACTGCCAGTAAATTCATTTCCAGAGGGATCTGACATCACCTTCTGGCCTCTGTGCTCAGTGCAGGCTCATGTGGCCTATACACATCACACCTACATATAACTAAAAGCAACTCTTTAAAAAAGTTTAAAGTTGTGATAAAATACATCTTTTTAAAAAAAGATCTATTTGTTTATTTATTATTTATGCAGTGCTCTGTCTGCATGTACACCTGTAGGCCAGAAGAAGGGATCAAATCACATTATAGATGGTTGTGAGCCACAATGTGGTTGGTAGGAGTTGAACTCTGGACCTCTGGAAAAGCAGTCAGTGCTCTTTACCTCTGAGCCATCTCTCCATCTCTGCCAAACTATTCCCTAAATTCTTTTAAAGTGTGAGGTTTGGTGATACCCCATGCACTCATATGGTTCATATAGTTCAAGGTAGGGTTTTATTGCTATGGAGAGACACCATGACCATGGAAAGCCTTATAAGGAAAACATTCAGTTGGGGCTGGCTTAGCTTCAGAGGTTTAGTCTATTATCATCATGGCGGGAAGCGTGGCAGCACGCAGCAAGACATGGTGCTGGAGAAGGAGCCGAGAGGTCTACATCTGGATGGTCAGGCAGCAGGAAGAGAGTGAGACGCTGGGCCTGCCTTGAGACCTCAAAGCCCATCGGCAGCGACACACTTCCTCCAACAGGTCCTCACCTGCTGCCACAAGGACACACCACCTGATAGAGCCACTTCCTGTGGGCCTGTGGGGGCCATTTTCACTCAGACTGCCACAAGTGTCTATTGCCATCATCCGTCCTCAGAACCTGTTACCTTGCAAAGCTGAAAATGTGTCCCCATAAAACAAAACTCCTGCTTCCATGGGCCTGGCAACCACCTGGAGCCACATTCTCCTGTGTGGCTCCGTGAATCTGAGTACTCTAAGGCCCTCACATGGAGAGACTCACATAGAACAAATAATTTAGTTCAGTTCATGCAAGGCTCGCCTGTAGTGTGTCAGGGACCAATATCAAGTTTACTTTTCAAAAACTAAATAATATCCCACCGTAGAGATAAATGACATTTCATTTTTTTATCCATTCATTTGTCAGTGGACACTGTGGCCATTTCCACTGTTTTGAAAATACGTTGTCTTCACAAGTCCATGGATATCTTGTCACCTTGAGCTATGTAGCTATAGTAATGCCCTTACCAGATCCCTTGCCTAGCACAGAGGTCACTGACACCTCCTTCCATAATGGCAATCATCTATCAGAAGCGTTGGCTTGTCTTCATGGGCTCCCAAGCTGCTGGTGACTTTATTCTGGTGCTGCCACTGTGGCAGTTTAGTCACGGGCCATCCATTCTGCTGCCTCCGGTGGATCCTGCACCTGGCAGCACAGTGTGGATTAGGCCAAACTGCTCAACTACACCTGGCTGATCTTACTCTGCTTTTGCAGGCAGAACCTGCAACACCTGATCTGCCGGGGAGCTGGCATGTCAACTCTCAGCCGGGTAATAGAGTTAATGGGGGAGACTATAAATGCCTATTTCAGAGGCAACAGACTGGCTCAGATCACTCCCCTACCCTAAGAGGATGCTGGTACTTTGTGGTACCAAAAGAAAGCGTGACAGTCTTTCTTGTCAGCCTGGTGGGCTTTAGAGTCGCTAGACCCAGAAGTGTGTCTGTGAAAATATCTCCAAAGAAGCTTAACTGAGGAGAGAAGAGCTAACCTCCTCATCATCTCATGGGTTGGAGTCCTGGATTGAACTGAAGAGGACACGTGACTGGCCCACCAGCATCCTTCTCTGTACTTCCTGACTTCGGTTGCCATGTGACCGACCAGCTGCCTCACACTCCTGCCACAGTACCCTCTCCACCGTGGTGGACTATACTCTCAAACCAAAAACGAGGCCCTTCCTCAAGCTGCTTTGGCAGATATTTCGCCACAGTGACAAGAAGAGTCACTGAAACCAGGAGATCCCAGAATGCCTTTCAGCTCTGCCCTAATTTCCTTTCAAAAGATTTATTTATTTTACATGTATATGTGTCTGTGTGTACGTGTGTGTGTACCACGCATGCGCCTGGTGCCCTCTAGGGTCAGACGAGGACATTGAATATCTCAGAACTGGACTTAAAGTGGTTGTGAACTACCTAATATAGACATTTGGAACCAAACCCAGGTTCTCTGTACGCACAGAAAGTGCGTTTAACTGCTAAGGCATCTCCCCAAGCTGATATGCCTTAATGCCTGTTTTTACTCTCCCACAGAATCTTGTCCCAACAGCCCCACTCTTCCTGACAGTTCCTTCTGCCTCAGTTGCCATAAGATTTCATCCCAGGAAGATTGAGATAAGGCTCTTTACATCAGTGTAAATGTTTGCACTAGTTCCTGAGAGTGGGGCCTCAGAAAGGTAAGGGTCTTTGTCATATCCACCTATACCCTTCTCACCAGCAGCTCTGACCTCCCGGGGTGCATGCTGGGGTGATATAAGGCTGTCCATGCCCAGTGCCATTCAGACTACCAAGCAGGCAAAGGACATCTTCTCTGCAAACTTTCATATGTACTCAGGTTCGGGAGGCACTGTAGAGGTGATATCCCGGGTATGACCAAAGTGCCTCCATATTGGACCCGGCTGAGAGGCATAGCTTCCCTGGTCTACAGGAAAGCAAGTGTGATTCTTGAAGGTTGCACGGGAAGGCCTCAGACTCTGAACTCCACAATCTGCAATAGCTGCTAGGGTTGGGAGGTAAGACCTCTTCAATCAGGTAACGTTAATTTTCAGGAGGCGAAGAACACTATAGGGGAAAAGGACCAAATCCAAGGCTGGTGCTTTCATAGGAGCTGATACACCTTGTAAGGGTAGTCTCAGTCTCAGGGTTTCAAATCAGCTCCCAGGATGCTCAGGCCCAGAGAAAAAAAGCAGAGACAGACAGGACCTAAATTGCACTAGCTGTTTATAGGCTGGCATGAGGGAGTCCTGTCTAACATAGGTACATTCCGAGAATAAATTCAACCCAGCAACTTACTTCCTAGCCTCATGAAAAACAATTAAAGGTCATGACCGGAAAGAGCCGCGAGGGAAAGGTGCTTTTGTAGGGCAGCGTGGGTAGGGAGCTGATTCAGGCCCTTGTGTCTTAAGTGAGTTGAAAGTGGCCAGTGACCGCGCATATGAAATCAGTTATTTTTGATTCTTCAGGGGAGCCCTTCACAGACTACTCCTTGTACCAGGCTCCTGGGAAGGAAAAAGAGCATAGAGTATATGAGGAAAGGGAGGATGGATCAAGTGTCGGATCATCACGTGAAACAGGCATCACTTATCCAAAGAAGAGCCGAGCCAATGCTTTGCCTGGGTCCCTGAGCCTCTATGGAGCAAAGGCTGGTAGGACAAAAAAACAAAAAAAACAAAAAAAAAAAACCCAACAATCCAAAATCAGGACTCAAACTAAACCCAATGGCACCTCATCCAATGTGCCAGGCAGAGAGAGGGTATCAGAAAGATGGTGGAGAGTGATTTTGTTGTAGGATAGATAAATGAAGTGATGACACAAGGCTCTCCAGGGAACAAGGACCTTGATGTAAGCAGAGCTAGAGCTCACAGACCAGACACAGGGTCCTCCAAAAGGCAAGAGGTCCAGAGGAAAGAAGGGATTCTGCCCCGTCCCGTGATGGGAAGCACATGGCATCATGTACGGATCAAAACCCATGGAACCCAGAATCACACATAGAAACTAGAGACATTCCTTAAGGAATTCTGCTCTGTATTCTCCTGTGAGCTAAAAAGCTGCTCTGGGAATTCTAGTCCCTGAAGAAGACTAGAAAGAAACTAAGACCAGCCTTAAAAGAACCAAGAAAAGGGCTGGAGAGAAGGTTTAGCAGTTAAGAGCCCTGGCTGCTCTTCCAGAGGCCCTGGGTTTAATTCTTGGCACCCAGATGATGGTAGTTCACAACCATCTGTAGCTCTGGTTTCAGGGGGATCTGGTGCCCTCTTCTGGCCTCTGTAGACATTGGCATGCATTGGTGCATAAACATGCATGCAGGTAAAACATCTAGACACAGATGTTTTTAATGTGCTTTGTTGTACCTTCATTTTCATTGACTTTTAGGAAGTCCCTAATTTCTTTCTTTATTTCCTTCCTGATATGGTTGACATTGAGTAGAGAGTTGTTCAGTTTCCATGTGTGTGCAGCTTTTTGTTGTTTCTGCTCTTGTTGAGGTCCAGCTTTAGTCCATGGTGGTCTGATAGGATCGAGGGTGTTGTACCAATCTTCTTGTATCTGTTGAGGCTTGCTTTGTGACCTCCTATATGGTCAACCTTGGAGAAGGTTCTGTGAGGGGCTGAGAAGAAGGCATAATCCTTTGTGTTTGGGTGACAAGTTCTGTAGCTATCTGTTAGGTCCATTTGAATTCATGACATCTGTTGGCGTTGTTACTTCTCCGTTTAGCTTCTCTTTTGTTGACTTATCCTTTGGTGAGAGGGGGCTGTTGAAGTCTCCCACTATTAATGTATGGGGAACAATGTGTGGCTTAAGCTGTGTTAGTGTTTCTTTTACAAATGTGGTGCCCTGGTATTTGGGGCTTAGATGGTCAGAATTGTGGTGTCATCTTGGTTGAGTTTTACTTTGATGAGTACGAAATGTCCTTCCTCACCTCTCTTGATTAATTTCAGTTGAAAGTCCATTTTGTTCGATATTAGAGGGGCATTCCAGCTGAAGAATCAAGAGTGGCCACCTGACCTCACACATGGCTCTGATGAGGCTACAAGAAAACATTTGGGTACCCCTAAGTTGTCAGGGCAGTTCCTAGACTAGCCCTTTGCTCACCTCAGTCTTGTTGGGGGAACTTTCCTGTATTTAGATGGATGTGCTTAACTGAGGAAGGTTAGTTTTTGATTCCAGAATCCTGGCGGTGAGATTTAGCACTGTAGTTCCCTGCTTGATGTTGCCATGTTTACCCAATGTCAGTGTCCTATGGCTGGGTACACAGCAAGAGGGAGGTTTCACAGACTGGTGGCCTCAGTTTCTCACCTGCCAAAGAACTCTTCCCACAACTCGGGTGGATATCTCCCTACCTGTCCTCTTGTTGGAACTGCACCTTGTTACTGGACTTTTCATCCGGATTCATAAACTAGACTAATTGGGCCACTGAGCAGGTAAAAAGCCCTTTCCATGTGTCTTAGTCAGAGACACTACTGCTGTGATAAACACCATGACTGAAAGCAACCTGGGGAGAAAAGGGTTAATTTGCTTACTTTTCCCCATCACCATTCATCATCCAAGGGAGCAAGAAACTCAAACAGGGCAGGAACTTGGAGGCAGGAGCTGATGCAGAAGCCTTGGAGGGGTGCTGCTTACCGGCTTGCTCCTCATGATTTTCTTAGTTTGGTTTCTTACACACACCTTGGTTTCTTATACCTACCCAAGCAGGGATGGCCCCACCCACAGTGGGCTGAGCCCTTCCACGTCAATCCCTGATTAAGAAAATGTCCCACAGCCTTTGCCCACTGGGCAATCTGGTGGGGGCAATTTCTCAATCAGTGTTCTCTCTTTCCATACAATCATAACTTGTGTCAAGTTGACAGAAAGCTAGACGGCACACCATGAACAGCTAATGACCTGAGTTCTATGGCCACGACCCATATAAAAAGCTAGATGTGGTGGCACATGCATATAGTGCCAGCACTCCTATGATTACATAAAAGGCAGAGACAGAATAGCTTGAGTGTTCACATGCTGGCCAGCCTGGAGCATCGTGCACAGCAGAAACAAGAGAGACCCTGTTTAAGAAGGTAGGAGGAGGAAACTTACTCCTCAAAGTTGTTCTCTGACTTGACATCCACTTCTGCACCATGGCATGTACACACCTGCACGCATGCGCGTGCGCGTGCGCGCACGCACACACACACACACACACACCATATACCCATGTGCAAAATAATAAAGAAAGACTGAGCAGAATCTAGCATTATTTCTGAAGTTCTGTATCTTGCTCACAAATTCACAGATGACCAAGCCCAGCCCTCGTCTGAAAATAAGAGTCGTATCTTTCACGGCTAGCAATGTTCTGCCAGTGATTGTGCTAAGCTGCTGTGAGAGGACCTTTTCAGGAAGGATTAACAGAGCGGGGAAGACCGTTCTCCAGAGTGAGTTCCAGCAGCAGCCCAGATGTAAAGAAACACCGAGAAGAAAGCATCCTGCTGGCTTGTCTGCCCTTGTTCATGCTTGTGTGTTTATCTGCTGCTGCTGCAGCAGCTAGCCTTTCCCAACATCAGACACCTTGGCATTCTAGTACACACTGCTCAAGAGTATCCTAGGCTTTTGACACAGGGTTGGGAGAGTTGAGGAATGCAGCCTTGTGGATTGAGCTGCTACAGGGCCCCCTGCCTCTCTGGCACATAGACGGCCATTGTTGGACTACTTCGCCTGTATCCAGTAAGCCAATCTGATAACCCCCTTTTATTAACATACATTCATTCTCTCTGCTCTGCTCCTCTAGAAAGCTGTGACTAATGCACAGCTCCTCCTTTAGAGCCAGCCTCAGTCTCCACCTTCTGGCTCAGCAGATGCCCTCGGCACAGGGTCTAGAAACAACATGGAATTACAGGCTCTGGCGGCCGGGGCCCATCTGTCACCTTCCCCATGACCAGAGTCTGTATGCCCCTCTTCTGGTCTTCTTCACAGCTCTGGGTCAAGGCTGCATCTGTACTTCCAGCCGAGGAACAGCAAGCCCCAAGCCCGGGTCTTCCACAGTAATAGTATTTATTACCCCGTGATCTCCTGCTTGAGACACACCAGCATGGAGGCTGATACTATTTTCCCCTTTAAAAAAAAACTGAAAAGAGAGCTGCCTCTTTTTTTTCCTGTGAAACATTGAAAATATAGTGAAATCACAAGGGAAAAATTAAAACCTGGGAAGCAAAACTCCCATTGAACCCTTACCTGGAGATCCCTTCTTTGTGCATTTTGGATTACTCTGTACAATTACTTATTACCTCAAACTCGTGGGGGGGGGGGAAGAGGGGCACACTTTTCTCTGCATGAGAGAGGGTTCTTTCAAAAACAGAAGCAGCGCACGCTTCCTTGGTGTTCCCAGAGGCAGCACTCACTATTGGGCTAGCTCTGAGTTTGCAGAGGAAGTAAGAAGAAGAGGAACAAGATGGAGAGGAAAGGAGAGGGAGGAAGAATTGCAGCCTGCCTCCCAGGTGGGGCGCACCTGGGAGATGCACAGGTGGGATGCTTGTGAGATGTCTAGGAATAGAAAAAAAAAAAAAAAAGGAATGTCACCTCCATGCCCCATCTGATCTAACTGAGAGAACGTGGCCTGGAATTTAAATGATGGTCGCTACGACACACTGCAGCAAACCTCACTGGGAGTCTGCGGTAAGCCAGTGCCTGAGGATCAGACACAGCTTCACCCACAGGAAATCCGTGCCTAATAGCCAGATAGGGCGAGCCATGTGACAGAAAGGGTGAAAATGTTACTGTAATTTGTTACACGAAGAGGTTAGTGAGAAGTGCATCTGGTCACCTGTATGGGTGCCAGGAAACAGTTGCTAAAAACCTCGTATCCATCTCTGATACTAAATGTGAGTAGCCAGAGACCAGAAGTACACTTGCTAAAATTAAGAGTGTCCATTAGAAATATCTAGCAAGCATCACACTTGGCAATAAATCATTTGACACTGCCATTAAAGCCAGATTGGCAAGCTGCCAAAAGCAGGCAGGCCTTGGCATTATGCGCACATGCTCCTTTGTAGAGCAGCTTAGGAATCTTTGCATCCACCTCCTAAACATGAGCTGGCCTTGCCACGTAGCTTGACAGTGCAACGCAGAGAAACTAATGTGCTACTCCAAACCAATATCCTAGAAGATGCCACGCTCTCTGTTCCTGCCTGCTAGGAGCACTGTGTGAACAGCAGCCTGGGCAGGCCACATAACACAGAGGTCTTTGAGGCTGGGAGCCAGCATAATGCGTGTACTGGTGGCCACCTCAGACATTCTGCCTTTGTCACACTGCAGATGGCTGCAGCTCTATGAGGGACTCTCTTGAGGAGACCAGTCCAGTCAGCTGAGGCCTTGCCCACATTGCTGACTTATAAAATGGTGAACAGATACAAATGCCAGCTGCTCTGAGCTTCTGTGTTTTGGGTGTTTGTTGTTTGTTTGGCATTACGATAGCTGGCTTTAATCGTCAACCTGACAGGACCTAGATTCTAGGTCCTAGAACAATGTGAGAGAAGAATGTCTATGATGAACTACCCACATAGGGCTGATCTCCAGGGGATTATTTTTATTAATTGATGTGGAAAGTCCCAGCCCACTGTGAGTGGCACCATTCCTTATGTAGGAGTTTATGTGCTGTGTAAGGGTGAAGAAATCAGGCCAAGCACAACCAAGAAGGTGAACATGTGTGCATTTATTTCTCTCTATTCTGGATTACTTGTGCTTCAAGCTCCTGCCACTATGATTTCTCTACTATTATGGACTGAACCTGGAACTGTGAGGTAAAACAAATGCTTTCTCCCCTACATTGCTTTCTGTCAGAGTATCACAACAACAGAGATGAAACTGAGACACACACACACACACACACACACACACACACACACACACATACACTGGCTTGTTGGAAATGTCACTCAAGCGACAAAACAGTATGTGGAATCCAGCACTGGGAATTGGTGTTGGCTTCTCCTGTAGCCATGGGTTGGATCGGAGCCAGCCTGGCTCTTGAGCTTCTGGATGCTGTCTTCCGTTCAAGAGATAGGAACTGTGTACATCTTTCTAAACTTCACCCTTTTATAATATACTGATCCTACCAGGTTGCTGCCTGCTTTAATCGTCTCATTTTATCTTGATGACCTTTGTACAGAGCCTACCTCCAAATAAGGTCACAGTTTGAAGCACAGGACATTGAGACATACGAATTTTAGGGCTCACCACCCCAGTGCAACAACAGATGACTCATGGCTCACCCGGTTGGTGACAGGGGTAACTGCTGTTATTGATCTTTGTTCTGAAGGCTCTAGCTAATATAACAAGGCAAGAAACGAAGCCGATGCTTAGTGCTGAAAAGGCAATAATAGCCTATCATCACTGGGAGATGTCCTTATCGTCTGAATGAAACTCAAGAACTTCACTGAAGCACTACTGTGACTCCTTTTAAGATAATTCCTTATGATTCTGCACATATTAATATGCTTTTCAAAGCTCCTTTCCTTATGTCAGAAATAACTGAACATATAATTTGCAAAGTCACATTCATAAAAGGCATATGTCAGTGTTCATATTAACTTTATTAATAATACAACCAATATGTTATTTAGATCTTAAAATATGAGTAATAGCCTAGTGTGATACTATATGTTTGTCACCCCAGCGTATAAGGAGTTCAAGGGTAGTCCTGTGTATAAGGAGTTCAAAGGTAGTCAGCCCGGAATACATATGATCCTGTCTCAAAAAAGAAAAAAAAAAAAAAAAGAGTAGAAATGACACAAATAACAATCAACAGCAGAGTGTCTAATAAGCATAACAATCAACAGCAGAGTGTCTAATAAGCATGACTGGCACAGTGCTGGTGACATTTCTCCATGTATACGGGGCAGGTGAGCATGAAGATTTGTATATAAATGTGTATTTATCAGGAACAGGAGCTCATCAACTTAACAGTGAAAGTAGAGATGAGCATATTCATTTGTTCGCATATAACTTATACTTGAGAAAATAGCTTTCTAAGATTTACTTCTATTGTTTTTAATCTTGTGCATGTGTGTGTTGGGGGCATGTGCATGCAAATGCAAATACCTGCCGAGACCAGAAAAAGGATGGCATCTTTGTAACTGGAATTGCAGTCTGTGTGCCTCTTCATGTGGGTGCTATGAACTGAGCCCCAGTCCTTTGAAAGAGGGGTACATACTCCTAACATTGACCTAACCCTCCAGTCTCAGAAGCTGTGCTGTTAAGTTTTGAATTTTATCACTAGGATAAATCTTTAACATAAAAAGAAGACATTAAAATGTCCAAAGAGAATTTAAATAAGAATCTTGTTACAAACTTACTATGAAAATGCTTTAGTTAACATGACAGAGAAGCAAGACTCATAAGAGACATGGGTCAAAATTTTAAATGTTAAATTATGTGTAGTATTTCACATGATTGTAGAGCAAAGGATGCCACGAGGGGGGGGGGGTGGAGTTGAGTGACAGAGCACTTACCTAGTTGCTCAATACCCCTGCCAGGAAGAAAAAAAGAGGCAACAATAGTTCAAAAATTGTAATCTCTTTGTTGAACAATGGGGCCCTTAAGAAACACTGCTCTCTGCTTGAAGTGGGAGAAGGAAATCCCTGGAAGTCACGGAGTTTAGGATGTTCCCAAGCTGAGCAAGGATGACAGCTGCACAGAGATGTCCGGGCTGCTGGGAAGGCGGAGGGTGAGCAGAGAAGGCCTTGAGTACCACCAACACTGTTTGGCCACAGTGGCGAGGCTTGGTGGGGAACGTCTTCAGCGTTCGTTTGACTGCTCTACCACTTGGGCTTAGTGGGAATTAAAATGCAATTTCTGTCCTGTCCACTCCCAGCTCCATCTCCCTGAAGGGAAGTGACAAATGATGCAAAGGGTGATCTGGTCCCACTGTCCTCAGGTCCTTGGGTCTCCGAAGTCCTCTTCCCTCTACACAGCTGCCAAGGAACAGAAAAGCTGCTGTTTGTGCTCTGAGGAGCTAAGGCTTGCCAGGTTAATTAGAAATTAAAACTGAGAATACACCAGAATGTTGGCATTTTCAAAACGACAGAGCTAAAGTCGTGATGCGTTAACATAAGAAAACTAGCTTATGAGTAGTAGCTGGGTTATCCACTGCTATGAAAAGGATTTTGACCTTAAAGACTGTTCAAAAGGATGTTGGGGGGCTCTCAGGGTCCACAGTTCTGGACCCTGAAACACTACTCCAGGGAAGTTCTCAGAAAACTGGCAAAAAAAAATGTTTAATCAAGGGTGTTTTTCCAAGATGCACAAAAGAAGAAAGTGAAATAAAATGAGAAGAGTCGACACTCTGCCCAGTCTCCTACTATCTGGCATATGGGAGACGGTTGGGTTCTCAGGCTAGTCGGCTGCGGTTTGTTGCTTTGGTTTAAGTACAGGAGGGAAACAATCTAGTCATAGGTCAGTGGAGAAGAGAGGAATTTGCTTAGCTCACTTTCAGATAACTACAGACATTCTCCTTCTATACCTTATCAAATATCAAAAGTCATAGGTCACTAAAAGTTTATTCAACTTAGAGGGGCTGGAGAGCTGTCAAAGCAGGTAGGAGCACTTTCTGCTTTTTCCAAGGACCTCTGTTTGGTTCCCAGCTCACAACCACCTGTAACTCCAGATCTAGGGGGTCCAGTGCCCTCTTCTGGCCTGAAGGCATGCACTCACATGCAGATTCTCAAACACAGATACACACACACACTTCCTTCAAAACAAAACAAAAAAAAAACATTTAAAATAATAAATAAACAAAAGCCCTTTAAGATAGCTGTTTATATTCTCCTTGTGTACCATATCAAATCTCAGTAGCTCATGGGTTGCTAAAACATATTAAGCCCCACCAATGAGCTTTCACCCCCACTCAGGCTTCAACTCTGTAAGGTCACCTTGGACTTCGATATGTCTCCATGTGACGTGCACAGTGCTCATCAGGGAAATGCTAGGCCCCTAAGTTATGCCAGGCTTGCATCTGTTGCCACATTTCCTCATGCATGATAAGAAAATTCTCTTTGTTAAGTTTTCTACCATTCTCAAGAGGAAGGCGCCTATGTACCAGGAGCTGTCAGGCTCAGGGAGGCTGCTACAAGTGTCCCAAAATTCCAATTTTCACTTGAAAGCTTGAATTTTATCACCAGCAAAAAATACACTGTCAGTTGCTCTCCTTGAAGTGACAGGCTTGCATCGTTCATTTTTTGAGAAAATGTCTAGCAAATACCCAAGTCTGAAGAGCCGTGGTGTGTCTGTCAGTCACTCTTTGAAATAAAAACGGTGTTCCAAGGAAGGAGAAGTTCATTCAGCTCAAAACAGAAGCAATCACATGGAAGTGCTTCTCGGGAGAAAGCATAGACCACGTGGGCAGCAGAAACACTTGACGTACACTGCCTCTGTCACCAGGCAGAGGATTAAAAGACAGGCATACTAGGGCCTAGAGCCAAGGCTTAATAAAGTTACTTTTTACTGCTTGGTCAGAAGCACTTTTAAATACACCTGGAGAGAGAGAGAGAGAGAGAGAGAGAGAGAGAGAGAGAGAGAGAGAGAGAGAGAGAGAGAGAGAGAGAGAGAGTGTTTTATGTGTGGAGAGTGCATGTCTGTGTGGAGGTCAATCATGCATGTGTCATTCCTCAGGTACTGTCCATCTTGTTTCTAGATAGGGTTTCTCACTGATCTGGAACTTATCAAGTGGGCTGGCTGGACAGAGAGCCCCATAGCTCCACCTGTCACCTTCTGAGCAATGGGGTTACAAATACTCAACACAACACCCAGCCACTTTTCAATTGACTTTGAAAACTTATTTATTTATTTATTCCCTTCCCATCCCTTCTTCCTCTCCTCCCAGTCCCATCCTCCCTCTCTCTTCTCCTATCCCCCTTACCCTATTCCTCAGAAAGGGGAAGCCCTCCTCTAAGACCAAGAACTCAAGTGACACCACATGCTGGAGAGGATGTGGAGAAAGGGGAAGCACTCGTCCATCCTTGGTAGGAGTGCAAACTTGTACGACCACTTTGGAATCAATCTGGCGCTTTCTCAGAAAATCAGGAATAGCTTTACCTCATGACTCAGCTCTACCATTCCTGAGCATACACCCAAAAGATGTTCCACCATACCACAAGGGCACTTTGCTCAACTGTGGTCATAGCAGCTTTATCTTTTTGTAATAGCCAGAATCTGGAAACAACTTTGATGTCCCTCAACCGAAGAATGGACAAAGAAACTGTGGTACATTCACGCAAGGGAATACTACCCAGCCTTCTTTATATCTGTTCTGGGGGGGTAGAACTCAGGAACTCATGCTTGGCAAGCACTTTAGTGCTTGCACTCTCACTCCAGACTTCTGAAATGGGTTCTCAGCATCAGGTAGAAAGCTGAAGCAAACAAGGACATCTTCCCACCCAACTCATGCAGAAGGTAGTTGTGTTGCTGGGTACTGAACCTGTGCTCTGCATTCTCCATTCCATTTTCCAAATGACACCAAGAGCCAAGCAGTATCCTCAGAGGGAAAGGAGAGCACAGGCAGGTGAGGAAGGGTGTCTGTGGTGTCAGGACTGCTGAAGACAGTGACAAGTATCCATGAAGTGGGACAGGCTCAGGTTCTGGGAGCCCGTACCTACGTATGTGACTGCAAGGGCAAGAAAGGAACTGCGTAGTGTGCCTCAGCAAAACTAGAGCTGGAAAGACCTGTCTCTAAGAATGAGAAGGACAGCAGGGCGGGGTCAGGTGTCACTGGACGTTTCTGAGGGAGCCATTGATAATTCTGAGCTACAACTTGCATCCCAGGAAAATGGATCTGGCAGCTCAGTTGTGCAGAGACATAAAAGGGATGGAAATTCAAGTATAGAAAAGTAAATGGAGACTAATTTATCTGGGGGGAAAAGAATAAAGTCCCATAGCAAAGAAGACTCTTGAAACTGTCTCGATGACATTGAGTGACTTGTCCTTTCTGTGTCTAGTTAAGGCTCTCACCTAAAGGGCCACAATCAGGAAGGATTCACACATTCCTTCAACTTGTTTCTATGAAGGACCTTCCATGTTCTAGGCAGGTGTGGGCAATACAGTGTGTGTGGTGTGTGGTGTGTGTGTGTGTGTGTGTGTGTGTGTGTGTGTGTGTGCTTAACACATGCATAAATGCTCAAATGCCTTAGAGGAGAAATTCAAGCGTCCTAATCTGTCACTCTCCATTTTATTCCCTTGAGACAGGGTCTCTCAATGAACCTAGAGCTAGGTTTACTGCCAGCAAGCCAAGTGATCCTCCTGTCTCCATATTTCATAGCGTGGAAGTTAAAGGCACACACAGGACCACACCAGCTTGTTATGGGAGGGGTGTGTTCTGAAGATTTGAACTCAGATCCACGTGGTTGTGCAGCAAGCATCAGTAGCCATTTATCCATTTTCCCCAGCCCAGCCCCGGCAAGTGTTTCAGACATATCTTAATTGTCACAAAGAGGTGACCTGAGAAAATGCTAGCTGCAAAACAAGAGACTGAAGCGTGTCGTCATGAGCTCTGAGAAGCTTCAGTGGGTGTGACATTTCATCTTGGAACACAGAGTCACCTCTGCAGAATCGTTTCACCAAGCCGCTCATGCTGGAGGTGTGGGATCCACATCTTATGATTCAGCATGAGCTAGTGCAGAGGGCACAACTGTCAGCAGCCACTGACTCAGGGGCTAGATAGTATGGCTCAGGACCCAAGGCAGCCTCTGTGGAACCAGCAGGGCAGCTAGCCTGAGCTGGAAACCCCAGCTACCAACACAGAGAGAAGGACACCATACTGAGCTGCATTGAGAAAGAAAGTACGGGAAGACACACATGCAAGCCGTCTGCCCATGGAGGCATCTGGTCACTCGCTGGACACCGGACTCGCACAGGCTTCCTAGCTTAGGTAAAGACTAATGAGAACAATTCCTATTCTCGAACCAAGATCGATCTGCATATCCAATTGCTCATCTAAACTATTGTAGCCCAGAGAAGGTGATGACTGTGACAAGGGGGCTGACAGAGCTTTAGGGGTCACTGGGAAAGACAACGGAGTCTGGTGATGCAGCTTCAGGGGAGCCCTTGGCCTTGCAGCTGAGCCCTTAGCCACTGGGGTTTATTCTAGGCGTCAGGGCGAGCACAGTGAGTTTCTGAAGTGCATGGAGCCTCCCAGCTTTTGAGCACGAAATAGTTTTAACACCTCTCTATGAAGGTGTGATCCTGCATCGAGATGTGCCTGCTGCCTTCCCGTGTTCCCTAAACAATTGGTTTGGCAATCCAAGGCCAAGTCGCTGATGCTAAACAGAGCTTTTCCATGTCACCCCCGGGTCAAAATGCTGCCGTGCCTCTGCATTCAGAGTTGTTTTACAAATAGACAGACCTGGGAAACATCTCAGACCAAAGTGGGACTTCTGCTCAGAAGGTGTAAGGACTGTCAAATCACAAGTCACCGAACAGCCCAGGGGATAACTTTGGGAAGACTCGAGTGCACACGGGGTCAAACCGTGTCTAGATTTTAGGATGTTGTAAGTCTGGAGAGCTCTGTGTCCCTCTGCATCTAAGGAGGACACCGACAAATGGGAACTCTACAGAGCGGCCAGAGAGGAGAGGTTGAGGAGAGCCTGGCTAATATTGGGTGGGTAATCATGTGAAAGACTTTACATTTGAAGAAACTGCAGGAGGAACCAGACCCCAGAAGAAGGGTATGGCACCTTCTCTTTACAACTCCCTAAAACAGAGGCAGGACCCAAAGAACCAGATAATCCCCCCCCCCTATACACACACAGAGATCTTCTTTCTAGGTGAGTCTAAGTTGTGTCACGTGAAGAAGCCTGGGGGACAGTTCTTCATTTTGAGTTCTAGGAAATGAGCTGCTAACAGAGGGGGCATAGGAGCCACCTGACTCTGAGGGATTATGCGACAGTTCAGGGTGATTCACGGGGCATGTTTAACACACCCTTGTCACGTCATATATCTGATCAGTCACGGCTAGTGATGAGGAGGAAGTGGAGAGCCACACACAGGGAGCAGCAGCTATGGGGAGAAGGGCATGTGGGAAGGCTCATTGGAAGAGCTGATGTCTGAGGGGAAATACCAACGCTACGTTGCCGTTAATTTAAGAGAATTGCTTGCAGGGCTTGGGGACTACTGCATTCGAGCCAGAAGCTAGCGGAAGTGTGATGACTTGAAACGATTTCAGCCTGGCTGGAGGGATGTCCTTGAGAGAAGGTGCTGGGCTGGGCACAGTGATATGGGTCTTTAATCCCAGCACTTGGGAAGCAGAGGCAGGTTGATCCATTAGTTCAAGGCCAGCCTGGTCTAGATAGGGAGACCCTGCCTCAAAAAAAAAAAAAAAAGCAGGGAAGGGAGGGGCAAAGAGGGAAGGAAAAGAGATATTATAGGTAATCATTCAGAGGCAACGGATTAAAATCAGGTGGGGTCTGTCCTATGGCCAGCAGGAATTCAGAAAGGTGGAGGGTCATTGACAAAATTAGGCTTCTACTTCAGAAATGTTCTGACTGCCTGGGGAGAGGCATGAGAGGAGAAGGAGAAGTAGGGGACCCGTGACAAGCCACTACGAGCAGCTGGGACACAGACAAAGGTGGTCTAGATGAGGGCTGTGGCAGTGGGGACCAAGACCTGAAGATACTGAGTTAGAGAAGCATAGGTGGGCTGGAGAAAAGGGGGCATTGAAGCACCCCCCCCCCAGTTCCCTGCCTGAGGCAAGTGGATGCTGATGTGTCACTCTCCAGAATAAAGATCAAGGATGACCAGGCTGGCCAAGGTCAAGTCAAAAGAGAAAGAGTAGGATGGGACCATCATGCTGGGCCAAGAAGCAGAGGCTATATATACCATCAAGGTAGCAGAAAGCAGGCCAGTAAAGGGTGTACCGATGGCAAGGGAGGGACAAAGAGGTAAAGGAAGATGCCAAAAGCTGCTGGAAAATGGAGATGGGATGCCAGCTATAGTCCAGTACCTAAAGATGCTGACTGTAACCTTTATCCTAACCCTTGTTCCACATGCAGTTCCCTCTTTCTCTTTCTAGATGTCTCAGTGAGATGTGATGAACAGCTTCCTGCTCTAGCCACCTGCTGCCATGTTTGCCTGCCATGACCAACTTAACCCTCTGGAACTGTAAGCCAAAATGACCTTTCTTCTTTAGGTTGCTTCTGGTCAGGGCATTTTATCACAGCAACAGAAAAGTACCTAATAATCCAGGTCATGACAAAACCCAACTGAACTAACCATGGAGTAGGATGGCTCTGAGAACCCCTGGGCCCTTCCTTTAGCCTCAGCTTTAGGCATTAAGATGCTGTGCCCATCTTGTAATGGTAGCATAATGCGGGATGAAGCTTGTCATGCTGCAGTCAGGGACTGGTGCGTCAAAGCACATAGTGAATTGCTTCTCCTATTTGTGCAGAGGCTTCTGCAAATGTTTCCCTAGTCTCTTCCATTGACAAAGAAACGTTTAAGCCTGTAAACCCAAAGGCAAGAGCTAAGGGAGCTGAGGCAGAGACTGGGTTACTCTTCTTTAAAGATAAGACATGACTGTGTGCCTCTTACAGCTTGTTTTGAACTGCAGTCTGTCGAACAGTGATGCCCCAGCCCACACCAACAGGAGACAAAGTGCTTTAAGATAGCATTTCACTGGTACATAAAACACAAATGGAACAAAATGGCCTCTTAGTTGTGTTAGCAAATTCTTGCTTGGGTGTTTGTTTTAATTAGTTCAAGTTCTAGCTACCTAAATCATAATTTCAAAAAATTTGTATTTGTGAGGAAGAGGAGAAATATGAGGAGGAAGAGGAGAAGGAGGGGAAAAAGAGAGGAAAAGGTCCATCTATTGACAAACAACTGAAGAGGACATTCTAATTTTCCCCCAGCATCTTTAAGCCATTTTAGTTTGACAGGAATTATTTTATCATCGACAGATTTGTTACTGATTTATGAACCATTTTAACCTCTTTCTGCTGTACTGCAAACATTTTCTGGTAAGGAGTTGGAAGAGATTGCGCAAAGCAGTTTGGTTTGTGGCAGCTCTCCCATCGTCCCTGGAGAGTTCCCAGGAGGACACAGCTCTCCACCAAACTTCCTGAGAACCGTCACTCCGGTCTGTGGATGGCCGCAGATTTAGGACATTTGTAAGTCATCTTTATAATATAATAAACAGAATGAAGGCCGTGAGCTCATTCGTGCCTACTGACCTATGAAAGGGAAAGAAATGACATGCCCACATTTTTTTTAAAGGGAAAGGAATAAAGTTTTCTTTATGGAAGTATTTTTTTTAAGCACTTTATATTTCAGCACTGGTCAAACCCCCTAGAAATGATTAGCTGATGCATTTTTCTTAACTAAAATTCACCTCTGACATTCCATAGAGGGCAGAGCTCCATCAATTAGAAACTGCTTGAAGGAGACGTGCCAGTGTGTCAGCTGCAGACCTACTGCGCCAGGGACTAGTAATCCTTTCCAGAGAGTTCCAAAACCCAAGGAAAGGATTTTACTCTTTGCTAGCACTTTGCTTGCACAGTGAGATGAGTGGAAACTTTTCCTTTCATGCACAAATGTCATCACTTCACTCGAGTTAAGGGGCTTATAATAAAATCATTTAGCCAAAACCCGGCCTCTTTCCCCCATGGAGCTAAAGATCTCCATTCCAGGTTTCAAGCAATGATTAAATACCTTCTGGACACCATATCTCTGATCTTATCTTTTCAGGACGGAGTTAAACCAGTGAGGATCCAGGAATCCAACAAGATGTCTGCAGATTTTCTGTGTTTGATCTACAGAGAGACAGACCCTAGTGAATGGAAAAAAAATTCTTCATTAAAAAAAAAAAAGCCCTAACATCTCTGAGAAGCATAAAGAAACGCACGGTGCAATCTAAGCCTCAGATTATCAAAATGTTAAAAAAAAATTGTGCTCATGCAATATTCAAAGAAATAGTAAGTATTTTCTTATAGAACTATTGTCCATTTGGTTGCAAGGGGTATGTGGAAACTGTAGGTCTTGATCCATTTTCCTGCAAACCTAAAACTGCTTTAAAAGGAAACTCCAGTGTCTTGTATATAGTGTGTAAAACAATGTGAGCAATGGACGATTTTAAATCCACTGTGTTAAGGCCCTTGTAACAACTCATCTCATCAGTGGCAAGAAGGCAAGGGTGTCTGGGAAAGACAGGAGGTGTCTTGTTCACCTTTGTCTACTGGACTGACCAGGAGGCTGGCAGAGTGCAGCCTGGCACAGCATGGGTTAGAAATGCTTCCTGTCATAGATCTGGGGCAGGTCTGAGTCCCAACACAGAACTGACAGTGTGCTTCGAACAAAGCATTAGATAATTCAAGAGTTTCTCTATAGAACATAACCCTGAACAAAGAAAATGCCAAGCATTCTGACATTGCAGCCAGTGACCTTGGAGGTATTCTTTCACATTTACCTGTAGCTATTGGATGCTGAGTGCAAGGCTTGGCCCTAGGCAGAAAGAGGGGCAGGAGCCTGGCTAGTCTGTGGGGGCAGGAATGGGACTCCAATTTCAGTAATGGTAGTGAATGTTGCTAGGACCCAGAGATGATTTGGGGCAATTATTTCTTGTGCTGAAGGTCAGGAAGGCTTTATAGAGATGGGGTTTGATGTCATCTTTGAAAGGAGTCTGGAGTCTTGGAACAGCACAGAAAATGACAGGTGGCTACAATCATACACATATGACATTTATAGTTTTGTATGTTTATATTGAATCACACACAAAGAACTAAATGGGTATTAATATGCATATAAATCATATCTATTATTTAGAAATATTCTTGAGTCAGGCAAAAAATTAAAATAGTTTTGGAATACTTAAGTCAGCTTCTCAGACCACAAAATGATGAAATTACAAGCGCCTATTAATAAAAATTCAACCAGGAAATTAAAATGTTTCCAACCTACGGATAACATCTGAGACAAAGGAGACTCAGACCACAATCACAGAATGATTGTGTGGGAACTTGAAATGCAAAGCCCATTTAGACCAGCTCACACTCGTGTAAGTTCTTAATTAGTAAGCAAAAAAAGCTAGGCAGTGTGCATGAGTTAGGAGCATGCTTACTAGTCACTGAAAATGTAGGAAGTCCCAAGGGTGGGAGTGAGATCCCTAAGGAAGCCATGGTAACAAAATCATGATACACTAATGACACTAGGATGTATGCGAAAACACAAACTCAAAACCACGATTGACCTAAGCACTGTTTTTATTAAAAACATCCAAAGCCAGGTGAAGTGGTGCATAGCTGTATTCCCAGGTTTCATGAAGTTAAGGCAGAGGAGTGTCATGAGTTCAAGGCTGGCTAGAGTTCCCAGATCAAGACTCTGCCTTGCGTCAAAACCAGACAAAAGAGAAGCGCAGTGGCAGTGCTGCAATGAGACAACAACAAAACCAGTGGAATAGAACTTTCTAGAAAGCCTAAGGGGGAAAAAGGATGAAAAATGGAACCATATCCCAGTGATAGTGAAGAACAAAAATGCAGACACAGTCATTTTAATGCACGGTGTAAAGAATTCTATTACGAGACTCTAAAGTGGGGCTAAAATAAGTGATTTTTTTCAGGAAAGCTGCATAAGCCAAGACCAGCTCAGAAAGAAGTGGGGAGCTCAAATAAGGCAAAGTAAATATTGCATCTACCAAGATCCAGAAGGAAAATGTAAATCTGTAAGGGATTGATTTCCAAAGTCCAACAGGAGAGGCCGCCTGTTCCAAACAGGCTCTGTAAGTTCCGCCTACATCGCAAGTTTCTGTTATGGCAAGTTTCTAACTACTCATAATCAGAGGAAAACATGAAAAACAGCCCCACTTATTTTTCCAGCGTAAAAGAGTTGCACTGTTCATCATGACCACACTGAATGTCTTTAGATGACTACCACTCATGATTATCCAAGGCCTGTGGGGCAGGAACTCAGAGAGGACTGGTGGACAGCCCAGCCTCAGACCTCACCCAGCACGGCCGACTTTCCCTCTCATGCTTTATTCTCGTGGCTTTAGTGGGGAGGGGAACCTTGGCAGAGCACCATTCACGCCTGTCTGTTGGCCTCAGGGCTTTACCATGTCGTCTTCACATAGACTACTAGTTGAGTCCCCTCGTGACCTGGCAGTTGACTTCTTCCGGGATGAGGAAACTGAAAGAGAACCCAGGGATGGTTGCAGTGGTTTTTATGACCCTAGGCTGAGCAATGACATATATCAATTCATTAAAGGGCAATCACTCAGTGCAGTCCCCATTCAAGGGGCAATTAAAAAGAAAAAAAGTGTCTACAATTTGAAGGAAGGTCTATCAAAGACTCATGGGTATATTTAAAATATTCTTTGAAATTTCCTTATATGTATCAGATGTATTAATTGTTTCCTCCCCAATCCCCCATTCCAGCTCCTCCATCATGCCTCTCCCAACTTCATATCCTGGTTGTTTTACACCCTCTCCAGTCTAATTAGTGCCATCCACATAAGCCTGGGTGCAGGACCATCCGCAGAAGCAGGGCAGGTATCATCCCTGAAGAGCATTACATCTCACTTTCCGTCTCCAACTGCAAAGAGCCTCTCCCCAGGGGCGGGACTTTTTGTGTCTGTCCCCTACCCCAGCTGGAACTTTGATTGGCTTGATTCTGTGCAAGGCAGCCATAGCCTCTGTGAGTTCATGAGTTCAGTGTCCCTGTCATGCCCCAGGGACACTCTTCGACAGCAGTCCCCGCCCCCCGCTCCACAAACCTCTACCACTCATTGTGCCCCCTCTTCCATAATGGAGTGTGATACAGATGTCCCATTGGTGGCTGAGCACTCCAGGATCATTTCTCTGCGTTTGGATAAAATGTGAGCCTCTGAGTTAACCATTGCCCACTGCAGAAGTAAAGAAAGAGAGCAGGGGAAAGGAGGGAGGAAACCGCTGATGAGCACAGGACGATGACAATGATGATGACATCATGGATGTATTTTCAAACCTCAGTGTAGCCTAGTGATCTGCTGATTGAGTGCAAATGACCTACCTTTCTCCCACATGCAAAGCACGTTCACACACACCCAACTCTGTTCTCTACACCTGTTCTCTACGACATCGGTGAGTGTTCCAGGGTGTTTTCCTACAAGTTGGGTCCTTGTGGAAAGGGACTCCTTGGGTGTAAGTTTCAGGACATCTCAAACATCCTTTCTCTTGACAAGAGGCCTGTGTGCCAGCATGTGCAAGATGCAATAGGTGGGGCAGACCTAAAACAATTCAGAAGGAACAGTGCCTATGTTTAAATCTGTCTAGGCAAGCTGTGGCTTTATTGTGTGGGACTCAGTGTAACATGCTGTCCACTTCCTGCCTGGTGATGGATCTTGAGGGTCTGAAAGTCTCCCAGCACCACCACCCTCTTTATTATCTCTGTCCTCTTCAGTTCACGATAGTGACATTTATGTCATGTATTTTTAAAAATAATGTTTGTGCGTCTTCTACAGTCTTATTGGAGATTGGGTTCATTAGGCCTAAGTCACAGCCACCATTATTTTTTGGTAAAACCTCTATTTGGGTTTCTGCTAAAAGACACCTCCCCTGAGTTTCCTGGGAGTCCTCTTACTGTGATGAGGCATTGTTCTGTCTTTTTCACAGCTAAACAAAGGACTGCCCCTGCTGTGATAGGTAGGTCCTCCTCTTCCCATCTTCCTGCAATCAGGCAGCTTTGTTGGCTCCATCCCCTGAAAGCTAGAGTAGTAGGGATTCTGGACTAGCCAGGGCTCCTCACTGACAGATGCCACCCAGGTCTCAGCACTGTGTTCTTCCCTGGAGAGCTGGCCTATTAGTACGGTCTGAGGACACAGCGTGCTGCCTTCCCAAGAGCTCTGTGTTCACGCTGGGCAGAGAGTGCACTTAATGATGCAGCGAGTCCAAGGAGGCTGTGCAGGAAGGGAGATCAGAGACCGGGGAACCCTGGGAAGCCTCTCTGCCTCTGTGTGGCTCAGTGTGAATCAGGTTCAGCATTCTGGAGCTGTTAAGAAGTGCTTTAAACCCCTACCCAGATCTAGGCAATGGACAGGACATTCTCCACAGTTGAGTGGAGAGTGGGGTATGACTTTCACAGGAACTCTGGTGCCTCATATTTGACCATGTCCCCTGGAGAGGGAGACCTGGTGGCACTCAGAGGAAGGATTGCAGGCTACCAAGAAGAGACTTGATACCCTATGAGCATATACAGGGGGAGGAGGACCCCCTCAGGCACAGTCATAGGGGAGGGGAGTAAGGGGGAAATGGGAGGGAGGGAAGAATGGGAGGATACAAGGGATGGGATAACCATTGAGATGTAACAAGAATAAATTAAGTAAAAAAAAAAAAAAAAAAGAAGTGCTTCTCTACATGTGGTGGCTTTCACTGCAGCATCTGAGGAGCTCCTGCCTTGGAGGCCATGGCTCCAGAAGGCCTGCCATGTGGATGGAAAGCTGGAGCTCATGGGCTATGTGAAAGAGTTGGAAGCTGCAGCTCTGATGGTGGCGGTATTAACAGACCCTGGCTTGCACCGACCAGAACAGCTGTCCTCTTAAATACCAGGGTTAGACTCTCTGTGGTTCTGTTCAGCCTGCTCTTGCATAGCTAGTTGTCATCTGGAGAAGGACTGGAGGTTGGACAACCTAGTTTATGAGATGAGGGGCCCTGGACCATGGAGGCCGGAGTGTGGCCACAGATTTGGGAGCATTGGAAAGAGGAAGGACTGCTTGCTGAAACTCACATTGTCTGTGAGTACATAGATGCACTTTAGATTTTAGATTCCTTTTGAGGCCCTTGATATCCCACTAGGAGAAGCTCAGCTGGAGAAGTGCTTAGGTCTTTCCAGAGTTGTGAGGCTCTTTGTAAGAGCCAAATGTTAGGATATGATTGATTACGAGAGAGTCTTGCTAGCCATAGGTGTCCTTAAACTTACTATATATGCCTTATACGCATTGTCTTCCTGCCTCAGCCTGGGCTCACAGGCATGCGCCACTACATCTGACTGGTGATAATGTTTCTGGCTGATTATGGTGAGGGTGTAGTGATTATTCTTGCTTGGCATCTTGCTTGCATCTGGAACCAACTAAGAGGCATGCTTCCTCTTTGGAGGTGTTTCCAGGCAGGATTAATCAGGGGAGAAGGGGCTCCCCCAGAAGCAGGGTTACCTGTCACCTTCACTCCATGCTGACGAGTGTACCTATCCCATTGCTATTCTTCACAGGCACCAGAGGCCAGCCCCTTCAGACTTCTGATGGGGACCGAAGACCAGCAGCCCTCCACAAATCCTTCAAGCCTTCAGCACCAGATTAGGATGCTGATGCATCCACCCTCATGGGCAACTGAGCTGCTTCCGTGTTCCTGGCCTCTCAGTATGCAAATGGCTGTCGCTGGACTTCTCAGCCCTACTGTGTAAGTCAATTGAATAAACCTCTTTTTACAATATCTCCTTATACTGTCTGTTTTGTTTTTCTAAAGGGCCCTGACTAATACAGTGAGTCTGTCTTAACTGTTGCTGCTGATGACAATGGTTTCTGATGCTGAAAATAATGGTCCCCCCCCCCAAAACACACACACACACAATGTGCTGCAATGGTTTGCCCAGTCAAACCATGTTCTGGCTAGTTTTCTGCTGCTGTTCAGAGAACCAGCATCTTCTCTGTGGTCCTCACCCACACAGAGTGAGGGCAGGTGTGGGTGAAGGGCAGCTTGCTGCACATTTCAGAGCCATTCTCTGAGTTTGCAGTTGCTGGGGGCGGTGCACAGTCTCTGTTGGCCACTCCCCAGGGCACCTGGTGAGTCTTCTCAGGAGGAGGAGTGCTTGGGGCTGTGGTATACCTAGACATGCATTACTGCTAAGGTGCTTATGATTTTGAGACTCTGTTGGGGTCCTGTGTGTCTTGTGTAAATTGTGGCCTCCCTTGTGGGTATGTCAGCAGGAACCCAGTCTCAGTTGGCAGGACTATGTTTTCAGTGCTCACTATGACTCACTCATGGTGAAGAAGGCCCCATAAGTCTCGAGGATTTCGGTAGAGTATGCATTCCACTGTGTGCTGGACAATTGTCCAGATACTTTGAGGCACTCACCAACATGCTCAGGGCTCTCAAGGTAAGTGGGGATAATCATAGAATTGCAGAGGTCTTAGACACCCATGCCCCATCTCAGGTAATATCAACCCCACCCCTGACATCTTGCAAAGACAGGCTCTTTCCTTGCATCCAAGCCTTTTCCTTTGGGAAGTATACCCACCCACAAAAGACTGAAGGCGACCAGTCACTTCCAATTACGCTGCCCCATCACTTAACGGTCTCTGTCAGGTAGGGAGAAGAGCAGTGGATGTAAGGCTGGTCCGTGGAGAAAATTGTTTCTTTTGTGTGACTGTGACCTGAAGAACAAGGAGCCATTCCCAGGAAGACACATAATGATGGGTTTGGAAAGTGCTGTCAGAGCTTGGCACAGCTGGCAATGCCCTCGAGGGAGGCTGCCATCCTTGCCTTCTACCAGCTCCTATTCGTGACAAAGTTGTTATCCTGCTTGAGGACCTTCCCTTCCCGACGAGGGTGAGGGAGGCGAGGCCAGCCTGAACTAGGGACTCTATCTCAAGAAGAAAAAGTAAAAGAAGAAAAGAAGGACAAGAAGGGGAGGAGGAAGAAGTTGTGACAGAGGAAGAGGAAGAAGAAGAAACCAAGCTTATTAGCTTATTTAAAGTCATACATTTGCAGACACTAGGTAAGCCACAGAGCTAGAATTCTGATTAGTTCCAGGTTCCAGAGAAGGGGTTATGACCACTGTGCCACAGGGAAGGACGTTTTCTTTGCTAAGTATCCCTCCCCGCCCCCACCCCCCAGCACCTAGAGAAAGAGGCATGTGTTGTACAAATAAGGAAGGCCAGGCCCAGCCACATGACAGGTGTTGAGATGACTTAGTGAGGCAATATATCCCCTGAGCATCATGAGATGCCTGCCTGGGCTTGCCACCAGCCTGCAAAAAGTCACAGCCACATGCCACCCAAACTTCCCAGGACTTGCCCCCTCTGCAGAAAGTGAGAAGGAAACATGTTGTTCTTCTTATATACCCATGACAGCTATGAGAGTCCGACAAGATAATCGATGTGCTAAGAATTTTAGAACGTATAGAGATTCGTGATAAAAATAAACATTCTCTTTTAGACACAATAATGACTTGCCAACATTATGATTTTCTTGGCTCACTGCTAAGTGGCTCCAGGAAGCTGATGAGAGTAATTTAAGGTTTGGATAGGATTTTTTTTTTTTTACCTTTCACCCCTATACACACACACACATTCAAGACTGCGTCTCTTCTACCGAAGAATCTCTCAGCAGGAACAAATATGGGACAGGGTGAGAATTAGCCTTTGCAGAGAGAAGCAAGCCTGGGCACTTGATGGGTGCTGCCTGGGGCTTGCCTTCCTCGTTCCTTCCTCTCCAACTCTGTGCTGCAGACAACAGGCTGCATGGGATGTACGAATTAGGCGAGGGCTGTGGACTGGGTGCTCCTTTTGCTCCTTCACACTCTCTCCCTCCCTTCTCTCTTCTCTTCTTTCTTTTGCCTAACCTCCCATTTCTGCTTTCTTACCTTTCCACCAGTCCTAGCTTCTTCTTGATGGATCGGTTTGCGATAATGGGTTCTCAAAGGTAATTGTCAACTGGGGCATCAGCACTGACTTTAGAAGCCTATTGATCTTACTGGTACAGGCACTTTCACTGAAGCAGCTTTGTGAGTTCCTGTTACCATTTCTATACCTGCCTGAACTGGGGCCTGGATCATGCCGGGGTGGGGAGGGGGGCCGGGGGGGGGGGAGTGGGTGAGGTTAGGTCTTGCAACATGATTGCAAAGTGCTTCCACCAAAACTACTTTCTCTCATACTTCAAATACCTTAGGGCCAACAGGGGTGATGGTGTGGATGACGTGTTTAGGATGATGGTGGTATGGTGCTGATGATGGTGGTGGCTGTAGTCAGGATGGTGGAGGTAATGGTGGTGGTGGTGATGGAGTCAGAGGTGATAATGATGGTGGTAATTGTGAAGACGGGGATGGTGGGAGTGCTAGTGATATGGATAGTGGGAGTGGTGAGGATGGTGATGATGATGGTGCTTGGGCTAAAGATGGTAATATTAGTGACAGAGCAAGGATGGTGATGGTGGGGATTGAGATGACAGTGGTAATGATGATGGTGGTCATGGTAGTGATGACAGTGGTGGTGGTGATTGCTGTGGAGGAGGAAGTGCTGATAATGGTGATGGTGGAGTTATTGGTGGTGATAAAGAAGGTGATGGCGGTAATAGTGGCAATGTTGTTGACGGACAGCTACCTTTTTTCTTCTAGTTACTTCTTCCTGGTCAACCCTCTCATCCTTCTCCTCCCAAGGGGCAACTGGAGCCAAAGAACCTACCTGCCACCATCACCACCATAACCTTGATCATCTAGTCCTGGGTTGTATGAGTGAGCGGATACCTTATCCCAGCAGGCAGGTCCATCTCCAGCCCCTTAATATTTTGTCCTTTTCTGAATGTCTAATACTCTCTCTAGATTTCAAGATGCTCTGGTCCCTGGTGTGCTGGTTCCTGCCTCCTCCAGGCCTGTCTTTATCTGCTGGTCCTTCACTATCCCTGCTGGACTTCCTTGCTTTATCCTGCATGCTTGTAGCTGACTATGTCTATCTTCCTCACTGCAAATGATAGAGGATGTTCTCAGTCTATCACACCATGATCCCAGGCCCAGCTATGACATCATCTCAGCTTAGGAGCTAACGGTATGCACTAACTATCTTATTCTGTTTGCAGGCCATCTCTGAGGCTGCCAGGTTTTGCCTAAGCTGATGTGAGGGGCAGTTAACACACGGAACATCCCCAAATCACTGGGACTAGAGTTTACATGTCCCAGGCTCACTATGTGTAGTCAGTAAGATGTGCCTAAGGCTAGAGAATAAGGATAAGGACATTATTGGCCATGGAAAGAGGTGACCTCAGGTTTGGACAGTCGGGACAACTCAACCCTGCATACAAAATCTATAGTGTGTACAGATAGATTCTTCCTGGGCTAAGGTTTCCCCTGCCCCTGTGAAAGGACCAGATAGCTTCGCTCTACAGTCACAAGGCAGTAGGAGGCAACACCACTTCTCCAGCAGAAGTATGAGAATTTGTGGAAGGTCCCAAGTGTGTTGCCCCAAGCAAAGGGGAAAGAGAAAGCCAATAGGAGGGGTTATTAGGAAAGCATGAGAAGTAGGAGACACCACACCCCTTCTTTCTTCCCAATGCCGTTCTCCCTATGCCTCAATATACAGCTCCCTCCATCCGCTGTGGGAACTGTTCATCTCTCTGGCTCTCCCAGTCTTATTCATTTGCTCTGCCAGGAGTTTAGGAGACCTGAGACCTAAGAGACTGACTGAGCTGAGGCCTGAAAGAAATAAGGGGCCTACGATACGGGTGAGGGACAAGTAGAGACACAAGTAAAGCCATTCAGAACAGGCAAGGCATTGGGCAGGAAACAGATGGGATGTCAATCTAGTTTCTGCAAAGTGTCTCTGCTGTGTCAAGGGGAGTTAAGAAAGGATGTCCCTTGCTGTCTTCTTAATTCATGAGATTTCTGCAAGCCTATTGGTTTTGCATACTTTTTAAAAAAAAATCTAAATGTTCATTCTTTTAGAGTTCACTTTTCTCAAAGACTCGTTTCTCATCAGACTAGTTAAGGACAGCCTGCCTGGAACCAAATGGGTGAAGAACCCCAGGGGGCCTTGCCAAGATGAGGTAGCCTAGTTGACCAACTGGGAGAAAATATTACCTATATGTAGACAGAACACACACACACACACACACACACACACACACACACACACACACACACACAAAGTATGGTCATTTATAAGCAAGTTGTAGAAGGACTGATATCATGCTCACTGGCAGGCTAGATACTCAGGGTCATTAATAGCCACATGATGTGGCAATGCACTGCAGAGGGAACCTACGATACCAGTGATCATGCCTGGCAGTCAAAGCCTTGCTTCACAACTAACACACTTGTCTGGAAGCAACTGCAGCAGGCAGAGGAAGTGGCTCAGTGGGCAAATCACTTTCTGTGCAAGTATGAGGACATGGGTTCCATCTCCCAGAACCCATGTTAAGGAGAAAACAAAAAAAGCTGAGCCTAGTGCATATGCCTGTAACTCAGGCAGTGGGGAGGCAGGGGACAAATAGATCCTGAGGACTTATTGGCCAGGTGGTGTAAGTGAAGCCACAAGCTCCAGGGTCAGTAAAAGAGCCTGTCTCAAAGAAATAAGATGAAAAGCAATAGAGGGCAACAAATAAGTCATTCTTGAATATATGTGCACACTCGACTGCACACACAAAAGTTGCTGCAGCCTGTAGGGTTGCTTCGTTGTCCCGGTAGAGAAAAGGAAGGTGGCAGCCTGGCATCCAGTCTGTAGATGATTACTTCAGGGTGAGTTGTGCAGAACATGGGCAGGAAAGCTGAGAACCTTAAGTGAAGCAAAAGACCTGTCCATTAAACCATCTATTCCTAACCTGACACCAGTTCTAAAGACGCCTTCAAATGGAAAGCCAGCTGAGTGACCTTGGCAAATTGCATGACCATCCTGTGTCCTGAGCTTCCAAATACTGTAATGAATGAAGAAACAAAGTTGAGGACACTTCCTGAATCCCAAGAGTCCTTCCTTAGAGAAAGTTCTGGAATCCACTCTCTACCTTTTAGCACCATGAGCCTTTTCTAGCTGCGGACCCCATTTCCTTTCATCTCCAACCACAGAAATCTGTGGAAGGTGAAAGGACTCAAACATAAAATATGTCTGAGATGGGGCCTGTGCCTGAATTAGGGATTTAAAAGCAGCAGAGGCCAGGCTCTGAGACCCCACTCAGTCTCTGCTGCCACATCCTTGACTCGGGGTTGTGGAGACCTGGGCCACTTCTGTGGAGAGCTGTCCCAGCCAGGATGTCTCAGGCACCTGGGAACCACACTGGGCCAATCACCAAGCTTTGCATTTCTTTCCCAGCGTTCTTCCCTCAAGGGATGCCATATCCAAAGCTATAAAAACTGTGATTCCGCCTCTCTCTGCCCACTGGATTTCTGAGCTGCCAACTGAGCACTTGCAAGCCATCAAAACCAGAGAAACTGTGCAGTCCTTACTCCAAGGCTACAAGAATAGGATGCTCCTTTCGAAAACCACTCATTTCACTAAGAGTTCTGAAATATGGGGGGATGATTCTGCCGTAGCCTCAGCATTATAATTGCTTTGCTTTTATGAAGTTTGCTTTTCATGTGAAAAAGCCTCCGCCAGGCAGTGAAAGCCTGCAGATGTTGTCTGTATACCCTGCCGGCAAACCAAAAATATGCAGGTGTTTAAAAATAACTCTGCCTTCTGCAGGTAGCTCCTTATTCAATATTAAGTGTCCTCCTCTCCAACAAGAGTGTGCATAATGCTAAATTAGCTGTTAACAAGTATTTTTAAATAGCCTAATTTATGCTAATTCAAAAATATTCCGTTCCCAAACTGATTATTTTTGCCTCCCAAATTGTCGCACCTTTCCATTAGCAGCCAAGAAGTCTGGGTGCTGGGAGCCAGCAGCTTTCTGGATTCTGTTGGTTGCTGTGGATGCTTTCCACTGTGGCCACTGCACAGCTCCCTTTGGAAGCCCAGGGTGGCAATGAATGTGTACATTTGGTCATGGGCTGTGGATATGAACTGTTGGAGCAAGGCTCACAGCACCATAGCTCTTAATGGTCAGGGCACCCCTGGGCATTCTCAGGAGACCTCTTTCTTGCTCCATACCCCGTCCCCAGCAGGAGTATCCCCAATCCTATTGGCAGGGATGAAACCCCAAAGGCAACTTGCACCTCTGGGGTTCGGTTTGTTTCCTTTGAGGTGTGGATGCCATCTTCAACTAGTGATGGTGGTGAAGCTAAAAGACCTCAGTGACCCATCCTTCCGTTTCCTTGTTATTGGCAGAAGAGCGCCCTCCTACATACCCTTCCCCTGGGGTGGTGGTCATTCTTCTCTCTGCTTTTGAATGGAAATCCAAGCTCCCTCATGGACAGTAGCGTCCCCCACCCCACCCCAAGATCTGGTCCCCCTAAGTCTCTTTCCTTCATGCTACACTCATCTCTCCCTTCTGGTTGTGAACTATTCCCAGTCACACTGCCCGGGATTCTTAGTTCCTTCCACAGCAGTTCAAGGCTCCATTCAAACACTGCAGCTTCAGGGAGCTGAGCTCTCCTTCCTCCTCACTGGTCTGAGGACCACGGGCTCTTTTTATCTCTGGTTTTTATATGGACTTGCACCCCCACCCCACCCCCCACCTTGAGCATCACCTGCTGTCTCTCAGAGGAACTTCAGGGATGATGTTAGCTCTGCCCACAGCATGACAGGGGACTGAAGAAGGCCCGACCCAGCAAGAATCCTGGAAACACTTGACAGACAGGAAAGGCTTCCTGAGCCTGACTTCACAAGCTCAGGGAGGGACTCACTTTTGCTCCTTGGTGTTCTGAGCAGAGGCTTCATTCCTAAGAGAGGTGCCTGCAGTGGTTTTTCATTTGTGGTTCCAAATACACTGGGCCTGAGGGTTGTGCTGAGGAGACTTGTTCATGGATGTGGTTAGACTTTCTCAGAAAAGTTGGTGAACATCAAATCTCCTGAAGGGAAAAGTATTTTCAGCCTCTGTGAGTGACAGTCTGTGGTAGGACACCATAAGATGTCTGCTGGGTACTGTGGCATTAGCTCACTTGCTGTGGTGTGGCTTTTCTTCAAATGAGGCTATTTCTATATATAGCGTCAATGTAAATATTAAGGCCAAGAATTCAATGTGGACAGCATTGGCTTGGCTCTTTTTTCATTTCCCTGTGACCAAACATCTGTCAAGAAGCAACTTAAGGCAGGAAAGCAAGAGGAGAGAGGAGAGAGGGCGGGAGAATGTGAGAGAGCAGCAGAGAGAGGGAGGAAGGCAGAGAGAAGGGAGCGAGAGGGAAAAAGAGGGTGGGAGAGGGGGGACAAAGAAGCTAGGTGAGGGGAGAGAAGATGAAAGAGGAGCTAAGGGAGAGGGGAGAGAAGAGGGGATGAAAGTGGAGAGTGGATATGAGAGAGGGGGAAGAAGAAGAAAGTGGAGAGAGAAGAATGGGGAGAAGAGAGGGAGGGAGAACAGAAAAAGAGAAAAAAGGGCAAAATATGAGAGAGGAGAAGAGAGTGAGGAGAGGTAGAAGGGAAGACAGGAAAAAGAGAGAGAGAAGAAAGAATTGAGAGAGAGAAGACAGAGAGAAGAGATGGAAATGGGGAGAATGGAGAGAAATTGGAGAGAGAGAAAGGGGGTGGGGATTGAGGTTAGGAAATTCTCATACCCTGGTGAGTTCAAACTTGTATGAGCAACTGGCTACAAAATCAGTCTGAGGATGATTGGTCTTAGGGCCGGAATGTTTTTTTCTCCAGAAAACTGTTTTCCTTTTAAAGCCTTTGACTGATTTGCTGAGGTCCACCCACATATCAAGGGACTCCCGTTTACTAAAAGTCAATTGATTACAGATGTGTATGCATCCTACCTACAGACACCTTCCTGGCAACACCCACACTAAGTGATGAATCATGGGTAAGACTCCCTTCCAGGAGCATGATGGGTCATGTCTGTAATGTCAACAATCAGGAGGCACCCAGGCTGTGGTGCAAGGCCGTGTCTCAACAAACAAAACAAAACAAACACAACGAAACCCAAACAAACAAGAAAGACTGTAGCATACCTTGAATGTCTGGAGCTAAAAGAAATTTAGTGACTTTATCAAAATGAACTTCATCCTGAGCTACTGCCACTCCTTTTCAGGCTTAGGACACTGATTTAGGCCCTATAGCAAGGATCAGGGACAGCAGATTGTGAGGGTGAGAGGTCAACAGAGTCTGCCAAGCTTAGGACATGGGTCAAAGGATTAGAGAGACTAAAGGATTAGTAGGTCAGCTGAGCCTCCCAAAGAAGACAGAAGTGTATTTGAAATTTTAGTTTCCCTATAAGCTCAGTTGTTTTGTGCAAACATATTTTTGTTCTAATCCTAAGTGTGGGATTTTAATTTGAGCTTTAGCTTGTCCACACCTGTTAATTGTCTCCTGAGGGGTGTGGCTTTTGCCAGCTGGTCACAGCCTTCTTCCTTCCTTGTGCAGCATGGAGAGAGGCATGGTCTAGGGGTCTGAGGATATAAATATGAGCAGGAGAGAGCGTGGCGTGGTGTGGTTTATTGGTGGGTGGCATGTAGTAGTTTGAAGAGACCGGAGTGGAAGATGTTGTAGTTTGGAGCAGACAGAGAGAAATGCTTTGGGACAGAGCGGCTTGGGGGGAGACTGCTGGCTGGTGCTGTTGATGGAGACTGGTATAGCCCAAAAGAACCCAGTGACCCTAAACAGCCAGGAGGAGTAAAGGAGCCCCTTCTCCCCACTAACTTTCTCTCTCTTACATAGGATTGGGAGGTTGACAAGGAGATTGAGGCCTAAACATCCCAAATAAAGAAGAGTTTAAAAAGAAAGAGCACTACACAGAAGGTGTTTAAATAGTTCTAACAGGCATGTAGAGATGACAGAGGGAAAGTTACCAAACAGACTTTTTAAAAAGGAAACTAAAGCAATTAAATATAGAACTAAAAAGCAAAGGTTGAAAGGCATTAAGCCTGCAAAGACTTCCATGAGCACACCCCTTGAAGCCTGGAACCATACAGGAATCCAGAACAGAAGATAATAGAATCTGTAAAGAATTAAAGAGATCAAATCCTTACATTAAAGAATAATCTCAAAATTGATTTTTTTAAAATAATTTCCTTAGATACTAGGAGGCAATCTTCAAGCACCAAGGGTGGTTTTTAAGTAGGGGAAAAAAAGATTTTTCCATTTATAGGATAAAGCTATATACTACCCACTTTGAATAAAGATGGGCAAAAAGTGCATATTAAATTGGGTAGTTAAAAGTAAAGGTGGATTTTTAATAGGCCAGAGAGCATTTTGGAGGGTCAAGGAAATAAAACCAAAATTTAAGTAACTCTGTGGGAGCTAAATTTGGTCTTGAACTTCCTAACGCCCAAAGGTGGGTGGGGAGAAACAGAACCCAGGAGACAACTCACCTTCCAGTTTTAGAGTTTGCATCCACTGTGACACATTAACACACCCCAGAGGGTGGACGCTGACTCTTGGTGAACAAGGGTCTTCTTGTTCAACAAAAAAGCATAGATAGTCACAAATTACACAAATGGTATCTGATGGTTGGTAACAGCTGTCACCGTCACAGAAGCTTCAGCCACCCAAGAGACAAACCTCTGGGCATGGCTCTAAGGTATTTTCTAGGTTGGGTTCATTGAAAGGGGAAGATCCACTCAGAATGCTGACAGTGCCACTTGTGAATGGGCTGGAGCGCTGGAGCGAATGGGCTGGAGCACTAGAGTGAATGGGCTGGAGCACTGGAGTGAGTGGGCTGGAGCACTGGAACGAATGGGCTGGTGTCTTAGAGCGAATGGGCTGGTGCACTAGAGTGAATGGGCTGGAGCACTGGAGTGAATGGGCTGGAGCACTGGAGTGAATGGGCTGGAGCACTGGAGTGAATGGGCTGGTGTACTGGAGCTAATGGGCTGGTGTCCTAGAGCGAATGGGCTGGAGCACTAGAGTGAATGGGCTGGAGCACTAGAGTGGGTGGGCTGGAGCACTGGAATGAGTGGGCTGGAGCACTGGAGTGAGTGGGCTGGAGCACTAGAGTGAGTGGGCTGGAGCACTGAAGCGAATGGGCTGGAGCACTGGAATGAGTGGGCTGGAGCACTGGAGTGAATAGGCTGGAGCACTGGAGTGAGTGGGCTGGAGCACTGAAGCGAATGGGCTGGAGCACTGGAGTGAATGGAATAGCGCACTAGAGTGAATGGGTTGGAACACTGGAGCGAATGGGCTGGAGCACTGGAGCGAATGGGCTGGAGCACTGGAGTGAATGGAATAGTGCACTAGAGTGAATGGGTTGGAGCACTGGAGCGAATGGGCTGGAGCACTGGAGCGAATGGAAAGGAGAACATGAGCATCAGTATTCATTTTTCTGTGTTTCTGGGCTGCAGATGCAATGTGACCAGCTGCCTCACACTCCGACTGCCATGCCTTGCACACTCTGATGGACTGAGCTTTCAGAATGAGAGCTAAAATTAACCCTTCATCCTTAAGTACCTCTTGTCAGGAGTCTGGTCACAACAAGGAGAAAATAACTAACACAGCACATTTGAAGGGATTTTTTTTTTTATCATGGGCAGTGGTTAGGAGGAAAGAACGTATTGAAAGGGCTTTTTAAAGTTGTGAAGTGAAGGTGTTGGGAAGTGTGTCCGGAGACAAACCTTCCAGGCAGCCTAATTCCATAGGTCAGGGAGCCAGGACACCATGGACAACAGCAGGGAATTGCTCCTTGATTAGGGCTTAGGTCTATAAAATGAGCTTTACGATTTGAGTTTGGGATGTTCCAGATTGGTCTCTAGACTTTGGATCCATGGGGATGTGGTGTCTGTGTTGGGGCCAGGTCCGATGCACTCCAATGGCTGGAGAGTTTTCACAGGAGATCTTCGGCTCTGGCCGTCCCCCGTTCTCTTCCTCCTTTGCACCCAGCTGTGAGGTGAATAGGTCTCCTCCCTCTACCCCTGCCACAATGCACCATGCTGCCACAGGTCCAAATTGTCACAGTTAATTGATAATGGGCTGAAACGTCAACTGCAAGCCCAAATAGACCTACCCTGTATTAAGGCTCATTTACTGAAGGCATTTCTTACAGTAACAGAAGGCTGACACAAGGAGGAAACTGTGAAGCTGAACAGGGTTGGAGACCCATCCCCCTTCATTGGTGAACATATAAATATACTAAGAAAGTTCTGTGACATGGTGCCTTTCTCCCTTCCTTCCTTGGCAACTGTGCTATGTTCTCCATGTATTTCACAGCATGGGGTGTGTAGCCCTGGAAGGTGTTGTGGTTTGAATAAGCATGTACCCCCATTGGCTCACTTGGCTTCCGGTTGGCAGCACTGTATGGGAAGGCTTGGGAGTGTGGCCTTGCTGGAGGAAGTATGTCACTGGAGGCCTGCCTGGGGCTGAAGATGTGAGCTTCCAGCTTCCTGCTCCAGCTGCCATGTCTGCCATTTGAGAGAGAACCTATAGAGCTTCCTGCAGGTGGAAAGCAATTAAAACACAAAGGGAAGAGCAAGACCCCCCGCCTAAGATTCCAACTTAGGAAGACTCTCCTTATATAAATTGCTTTGATCGTAATGTTTTGGCACAATAACAGATACATAGCTGTGTGTGTGTGTGTGTGTGTGTGTGTGTGTGTGTGTGTGTGTGTGTAACACCAGCAGGGTGGTATCACAGGAGGGTGAGCCTGGGAGACCAGGAATAGCCCTGGCAGATGCCACTCCCACAGATTGGCAGTGATTCCCAGTTTTCCGTGGCTGCACTCGTGAGACAGTGCAATAACACTACCGTCCTCTCATTCTCAAGTGGCCCACAGCCAGTGGCTGGACTCTTGACATTCTTGCACACTGCTGTGCCAAAGCCATTTGTTTCAAGACTGTGGGTAGCATCCTGTTTCTAATATACAGACTAGAAGATGAACATTCATCTTGGTGGAAAAAAAAAAAGCAGGTTCATAAAGAAAGGATTCCACCTTGACAAGTGTCTACAGAGTCCTGGATATTTCTCTCTCTCTCTCTCTCTCTCTCTCTCTCTCTCTCTCTCTGTCTGTCTCTCTTTGTCTGTCTGTCTGTCTGTCTGTCTCTCTCTTTCTCTGTCTCTCTCTCTCTCTCTGTGTGTGTGTGTGTGCACGCACACACATATATGGATGTGAATTGCTCATGAGCTTATGGGGAGGCCAGAAGATAGCACGTGTCCTGCTCTATCACTCTCTTCCTCATTTTCTTGAGGGGGAGACAAGGGGGCCCTCACTGATCCTAGAGCTGGACAGCAGCCAGCTTTCCCCAATGATCCTCCTGTCTCTGCCCTCCACAGTGCCTTGGTTACAGGGACAATAGTCACACATGTATTTTTTATGTAGATATTTTATGTAGATACTGAGGCATCTTTACAGTCTCCCAAACCGCTATATTATACTTGAAAGTTGTAACAGGACAGCTACTAGACATGGTAAAGATGCCCCGGGGGCACCTTGGCTTTTGCAGGGGCCTCCTCCAGGCTGGTGAGGGAGAAACATAATCACTTTCTTATGGATGGAACATGTTTTCAAAGCAGGGAAATGAGGGCCCTTCACACTGCACTGAGGACCCACTATCATCTAATATCTAGCGTGGTAGGTTCTGGAGAAGGCTCTCAAGCATGCAAGCTTCTCAAGCCAAATCACACACTGCATGACAAAAGTCCTCTCTCAAATTAGCAGCAACAGAGGCAGGAGAGAACGAGGCCTCAGCAATGCTCAGGCAGAGAAGAGACCCCACAGAGAATGAGTTGGAAGAACTCAGGTCCAGTGGAAGGAACAAAGTGTGGGAGTGTACAGCTCTGATGTGGACTGTGAGGACACATGCACATTTAAGTGCATGTGGGCATTTTCTACCTGGGCTACAAACTAGAGGCAATGAAACGGGATGATTCAAAATTATAAAGTATAGGCATATAGATTTAGAAGGCACTTTGACATGTGGAGAGCATGGCCATTTAGCAAAATAACAATAGTAGGTTTTATGCTTGGGCTTATGACCTCCCCAGCCATGGACTTTGGACCAGAAACTATTTAGACTTCTCCCAATAGACCTGGGCTGCTCTCAACCTTGGTCAGAGAAGCTTCTTCTTTGCAATGGACAATTACAGCAGCCAATTCAGAGACACATAACTGGTCCAAGTGCTAAGAATAAAAGGCTGAGTGCTCAGCCCTAAGTGGGGGCATCTACACTAGCATCCCACCCTCCAAAGGCTCAGGGAACATCGTGGAAGAGGAGGCAGAAAGAATATAAGGACAGGAGGAAGTGGGGGTGACGCTCTGGAATGCCATCTTCTGGGGGGTGGGATATAGCTATTGTAGTCATGAATTCACAGCAGCTGTGGCTGCCTGCACAAGCTCAAGCCACTTAAAACCCTGGCATGAGTGAGGTAGATGATCTCTAGGCTCCACCCCTTCTGTAGAGCTGTTGGAGACTGCTACTTGGGGGCGGGGCAATCATGTGTTTGAGGCTGTGGCCACTGCTAGGCCTCATACTCATGCACGTATCAGCAGACTTAGTGTGTTATTAAAAAAGAAAACAAAATATGTTAGGTTGAGCTATGGCATACTGGAAGGATATGTGTGGGGGAGTTGGAAGGGACATGAGGGGTAGATATGGGTTTATGTCACTGAATACATGAGATATTTAAAAATAAAGAACTTTTCAACAATTCAAGAAGAATTATGGCTAAGGGCTGAGGGTTGGGAAAATGCCACAGAAACACGAGGACCTGAGCTTGAGCCCATGTACAAATGCTGGGGGCAGTGACATGCACTTATAATTCCAGTTCTGGCTGGCAGAGACAAGTAGATCACCAAAGTTTGCTAGCCAGCCAGTCTAGCTTAATCCTTATGAAGTTACTGCTTAGCTTTTCAGGGGGATTGGCCTCACTCTAGGGTGGAGGGTTCCTGAGAGACCCTGCCTTGAAACACAAGGTGAAGAGCAACAGAGTAAGAAGTATGGGGTTTACTTCTGAGCCCTGCGTTCATGCACAGACATGTGCATCTTTGTACACAAGTACATAAGTGCACACACACAGGTACACACAGAAATATGTACACGACTGCACTCACAAGTCCATGAGTGCACACACACACACACACACACACACACATGAACACACACACTTGCACATATGCACACAAACACACAGTTATGTTTGAAGAAGATGGGTGGGTACACATATAAGTATGTGGTTTTTTTTCTTTAAGAAAGTAGCATCTATATTTTATGTTAAATGATAAAAGAGCTGGGTGAGGTGGCACATGTAGAGGCAGGGGAATCTCTGTTAGTTCAAAGCCAGCCTGCTCTACAAAGCGAGTCCAAAACAGCCAAGGCTACTCTCTAGAGAAACTCTGTCTTGAAAAAAACTAACTAGCTAACTAAATATGATTTTTTAAAAAAAGAGGCCAGAAACTAGTAGTCCTTTTTAAATAACATTTATTTTTTCATTTGTCAGTGATTAACTTTGAATTTTTCTAGGACAAACTGTATCATGATCATAGTGAATAAAAAAATATAGATGATCAAATAAAAATATTAGGTTATACAAAGTTAGTTGTATTTTTTTTAAATCATTGTCCACCAACATTTTCAGGACCTTAGAACTCTGGAAAACAATTTAATTTGTGGGATTTAAAAGACAAATATTTCCAGCAGTTAAACATGAAGAAGACACATTGGAGTTCATTTTCAGAGGCCCGCTCGAGTAAACAAGGGTTCCAGCCACTCACAGGAGCCCTGAGACCCACTGTATATACAAACTTCTGTACACAATGAGAACACAGAGAAGCCACTCAATTAAAACTGCCTCTGGTGGTATAAGGGGTCATGTTTTAAAAAGAATGATTCCTATGCTATTCATTTTCCATTTGATCCAGCATTCTTAACAGCATCTTTAATCCATATATTAGTATCTCTTTAGTAGCTGAGAGACATCCCTACTTTAAATTATGTATGCCAAAGGAGGTTGAGATCTTCTCTGAAGGGGTACACTTAGTTGCTGAATGTCAGCTGAAGTGACACTCAATCACACAAGTCACCTTGTGGATGCAGCAAGGATGGGGATGAGCCAGAGTCTGGGCTGCAGAGGCAGTGTGGAGATCCTTACAAGGTTACTGCATAGCTTCTCATGGGGGAGGGCTGCGGGGGGCGGGGGGACGGGGGAGAGGCGGCTTCATCCCTCTCGCTTGCACTAACTCACATCAGCCAAACTCTCTGCAAATGAACAGAAGTCATTTGGCACAAAAGGACGGGATGTCAGGGCAAGACTGAGGCTATATCTGAAAGGCTGACATGCTGGGAGCGCCCCCATCATCCCCCCCCACTCCCACCCCCACCCCCGCCTAAAAAAAATCCAGAGTATGGATGACTTGGCCCCATTCCCACTGTGCTCTGAGATTCGTAAGGCCTCTGGTCCCACAGCTGGGAAGGACTCCTTTCCAGGAAAAGCCATCACACTAAGGTGAGGTATCCCCGGCCCTAGAGGAGGTAATCGGCAGGCATGGTAGATGCAGATGTCGCAGGGAACAAGGAGGTTAGCTTCCTCATCCTAGGGCATTCACTGCACGATTCCAGAGTCCACTGAGGTCTGCTTGCGGGTCGTCTTCGGAGGGGGAGGAGGTGGCGTTTTGCTGGGCAGTGGAGGTGGCTGTTGCTAGGAAACAGGAATATGAAGAAGCCATCATGTCACCAGTGCCCTCACTGAGAAACACCCGTAGGTTTCTTTGCTGGGGCCTCCCTCGTCATAGCAGGGGGAAGTCAGTCTGACCACTTAGGATAGGAACTGATCCCTCCCTGAGACCTCCCTCCGCCGTTCCTGGCTTGGAGCCCAGCGTGTCAGCTACCCAACCCTGGGCTGTCCTGCAGCCGTGCGGTTTTCTGACATCTGAATCTATATACACAGTACATCGAGTCCTGCCCCCGAGAAGCATCGCTGTTTGTGGTTTTAGACACTGGTGTCATCGACTTAGCAATGGATCTGTGTCCAGAGAACAGGCTCTCCAGGCTGTGATGGGAGACTCTCCCCTGCCTTCTGAACTGACAGCCCAGGTCGGTCAGCAAGCTTTCTCTGGAAAGAAACGGTATACAACTTGTGGGTCACGCACGGCTCTTGCTGAGGCTGGAAAGCAGCCAAAACCTGGACCAGCAAAGGCTGTGACCACAGCTGTGGGTGAAGGAAACTTTATTAACAAAAGCATGGGACTAGCTGGATTGGTCCATAGGCATCAAAGCCTCCTCCCTTGTAGGCTCATACATTTGAGCACCTTGACCTTAGGCCAGAGGTGCTGTTTTGGGCAGCTTCTTAGCAGGCATCATGGAGATTAGAAAAGTAACTAATGGAATGTGTCTTCCAAAAGAGAAAATGAACTCACAGCTGTGAAGCTGGCAGAAAGCCATGCAGCACCGTCTACTGGGTGTGAATGGCTCAGGTGGCCACTGTCCTGCTGCTTGCGGGACCCTTGTGACCATCACAGACACTGAGAAGAGATGCCCAGGAGAGGTACCCTCGAGCGAGCAGATGAAGAAACTGGCAAACTCGGGGTGGCAGAAATCTCAAGAAATGTTCGAGAGCCAACATGCAACATAAGGGCAAAAGTCACAGTCTCTCAGAAGCTGGAGTGTGGCTGAATGTTAGAGAAGTTCTCCAGGGCAGAACCATGCCACAGGATTCTCCCAGTCACTGCCACAGTTTCCTCCTGACCCTAGTGCTGATACAGAGGGAAGGAGATCATCTGTAACACTAGTCATTTTACAGAGGGAAGGGGTGGCCTTGGGAGCTGGCTCAGTTGAGAAGTTCCTGTCATGCAAGCCTAAGGACCTGAGTGCAGGTCCCCAGAATCCATGCAAAAAACTGGGCACAGCAAGGCCAGACTATAGTCCCTACCTAGGGACAGGATTCCTGGCTGTTGCTGGCCAACCAGGCTAGCCCAATCAACAAGATTCAGGTTTAGCGAGAGACCTTTCTCAAACAGTAAAATGGAGAGTGAGTAAGGAGGAAGACACCAGATGTTAAACAGCTGGCTTTCACATGCAGATGCATAAATGTCCATATGCACCTATACACACACACACATAGACCCCACATACACATAGATACCCCATTACACACACACACACACACACACACACACACACACACACACACACACCAAGGGAACGTGAAGAGCACATCTGTAAGTCTTTTTAAGGCTGGTGTGAACTGTGAAAAGAGACACGCATTTGATGGCCTGAAAACATCCATTGTAGGCGTGTTTATAGGCGAGAGCTTATGGTGACTGTGACATCCAACAGAGAGTAACTGCAGGCAGGACCAACACAGTCTGAGGAGAATATAGTGTTAGATGCCAGAGGTGCCCTTAATACCAAGCAGGAGAATGCTGGGTTTACTACCATTGAGCAAAATGATAGCTCACATGGCTGGTCATATGAGCCATTCTGAAATGAATGACAGCTTCAAATGGCAACAACTAGAGATAGAGTCACCGACAAGCCTGAGGCCGATCGATGAGAGTGACGGGAGGCTATCGATCACCTCCCATAGCAGATGAGCGATCATTATCCAAAAACGGCTCTCAGAGCCTGTGCAGAGGGAGGCACCTGAGAAGACGCCTTCACTAATTATGACGCGCTAACCACCGGCCTGTCACCCAAACTTGAGCTCAGGCTGCAAATTAAACCAGAACCAAATTGCAAAGAGAGTTGGGTAATTAATCTAACGGAATTTGCACTCGCTTTATAAAACTGAAGCGAAGCTAGGGCAGGCCGGAGCTTCACTTAATCACAAGTGACACGACAACTCAGGACGATGCATCTGCCTGTCCTGCATATATGTTCACACTTCCGAGTCCAGTTTTCAGACTGAAAGAGGATCTGGGGGGTATTTTTACTTTTCTAATAAAATAAGGATATAATCAACTAAATAGGATGCACGACCCTAAGAAAGTAGGGGTTCCTCTCCTCCAGGCTCCCTGGGTCTCCTTTTGTGCTGAAGACGTCAAGCTTACATTTCTGAGCTGTGTGAGACCTCTGGTCCTTTGGGCACACCTTGTCAGAGGGCCAGCTCCCCAGCTGATGTCTCTAGGGGCACCTTTGCCTACATAAATGACACTGGCTTAGAAGAGATGCCCACTTGTCCTTTGCACATCAGAGAAAAAGTCCTACAGCGTGTTTTAGTTTCCTTACAGGAACAATCAAATGCAGTTCATGAGGGCTCTCTTCCCTCACTATTTTCTTTTTGTATATGCACATGCCTGTCTGTATGTGTCTAGACACATGCTGCTGCGAACGTATGTGTCTGAACATGCATGTGGCAGCCAGAGGTCAATCTCAGGCACCTTCCTGAGTCACCTGACAAGATTGTTCCCTGAACCTAGCGCTCACCAATTTAGCTGTCATGGTTGGCCAGTGAGCTTCAGGGACCTTCCGGCCTCCCTTGTGCTAGGATGACAGGTGCCCACCAACAAGCCTGGCATTCTTACGTGGGTTCCGGAGGACTGAACCTAGGTCCTATCACTTGCATGGCAAGCATTTACCCTACTGCACCATAGCCCTGACCCTCTCTTATTGCTGTCACAAGGGAAGAAAAGAGGTTTGCAGAGCACCCAGCAAAAAAGCCTCCCCCAAGAAAGAAAAAGAAACAGCATGAGGAATTTATTTTTAAATTCTGACTGAAGGAAAAAGAGAATCCTCGTGCCTGTGGTAGCCACTAGCAAATCTCACCTCATCAGGGCTCTTAGGGGCTCTGGTGGTTGTATCATAACTACATGGAGGCTGAATAACAAAAACTATGGCCAAGCTATACAAATGTGGACCAGGGTGTTTTATTGTTCAGCTTGAGTTGATATCACTGGGAATGGGGACTTTGGAGAGGACATTTCTGCCGTGATTGTATAAATCGTACTGTGTCTCTTCCCTGAGCTTACCTTCTCTACTCACTTTTGAGGTCTAAACAAGAGAATGGGACAGGGCCACAGGGCCCGAGCAACGCATGACAGCAGCTGTGAGGACCCAGGGCAGTGTGGCATTTAGGACTTTTCTCTGCTGCTTGCACTAGCAAGCTGGCCTGAGGCTGTGCAGCAGGGAGCACATTAGATGTGATGAGTGACTTTAAAACAGTGCCTGGTGGGGCCCCGCCTGGGTATCATTGCTGAAGAGGGTTCAAGCCGGCTGCTCCTGAGCTACTAGAAGAAGCCAGGCCGGAACCTTGAAGCAAGACTTTGAGCGGCACTTTTGAGGGCCGTTGAAACAGTGAGGTGGGATGTGTAGTCTCTGCACCTGTGTAGATCCCTTCTGTGGACTCTCTGGGCAGCAAGTACCTGTGGCCACCAGGGACCTGTCAGTTTGAGGGCAACACTGCCCAAAGGAACTACAGAGCCACGATGGTGGGAAACAGAGGAGGCCTCCCCTCTGGAACAATCCCTCACTTCAGTGCAGTCAGACAAACCTCTTGGCATCAGCTCAAAGATCAGCCTCCATTGGAATGGCTTCAGGGCAAGGCCAGCAATGGGAACGGCTGCAGTACTGTGCGGGAGGTGGGGTCACCTGCAGCTAGAGCTAAGACGCAGGATCACAGATGGTGTGTGTACACCTCAGTCCTCACTCCTCAACTCTTCTCTCAAAACCAAATCCAGGTCCTTCCTGACTGGGTTTTTTTGTTTGTTTGTTTGTTTGTTTGTTTGTTTCCTCATGGGCCCAAGGAAAAATCACTGAAGGTTGTGGGAGCAACTAAGGCCCCAAGGTTTAGATTCCACTTACCCGCTGTGGGGGAGGGGGAGGGGGAGAAGTAGGTGAGCCCAACAAATCCTGGTTTTCCATCAGATTCCCATAATCTGCCATGTTGCCTTTGAGGGGCAGAGGGGGTGGGACCTCGGCTATGTCCAGCCCAGCCATGCCATTCAGCTCCAGACCTGGAAAGATGGCGAAATGGTTACAATGTTACCAAAATGTCTCCTGGGCTTGAAGGCTCCTGGGGCTCCACTTGTCTCTCACTCCACAGAAAAACACTTGCCAAAAGAACACAAAGATAAGTAGAGAATGCAGAGTTCCTGGAGGAATGTTCTAGAAAGGAAACTGAGAGTATCAGAGCTTGAAGCGGCATATCAATTCATGTGTAAATTCTACTGCCCATGAGCCTCTGTCTCCTTGGAAGCATCAGCAGAGTTGGTGTGACAAGGGCTGTGGACAGCTGCCACTTTGAAAGTCTGGCAGACTTTATGGTCAGTCTGCCATCCTTGTTACTGGGAGAGCTCACTGGGTAAAGTCCAGCGCTAGGGTGCACAGCCAGCTATCACCTCACAAGGGCAATCCCATGATTGTAGGACAGGAAGCGGCATTGCTTTCCAAAGCCCAAGAGATATAAAATGGGTTGTTAAAGCAGACAAAAATGGCAGTTTATAAACAGAGGTTAGATCACAAACATAGGCTAATTTCATCAGTGTTTGCTGATAATTCTTGGAAAAGATGTTTTATTTTTAAACCAAAGAGCAAAAAATGGACACATTCACTGACGGGTATGGTTGTGGAGGGGTTTTTGTTTCGTTTTTTTGTTTTGTTTGTTTGTTTGTTGTAGTTATCTGACAACAGGGACACGGCAAGGCAGACCAGCATTGGTATAGAGCTGGAGAGCAGTGGTCCTCAGTCATGGCACTTTGGGTACATGTGCCATTGCGGTAAAGCAGATGTGATGTCACACTTGCCATCTAATCCTCCTTTAGTGTGCGAGCCTGTGGTGGTTACAGGCTGATGACACTGTGCAGCCATCTATCATCACTGGTAGAAACTTCTGTGTATTAAGCAACAATTCTTTCACTGTACTTCCCACTAGACACAGAAGAACCCCAACGCCGCAGCATATGTTGCACCCTGTGGCTCTCAAGCCTCCTTTTGAGGCAGGGGCTCTGGTCCGAGCTTTGGTTCTGTGCTATTTGCTGAGCTCAAGCACTGAGGATAGGTTTCTGCATGGGACGCTGAAGTCTAGATTTCCCATCTCAACCTGAGGGACTTCCCTGCCCATGGCAGATGTCCCTCTAAGTTTTAGTCTGCTGCTGGGGAACGGGTCCTGAAGAAAGCACCATGGTTGGGGGGTTGAGGGCGGGCAAGGAGCACAAAATCTTAAGTTCCACTTACTGGGCTGAACGCTGAAGCTGAGCTTGGCTCTTGGTGTGACGGGTGGGGGTGTCTGCTGGGAGGACGGTGACGTTGGAGACACGGAGAAGCGCCTTTCACTTCCAATGACATTGATCACCTGGCTCTTGGGCCTTTGGGGCCGCAGGGGACTTATCTATGTTGGAGGACAGAAAGAACAAAGTTAAGGTCTATGTGGACTGATTGTGTCTTCCACAAATTCCTGGGTTGAAGCCCTAACCCCAGTTTCCCACAAGCTCATCTGGATGGAGGGGTTTTGCAAAGGACCCAGTTAAGATGATGGAAGCACGGTCCCTAATCCAAAAAGACTTTATAAACTAAGAGGGTCTGGACAGCATGCAAACAGGAAGAATGTCATACTAACATAAAAACAGATGTACCACTGCTACAATTCAAAGGACACTAAAGATGGCTAGCCAATTCAGGAGCCAGGGGAGATGTGGAACGTAATCTCTTACCACCTTAGCAGGAGGCAACCCCAGCCACACCTTGAGCTGGCAGAGAACAACTTTCTGCTGTCTGTGTTGCTCACAGAGAGTCCAGTACTCTGTCCTGGCAGCCTGTCCCCACTACCACAGAGCTTGACATGACTCCTCAACCCAGCCTTTGGAGGTGGGCTGGCCTGGAGCTTGCTATGATCTTCAACTCCTGATCCTGACTGCCTTCACCTCCTGAATGCTAGAGTTACAAGTGTGTACCACCACCATGGGGCTTATGGGTTGTTGGGGGTCAAACTCAAGGCCTCACACATGCTGGGCAAGCGCTCTGCCCATTGAGCCATGGCCCCAGTCCTTTGTAGGCTACGTGAAAGTGGATGAGTCCAGCTTTGAGCTATTTGTGTACCTAGTGAGAGCATCAGGGATGCTCCCGCAAAGGATCAAGAATGGAACAGAGGTCTAGAGGCCTCAGCAGGAGGGCAGGAGTCCCCTTTCCCTTTTGGTTAGTGTCTCCTCTGAGCTGTTATTATCCTGGCAGGAGTTCCTTTTCTTTCCTCTTCCTGCTGGCCTTGTGCTTTTGGGGTGTACTTCACTTTCCCAACCTAAGTCCCTTTCCCCATTTGTCACATCAGTAAATTTAATTTCTATATTTCTTACAGCTTGGTCTCAGATCTTTCACACCAGGGAACACCAGCAATTACAACATATTCTGAGGTAGGATTATTCAGAAATGTTATTAACCTGGTGGAAAAGCAGAAGAGGCTACCTCCTCCCGGAGGGCCTGGCCTTGGCGCTTCAGCTTAACCCTGGGGCACAGTGGGTGGGCTGAGCTGACTTTGCAGGAGAGGGAACGGCAAGAGTCAGTGGGTTGTTGTATCTACCTTAGAAGAGACCCACAAAGCCAGCCCAGACTGGAGCTACTGAAGCCAGAAGTAGGGGTGAGGTCGGGGGCAGGAAAGAGTCCCTATGATAAATGAATAGCACACAGCTTCAGCCTACTGGGCCCCATCAGAAGAACCATTTTGTGCAAATGACATGAGTGCCATGCCAAGTACTGTCCTTTCTTTGTGGAAATGGAACGCCCATCATTTTACTAGGTGAGGTCAGGACTGGCTCCAAGTTTGGCTCTCTAAGGAAGATGAGCTTCTCTCCGTCCCCCAGCTCCTAACACAAAGCTTCAGGAGGATTTCCCGGGAGATGCAAACGGTAGCCAGGAGAGCCAGTTTTGAGAGGCCCAGCTAAAGGTTAGGAAATTGTTTAGGATGCAAATCAAGAAGGAAGCTGAGCCCAGACCCAAAGGGAGAAGGGAAACCTTGGGGAAGCTGGAGAGATCAGTTTATACATACATACATACATACATACATACATACATACATACATACACACACATATGTAGGTCTATGGGGGGGCATTAGTAACATTAGAGACCTGGGAACACTAGGGGGCACTAAAGTCAGCATGAAACATGCACTCGCTTTCCAGTGTGGCTCCTTCTCAGGGGTCCACACCAACCCCTGTGCCCACAGCTTGGAGGAGGCCTCCACATACATAGTTGTGTCAGAGGCTGCACCACACCTCCCCAGTGGGTAGGACTCTGCTGCTGCAGCCCTGGCCATTCTGAACCTCAGGCACTGACTCCTGGCAAAGTCAAGGTTCTATGCTCTGACCTTGAGAAGTTCCTATGATCTGAGAGGCCCACATGGTGGTGCACCTGGTCCTGTCATTAGCAGGTGTTGCCCCAGGAACATGGTCATCACTGGGAAGGACAGAAATTATAGTGTGATGGCTCAGCATCTGCTGTGCCCTTGGCTTTGTTCTCACACAGTTCAACTGTGGTCTTATTGCTACCTGGTTCTACTTTCCTGAGGCCCAGTTTGAATTATCTTAAAACAGAGCTTAAAAAAAAAAAGTGTCTGAAGGACTGCACAGTGCCCGACCCTGAGTAAATATTTCAAAGAAGGAAGCTGAGCCAGCTAGTTAGGATGCTGTGGAACCTGAAAGGAGATCTTGGCCCCTGAGGGTGTCTGGAAGCCCAGCTTTCTGAAATGGTGGGCAGAAAATGTAGAGTGGTTTATTCACCAGATCCTCTCATGTATGGCCTGAGGCCCAGTGCCCAGGCATTCAATGCCAGCCTTGACCAGTGTTTCCTGGACCCAATGCCCTTGGCCACCAGGGTCTGCACAGAGACATCAGAGCCCAGCTCCAGTGAGAGCATATGTCCACACACCAGAGAGGCAGTTGCTTTCTGAGCCATGTCACAGCTTGGGCCCCTACATCTGCCTTCCACCTTGAGTTGAGCAAGTGGCATTTATGTGGCAGTTGCTGGTGCCGGAATGTGCCCTCAGATGTGTTTTAGCATGGCTTGTTGAGAAGTGTGCCTAGCCTGGCTCAGCATTTTGGTGAAACTGCCCTTAATCACAGCCATAATGGAGCTGCTTCCCAGGGGTGCACGCTTTTGTCACTACCAGTTAAGTGGAATCCATGTCTAGGGGAGGTGTGGAGCTGAGATTATGTCATTCTAGACATTGATGTCTGTCTGTCTGTCTGTCTGTATGTATGTATGTCTGTATGTCTGTCTGTCTATCTCTGAAATACTCTCTGCCTCATTTCTACATGTAGGCCCCAAACACAATGGTGTGCTTCTGGGAGGCCTAGGCCCTAGACTCATCTTGGGAGGAGAGGATGCTCGCATTTGCTTTACTTATTTTGTATACGGATGCATGCCTATGTTTGTGTGTATCCACACATGTGACATCCACACATGTACGGAGGTCACAGGGCAACTTGTGGGAGTTAACTTTCTTCTGCCATGTGGATTCTGGGGATCGAACTGAGAACATCAAGTATGAAATCATCTCACCAGCCCCCAAGCTGAGCAGATTATAACCCTCCGGTAGCGACTGCGGCCTAAAGATGTCAGTCAAGAAGGGGCAGAGGGGGCATTTGCTACCCGTGAGTGAGCACTGTCTGTGAAAGCTGTGTGCTTCTGTTCTCTGAGGTGGTAGGACATTAGGGCACCAAGTCCAACAGAGCTATAAGGAGCCCGGACACACAAGGCCCCTGCAGGGGACTGACCCATCCAGCCTGTCTGAAAGAGAATGAGAGCCAAGACAGCAGGTGTCCTTAGAGAAAAGAGCTCGGCTCTGTGTCTCTGACTGTTGGGTTATTTGAGGTCAGAGATGTGAAGACCTCGGGCTTTTACGTTGCTGGTTTTTTTTTTTTTTTTTTTTTTTTTTTTGCGAAAATTCAATAATATCCAACTGACAGACCTCTCGGTTAGATGCGGAGCCTAGGTGGGGGCCAGGCACACCCCCACACCGTCTCTCCCACCCCCACCCCCACCACACAGAGCTCCTCCTGTCTCCAGCCCCCCCCAGCCCCCCCCCAGCTCCTCCTGTCTCCAGTTACATTACCGTTTCAGAGAGGATCACAGCCTCAGACTGCTGCAGAGAGCCGTCAGCGGGCTTGAATTCCTTATCAAAGATCTCTTGGTGTTTGCTGTTCCTTTTCTCCTTCTTCTTGTCCTTCTTCTCCTTATCCGGATCGTCCTTGTCCAACTTGTCCTGGGACCTGGAGTGCATCTTCTTCGGCAGCAGGGGCTCTAGAGCAAACCTAGAAGAAATAGGTATGTAAATCAAAGTCCTAACAGGACAGCGCTACTGCTCTTTACCCAGCAGAGATATGTAGAGTCAGGCACCGTGCAGAAGGCTGGCTGGTAACTACAGACTTCTACAAGAAAAGGAAAAAAAAAAAAAGATTCAAAGAGAAAGGCAGCAGGGGCCTTTGGATGTGCTGTGACCCATCAGGGATGACGCATCCCAGCAAAGTGCCATGTCGGAGAGCTGGCTTAGTTGGTTGTGTGTTTGCCATACAAGCCCAAGAACTTGAGCCTCAGAAAACATGTGAAAAAGCCAAATGTCTAGGTTGGCTTGCTAGCCAGCTTAGTTAAATTAGTGAGCTACAGGCCAATAAGAGACCTAGTCTCAAAAAATACCAAGGGTAGATTGATCTTTAGGAACAACACTGGATCGTGTCCTTTGGCCTTCATGAGCACTACTGCAGTGCACATGAGCACACACTCAAGATATATGTGTAAACCTCCCCCCCCCCCCCAACATATGATAGCTACTGGAAATAAAGGCCACAGAATGCAAGGACCCCGTTATACACATGTCACCTCTCCAAGTCTAACAGTGCTGATGAGGTGTGCCTACTATTTAAACGGTAATGGTGTTGAATCTGAGCATTGAGTACCAATGGCCGTTAACACCACCAAGAGAGAAAATCATCTCTGATATGCCCCTGAAGGGAAAGACCTATTGCCACCTATAAGGTTAGCTGGGCCCATACCAGAATTGCACCAGCCCTCTAGATTCAAGCTCCACTGCATCGTTAATAGGGAAGACAGACACATATTAGACAACACCCACACCTCAGGGCACAAATCAACCTGACCAACTCAGTGCAGACACAGAAGGGTAAGCAATCTGGACTTCTCAACAAATTACAAGGAAAATGACAGGTTTTTAAAAGTGGATTGAGAGACTTAGAGAGATAATATCAACTGAAGGGCAAGGTGAGGAGGACTTGATTCATTCTACCTTCAAACAAACTTAAAAAAAAAATGTGAGGTAGGGCCAGGGAGACGGCGCACTGTGTAAAGCTCTCACGCAGTGGTGAGGACCTGAGGTCAAATCCACAGCGCCCAGGTGAGGATGGGTGTGGTTCTGCCCATCTACAGCCTTAGCATTCCAACAGTGAGGTGGGAGCAGAGGCAGGAGAACGCCTAGAAGAAGTCCAGGGGCAGCTGGGCTGGTATGCACAGCAATGAACAACAAAAAGAGGTCACGTGTCAAAGGAGGTGGAAGGTGAGGTGACCACAGGTGAGGTGGTCCTCTGATGGCTACATGCTTGCAGTGGCATGGGCATGCTTGTATTCATGCAGGTACACACACACATAAAGGTAAAAAATAATAAAATAAAAATATGATGCTTAAAAAAATGAGAAATTGATACCAATGCCATAGTGATTTGGAATTCATCAGGTCAATATTTTATGAGACGTTAGAGTATACAGCTATGCTCAAAACATCAGCAGGTGACAGGATACGATGCTTACGACTTGCTACGGAATAAAGATGAGGTTGGGAGTAGGTGGGATACAGGAGGAAAGTAGGTGGGAAGACAGTTTGTAATGTGAAGGTTGGTTGCTGGGGTAAGACATGCCATGATACTATTTAGTCCACCTTCTACATGTCTGAAAAGTTCCCAAAATAAAAATTAAATAAAAGCATTAAAAATGATTGGTGATACACACAGCAGCCCTGGACTTTAACCATGAATAGTTTGGAGGTTTGAAAGAAAAAAATGTCCCCCCAAAGGCTCATGTATTTAAACATTTGGTCCCTAGCAGGTGGACAATAAAAAAATAAACAATAAGAAATGTCATCACTTTATTCTAGGTTTTTCTAAACTTGAGACAATTTAAATAGGCAATAGGAGGATTTGTAGTCTCCTTTGGACCCTATGAGAACTCTGCCTTCTGCCCTGGTGAGCATTCACGGAATCCAAGAAAGACAGGTAGCTGTGCATTTTTTTGCCTTAGCAGGGGCCACTGCAGCCAGGATGATCTTTATTATGCATGTAACCTGTACCATTTGAGATTAAGCCTCATGCTGTCCACATTAGTCAGACAGCAAAGCGTGGAAACCCAAGAATGAACGTGACTCCAGATTCTAATAGAGACACTTTGCAGTTAAAGGTTGAACAAACGCCTCCTGGGTGAGCTGACTGTAATACACCACTCCATCTAAAACCTCTCCATCAATTTCCACCTAACCCCTGTGTTCTCAGGAATATAAAACCTTCTTCCTAACTAGCCTGGGGATTCTCTTGAAGGGACGCCGCATTAAATTTCTTTAGTCATCTTGTTCTAAGTGACAGGCACATATGATTTAAACACCTCTAAGTGGAGAATTTCCATATGGGTTTGGCCTAAATATCAGGCACGGATAAAAATTACTGTTAAGAAAAGAACATGGGAAGCTCTTGCAGTTCTCCATCAGGCACACCAGTTGCTGGCAAGAAAGGGCACTTAGAACTGATGCGTCCCTCATATTCTCTGGAAGACTCTGTGCCGGCATACCACAAGGGCCAGGAGCCTTCAGGTTTGATAGTGATGCGTTGTCAACTAAAAGGGCTAGGATAAAGACACAAACGTGCAAAACTAAACGCTCAGAAGGTCTGCTCTGATGTGTTTTCTGTATGTGAAAATTTTATCTCTTCGCATAATAAGAAATTTTACATGGTTTGGCCCTCAAAAATAAAAGGAAAAAAAAACAAGCATCAAGGTGGTCTTTGCAACAGTCTTAGTGAATGTCCAAGCCTCACTGAGGAGTCACAGGGGTTACTTAGCTTGCAATTTAGAAGGTTCATGTTTCCTTTTAGTTCCTATGAGGGGATCTCTAAGATGGCCTTGCAGAACAAAGGTAGCCTACAGCCTCTGTTATGTGCGCTGGACTCGGTAAACTCAGTGGCAGAAAGTAGAGTGGCTGTTACTGGCTGTTCTGAAAGAAGGGAATGCAAGGTGTGGTTTAGTGGTGTGAAGTTCAATTTCGTAAGATGAAAGAGTTCATGGGGTGGGTGTCTGTGCAACAGTGTGAACGTATGAATACTTAAATACTTTGCTTTTTATAATGAATTAATGGTGTGTGTGTGTGGGTGTGTATGTGTGTGACGGGGGGGGGGGGGTTCAATTCCAGCACCCAAATGGTGCTTTATAGTCACCTACAACTCCACTTCTGGAAGATATGATGCCCTCTTCTGGCCTCTGTGGGTACTAGGCATGCATGTGGTGGACATATATACATAAAATAAAAATCGTTTTAAAAAAGTAACAATCTTTATTAGAAATAAACATGCGCCAGGTGTGGTGGCACACATCTTTAATCCCAGCACTCCGGAGGCAGAGGCAGGTGGATCACTGTGAGTTCAAGGCCAGCCTGGTCTACAAAGTTAGTCTGGGACAGCCAAGGCTTCTCTTTCTCTTTCTCTTTCTCTCTCTCTCTCTCTCTCTCTCTCTCTCTCTCTCTCTCTCTCTCTCTCTCTCTCTCCCTCTTTCCATGGTAGGGACAGTGGAGGTGTTGAGACACATGGAAAATTAAATGCTCACAGAAGTTTCAAGGTTCGATGGACACTTTGTGGTAATACCACCCAGAGGGAAGTATTTCACAGTAACCACAAGGCCTCCATTGTGGTAGTGGGCACCACAAGTGAAGTGTCTTGGAGAGGCTCCATTTCTAAAACAGCATGTCCAGGGGTGCTAAGCAATCTCAGGGTACTGGTGGCACCCCATGAGGTGCCCATCCTTCCCTCCACGGATTCCCAGCTGCTGAGCCCACTCACCCATCAGAGCCTGGCCTGGAAGGGTTGCTGTCAGAGGAGAGGGAAGAGACGGAAGCCACCGACAGGGGCCGGGAGGATGATGGCATGGTGAAGGACCGCACCATGGAACGTGGACGGCTGCCTCTCCTGTCATCCAGGCCTGAGGGCTGAGAGAGGAAGAAAATGTGTTAACACCTGGGCCATTGTGGCCAGATTCCTCTGCTGGAACAGCCTCAGCAACGTGGGCTCAAGGCCACACAGATCCACACTTCATAAACCATTTCCTTTCTTGTTCTGAGCTGAGGGAAACAATGCAGACAATTTCAACATTTTTTTTGGGACCCGACTCAACTGAAAAGAATACCAGAAAGAACCTTCTTGGCCCTTTTATTTTAAATATAATTTTCTTCTCCAAGATACATCAATCTGTCCTACAGTGGTGCTACTCACCAGGAGGTTTAATCCAATGTGCATCTAGAAAGTGACTAAAGATGTGTACGATCTTTGTATGATCTTAGTTATTCTGCACATTAATACCTGGGTCAGATGTCCAGACTCACAGGCCTATATTGGCTCAAAGCCCTCACTGCAGAGGCTGTCTCCCCACACTAGAGGTTGATTTGCCCATGTGAGTGAGAGTAACAGAAGAGAAGCCTGGGCCAAGCTGTGGGTCTCCCCTTTCCTACAGAAAGGACCAATGACACATTCCAAGAAAACATTCACGATGGGGAATTTTCTAGTCTCTCTTTGACAATTAAAAAAAAAAACCAACTCCAACGGGATGTGGCATGCATCTCCACCTAATTAGCTAGGACACACCAGTGTACCTGAGCCTGAAGCCAGATGTTGGCACATCTGGACCACAGCTGCTTCACAAACACTTTCCTTGGGCTGACAGAAATCACATCTCTGTGTGCCACTCCCCTTGTGTTGTAGCAGCCTCCCTACATCACCTCAGGGCCAGGGCATGTCACAAAGACGGTCTGTAGCGCAGTCCCAGCTCTTGGAGGTAGCGAAGTGTTGATTTACATATGATGCAGAAAGGGGTGTGGCTCTCTGCTAATAAAACTTTATTGACAAAATGGACAGTGAGTCCTGGTGCAGTGCAGGCCACTGGCTCAAGGCAATCAGCATCTGGGGTTTGCAAGCACTGAGTCTTGAACTTAGCACCAGTGAAGGTGCCAGTGGGCATCTCCATGGACATCCACGAGGATTAATCGGCTATTGGGTGGAAGTTACAAGGCATGGGGTGTCTTGGAGATTCTCCCCATGTGCAGACGTGTTTTCTACACCTGGAAACTTGGTGTCTATACCACATCCTCTTCTCATTCTTCCTGAAACGCTGCTGGTATGCAGAACGACCTTGTAGGTCTCCCCTCCGCCTTGGAGTAGACCCAGGGATGCAGCTATTTGTCTTTGTTTTTCCCACTGATTCCCAGCGTTCTGTCTAAGTCCATGCTGACCCGCTCATCACCCGCCACCCAAGCCCCATCCCTGGGATGCTATCTATTTTTTGGCATCTCTGAGGCCAGCGGGTAAGACGCTTTGATTCACTTTATGTTTCCAATGAGACCTGGTCATGTGCCTGGCCTTCTCAAATGCACACCGTCATCTTTGGTCATCCTGCCACAAGGCTAGAGGTGGAGGATCAGTGGGGAAGGTGATTACATCTCTGAACACCTCCCTAGCTAGGCAGGGACAGCCTTCCTGACTCCACTGAAAGCACTTCAAGCTTGACTCTGCTGCTGTCCGTTTGGCATACAGTTTGGGAAAAGACAGTAAGGCTCTGTTGGCTTCTGAAACTTGGGGGAGGGGATGCTGCCTTGCGTTTCACCACCACTTGGGAGGCGGGGGTGGTGGTGGTGGTGGTGGTGGCAGGGAGGGGGCACAGCCAAGGAGACAATGCTAAGTCAACAGGGGGGTGGGGTGGCGTGGGGTGGGGGTGGAGGCACAGCCAAGGAGACAATGCTAAGCCAACAGCTGGGTAGAAGCTTGACCTCCTTGGTATGTGGGTCGGGGGTTGTCCTAGTATTATGTGCCCATTCCTGAGAACATCCAGCCTGTGTGTTGCTATGTCCATGATGCAGTGGTCTTCCCAGAAGACATGGGTGCTCATAAACAGGTGCTCAAGCACAGAAGGAGACTGCTGGGCAGCAGAGGGGGGACAAAGACCAGGTAAAGCCACCCTCAGCTTTTGAGAGGACAGGCTTCCTAATGTCAACCAGCAAGGGCTGGCACGGTAACCAACATGCATGCATTGGGACGTATAAGAGAAGAAGGAGGTCAGGGGAAGGATCCAGGCAACAAGGGGCGCTTGTATTTACAGGGCACTCATTGGGGTGGGGGGGGGCGCTGTGGGGTCTTCTGGTCCCTTTGTCTCACTTCTTCACTGAGTAGAACCTCAGATTTCTAGAACTAAGAGGACTTTCATTTGTTCCATCTGAAGTAATTAGAGTCTCACCCAGGACCAACAGGGAGCTTCAGGCCATGATAAGAGGAGTGCCTTGCTGCCAGCCTGTTCTAGTCACAGGGGCAAACAGGTTAGGCATAGGGTGTTAGAACAGGCTAGATCTTTGTCTCTAACACCAACTGTGTGATTGAGTGTAAAACAAGGAACTATAGTGAACTACTGTAGGGGCTTGCAGAGAGTACTCTTCCCACTGTGAGTCCTTCGTGAGGATTAACAGAGATTGCACATGAGGGCTGTAAGACTTGGTACAAGGCTGGCTGCAGCTTCTTTCATGCTTGTCCTGTTGCCTTGGTATCTGCACAGACAATTTATTTTCGTCTTCCTAGCCAGAGTGCCCCTCAGGCCCTGTCCTGTAGCTGAACTTTGCATCTTTGCCCCTTGGCTGAAGTATACTTTCCAACTGTGCCCATGAGTGTTTGACTGCATGGAGTCACAGACAGGGGACTGGAACTGGGTGAGTTCACGAGGAAGGGAAAAAAAGTAGGTGCATTTTGTGTTACTTAAATGGCAGCTGTGGACTGGATACTCAGGCATCATGTTGCCCTTGAAGGGAGCCAGGTTTGAAGCCTTGAGGAGCATTCCTGGCACAGGGGCCTGGTCTGAATCTCCCACTAGGTAGAGTGGCCCAGGAGTACCCTGGAGATGCCATCAGAGCCAGGATGAGGGATTGATGACTGGACTCTGCAGCTGATGCACAGAACACTGAAGTACTGGGCTATGGGATGGAGGGCTCCCCACAAAGAACTAGTAGGGGCCACCTGGAGAGACAGGCTCGGAGCTCCAACCAGCACCTGTTCTGAACACTGGTTTGGTTCACGTGAGGAGAGGGGTGGAGGAAAGAGAGCAGAGCTAAGCGAGGTTTCCCTGGCCCTCATCAGAGATGAGCAAGAGGACAAGAGGGACAAAGAAACAGAAAAAGGTTTCATACGTGTGGAGGTGAAAACAGATGCCCTCGCAGGCTGTGGGGCAGTAAAGATAGAGACGAATGCTTGGTGCTTCCATTCTGGGAGTCTGCTCAGTGTTTATGAGGAAGCAGTGTTTCCTCAGATTTCCAGAATCAACCAAACAGACTGCTGAGAAGAGCAAGCTGGAGAGGCCCGCACATTATGCAGTCAGGGAGAGTCCAGTGCTTCTTGGCTTAGGCTGGCTCAGAAACACTGACAAAAAGGTTTATGTCCTTTCTGTAGGTTTTAATTAATTAATTAATTAAAAAGCCTATCCTTTTGGAAAGAGGATGATATGATATTGCTTCTCAAAGTATTCTGGGATGCTTGTAGGTTTCCAAAGTAGGTGATAAGACAGGTGCGTTCCAGGCTGCCCTTATGAACACATTTTTCACAGAATGTCAGGCTGCAGCCTGAGCCACCGTCTACCCAGAAAGGCTGGCTGCAGAGCCTCACTCTGGGCCCCGGGATGGAGTAGGATAGAGGTTGCTTCCTGCATCACAGTACCCATGAGTGCAAATGCTCCCCGAAGTCTGTCTCCAGATCGCGCCTCACTGCCCCTGGAGAGGACGTCTGGCGGCCCCCACCAAGTGAAGCATGACATTTGGAGAAGGTGATGCCAAAATTACTTGTCTTTAGCCAAGGATGGGTGCCAAGGTACAAGGGAAAGGTGCTTAAAAAGATGCTCATAATCTTTGTAAGTCCCCTGTGTCCCCCAACCCCAACATCACACAGCACCCCCACCTCCCTGCCCTGGCTTTCTATTTTGACCTATGCCCGGCAACAAGCTTTCTGAGTGATATTTCACAGCAGAGGAGAGGTGTAAACTTGACGGTCAAGGTCAATAGGTTTCTTTAATTGTGGAAGATGCATTTAATGATAAAGCAGGAAGCTCTGCACTTACTTTAAAAACCTGGAGCCTGCAAAAGCGCTTTCCTCCTACCCTCCCCTCCCCCTCCTTGTTTCTTTTTCTCTTTGCTTTTAGGAGGCAAGGTTTCTCTGTGTAGCTTTGGCTGTGCTGGACTTGTTTTTTAGGCCAGGCTGGCCTTGAACTCACATAAATCCACCTGCCTCTGCCTCCCTGAGTACTGGGATTATAGGTGTGGGCTACCTCGCCCAGCTAAGTGCGCATTTCTTAGAAATGCCTTCAAAACTGCATGAAACTTCGGGAGAGCTGTCTTCTGACACAGCCACAAACCTTTGGCCACTCAACTCTAATGGTGACAAGCTGAAGGCTCCAAGCTATCAATAGCACAGCTCAAGGATTCTGATTTGCAGAAGGGTCCTTCAAAACAGCAGGGGGAGGCACCCTGTATCCTTGCTGTTTACCTGCAGGGGCTCTTACTGGGCTGTCAGTCTCAGACTCTTGTCTGCTGGGTTTGCAAGATCATTTTTTTCTGTCAGGCTCATGTCCTGCTGGGTCCCTGACAAAGCACTGACCTCTGGGATTGGAGATGCTGGCTCCACCATTAGCCATGCTCAGTGGGGGCTTGTCTATAAGAGTACATCTGCAGGGCTCTTCGCATTGCTGAGAATCACAGCTGCCTATCTGCCACACTTCTGACCCCAGCCCTAGTCCAAGAATTTTTCAGGAACTCATCACCAAAGCTGCTCAGGCCCATGTCTAGAGCACAACCCTCTGCCCCTGAGTGGTGCATCAGGCTCCTGGAGGCTGCTTGCCATCCCAACTGCAGCCTTCAGTGCTCTTCTGTCAAATGCATGTTTTTGTGTGTGCTGGTCTCTGGCCTGCCACTCAAACCCATGTTCGCCTCCCAGCCTGGATCATTTCTACCATCTCTACCTTCAACAGCTAAAACTTTAGCAACAATTGAGAAAGTCAGTAACTCATCTCTTCCCCCTTCCTGGCCATGGTGTGTGTGTGTGTGTGTGTATGTGTGTGTGTGTATGATGGTGGGTAACATGCATGTGGAGGTCAAAAGACAAGCTCAGGTATATTTCTCTCGGGTGCAGTCCACCTTGTACTCTGAGACAAGGTCTCTCACCTTGCCTAGAGCTCTCCAAATAGGAAGGGCCGGTGGCCAGTGACTTCCAGGGACCTGCATGTCTCTGCTTGCCAAGCATTGGGATTACATGTGTGTGCCATCATACCTGGGTGTATTTTATTTTACATGACATTATGGGAAACTGGACTTTGGTCTTGACGCTTTCAAGGAAAGCTTGCTACTAGCAAAGCTATCACCTCCATGCGGTCACTGGCCATAGTTCTTAGGCTTCAGTGTTGACCCCGAGCTAGGCACTGACCGCGAGCTAGGCACTGACTCCATCTCTGCTTTGGGATACTATTGCCTGAGCGCTATGCAGCTCTGTGTGGGTCGGGGGTGGGGGGGATGTCTGGAGGCATGAGCTCTGTAACTCACTGAGTCCCACAGACTTCTGTGAAATTTCTCCATGACCTTGAAAGCATGGGAGTTAGCCAGACTCCCTGGAAGGCAGACAGGTAGGAAAAGGGTCATAACTGGGTAGTAAAGAGGCAAACTTCCCAGACTGGCTTAATTCTCACCCACCTGACCTGAGACAAAAGCCTGAGAGTTTATTAACAAAGGACTTGCAGGCTTTTTTCTACCTCCAACAGCATCCCCCTCCCCCACCCCACCCCACCACACCTCTATAGACTGATTCAACAAGTTCAAGGGTTGATCAGGATACAACAGTTTGGGACCAATCAGGCATCTTTTCTTCAAACTGACCAGCTCAAACTTAGGGGAAGAAGTCTCTTCTAAGACCTAAAAAACTCCAGCTTGAGAAGAGATTGGGCTTTTGGCTTCCTGAGTTCCCTGTCTGCTTTGCAGAGGGTCTTCCTGTGACTCTGCTGCAGGTATGTATTTCCTCACCCCCTGCCTCATAAATTGCTTTTCTTCAATTGCTGATTCTGGTGCTCATGTTGGTTGTGTTCCAAGATTTCTCCACTGCTGTCACACTCCAGATTCTTTCCTCCCCTTTAATTCCTTAACTAGCTCTATCAAGACTCCTAGACTGCAGCAACCTAAACAGCACACTATTCAGAGAGGATGAATGAGGTGTTCAGTAATTATTAAACCTCATAAAGAATGCTGATAGGGAGGCTGAGGTCCCTAACATCCCATTTCCTAGCAGGCATTACTAGGAGCAGGGCCAGAGACCCCAGGCCCTCGGCTCCAATGGGACACTCCTTTTCTGTGACCTGTCCACTTACCATGGTCCGGACGCCATATTGCTTTTCTACTTTTTCCTTCAGCTGCTTGAAGCAGGCTTCCATGCGCTCGTGGAAGGGCCTCAGTGCCTCTGTGACTTTGTCTCCATGGATCCGGATCCCTTCAGCCAAAAATGGAATCTGAAAAGCACAGGTTGGTGTTCTTGACTTGGAGGGGGAACAGGTTTAAGATGGAGCGATACGCAACAGGAGGGATCAACAGCAGGCTTGCTGCACCTGCTTTTGTGCCCCAAATCAGAGTGACTGATTAAACTCATCAGCAGGCAGGTTGACCCCCGCCTGCCCAGAGATGGAAATGTTTAAATAAGAGGTGCCTGGCTTTTGAGGGGGCCATGTCCAGGCAGGGTGGAGCACTTCACAGGATGGGCACTCTGTTACTTCGTGGGAGGTGTCTTGTCACCCACTCAGAGCCAGGACAGACTCTACATGGGTGTTCCTCACTGGAGACTGGGGACAGTTGTGCTTTGAATGTGTTCACATGTACCGTGTCTGGTAGCAAAAGGTCATGCCAGGGCCCATTTATCAGCTGAGAAGATTGTATTTATAGGCAATTGAGAAGCCTACCCCAAACATAACAATCCAATTATAGGCGATCTATAAGTCCTGATGGATATTCTTATTATGGAAAGGAAAACTAAATTTATCCTCCCTTAAAACCAAAAATAATCGCTTCTCTGCTGACACTACTGTCACAAGATATCTGTGCCAACACTTCACTTCCGACAGTAGAAATGACGCTGACCTTTAAAACCGTCACACGTGACATTTCCATTCTCTCGGTGGCAGAGACCCCTGGAGGGGTTGCAGCTAGTGGGTGGGCATGGGAGCAGGCTCCACTTTGTCTCTGGTCTCTGCTTCTCCCCTAGTACCCGCACTGGAAGTTAGTCAGTCTTAAATGCAATCAAGCTAAGAGTCTTCCTCTTAATGATTTATAATTAAATAAAAATACTGATTAAAATCAGGTTTCTCTAATAAGATAGAATACCAATCTGAACCAGCATATTTATTAGTGAGAGGGATAATAAGTACACAATCGAATTTCATGTGAACAAACTCAAGGAATCTTAGCAAGATGAATCAACGCAAGAGCTATATCCGTTTCCATTTATAGCACACAGCTGCTGCCTCTCTTGTACTCCAGGGAAGGAGGGCCACACGAACACCCCCCATACTCAGAGCACCCAGCCTGCTCACGGGGCACAGGCACAAAACTTTGTTTGCTGACAGCTGGGCCGAAACCCAAGGCGCAAGCTACTTGCTAGCTATCCATTTCTGCACAAGGCCCATGTGCAGGTGAGCTTTTCAAAACAGACAAGGTGTTTGCTTATCTCGCATGAATTCCTCATGCAGACGGCAGTTCCCCCAGGGCTTGCCACCCTGCACCCAGGACCAGACTTAAAAATGATTCACTGTTAGTCTTTTGCTTCTGGCTGAGTGGGGGAAGGGACGGGGTGGGGGAAGGGGGAAGGGAGGGTAAGGGATGGGGGGAGGGGGAAAGGTGAGCGGAGGAGGGGGAAAAGGGATGGGCCAGGGGTGGGGGTTGGGATGACAAAGGCATGCTGGGACGTCTTTGCTCTGGCATGGCAAGTGTCTTGCCTGTAGAAGGGGGGAGAGGCAAGCACGTGTGGGAAGCTGTCTCTGTGTGAAACCACAGTCACTCTAGATGCTAAGAGCAGTTCTGATTTAGAATGGCTGCCTCGAATGTGCAAAATGCGGTCCAATCATCCTGGCGTTTGTGGTGACGGTGGTGGTGACGGTTGGGGGTGTGGGTGGTGATAAAATTATTCTCTGTCTCAAGGAGACTACTTGATGGATGAGAAGGAGCCTTGAGACCCTTTGTTGGCACTGGGATTGCTGGGACCTGTGGTTTGGCTGGTGAGCCTTACAAGGTGGGAGAACCCACTGCTCTCACCCCTCCCTGACCCTGAGCAGAAGAAGCCTTCTCACAGGATAGGCTTCGGCCGCAGCTTCCGTGTCTCTCTGGAGCTGAGCTGCAGCTGTGATTCTAAATGGAAGAAAAGGAGATGCCATTCTGTGGAGCTCAGTCCAACTTATGAGGTGCTGAATATACAAAGAGACGCCATAGACCGAAGGCCTGAAATGGTCTTTGGAGGCCCTTTTATTCTATGTGTTTAAAATATCTTTGGCAGGCAGATTCCTAACTCTATTCAGGATTGCCACAACATTGCCACAGAGTCACCATGGGTACATTTGGGAATTTGTTGTTTCTAAAGGGCCCCAGACTTTGGAAGAGAGAGTGGGCTTTCCTGGCCACGACTCCACTTGTTCAAAGTGAACCTTCAGCTTTGCACAGGTCCAAGCCTTGCCAGCAGCTTGGAACACTTGAGAGCTTTGTTTATTGCTCTGAGGGCACAGGCCCCTGTGGACAGGGCGGTGCCTGTGTCAGCTGCGGGTGATGAGTGAGGCTGCTCGCTCATCTTTGTACATTTCAAGGGAAAGAAGTCAGCTTAATGGGAGAAGGCATCGACTCTGCAGGTGCGTTTGAGGGAAGACAGAGCTGAGCCTTTGAGGAAACAGCTCCTGACTATCAGCTGCAAAGCCTGCAGGCCCCAGGCAGCCTGCACCAGCTGTTGAAAGCCAGGTTATCCCTGTCTTCTTTAGAATCACAAAGCAGAGCTGAGGAGCAGGCCCTGGCCCACCAGCCAGTCTCCCTGGAAGTGTAAGTACCGGAAACATGCTTGCCTATGACCATATACCTGTGATGTATCTCAGCCAGCAAGCCCTGGGACTCCTCCTGGGAGAAACCCTGCTCTGCCTGGGTAGAATTTCTGGAAAAACCCAAACTGAATAAACTAATGAGGAAAACGAGAACAAGGCTAACCGTAAAGCTTTTTAATGAACATACAACTCAATTACTGATACGAAGATATCAAAACACTTGCAAATGAGAGCAAAATCACAGGTAATGCTCTGAATATGTATTTTTTTTCCCTTTGCTCTTTGATTTAATGAAGTTGCTAGAAAACAGACTCTTTCTTTCAACTTTCCCATGAGCTGTTTTAAAATTCATCTTTTAATATAGTTATTAGGGGCGATGACATGGTGCTGGCATAAAGTCTCTCTCTGGGGAACAAATTATTTTCCTCTGTATGACTTGAAACTCGTAAAATCCAATTTGCTGTAAAAGCTTACAGGGGGAAAAATCAATAGAACTTCTGCAGCCCAAACTAGTTTTGTGTTATAGTATTCTGGGTGTGTTTTGAGTTCTGTGCTCCCTTGGTTTCCAGGGTCTCAAATGGAATCACCCAAAATGTAAACTCTTTCCCACTTTTTCTTTTTTTAAATAAAAGACACAGAGAAACTGGGGGCGTGACTTACATTCCCCATGAAGAAACCACTAATTAAGCAAAATTGTCCCTCTCATTGCATTCAGAGGGATCTTAACATGTAACAAAACAATTCTAGGGCAATCAGATTTCAATAGACTTATGACAAAAATATCTATTTTTTCATATAATCCTCTTAAAAATGCATAAAAGTGCACATGCATGAAAAAATGGCCATGCTATGAAAAAGGAAAGTCCAAATAATAACAAGTCTTGGTGAAGACTCAGAAACTGGGTCTTGTATTCTAGCTGTTTAGTGTATAAGATGATTGGGCCACTGTGGACAGCTCAGAGGTTGCCACCACGCTGGTAAGGAATGCATGTGAAGGGGCCCAGGTCACCCATCTTCCTTTCTTAGCCATACAAACCTGCCAAGCTATCAGGTCCTTAAGCTTGTCAATCTGTCCATGGGCCTCGGGATGCTCCTGCAGGTACCGGTCTGTGAAGAAAGCCTGTGGAGACAGGGGGAGCCATTCAGCACGTGTGATTGCTCACCACAGCACTACACATAGGACTCTTGGGACGAGAACCACGTACAGTTCAATCCCACAGCTCTCGCACTCCCTGCAGACCCAGGGCTGGACCCTCCACAAGGCCCAAGGTCAAGCACAATACAGGGAGTACACAGGCAGCCAGGAGTCCAGAAAGGCCACCACAGAACTAGATTGCTTAGTCCTATTGAGTAGCGGTAGCTATGGTCCTCTCAGCTGCACCCGTGTCGGGGAGCTCACCTTCGGATCTGATAGTCTTCTATTGATTCTAGGCAGACAGACATTTGAGTGGAAGACACAGAGACTGGGACAGTACTAACTTTTCTTCCAGGATCCCTGCCAGCTCACTAGCAGAGCCTTTTGATACCGGGTTTCACTGTTTAGATCCGTGTCAACAAGCTTGTGTGTGTGTGTGTCTAAGACCAGAGGACAAACAGTTTTAGTCTTGTGGATCATACAGGCCTAGTGGCTCAAGCCTGCCACTGCTGTGACAGAAGAACAGTCACAGAGAAGAAGTAAATAAATGCATACAGCCCCGGCACTTGCAAAAATGGGTGGCAGGCTATGGTGAGGAGACCCGGTTTAACCTGTACCTCATGATCTTCAATTTCTGCCCATTCCCACTGAGCTACTTTTGAGGGAGGCCAGAGACCCCTCCACTGCACCTATTCCATCACTCAGGGTAAACATCTGGACTCCTGCTTGTCTCCAGAATGGAGTCTTTTAGGCATTCAATGACCTCCCCCTCAAGAGTTCTGGAAAGTGAGGGTACCCCTCCAGGATAACTTCTGGGTGCCAAGGATGGAGTCTGGGAATACTCAGGCCATCCCAGGTGTGTCCCATACCTTCTCATAATTGGCAAAGCCACCCATGACGGCAGGATCCACAATGCCGTTCAGGAGCATGGACAGGGGGTTGATAGGCAGGCCTGGGTCATCGAGGTGCTGCTGGACCATGCTGCTGATCTTGTCATTGGTCAGCTGCATTGTCTCAATGGCATTCTCCAGCGGGCTGATCTCTACCTGCAAGGAAGACAGCCTGGTGGTCATCACCCCAGCTCCTGTAGTTTGCACAGCTCGGGCAGCCTCCCTGGCCTCCTGTACATTTTTCTTCTTCTGTGCAAACGCAGGTATTTGCAGTTTTGAAAAATCTAGTCGCCTTGTGCATGTTAATGCAGAGTTGCAGGACTTTAACTGGCTTTCCAGCAGACCTCAGCCTGGCCACCCTAAGTGGCCTCATGACTAATGTTCTGACTGCCTTCTATCCACCTTGGTAGCTCTGGGAATGAAAATGGAGGTCTCAGATCAGGAAGTGACCATGTCCCCATGAGGGACAAGCAGGGTGGCTTCAGGATGGCTTCAGGGTGGGGTGGGGTGAGGGCTCCATCTTGGCTGCTGTGGAGTGGAAAGGTCCTGTGGAGCAGGGAAGGGCCCAGAGCTCTCATTGGCATGGGGGTGCGGGTGGGGGTGTGGAGATCAGTGGACAGACAATAGGGAAGAGCCAAACTGGCAAGCTTAGGCAAGTCCTTGAGCCAAATCACCAGGTGTTTCAGGGACTCACTCTTAATTGAATGGCAGGAACCATCGCCTGAGGTGCGATCCTGCCCAGTGAACACACATGAACAAAAGCATATTTTAATTAGATTTTTTTTGGAGACAGAATATCCTGTAGCTTGGGCTGGCTTCAAATTCAACATACAGCTGAAGATAACATTGGGACTTGTGATCCTCCTGTGTGCTAGGATTATAGGTGTGCACCACCACACCCGGTTTATGTGGTGCTGGGCATAGCACCTAAGACTTGGTGTGTACCGAGCAAGCATTCTACCGAGTGGCCTACCACATCCTTCTCCTTTTATTGGTCATTTTATACGGGGAATTGTCATAGGCCTGAAATTTCAGTCCTAGCAATAAGCCTGTGGTGCAGCTCTGTGCTTTGTTAGCGAAGCCATCCTGTTGCTCACCACAAGTGTGAGTTTCATGTAAATAAAACTGTCTCATAGGGCTTAGTGGTTAAAAGAACTGGCTGCTCGTCTAAAGGGCTTGGGTTTGATTCTGAGCATCCACACAGTGCCTCATAACCATCAGTAACTCCAAGCCTGGGTGATGCAACACCCTCTCTTTTGGTTTCAGCAGGCATTGCATATACATGGCATAAACAGGACATACACGAAGGGAAAACACCCATTAATAAACAAAAAGCAAACAACAAACTAACCTTGTCCTATAGTAAGGCGAAGTTTGGCTAATACAGTGGGAATCATGTTTTTAAAATTATGCTCAAGGAGGAATATATTCTCACTTGAAATGAGTAAATTCCACTCATCAAGTTATTTGCCATGTAAATGGCAAAAGAGAAGAAGAAGAAGAAGAAGAAGAAGAAGAAGAAGAAGAAAAGAAAGAAAGAAAGAAAAAAGAAAAGAAAATTACCAGGACGAGGCTTGGTTGAAAGTTTATGTCAGTGGGAAAGTACTTTAAGCTTTTCATTTAGTTAAGAGAAGGAATTATCAAAGCAACACAGCTACAGCTGAAGTTACTAATGTGTGAGAAGGAATGGGCCCTGGGGCTGGCCACCTAGCTTTAGGAATAAGATACTGGATGTACACACAGGGTGGTGACAGGCGCTGAAGGGTCTGTGGCATGTAGCAGGCCACAGTGGTCGCAACGCTCCTAAAGACAAGGAGGGCATGTCACATGCAACGGGAGAGAAAGACAGCTGCTTCCTTCTGGAGCGTTTCCTTACCATGAAGACAGATTTGACTTCAAACCACCTTAGAATTCCTGGCAGCTTATAGGCCGTGGTGTAGATGGTTCTCTCGATCCACATATTCTGTAAGGAGAAGCCACACACTACACGTCAGAAGGAGGATGGCTCTGAACTGCTGGGTGTCTGTGTGACGCCATCATGGCAAGGCCTGCCTGTGTTCACATGGGACAGTGAGTGCAGAGGGAACCTCAGGAGCCGTGTTCTACTTGATAAACATAGTACATCATCCAAGTGCCCTGTGTCCTGCCTATCAAACACGATGCTTTGCTGTTTGCCAAGGAAATGTAGTGGGCGAGCAGGGATGATGGAAATACCTCAGAATGAGAGGGGTTCCCTCTTAAATAAGTGTGTTTGGGGGAGGGGTACAAGTGAGGTTTACATTAGCCTTACCTAGGGTTCAAAAGAAACTCAAAGGCACAGATGCACCAGAGACAAGGTTTCCTAAAACTGTCCTTTTGTGTTTTAATAAAAAATCACTACTTTAAACAACGCAGTTATTGTGTTTCTATTGTATGGGAACATGGTGTAAAAATAGAAGAGAAGCGCACGCCGCAATGTACTGGTGAGGACCTAAACACTTTAGTGCCCTTCATTCAAGGCTTCTCACATGTCTTTTTTCACATGTATATTTAGTTTTATTTTGTTGAGACAGGGTCCCACACAGTCCTCGCTGGTCCAAACAACTTGGTAGGTGGCTGAGGGTGTACTCGAACTTGTGATTCTTAGTGCTGGGATCAGAGATGTGCACCACGATACCCACTCAGGTTATGCAGAGCCGGAGGATCAGACCCAGGTCTTCCTGCATTCTACGTAAGCAATTACCATACAACCTCGGCCCTAGGTGTATTCTAAATATAAGGTTTTTTTTTTTTTCTCCCAAGTTGTAGTTTCTACAAAGCTTCACTTCACACACTGCAGGAAAAGTTTTCAAACCAATGGGACTAACTCTATCTCTTTCGTGGTTGGCCCAGAGCTCTAGCAGAAGGCAAACCATAACGCTGTGGCCTGCCGCCTCTCGGACCTATGCGGTCATGGGACGACAATCACAGAAAGCTGGCCTAGCCTTTAGAGCTTCTGAGACTCCGTAGGAAATTAAGGGGACTGTAGGCGCTTCGGGGCCATGGGCAGATCTGTCTCCTAGGCCAGGTTCTTTGGCCAGAGAAAGGGTAGCCCTGCAGAGCCTGCCCCTCTCCCCTCCACGTCCGTACCCTTGTGAATACCCTGGGTTTATCTCAGACTTCATGGTCAGTTCCTAACTCAGGCCCCCACTTTGCTGGTTCTTCCTCAGTGGCCCCTCGTTTCCAAAGTTTCACCTCCTGCCAAACTTACAGACGCTGAGCACAGCTCTTGGCCTCATAGGGCAGTTTTCCTAGCCCTTGCCCATGGGGTTAGAAGCCCTGTAGAAGGGGTCAGGATTAAGCTTCTCGCTACTGAAAAAACACTTTGCTCTTTTCTGGAAGCCTGAACCTTTGTCAGGCTGTGAAGGGCTAAATCCCGAGGCTTCTGAATGCTCCATCTACGTGTGAGGACCCAAATGGGGCCATCGGGGGATTTTGGGGCCATCTAGAAGCGGCACAAGCTCTGAGGCTTAGCACAGCTCAAGATGTCAGGTGTCCCGGTTATTCTTAGCTCCGCCGCCAGCTCGCTGAGCACCATTCAGCAATTTGCTTGGCCTCCATGTGTCTGTTCCTTATAATGTAAGAATATACATACTGCAAGATTGGGGAGGTATTTGAGTCCCAGACACTGCAGAAAGAATGGAATGATTTATTATTGTGAGCAAAATACTCAGAAAATTGTTAATCCACTGTTAGCGTTGGATGTCCGGGTTGTCCGTACCTAGGCTCTGACCCTAGACACACTGTAAGGACCAGCCATCAAAGGGTTGGGATGTTGTCACTGGCTAAAGAACCCAACCTTTGTCTTGAAACAGTGAGTCACCACACTCCAGGCTCCTGTCACCACACAGGGACACTGGTCTGGGGCCAGAGGGGAATGTCACTGAAGGTGATTCCCAGGAGCTGTGAAGGAAATTCAAGTGTTTCCCTGAGGATTCTTGGGGAGGGAGGGCAAAAGTCCCTCTCCCCAAAGCAGACCTAGCCAGCAGGCTCCGCATTATGCTTTGGATCAGGTGTGGGTGTTAATTCATCTTTGGCCTCCTGTACCCCAAAGGCCTCTCTCCGAAGGACAAATGAAGCCATTTTAGCACGTCCGGTCCTTGCTGTCCCTCAGGGGCAATTATGGTCTCTTGCAATAGAGGGATCCTGCAGGGCGGAGTTCCAGTAAGAGAGGTCTTAACTTGCCAAGCTACAGGTTTGTCTGACGCCTTTGGAAATGGAAATGGGCACCATCAAACCAATTCATCTGTACTGTTTCTTTGAATGTGTGTGTGTGTGTGTGTGTGTGTGTGTGTGTGTGTGTGTGTGTGTGTGTGTGTGTACAGGTAGAAGGCAGAGGCTGGGGTTCCTTTGGTACCATTCACCTTGTTTTGGGTGAGACATAGGGTCTCTTATTGGGACCTGGAGCTTGCCTAGTAAGCGGGAGTGGCTAGCCAGTGAGCTCCAGGGATCTGCCTTACTCTGGCACAGGAATACTGGGATTACAAGTATGCATCGCCATAGCCAGCTTTTCCACCATGGGTTCTGGGATCGGAATTCAGGTCCCCATACTTGTATGGCGAGTACTTTACTGACTGAGCCATCTCTCCAGTCCTGTGTGTACAATTTCTAGAAGACTATAAGGATATATATTACTATTTCCAGGACCAATGTGGTGGCTGCAAAAAGGAATAAATATCTGGCAGTGTCTAGAACCCTGATGGGTTGTCATGGCCGGGGAGATGATATTGGGTTCCGGTTACAGGTATATGGTATGAGCCAACAGAGACTACCCAGTCCAGGAAGACAGCGGGAATCCAGCTACAGTACAATAAGTTACAGGGAGGCCTGGTGCTCGCCTCATCTGACTGTCATTGTCACCCAAGGCCAAATACTGAGATTCAATGTAAGGAAGCACCCAGGGCCCTAATACACCTAAGGGCCCTAATGCCGTCGGTCCATCATTACATGTCTCAGCTATCTCGCTGATGAGCTCCGTGAAATGCTACTAGCTTTACTCAGTCTGGAGTGTAATGCTTAGGAGGTCTCCGTGTAACTGTCCGTGGCAGCCCTGTGGTGATGTGCCCTCCAGACCCTTCTGCGGGGGTGGAAGAATAGGTGAGGATTTGGGAGTTTTTGCTACAGTGGTCGTAGGTGCTGTTGTTTTTTAGTTACCGCAAATTCATTGTCTGGGTTTTTCTCCCCTTTCCGGATGGGCCGAGAATATTCAAATCGCTGGACCTCGTTCACCCTGTAAAAACTGTAGACAGAAAAATCGTTAGGCTTTTAAACTGAAAGCAGCTGATCTGCTGATAGACTGAGGGGCCGTGGAGCTCTGTCTCCAGAGCACAGTACCACATGTCAGGAAGTGTCCCCAAACTTGACCTGAAGCCACAGCCTTGGCCCCTCCTCCAGCAGCTCCTGGGGGGAAAGGCTGCAGGTAGAAAATTTGATTGGAGCCTTTTACCTCCTCTTTGTCCCTGCCAGCCCTCAGGGAGAAGAGATGCCGAGTAAGGATGGACTGGCCAAGGCTTGGAAAGGTGATGTGAGGGAAAGAAAAGGGGCCTGTGGATTCAATAGGTGTGTTCACTATTAAAATAATAACAATAATGCATCATTTTATTGATACGTGTGTGTGTGTGTGTGTGTGTGTGTGTGTGTGTGTGTGTTATGACTTAATTCTCTCCCCAAGAAGGGATACACACAAAGCCATCTGAGGGGCTCCATGATTCTCTATTTGACCAATACTGCATTTCTGTGAACACACTAGCCAGCAAACAGGCAGCTCTAGTTTGCTTCCATGAGCACCAAGGCAACAGTGATGAAAGGCTAATGTGCCCACAGAACTCCAGGATGAGGTAGAAACAGACCAGAGGAGGAGCAGGCGTCAAAGAAGCTGCAGCTCCCACCAGGACAGAGATCAAACAGAGAACTCATCACATCAGAGAGCCTCTGGGGAGGCTGACTCTATGGTGCTGCCCACTCAGAGTCAGACGTGGTTCAGCACAGGTGTGTGATCTCAGTCCCATTGGGACCATGCAGTTTAAATGCCAGTGCATGACCCTGTCTGTGTGCTCATATGTCGGGGTGCACATGTGTGTATGTGGGTGTCAAAAGACAAGCCTGGGTGTGGACCTTTGAGCACCTTCCACTTTTTTTTTTTGAGACAAGGTCTTTCAATGGCCTGGAACTTCGCCAACTAGGCTCTGTTGGCTGCCCAACGAGTTTACAGGGATTCCCCCAGTCTTTGCTTCCTGTCCTGCCATTGCTGGATTAAAGCATGATGCACCCTACCTGGTGGGTTTTGTTTGTTTGTTTGTTTATTGTTTGTTTTTGTTTTAATGTGGGTTCTGGGGATTGAACTGAGGTCTTCATGCTTGCAAGGCAAGTTAAGTGTTTTACCAGGGGAGTGATGCCCCTGAGCTCAGGGCAAATGGTTTTTGCTTTGCACCTTCATGAGGAACAAATACTCCACTCTCTGGTTCCATGTCATAGAAGGCAGTGAGTCCCACCCTCCACAGGGGAGGGGCTGGGTTTGAGCACCACTGGGGATTCTACTCTGGATGTGTGGTCCCTAAGGAGACTCAAGGGCTACCTCCTTCTTCCTGGGGTTCATCTTTCCAAACCCTGGGAAAAGAATCCTGTGTACCCCTCTAATTACTCTGGCATTATGGATGCCAGAAATCATTAGCTGCCCTTGTTCTTGGGAGGGGGCAGAAAAAAAAAACCACCTAGCATTGTTCTTCAAAGGTTAAAGTCCATACTTAAAAAGGTAGAATTATTAGCAAGAGAGTCACTGTCGGCATCTGGCCACCTCCTATCAGTAAGAAGGCTGGCGTGGTTACCTTACAATCTGTTCTGACACCGGCCGGTGAAACTTGGGTGGCAAATCTAGCTTGGGCTTCACTGTGAAGCACTGGATGTCTGACGGAAGTGGGTTAAGGATCAAAGGGCAGCATGCGTGGCAACCAAGAGATGCCCCATGCCCTGCGTGCACTAGTGGGCCAACTGCTCCCATGAATGGTCTTAAAGGATACACTGGCCAGGAGACGTCTTAATGTCATCGCCTGGTGGAGACGTCGTCTTCATTTTCTCAGCATTTGGAAACTGAGTTAATAGCCGAGCCTCAAAATCTTCCCGTCGCTCATATTCTTTTCCTCGATAAATGAACACTTTTCCCTGGAAGTAATGACCTTTGTTAAACAATGCCACAAGTGAGGGACCAAGAAAACTTCACGTACAAGGGTGCTGGCCTTCAAAATGTGTTTGACAGTTTTGTTTGTTTGGACAGTTGTTTTTGTTTTGTTTTTTCTTTCTAGGCCACTGCATTTAGGAATAACTAGCAACTGCGCTCTCTAATCAAGAACATTGAAATTCTTATGGCTGAACACACCCCGGGAGCTTTATTTTTAGCAATAATGGCCAATTAAAAAATGATGAAAGAGGCCAACAAGATGGTTTAGCTGGTAAAGGCACTCGTATGTCAAGCCTGACGACCTGAGTTCAATCCCTGGGACCCACATGGTGCAAGGAGAAGTTACTCCCCCAAGTTGTCCTCCAACTTCCATATGTACACTGTTACATCACACACACACACACACATACACACACACACACACACACACACACACACTTCTATTTTAATATAAATAAATGTAATAAGTAACCAAGCAAGACACAGATGCACCACACATGGTCACGCAAGTTTAACCTGGCTGGTATGCATGGACAAGGGTATTTGTCTTTCTTTCCAGGTGGACGTTGAAGGGGTTTAAGAATATGCTGACTGGAATGATTATTTAAAGCCAGATTTCTACTGTGACTACTATAGGAGTTGTTTAGCCTCCTCTCTCTCTCTCTCTCTCTCTCTCTCTCTCTCTCTCTCTCTCTCTCTCTCTCTCTCTCTCAGCTCTATCTGTCCTAGAATTCACTCTATAGACCGGGCTGACCTCAAACTCATAGAGAGCCACCTGCCTCTGCCTCCCAAATGCTAGCATTAAAAGACTGTGCTGTCACACCTCTATTTTCATTTGCAAGTAAGCAATAAGGATGCTTCCCTTGGGAGCCTTTCACACTCCACTGTAACAAACCTGGCTAACCAGCTACAAAATAACCCAGACCCTGCCCTAGATTCTGTGTCTTGCGCATCTCTCTAAGTAACATCGCCAGAAGTTACTGTCCTGTCAAGAGAGCAGTTTGTCCTGCTTCTATTTTGTTAATTCATTACTCCTTGTCAAGAAAGCATCAACTTTGGTCCTATATTTGGAATTTATTCTCTTGTGAAAAATCCTCATGTATATGTAAAATTAATTAGGTTTTAAGCTTCTCTCATGTGAATTGGGTCCTGTGTTAATTGGGTTCCTGGACACAATAGAGAGTCCACAGGAGAAGCAACAGCCAGTGGCCCTAAATTAAGTCATCTCCATCTTGCCAAAACCAATATAGCTCTGCACAGGACTAAGGGGAGGTCCTTAGAGCCTAACCCTACTCTGGGTGTCACATGGAGATCAGCAGAGATGGAGGAAAGGGGACCCAGGCCAAACAGGAAGACCCTGACCTCCTGGCATCAGTGGCTAGTAGGACTTCTTTTTGTGAGGATGAGCACTATATGATACAAACTCAACAATGACAAAGTACACCCAGCTCTCATGATTGCCTTTTGTCATTTCCAAGTGACATTCTTCAATCGAGATGTCACTGGAAGCTGTTAGCAAAGGCCAAAACAGGTGGCTATACCATGCAGGCCTCCCCTATGTGGGTTTGAGGCAATCCCTGTAGGTACATCTGGAAGGAAGGGTTCTGAAAACTACAAGGGACCTCCTCAAGGACCACAGAGTGCTGTGCATGCCAGCTGGGTCCCAAACAGGTGTCAGTGGCTAGAACATGACCCCTCTGCTGTCATTTGAAGCCTGCTGCCTCTCTCCCACCTGCCTGGTCCCTTCCGATGCTGTTTCTGTCTAATAAGAAACTTCTCTGCATCAGCCGGTCATGCTAGGAGCCACCTGCTGCCCTGCACCCCGCCTTGCTACAGACAGACATGGGTTGGCAGCACTAAAAAGAAGGAAGACAGATAAAGAGGAGCAAGAGAGAGACAGAGGTAACAGCATTTTGTTCTTAGATCTGTGTTGACTCAGCCAAAAGCAAGAACTTATCTAATGAACACATTTTCACAGAGCTAAGGGGAGACACCTGGGACATGCAGTTAACTACCCCTGCTGTGGCTTGACTGCCCCTGCTACGCTCTTACCCTTTATGCATTGAAATATGGTCACCAATGTAATGGCGGCTGGGTGAGTGTGGGTGTTGGGAGGGTCTCAGGAAATTTTCTTCTCCTACCTATAGGGCCCCATCAGACACGGAATCTACTGGTTTCTTGCTCCTGGACTTCCCAGCCTCCACGTCTGTGAGCAGTACATTTTTGTTGTTTATAAATTACCCAGTCTAAGGTATTTTGTTATAACAGTCCAAACTGATCTGAACAATCCCCTTTTCAAATCCCAATTTATTCTTCAGTTTAACGAATTACTAAAGAAGTAACAGTTTAAGAATTGGATTTTTTTTTCTTCCCCTGCTTTGTACTTAGGTATGGTTTGAAGTATCATTATGGAAAGAAAAAAAATGCCCTATTTTTTTTTTCTGGAAGAAAAATGTCAAGCAGAAAGCAAAGTAATATGTAGTCTTAATTAGAAATATAAATACAGAGTCTGGGCCTCCTGTGAGGCTCCATGAAGCTGAACATTTGAGGAACGCAGTGAGATTTACTAGAGAGCAGGCCACTCAGAAAGTAGCACACATTTACCAAGCTTTACCCTCGAAGAAGGCACAATAATAAAAACACATAAAGGCTTTAATAGGAAAACACTAGAGTTATAGATGAGCACACTAATAATATTTTCCAGAAATGTCCGTTACTTTGCATTCTGCAAGAAGTCCTTCCAAACATGAAAATGGGGGGAAATGTACATACAGTCAGAGATATTTATTCCTTGTGAGAATTATAAATATTAATAAGGATGCAAAAAAAAAGCAAAGGGCTTGATTTATGGAGAGAAACAGTGCCAAGGGGACAGCCAAATAGCTCAGCGTCTGCTCTCTCGGCAGCGTGAAGTCGCTAAACATTCCGCCCACTTTTTGGTAACTGGTAATGTCATTGTCACACTGACCCCTGCCAGGCGATCTGTGAAGCGGAATGGATATATTGCTGCAGCCCCACACAGTTATTCAGGTGTGTCGGGAAAGCCAGCTCAATATTAATCAAGCACGTTAAACTCTTTATTTTTACTTCACATTTTGTCCTTTGATGGTGGAAGTGACCCAGGATGGTCCCTGGAGCCTGCAGGATCCAGTGCTCTGGCCTGTATTGCCGTGTGCCTCCCCAGGGGCATTGCGTCACATGCTCAGGCCGGCTGCTGCCTTGCTGTTGGAGATAGATAACTATATTCATGGCTGGCGGCCCCTGCATCATGGGGAAACTCGGTGCCTGAGGCCCAGACTCTGCTGGTGGCCCCTGGATCACAGGGAACTCAGTGCCTGAGGCCCAGACTCTGCTGGTGGCCCCTGGATCACAGGGAACTCGGTGCCTGAGGCCCAGACTCTAACATGCCATGGGCACGAGTGTGCCAAGTCCAAGATTTGCTTCTATTGGGCAACTTCTACTATATGCTTTTTGTTGTTGTTATTGTTATTTTGTATGTGCATGTGTGCGTGTGTGTGTGTGTGTGTGTGTATGTGTGTGTTTTGAGGGGGTACCCATGTACGTGTTTGATTGTAGTGATCATATATCAACCTTGAATGTCTTTCTCCAGGTTGTTTTGAGACAAAAACAGTCATAAAAACATGTCATGAGACTGGAAAATCAAGAATGTCTTTTTTTCAGAAGTGTGAACCAATTTCCCTCGTTGGCCGGGCAACATTTATTTACAAACCCTAGCGTCACCTGGATATTGGAGATGCTTGTCTAAAAGGCCATCGTGGCTATTTCTCTTGTTATGTGTCCAATAACACTGAGCTTTCCAATAGAGGGGATGGATTCAGTTTCACTGTGGTTGTGAAAATCCGTTTCTAAAGTCTCATAAAATTAACAATATTTACGTTCACAGCATCACTATTCATATCAGCCAAAAGGCAGAACTAACTCAAATGTCCATCAGTGGATGAGTGAACAAAGTGTGGTATGTCCACACAATGGAATATTACTCTTCCTTGAAAAGGACTTCAGTTATGATGCATGCTACCACATGGATAAGCCATGTTGCTATTATGCAGAGTGAAAATAAGCAAGACACAAAACCCAAACACAGTATGACCCAAGTTGTATGAGGTAACTAGGTGCTGACTCCCAGGGGCAGACAGAACAACACTGGGTCCTAAGGCTGGATGTAAAGAAATAGGGAGCTATTGGTGTTGGTAAATTTCAGTTAGTTTTTTTTTTTAAAGATTTATACACACATATGCATATGTATATTCACATACACACACACACACACACACACACACACACACACACACACACACACGATGGTGCCTGTGGAAGCCAGAGGAAAGTATCCAATCCCCTGGAGCTGGAGTTATAGGTGGGTTTGAGCCACCTTACCTGGGGGTGGAAACCTAACTCTGGTCCTGTGGTAGAGCAGCAAGTGCTCCTAACTGCTGTGCTATCTCTCCAGGCCCAAGTTCTAGTTTTCTAAGTTGAGAATATTCTGGCACTAGATGATGGGGATGGCCTCTGTGTGTGTGCTCATGCCACTGAACTGCACAACTCAAAATGGTCCAAACAGTAAATTATATTGTGTGTGTGTGTGTGTGTGTGTGTGTGTGTGTGTGTGTGTGTGTGCACGCATACCACAGAATGTATGTGGAGGTGATAGGAGCCTTGGGTGTTGATCAGTGTCTTGTACCTTCTTTGAGGTAGGACCCTTCATTGTTTACTGCTGTATATAAGAGACCAGCTGGCCCAGGAGCTTCCAGAGAGTGCCCTGTCTCCACACGCTATCTTTGGTGGGAGTAATGGTATGTCAGACATGCGCCACTGAGTCTGGTTTTACGTAGGTTCTGGAGATCTGCACTCAGGTCCTCACACTTGTGGCAAGCCCTTCGCCTACTGAGCCATCTCCCCAGCGTGCTATTCATACTTTGACACAACTAAACACACATACAAATCTCTGAGGAGAGTTCTTCCAGCAAAGAAAAGCACACAAAAAAGCCTACTATATGTAGCCAGAATCCTCGTGTAATTGAATGTTCTCAGTCCCTCTCTGGCACTCCAGTCAGCATATGAGTTTCCAGTGCAAATCACTGGGACTGGAAGCGGCCGCTCAGCTGAGAGCAGGAAGCGTCAAGCTTACCCGGAGGAATGAAGGGAATCCTTGCCCGTAGTAGCCAACGGCGAAATAGTCTGGCTTGGGTCTTATCACTTTGACGATGTTCTCATAAAACTGCGCCTGCTTTTTCTGGAAGGAAATATGAAAACTTATTTCAGATTGGAGTACCCTCCCTTCTGGATTCTTCTTGGGTGCCTGAGGCCTATACCTGAATGAATCTCACTGGTAGTTTTCACACAGTTTTTGATGCTGTCAAGTAAAGTAACCTAAAGAAGCCACACTCAGCCACTAGTTGTCCTTTAGGCATATTTTCAATAATCCAAGGAAATGATTTTCCATTACTTTTAGTGGCTTTTATTTTTATTTTTTTTAAGGATACAGATCAGATGCTGGGAGAATTTGAAGGACAGAATTACTCTACTCTATATTACAAGCAAACATTTCATTATAAACACGGTCTGCCGTGCACACGAAATATGGCACAGCTGAGAAGGCAGCCACTAAAAATTTCAAGGGTGTCGTGGCATGACAAGGTTCTGATCACTACCTGCCAGACTCCTCTTGTGGAAAGATTGAGGGCTTTAAACTAGCAGAAACTCTCAGAGGCTCAGGCTGCCAAGACCCCTGTACTTAGGACGTCAGCCCTGTAATGCATTTCTAATGGAAGATTTCACTTCTTGGCTTTCTTGAGAATAAAAAAGTGAATTTTCACAGGCCGGGAATCAGCCAGCAGTTAAAGGACAGCTATTTCCTAAGATAATACCAAAGAGGGCAGGTCAAAGCCAAGAGAACATCTCAGGTGGACCCCAAAATGAAAGCTAAATGAAAAAAAAAAACCTAGGCAGAAAGCAAAACCAAAACCAAAACAACCAAAACCAAAGCAAGGGCCTACCAGCAATTCACTCAGCTGTTCATAATCAAACATCTCCGTTTCGTACTGCTCCGCAAGTTCCTTGCCCAGGGCGATGGCTTCTTCCCACATCTGTGAGTGACACAGAGAAAACAGAGAGACCCAAGGATGAATCATGCATTACGCCAAACAGTAAACTCGTTTATTCACGATGAGGCATCCAGAAATATGCTAGGTTGACGGACACGCTGGGGAAATCAGGCAGGAGATACACAAGTATTTTCTAGAGGTTCCAGCCTTTTGGCTCAGGATCTGCAGTCTTGACTAAACTGCTCAGCCCGAGGCTCATCCATCACGCCAGCTCTTCCCACAGCAAGGCAGCCGGCTGGCCCATCACCACCGGTCCTCATTCTCCTGCTGCCAGTAATGGCCGCCAAGGACCATCTGTCAGGGCAGCCTAGGAGCCAGGGAAGCGACACCACAGGGTGAAGACACATTGCTAGGAACATCTACTATGTGGCCACCTCCCAAATGTTCCTACTGCACAGCCATCATGTTCCAGAGTGACACTGCCAGAAATGCCAGTTCAGAGCTTCAGAGCGCTTGCTTTTTCTTGCTTTTTTGCACATGTGAGTCCTGGCAATATTTGAAAAGGGGACTTTCCTATGGCAAGCAGTCTGAAGATGCTTCTCCAAATAACTTACGATGCACTTTTACTTATTTTACATTTATTTGATTATCTACGTATCTATTTATTATGTGTGCATATGCATGTGAGTGTTAAGTTCCCTCTGAGGTGAGACACAATGGAGCCTACTAAACACTGTAGGTATAGGCTGTTGTGAGGCACCTGGTGTGGGTGCTGGGAACCGAACTTGGGACCCTTTAAGAACAGTGTACGCTCTTTAATAGATGAGCCATCTCTCCAGCCCCTGAGCATCATCATGATGATTATTAGCATTTTCAAGATGTAGATAAACCTTGACACACAGTAGTCTGATTGTAGGCCTGGCTCTCCCTTGGGAAAGGTGGATTGCCTGAGAAACACTGGACACTGGGAGGTAGAAGCTCCCCTAAGATGCCTCCCAGTTGCTGCCAGCTCTCCTTCTTTGGGATTCAGTGACCTAGAACTTTCCCTAAGGTGTTAAAACTGGACCGTGCTTGTCTTCCCTCCCCTAAGGGCAAGGGCTGGGTGTTACTCTTGACACCAGCGGACATTATCCCTTCTTCCTCAAGGCTCAGTAAACAGAACTGCAGGTTGTCAGGAAATGACCAGGTTCAGACCGTTCTCAACAAACTGTAATCCTAGCCTCAAATTTCTACATGTCCACAGTGCCATCATTCCCAGGAGATCACAGCCATCCTCACGGGAGCTACCTATTCCTGCCCACTAATAGCAGGGGGGGGGGGCGGGAGATGAAGACATGCTGGTGGCAACCCCTCCCTGAGAAAGGCACAGATCAATGGTTCTCAACATCTGGAGTGGACCCCTTGGGGGGGGCAGCGTCACATATCATCTATTTTGCATATCAGATATTTATATTACAATTCATAACAGTAGCAAAATTACATTTATGAAACAGCCACAAAATAATTTTCTGGTTGGGGGGATCACCACAACATGAGGAACTGTATTAAAGGGCGGCAGTATTAGGTCACTGGTATAGATGATCGTAGTGGGAAGCAAAATAAAAGGAGGGCCTTTTAGCAGCTTCTAGCTGACATGATGTCCAGCCAGCTTCTCAGCCGTCCGGTAGGGAGAGTCATTTCCAGGGTGCAAACTAGGAATCTGGGGATCAGGGAGGGAAGGAGCTTGCTCAAGGTCACACAGAGCACATCTATGATGGATTTGCATCCTCACTCTTGAAGACCACATGCCAGCACTCCCAGGGCTGTCAGTTGGCGCCCCCCAGCCCCACCGTGGCACAGAGCCCTTCTGCCTGCTAGGATGGACCCACCACAGGGTTTGGTTATTATTGACTCACCCAACTACCCAAAGGGAACCTCTATAATCCCACCCACAGGAGATACTCTTTTCGCTCCCACTATTTTATAAACTACACCCCACCCGGGGCCTCGTGGGCATTCTGAGACTGTGTATCCCACAGCCCCAGGCTAGCCTCCAGTTCACGATGTAGCTAAGGGTGGCTTTGAACTCCTGATCCTTCTGCCTCCACCTCCCAAGTGCTGGGGTGACAGGAGGATGCCATTATGCCCAATACCACTTGGGATTCTTGATGAGAGAGAGAGAGGAACAAAATGTGACTCTGAATTAATGGAGGTATTTTTAATACTTTGAAGAGCAAAGGCAAGGTACGTTCCTGGTGGGTTTCGCATCGAGGGAGGCCTGCCTGAAGAGGAGGCTGGGACACCATGTCAAGTTTTCACACTTCGCACCTGTTCCCTTTTGTCGGCTGTTATCTCATATTCTCTGTGTGCCCACGTCCTGGAGGACCACACTCTCCCCTGTAATGTTTCTTTTAGGCACCGGTGACCCACGCCTTCCTTCTCATGTTTCCACTTCAAAGACAGCATTCCCTTTCCTTGTAGGTCTCCTTTAGCAGGTTGTTCTTTACTTTCTGCAAGCTAATTCACCTTCTCCTACTTAGCTGCTCGGGTTTTTTCAGCCCTCTAATTCATTCCCGAGCAAAAGCTTAATCTGTCTTGATCCTAAATGACAGATGAGGTCCTTTTAAACACATTGCCGAGTAATTGTTTTTAAGAGAAATATAGGTCTCAAGTAAATATCTTATCCTGCTCACCCTGAGGTCTCATGGTTGTGTTTCCTATCAGATTTTCTATAAATACACAACGCCCACCCCCCCCTCCCCAACATGCCCCTCCACTTGCATTAAAGGATTCCACACTGGGCAGATTTTCATCTGTTTTTAATTGGACCAGGGCTCTACAGGGAATGTGGGCAGTTCATACTTCCAACACGAATGCCTTGGAAAATATTTCAGCACCACAGAGGAAGCAGATTCAATACGATCTAGATTTAGATTGTCTCAGAGAAAGAATCAGTTTGACCTTTAGTGACTGAACCCTGGGCTCAGCTCCATTCTTACAAGAGCTACAGGCTTAGCAGGCTTGAACAGCCCCCAGATGAATGCCTGGACTCGCAGACAACTTTATTTTCTGATCTGAGGTCCTTAATCCAGTTTATGGCACCTGGGGAGCTGTGGGCTACCATCTGCGGGGGCTGGGGGTGGGGGTGGGGGGCGCGTCTGGCCTCTGCTCCTCCCTTTCCTAAGATGGCAATCTTTCCTGTCTTCCCGGTTTCAGGAGCTCCCGTTTCTTCAAGATCTACACACCGAAATCTTTCCTTTCTGATAAAATGCCTTTTCGGTGTCAAGACAGTGGCAGCAGAGGACGATGGGGGAGATGGCTCCATGGGGGAAAGAGGGTGGCAGCTACGGAAACAAGACAACGTGTGTTCAATTCCCAGAACCCACATGGAAAGCCAAGTAGGGGACCTGGGCGACAGCAGAACACTTGACGGGCGAGCAGGAGGAGCTGAGTTCAAATCCCCAGCCCTCACGCAAAAAAGTCTGGCATGGGCTCAAACAACTGTCTATCTCGAAGTTCCGTGGGAGATCTTGTCTCCTGAGAAAAAGGGAGAAAAGCAACAGAGAAAAACATCACACACACACACACACACACACACACACACACACACACACACACACACGGTGGTGGCAGAGAATATATCAGGTATTGATTGCTCACAGGCAAACATGAAGTGGATGACTGGGATGCAGACTCTCCAGGGTGGTGGAGTGTGGCAACAGATTAAAAGACAGGTGTCATTCAGGGACAGAAGTTCCTTCATCCTTAACATGGCTGACTCACAGGGACTGCCATGGGTGACTCTGGTTTAGTGCACTTACTGGCTGTGACCAGCTCCCTAGCAGAGGTGTTGTATATGAAGCTTGACTTTCAGCCATTTTTCCACTGCTCATCCGTTTTCCCTGGCAGTTATCGGGGAGTCACACTCAATTACCTCCTGAATTTCCAGAGTCCCACACAGCTCTCTGCTGTTTAATGGATGAGGATCAATGTTGTGGAAGAGGCCATAGCTCTCTTTGAGGTCCCTCTGCACCAGAGGAACCAAGTGGCCCAGGACCAGCAGGAGGGCCTTCACACTCGGTGCACAGCCTTCTAGTCTCCAAATCCGCACAAGGGACCACTCGCACCTGTGAGGCAGGCCTAACCATGTCCACCTGTGTGACATGCTCAAGGAAAGCTTTGCTATTTATCCACTCTTAGGGAACTCTGATGCTAGCCATGAGTCCCCGGAGGCCAACTCTGCCTATGTCTGTATACATCAGGGTGCAGAGTGGCCCGCGGCCTGCAGTAAGCTTGTTAGCGGAGAAACTTCTTTGTCATCCTATGGACTAAAGTGCGACAACACTGTTCTTGGCCCTGATGCTCTCAGAAAAAATAGTTCCCTTAAATAGTGTTAAATCCCAAAGAACTTGAGACCTCAGTACACACACACAGGTTTGGTTTGAGGAGACAGACTCCAGCTCACACCGAGATCTTGCAAAGCCTCAGAATGAATTTATGACGGGGTTCCACAAGGCTTACCCACAGCCTTCCAAAATGGAACGTCACAGGATGTGAAAAACATCACCCTACTTAGAAACAAAAAAATCCAACCATCTCACCAAAAACGGAAACCCATCTCCAAATCCCTATTTACAGCTCACAAGAATGAGGCAGGCTGCTTGCGTTTTGTTTTGTTCCCCGCCCCCCCACCCCCCCAAGTTTGGCACAAGGCAAAGTGTGAACTTCATGAACGGGATCTTCTTCTAAAGGAGAGGCAGGACTCCAGTTTAAAATAACTGCAGGGCTCCACACATCACTGGTAGTAAGTTACGCATTGTAGTCATCGTTAGTGGGACTTCAGGGTCTGGACTTGAGAGACTGAGAGCCACAGCTACCTGGGCTAGGTCGGCATCCATACTCTAAATTCTCCCAATGGCATGCCTGCTATTTTCAACTCTCACCCTCCTCAGAGAAGCCTGGTAATTTTCGGTGAGGTACTTGGATTAAGGGCTTCATTGAAAATTACTAGGCCTCAGCCAAACACAATAAGACAGACAATTTGGAGCAGCTTCAGAAAAGAACGCTCGCCTCCCAGATAAAGCCAAACAGAGGCGGCTTTTGCAGGGAGAGACCCAGGTCAGGGTAAAAATGGAACAGGAAAGGAGTCTGCAGTGATTGTTGGGCCGAGGAAGGAAGAAATGTTGGGAGAATGAAAACGAGAGTGCACGGAAATGACATTTTGTGGAGAGAAAGGAGAAGATTAAGATGCCAACAGCTAGGCTGAAAGTCACTCAAAACTTTAGAGAATGGAAGAAAGGCAAAAATAGAAGAGTGATTTTGTATGGGAGAAATACAGACAACTAACAGGTCATGTGTTACCGGTGAATGTGCCCAATATAAAAGGGCAAAAACTCCCGTTGGCCTTGCGGGTGTCATGGCGCAAAGGTGGAGAGAGATAGAGAGAGAGAGAGAGAGAGAGAGAGAGAGAGAGAGAGAGAGAGAGAGAGAGGCTGTTTCAGAATTCAAGTCCAGCATCAGTGTGAGCCTTCTGTTAGGGCTTCCCTGCATAGGGGACGGCGCTGTAGACCGGAGAATGGGGCCTTGGGCCTGGCCCTCCATCAACACAGCGTTCCAAGCCACACTGCCTGGGATGCTGCGGGCCCTATTTCCTCCAGGCTACCACCCTTAGTCCCAACAGCTCAAGGGTTTACACCACGTCCCCATAGTAAGCTGAGTGAAGATTTCCTTAAGTGCAAAGAAAACCAGGCCAAAAGTTAGGAACTGTACCTATAGAGGTGTGCCTGACCTATGCCAGGCTGAGACTGTGGCATCATTGGGCTTCCATCTTATCATCCTATTAAAAATTATGTTTAAAATATTTTAATTTAATTTTATTTGTTGTTTATATACACATATACATACAAATGGTACATGTAATAACATTTTTTTAAAAAAGCACTTCTAAGTGCAAGATCAAGCAAGCTTGAGGTTTGAATGGTTATATGCATGCACGCACACACACACACTCAGACATGAGCCTGGCCATGAGAGCGCAATTGGCAAATCGCATCTGTGTCCGGGCCTCCTGCGTGCTTGTCTGCTCACCCACTCAATAAGCTGCTGCCACCATTCAGACTGAAGGCAGCAGTTTTTATCAGACAAACAGGACAGTGCATAGTGATGGCCAGCCCTTCCCTTGCAAAGACCCGCCTTTGTCCCATTAGCAACCTCTACTGTGCTGAGTGCTGTCCTGGAGCGAAGTTAATATGAGATTCAGGATGGAGAACGCTAATACCACGCACAGGCAGGACTCTCGTCGGGGGAGTGATGGGGCCTCGATGCTTCAGACAGTGTGTCACGTGGGGGGAAGAGGAGTGATGCTTCTGAGACCTCCCTGGAGGTGTTTGCTGTTCCAGCAGGGGATAGAGGGGACTCACTTGCAAAAGAGTAAGATTTTTGGGGGGCTTGGGGTGAGGCAGTGACACAGTTCTGGCGGCAGGGGCAAGAGTTCAACACTGGAACATGGGAAAAGAGAATCACTCCTACAAGTTGTCCTCTGGCCTCCGCAGACTGATGGTCTACATCAGGCTGGCCTGCGAGCATGTCTGTGAGGAAGCCTTCATCGGTGTGAGACGCCCCGCCCTAAATGTGTCAGGCCATTGATCCTCAGTCTCACTGGTGAGCTCACCTATCCTGTTGCCTCCCTGCTGCTGATTCCTTCCCCAGTGCTAGAACCAGTTTCTCTGGGCTTCCAACGTAGACTGGAGATCAGTGGGGTTTTTGTTCTGTTTTGTTTTAGGTATTGAGCCTTGTTTGCTGAGCAACTACTAGGTTCTCAGCCTCCCTGGTTTGAGAAGAGCATTGTTGGACTACCCTGGACATATCCTGAAGCCAATCTAATAAGCCCCCTAATAATATGCCTTCATTCTATTGGCTCTGTTTTTCTAGAGCAAGGGTTCTCAACCCGTGGGTTGGGACCCTTTGGGGGTTGCATATCAGATATCCTGCACAGCAGATATTTATATTATGACTCATAACAGTAGCAAAATTACAGTTATGAAAATATTATGGTTGGTCATCACCACACCACGAAGAGCTGTATTAAAAGGCCGCAGCATTAGGAAGGTTTTCAAAACCTCTGGTCTAGAGGGCCCTGAGAAATACAGTCCCCTACAGGCTCATGTGATCTCCAGATGGCGGCGCTGTTTTGGAAAAAGTGAACAAGTCTTTATGAAGTGCTTGGGGAAGTCAATCACTGGGTGTGAGCCTTGAGGCTTGGTGGCTCAGCTCTACGTCCTGTCTGCCCTCTGTTCCCTGACTAGGTGTCGTAGATGTAGTATGACCGGCCTCCTTATGCTGCTGCTGTGCCTTCCTGCCATGTTGGATGTTGTTCTACCTTAAGCCATAGGGCGTCATAAGCCACTTCCTCTGTTAAGTTGCTAGTTGCTAGGTTCTTATTCAAAGCAGAGAGCAAAGCAACTAGTACAATGCTCCGAGGAATTAAGAGGAGTGTCGGCTGGCTTTCTCATAGGTGGCAAGGGGTGAGGGTGGGGAGAACTTCTTTCTCTTGCCCATGTTGCCACACACAGACAAAACTGCACGGCCAGCTCTCACTCTCGGGGGTGGCTCACATGAATTGCTGTCATTAGGGTCAGCTCTACTATGCTACCCAGGTGAGGTGCAGGGCCTGCTCCATTGGGTGCTGCAGCAGGTGAAGGGCAAGGACAGCTCTCCTCTCCCACCTGAATCTGGGGTTGAGGGCGAAAGGGAGGTGGGGTCTATTTGCTTTCTTATACAGCACAGGACCACTCACCCAAGGACGGTACCACCCACAGCGGGCAGGGTCCTTCCATATCAATCATCAATTCCCCACAGGTTTGACTACAGCCCAATCTTATGGAGACATTTTCTCAATTAAGTTACCCTCTTTTCATATGACTCTGGCCTGTGTCAAGTTGACTGAAACAGAGCTACAACAACAGACTCAACCCAATCAGGACAATAGGCATGAAGGATGTTGGTTCTAAATGAGTACTAAGCATGCTAGCCTGTAGAGCAGACTTATTCCCCAAATGAAAGTGAGTCAAAATCTTGAATAGTATGTATGTCAAACTAGCAGCATCTCCCCCTCCACCCCCCCACCCCTACTCTCACAGGACATTGGGACTCATTGTGAAGCACTTTTCCTATGAAGTCCTGCCATCCAAGATCTCTCCAAACAGAAGAAGAATGATACTCAACCACAGAGAAGCCAGGATGAACACCAGAGCCAAGTTCTCTTAGATAGCAGCTCTTGTATCTGTAGCTTTGAAGAGCGACCCCATTAGATGGACACTTTTCTTAGTACACGTGTCACTTGGGCAAAGCCAAGATTAACAGCTCTAGGGATGGCAAGATGGCTCAGTGGGTAAAGTGCTTGCTGGGCAAGCACCAAGACCTGTTTTTGGACCCCTAACACCCACCGAAAAAGTCAGGTGCTGTGGTGTGTATCCATAACCCCAGAACTGGAGAGGCAGAGACAGGTGGACTCCAGGGCTTTCTGGCCACACATTCTAGCCAATCAAGGATCTCTAGGTTCATGGGGAACACCCCATCTCAAAAAATAAAAATAAAAACAAATAGATGGACAGTAATAGAGGAGGACCTCTCTGAGGGCTGCGACATGAGCCCAAATGGGTGACTGCACTCACATGTACACAGATTAACCACTTTATGTGCCCTGAACACACTTATCTATAACTCCCCTCAGTGATCAAATGCTGTGGGGGCATGGTGGGACCAGGTTCCCCTCATGCTGTCCTGTCCTCCTAGGTACTTGCACAGCCCTAGGCGGTCTATATGACCTTGTTAATTTGCCCCAGCAGATGACAAGGGCAGAAGCATTTCCCTCCTACTCCTTCCTTGGTTGCATCTACCTGAGCAGAAGTTCAGCTTGCCTGGGCTTAGTTCAGGGACACAGCCACAGAGTGTGTGAACAGAAGTGGGCCAGGGTTGTTTGGAACGCTGGGGAGTTCCAAGTGAAACCTCCAGAATACTCTGAGCCATCCCAGCCTGCATACAAGATAATGGCTTCCTAAAACACATCCTGCTCGCTGATTTGAAGATGGACCCTTTGCTGCCAGCTCATTACCCAGGCACTGTTCGCCCTGTGCTCAGGAGTTCTCACCAGCACCTGCACTGTAGTTTTGTGTGGATGGGCAGCGCGGCTACTACTTAACATTCTGGTGGAAATGTCACGGGCACTCTGAAATGGCTTTCCAATCTTGTTGTTTTATCAATACAATTGGAATGGCAGCTGGGAACACAGCCCTCCCAAGCTCACTCTGACTCAAGGTCAGCCAACGGATCACGTCACCATGGTCTTCTTTTTGTTTCTACAACATGGGGACATCTGAGGACAGTCCTTCCACTGGCTTTCCTTTTTTGTCTATACTATTTTGTCACATGGCTCCTCTCTCTCTCTCTCTCTCTCTCTCTCTCTCTCTCTCTCTCTCTCTCTCTCTCTCTCCTCATTATTTTTTTAAATTCACTTTGCAACCCTATCCCTCCTCACCTCCCAGTCCCACCCTCCTTCTCCCTTCCCCTATTTCTCAGAAAAGAGGAGCCCCTTCCAATCCACCCCAGCTCATCAAGCCATATCAGAACTGAGCATGTCCTCTTCCCCTGTGATCTGGCGAGGTAGTCCACCAGGGGGAAGTAATCGAAAAGCTGGCAAGAGAGTCCATATCGGAGACAGCTCCCACTCCCCTTACTAGAGGACCCACAGGAAGCCTGAGCTGCCAATTGGCTACATCTGTGTAGAGGGCCTAGGTCTACATGTGCACGGTCTTTGGTTGGTGCTTCAGTCTCAGCAAGCCTCTCTGGGACCTGGTTAGTTGGCTCTGTTGGTCTTTTTGTGAAGCTCCTGTTACCTCCAGGTCCTTTTCTTCTTCCCCTCGCTTTTTCATAAGGCTTCTTTCTCTTTCTTTCTTTCTTTCCAGAATATTCTCTGTACTAGGGATTCCTTGCGCATTATGGAAAGCACAGCTCCACTCAGCCACGAGCTTTCTAGTGACACTGGTCCTCACTCAAGATAGTTGGATATCCTGGCAGATTGCAGTTGGATACCCACGCTTTAAACTGACTGCATTCATTTTTGCTCCTTCATGTGACTTTTTAAAGATGAACTATTATTTTTATAGAAAACGTTATCAGGCTATCATCTTTCATTAAAAACAAGCAAACAAACAAATTTGTCTTGTGTCTCTCATTCCTGAGGCCCATGGTGCTATTGGAAACAAGCCATTCTCAAGGAAGAAAGTGCTGCTAAACGTTGTTTGGTCATCTAGTCACCATTCAGCAGGCATGCAGTAGGTACACTACTCTGACCACTAGGCATGCTGGGAGAATAAACAAATGAGGCATCTGTTTCCAGTGCTCATAGCCTTCAGTCAGCCACTACAGAAGCATGCACGGAAACCTCCTGTAGCAAATTAAAGTAAGTACTCCAAAGGCAGACGGGGGCTGGCTCAAGGGTGAGGAGGAGGTAGCATTTAGGCTGAGGTGGAAATGGCTCTGGGGTGAACAATAGACAGCTACTAGGTAGAGCAGGGAGGCTGGAATATTCCAGACTCCAACAAGTGTGGCTAGAACACAGAGTTAGGTGGAGGGGCAAGACAGGGAGATGAAGCCAGAGAAACTGCAAGGTCTAAGGTCCTTCGGATCTGTGATTCTCACAGAAAGTCTGATTATGGTAGACCTCGGAGGCACATGCTCCTCAGACTTAGTGGAACCCTGCTTTTCTTGGCCTTCCTGACTCAGATCTCGACTTGTACTTCACAGCACCTGGTTGCCCTTCCCCCAGCATACCACAAACCCACAAAGCTTCAGGCTGTATCCGCTGTGTTTCTCTAGTGATTTGCTGAGGAACGAAAAGTTCCTGGCCAACTGAAGGAGCATGAGCAGGGGCCCAATGGTGAAGGCTTCCTGTCTCTACATCCCGCCAGTCTACCACAGGGCCACATGGAATCTACCTTCCAAATGGCCTGGCTGAGGAATCTGGACTTTTCCCAGTGTCAAGAATGACAGGTAGCATAGGCCTGTCATCGTTGCTGCTCAGAACGCCGAGGCAGGAGGATTACAAGTTCAAAGACAGCCTGGGAAGCTTAGTGAGATGGTCTTTTGAAATGAAAAGGCTAACAGAAGGAAAGGGCACCGTACCTCAGTGGCAGAAGACTTGCTCAGCACCTGGGAGGTCCTGGGTTCAATTCTCAGCAACACACACACACACACACACACCATTCAAAAACGAGGCAAACAATCACTTCAGATACAGAGAAAGTCCTGAGCTTATGCTCACAGAAAGTCTACTAAATAGTCACCTTTAACAGGGTTTAGTTCCTGTGAATGACAACCAAGGGACAGCGTCCTTCTGTGCAACACAGGTGCTGCTATGGGCAGAAATGCATATCCAGGATGATACGTGCAGTCCTAAGGCCCTGTACCTATGAGTAGGAGCTTCATATGGAAACAGGCATTTTAGGCATAGTTTCAGTTCTACGGAGCAGGGTGGGCTCCCTGCCAGGGACTGCCTGGTGTCCTTGTAGAAGAAGGAATGGACACAGGCATACCGTGAGGACATGGAGGACCCAGACAAGTGGGTGATGGGTCAGCAAGGGAGCAAGTACCAGTGACAGCCCACCATCACCACGTCTGCCATAAGGCACAGGCACAAAGCACATAAGCCTGGAAGGCCTCCAGGGAGCATGCGCTCATACACACCTGGACTCCAGGCTTAGAGCTCCAGGCACTGAAAGGTGACATGTTTCTATTGTTCGAAGCATTCTGTCAGAAGCTTGTTTTGGTGGGAGTCTTGCTGGATTTGTGCAGAATAGCCTTGACATGACTTACCAACCCCAGAAGGAGCTTGGGGGTCACCTTAGTTTTATGAATTTCTTAAGCCACAGGGGCTAGTTTGTATAGTGGCTAGGCATCTGACCACAAGGACAGTGATGAAGTGTAAGACAGCTGATTAAAACGATGGCAGCTTTCCCTTAACAGTCAACTGAATGTATCATTTACTTAAGCCAATTAATCTACAAACTGCCAAAGTGGAACAAAGCTTGTCTTGTCACAGGGTTAATATTTTTTTCAGTGACAACCGAAAAATGCAAGATGACAAAGGCATACACCAGCTCCAAGCACACAGACATGTCCAAGCCATTCTCTCAGGCTTTACTATCCACAGAACATCCAAAAGAGCTATTGATTTAAAAAAAATAAAAAATAAAAAGATTTCTTATAGGCACAAGCTGGAGGAACATACACAAAACACCTCCTTACACAATACGTAATATAGTTCTGGTTCTGCAAACATGTGTTAAGAATTGTGCTTCCAGCGCTGCAGCAGGTCATGTGTAAGAAAGAGACCAACAGATGGTGTGTGTCTTACCTTGCCTTTGTCAAAGTAGTGGATGATTTCTTGGTAGAGCTGCTCTTTCAGCTGTCCTTGTGTTGTCGCCTGGAACCCATCCCGCTGAGTGAGGTGGGCTGCACACACGTCCTCTGACCACTGTGGCAAAAACGAGGAATGAACAATGCTGAGGCAGGGGCATGTTCAGTAATGTCACTGAGCACCAAGCCAGGCATTGAGTATTCCTAAGAATGTGATTCTAGGGACCCAGTGCTACTGTCAGACTGCCCAGGCTTGGGAATGCCAGGGGCATGTCCCTGGAGAGCCCAAGAAGAAAGGCAGATGAGATGGCAGAGCCAGACTTGCCTGGGCACCAAAGCTTACAAACAGCTTCCTGGTAGCCAGGTGTACTAGAGGTGACTGTTTTCGGTGGGCCATGAGAGGCCTCACTCCTTGGTCAGAAGTCACTCAACATCTTAACAGACAATGTGTGTGGATCATAGGTCATCCAGAAGAGAACTCCATAGTCTACCAAGATCCTTAAGGAAGGAGAGAGGTCTCTGCACCACCAGCTGTAGGCCTGCTGCCTGGCACAGTCTCCATCAGCGTTTGTGGAAGTTCTGGCCAGTTTTGTGTAAATTGAAGAGGCACCATGGCTAGGGCCATATGACAGGCAAAGCATGTGAAGCCCTCAATGTTCACTTAGCAAACCAGTGTTTGTATAGACTTTAGGAACAATGAACAGATGCTTCTTGAGGCCCTCGCATGTGCCTACGGGTCAAAGAGAGGTCAGAAGCCTTACCCATAAGAGCGCTGAGCCACCCAGAGACTGTCATCACACAAGTGCATTATGGGATATAATAGCCCTGAAGAAGATTTCATAGGCATCTAAGGGTATCGGGTGTGACTCTGCATGGAGTGGCCTGGGAGGCTCAGAGGAGAGTGCAGCATGCATGAGCTTCTCAGGTGGACCTGTGAGCTGCAATGTGATCCTGTGTTAAGACAGGACAGTAAGGGGCTTACAAAGAAGCAATTAACTCCCAGGGCGTGGTTCCCAAATAATTTCAGGTGGAAGTGCGGGATGTCTTAGTGAACTTAGTGCTGTTGTTAAACTATGAGATCAGCTATGGTGACACTTGTTAGGAGCATGACAGACAAGGGGACCAGGGCAAGCGCCTGGGTGGTGCTGTGACATAGGACAAAGATGATCTGGTTTGAGGAGTCAGGCTCCTGTGAAGGTGGTGATACACCATCAGAGGCTTGCTTTCAGGCACATGTCCTTCCCAAAGTCAAGGGCCTTGGCTACCTCAAGCTGAACTCTGCAAGCCTGAGTTCAGTTCCCTAGCCCTAGAACTGTCGGGTAGGAGCAGAAGGACCTTTATATGGTCCACAAGATGCTCAAGTTAAAGGTGGACTTACAAGATTCCATCTGCAAGCAGAACTGAGAGATTCCTTAACCTGAGTTTGTGTCACACAGTTGGTTATTTGAGAGGTAGACATGTGGATGTAAACTTAAGACTTTGGTGATTCTAACATAACTATAAGAACAAAAAGGTTCAGTCTTGGTTTTTTTGTTTTGTTTTGTTTTGTTTTGTTTTAGACTATAAAAGAAACATCTGGAATCAGGAAGAGGGAGTTTTCCCATGGAAACCTGAAGATGAGTAAATTCACTGCTAAGCTAAATACTTGTGCTTTTAGTTATTCTCATTTTCGATTAAAAAAATATAGTAAAAAAAGGATTGCATCTAAGAATCTTTTTAGTTAATCAAAAGCAATACAGACCGTCCTGTGTAGTAAGTTGATTAACCAGCATGAGTTTGCATTGATAACAATATCAAACATATTTAGGGGAAAAATCACAAAATGCAATAATATAAACAATATAGAGGCAGATTATGTTTCATTTACTACTTAATTGGAAAATTTGGAGCCCAGTGGAAGAGATGAAGCAATTGAGACTACTGATCCAGGCGGTGGAACAAGCTATCACAGAGCCTGTGACAAACCCATCTGTCCTCAATATATCCAAAGATTAAGCAAATGGTATGCTTATGCATACACATGCAAGCACACACATATATATTTTACATCTATACAGACTTACAAGGTTTATGTTTAAGAGTATGAGCAGTCTGTCAAGCTGTTTTAAATTCCCTGGTGTGAATAATAAGATCTTCACATTTTGAAAATGATCCTGTTACTAACACTTGGATTTCTAATAAATACAGACATTGGACTTTACAAAGGAAATGGCTCTTTACAGATGCACTCCCCCAAATCTCTATCTTCAAAAATGTGAAAGCTTTAAGTGGCCACAAGACAGGAGGGGTCCTTAGGCACACAGCCTACAGGATTGTGGAGAGGGAGTAAGAGTAAGCCAACTATTTGCCTTCTGCCTGCCAGAACCCTGCTCATCTCAGGGGTGTGTGTGTGTGTGTGTGTGTGTGTGTGTGTGTGTGTGTGTGCGTGCGTGCGCACACACCCGTGCTGGTTTCAGGATGAGGACAGGGACTGAAGGCATCTGCCTGGGATTTAACTCTGTAACACTATCCTCCTTGACTCCCACGACCCAACAGGCATCTTCTAATGCACAGTTTTAACATAATTTTCTCTTGTGAGTCTATTTCTCACTCCACTTTTGCTGTTTGGAAGGTTACCTACCCTAGGTTCGGAAACAAGATTCATTGACTAAGTGCTCTAAAGGTTCTTGTTAATCTAGTGCATAATTTTCTGATTTTTTTTTCTTAAAATGAGAATTTCATGTGATAGTAATCAAAGACTTGCTAAGATTCTGAGATATAAAACTTGAAGTGGCATAGCAGTTTCTCCATCCATTCACCTGTCCATTCAACCTTCCATCTACCCATGCATCTTCCTAGCCTGCATCTATCCATCCATCCATCACTGCTCAATCCCTCCACTTGTCTACCATCCAACATTCACCCACCCACGCATCTAGCCTTCTCTCTTCCTCCACTTTGCTTCTCACATCCATCCGTTTCCTCACTAATCCACCCATCCATCTGCTCACCTACCTGCTGTAGTTATTTTATGAGGACCTACTCTGTATTACTAACTCTTCTGGAATTGGCCACGGGAAAGAACAAAAAGGCATCAGCACAAGCAAAAGGCTGATGTCTTAGAGGGAGCTGAGTGATAAAGGAGCCTCCCAGAGTTGGAGGCTCTCATGCTGCTTCTCATTAGCAACACTCTTTAAAGACTCAGACAGCCAACGCTGGTGTCCGGGTCTGCTTCCTGCCTCTGCCAATGTGAGGAGAAGGATGACTTATCCTTCCTCTCGGCTGCTCTACCAGGGTCATTCCTTATTATCGATGCTGTTCTCCATCCTTAGTCCTGTCAGCAAAGCGAAGAATTGCACACCATGACTCACAGTCGCTTCGCAGCCCACTGAAGGTTTGCAAACTTGACACCTTGTTAAGTCGGCAATCAGCTGGGCCAAATCTGCAATCAGAGCCCTTCTTGAATATTTCTGTTTATGTCACTGGCTGTAGCCAATATTCATAAAATATTATGCCAGTGGTTTACTGAAATTTGTTGTGGAAAAGTAAAATTTGGAATAAGCCTCAGAATTTATAAGAGCCGCATAGACGTGCGCTGTGATTTTTATTACCTTTAGAAGCTTCGCGTGGAGAAGCAAGGTGTAAGCCGCTTCTGTGTAGTTGTCACATTCTTTGTGCAGGTCGCAGAGCTTATATAAGTACCTGGTGAAGAAAGAGGACTGCATTCTTAAAGAGTCACTAGGTAATTTGTGTTGAGGACTGCAGGTGCTAAATTCGACATTCGACAGTAACTCATGGCTATACTTTCTTTTTACTATGTTCATAATTCATAATGCCTTGAAGACAGTGCAGAAATCACTAAGAAACTGACAAGAATAAATGTAATAGTAATAATATATATTCACACACACATATATACCATAATATATAAATAAAAGCATATATTGGCATATACATATACAAATATATAATTTTAAGTCATCTTTGTAGGAAAAATGAGGATATATATATATATAAAGGTAAGAATTTCATTGCAAGTTTCCTTTATTTATTTCATCTCTTCTAGTTTTATTCCTCAAACATTTGAGATGAGATTAGACAATCTAGAATGTGCATTTCTTTTGAGTCAAAATACACACACACACACACACACACACACACACGAACACACACACTCCATAAAGATCTAAATCCACAAGATAAAAAAAAAACTTGAGGATGACAGCAAAGGCGATCAAAGGAATGTCTGTGCTGTAGGAAGAAAGGGACGCTCTTTACTGCACACCTCAACACATTTTGGATCAAAGAAGCTGGTTGTTTTCCTAAGTTTATTATATTCATACGGTATGTTTTAAAGGAAAAAAAATGAAAAAAAAAAGAAATCCAAAATGACACAAGTACACTCTGTGTAGCTAACACACAGTCAAGCTTTCTGTCACACAGATGACAAGCTAACCTTGTTCACTGAAGTGGTCTGTCACCTTGCTAATTAGTGACCACATAACTTGAACAGTGACCAAGAAATATAGTGTGTCACTCTAATCAAGTGCCTTGACAGCCCAATGAAGCTGGAGATCAAACTCAGATCCTCGCCAAGCTAGGTAAGTGCTCCATCAGTGGCCTATGTCCTATGTCCACAGTATATCTGAAAAGCAAACAATGACCCAAGTCCAGCTGGTCACACAAGACATTTTTTTTTCATTTTTGCGAGAGAAAGACACAGGCATGTGGGACTAGAGTAGTAGTCAAAGTAAGAGTAGACTGCAAAATTATACTGTCTACTTCTGGAAACTTTATAACCAAGTTTCTCATTTAGTCACATGACTTACTAGGGTGGCAGTGTGTACATAGAGGGTGCTAGCTCGCTTGGCACCTGCATACCTTATATACATGTAAGATGATTACAACAGACACACAGAGTGCTGGTCAGCATGGCACATGTGTCCCTTATATACATCTCACAGTGGGTACCAGGCACACCGAGGGTGCCCGTTAGCTCAGCACATACATACCTTACGTACACATCACAGTGACTATAACATACACAGTGTGCTGGTCAGCTTGGCACACACCTACCTTGTATACATCTCAGAGATCACAGTGCACACACAGAGGGGCCACCAGAGTAACACACACACACACACACACACACACACACACACACACACACGTACCTTATATACATTTCTTCTCTTTCAATTTCTTTGTAGAAATTCTGAAAAATTAAGCCATGGCATTGTTTAAAAAAAAAAAAACCTCCATTATGTAACACAATACAAAGACAGACAAAGCAAAAACAAACATTAAAACAACTCATCAAAATGGTCCCATGTCGCAAATCGATGGCTCAGTTACAGTTGGCACATCCAGTGTTCTGCCTGCATGTGTGCCTGCAGGTCAGAGGAAGGCATCAGATCTCAGTGTAGCTAGCTGTGAGCCACCATGTGACTGTTGGGAATTGAACTCAGGACCTTTGGAAGAGCAGTCAGTGCCCTTAACCTCTGAGCCATCTCTCCAGCCCCTAGAGTAGAGCTCTTAATTCATCTGAGCGCTGAGCACCTCACACTGTACTTGACTTTTGCTTTTGTAATGATCACATCTCAATTTGTCGGTCATTTGAAAGTCACCTGTCTTAAGTAAACTCAAGGTTCTGGCTGAAAGCATAGTCTCTTAATCATTGTAGTTAGTCTCATGTGAATAAGCGAGCCAACATTGGGAGTAAGGAAAGGCACCATAAATATGACTTCAGCGTGCTGTGGGCAGCCTTTGTGTGACACAGAGAAGCGTGGGGACATTCTTGTCCTTACATGTTCAAATTATTAACCATATGTAGTTAAAGGTAAAGATGCATTAGTTACATAACACTGCCACACTGACTGTTTCATGAGGGGCTGTTGTCATTGCTCTGAGCAGTGTTGAAGCAGACCTCCCTCCCACATGCCCCCCACCCCACCCCGCCCCTGAGTTTCCCCTTCCCTCAGCCCCCGGTGGACATAAGGTTTTCTGTAGGGAGTGATGGATTCTCCTACATTTTTACAGTGATAGTCTCTGTGACCCTCACTCCCATCTCAGAGGCATAAGCTGCCCTTTATCTTCTGCCCTTGCTGAGGTCTGTTCTCTGTTTTGGACTTCAAAATCTCTCTAGAGTTGAATATATAATAAATATATTAAGATAATATGTAATATTATACATAGTTATATAGACTATATATCTCTATATGTGAGCTTGACAGTGAGTGTTTGGAAATAGGAATATATATATATATATACAGAAACACACACATACACACACACACACACACATATATATATTTTAAATTGTGTGTGTGTTTGTGTGAGTTTGTACAATAGCAGGATGTGCTCCTACCCACTCAGCCACCTCTCCAGCCCTAGAGACAGGATTCTCACACGTATAATATCTAGTTTCTTGTGTCTCACTCCCACAGATTTACATTCCACATGGAAGTGCTCCAATGGGTGGGATCCATCCTATTACCCCTAGGGATGGCGAATGACTAATGCATCACTCTTCAGGGAAGGACACAGGCTGCTTCCAGGTGAAAGAGTTAATAGTGTGAGGTCACCTCGGGACTTCTAGGTGGCACCCACCAGGAGCTAGCGCTGACTACAGCAACAGTGGGTGGGTACCGCGTCAGCCTCCAAGTAAAGGAGAAAGGCATGCCAGTGTCATAAGCATGACTGCAGGTGTCATTCCAGAAGCCTGTTTGCCAGCTGTGGCTGCAGGTGATAAGAAGCCAAGTGCAGCATGGTGCCATCTCTCTACCAGGTCTTATGCCACCCCCACCCCACCCCGCAAGCAGAGATCTTGTTTAAAAAACACACTGAAGTATTAGTCATCAGAATCTATTAATATGTCTTCCTTCTAGATGCTAAGCAGTCTCACAGATCCCCTTAAGGATCACAGAGTGTGTGCTAAAATCACATCCAGTAGGGGATAATTTTGAAAAGGTCTCCATACTATTTTTCCCCCACAGGAAAATGTCACTTTGTACTTCTTGTCAGTCTCACTGGCACCAAGAAGGTTCATCCCTTAGGACAGAGGTAAGACTCCACAAAGACCTTGAAATCAAGGCCAGGTGCTTCCCTGTGCCTAAAGGCGAAGGCCATCTCAGCAAGACAGTCTACAGATGAACAGAAAGAGGCAGGTGGACAGACATCAGGGACAGACCTCAGTCATGGCAAGCCAGGTGTAAGCCTATTTACATATTTACATTTCTTTAAAAAAATTTTTTTTGTCTCTTTTGGTGTTTTTTGTTTTGTTTTTTAAGACAGGGTTTCTTGGTGTAGCCTTGGCTGTCCTAGCTTCACTTTATAGACCAGGCTGGCCTCGAACTCACAAAGATCCACCTGCCTCTGCCTCCCTGAGTGCTGGGATTATAGGCGTGTGCTACTGCACTTGGCTCTTTTTGAAGAACTTTAATATATATATATATATATATATATATATATATATATATATATATATATATATATTATTAATTTATTCATATTACATCTCAATTGTTATCTCATCCCTTGTATCCTCCCATTCCTTCCTCCCTCCCATTTTCCCCTTACTCCCCTCCCCTATGACTGTGACTGAGAGGGGCCTCCTCCCCCTGTATATGCTCATAGGGTATCAAGTCGATTGAAGAACTTTTAATGGTATTTTCTCTGTCTCTGTCTCTCTCTGCCTCTGTCTTTCTGTGTCTGTCTCTCTCTCTCTTGTATGTTCTTTGAGAATTATATACAATGTATTTTGATTATATTCACCCCGTCTGACTCCTCCCAGACTCACCCTCACTCCACCCTCCCAACCCTGTGTCTAAAATTATTTTAAACCCACCAGGTCCAATTTGTATTGCCCAGATACTCCTGGACGTGTGCCACATTGGAGTGTGGTTGGTTTGTAGGCACCAAACTCTTACAGGACCAGAGGTAGTAGATTACCTCAGAAAAATGGTGTTTTCTGGAAATAGAAGAGCAGCTGGACATTTGAGCTCACAGCAATTGTGGCAGCACGCATGAGGCCTGCAGAAATTCTAGCCAGACCCAACCCAAGCAAGGAAGGGAGGTGGGCCTGAACTCCCACCCCGCCGAGGAGCTGTTGGCAACTGACAGCTGCCAGAAGAGGGAGAGTCCATTTCCTTTAAGGGTGCAGCACCTACTTAGATTTTTAACCTCACTAATTCTTCCCTGGTCATGGCCCAGTGATGGACAAGTTCTGCAAGGGATAGTTCACTGTGTGAAGGTGCTTTTGTTTCTGGAATTTCTTTCTGATTCTTGGCTTCTGCACACATCACCCATCTGCTCTTGCATATCGCCTTCTTTCTCATTAGAGCCCTCAGTTGTTTTAATCTTTTTGTATGTGAATGTATGTTTGAGCCCATGTGCGTGTGCACATCTGTATATGTACATGTAGAGGCCAGAGGACTTCAGGTGTTGTTCTGCAGGCATCATCTATTTTAAAAAATATTTATTTATTGCTTGTTTGTTTATTATGTGCATATGTGTGAATATACCTATGTGCGTATGTGTGCAATGGCACACTTATACACCATGACACATGTGTGAAGGTGGATAGGATAACTTGAGTGACACATTATGTGGGTCCTGGGGAGTGAACACGGGTTGTCAGATATGGCAGCAGGCAATCTGCTGAAGAACTTGCCTCTCCTGCTTTTGAGGCAGGGACTCTCTCTGGCCTGGCTCTTGCGCTCCACCTCCCCAGAGCTGGGATTATAGCCGTGTGCAACCACACCCAGTTTTGTTTTCATGAGTTCTGGGGCTCCAATATACATCCTCAAACTCGTTACTGACTGAACATCTCCCTAGCCCCCGCAGCTGTTTGAAATGCCCGCACCAATAACTATAAAACCTCTGTCCTGTCCATGTCTGGCTCCGATGGCTTCTCTGTCCCTTCAGTTATGTTCTTTGTGTTTAATCTGGCTGTTTTGTGCTGAAAGGAATGCGATGTCCAGCCAGGGTTTCTACTATCCTGGCTTTCAGCTCTAGCAGCTGTGACTTTGTGGATCTTCCTGCCTCTCCAGCTGAGGCACTTGTTTGTCTAAGAAGGAGGATGTTAGAACTGTTAGTCTTTCAGTTTGTTCGGCTTTCTCATTGCTGAGAAGGGAGTGACAATTCCCAAGCTCTTTCCACAGCTGGCAGATGTCATAGGTCCCCATGCTTACAGAAGGGAAAACTCATTATGAGAAATAGTGGTCATCAGCCTTAACAGTTTGCCCAGACAGCATACGGGAGCTGTAAATGCAAGGGGAGCTTTCAGATGTTCCTCATGGCAAGACAGAGACTACACTGATGTTACGGGAAGCAGAGAGCAAAATGGCCCTTGCTTTACTGTTTATTTCTACGAATGTATGTATGTCTGTGTCAATGCATGAGTGTCACTGGAGGTCAGAAGAGGGCATGGGATCCCCTAGTGCTGGACTCACAGGAATCTCTGCAGTGCCTGATACAGATGCTGAGAACTGGACTCAGGGCCTTTGCAGAAATATTCACTCTTACCCATCAACTATCTCTCCCTTCCGATTTTTCTTAATGCATGCATAAGTGGTGTGTGTGTGTGTGTGTGTGTGTGTGTGTGTGTGTGTGTGTGTGTGTGTGTTCAGAGGCCCGAGGAGGATGCCACGTTTGCTGTTCTCTATCCTCGCCCATTGAGACAGGGCCTCTCACTGAACCTGGGGCTATGCCCATCCCTCACAGTGCTGCAGTTATAGACACACATGCCACTTGTCCTGACTTTTTGTTGATAATGGGCTGCAAACTCAGGGTCTCATGCTTAACAGTAAGTGGCATTACTCACTGCACCAAGCCCTGCAACCCCTTTGGGAACTTTATAAAGAATGAATGCTGCATCTCATTCCTCCGGGCACGGAAGTCCATTCCAGTGACCTCAGAGCACTTGCTGGGCACACGAATGGCAGATGTGGAAGTGAGGGCTAAGCGCTTGCGAGCTGCTCAGTGACTGGGTCACGGCCTGAAATCATAAGGCCAGGGACTGGGGAGAGCAGTGAAGACAAGCATGTGAGGAATACTCCTGTCTTGCCTTTCTGCCTAGAGACAGCTGAGGGAAGCAGAGGCGAGCCCTCTATGGCCAGGAGTCAGCCATCATGGCTCCTTATGGAGAGTCACAGCGCAGGAAGAATGAGAGAGCTCTGCAAGCAACATCTGTATAGAGAAGCACAGGATTGGACTTGAGCTTGTGAGTCATCAAGCTTTCTAAAAGCACAGCTGCCCTCCTGCTTTTCCTGGCTGCGTCTTAAGGAAGAAATACAACCGGGAAGGTTGTCTACAGACCTAACTGCATTGACATCGTACTAGGAACACACAAGGTTAATGATAACCAAATTCACCCAGCCACCTTTCATCTGTGCTGTCCTACACGGGTGCCCCATGGTGCTCTAACAAAGGGCCATAAACTGGGCGGCTTCAGACAACGCAAACACATCCTCACAGTCATGCGGTTCTGAAGTCATGGGAGTCAGTAGGGCCTTGTTCATCCCCTGTGAAGGCTCTGTGGGAGACTCGTTGCTTGCCAGTTCTGACTTCCATAGATTCCTGGAGTTCTGCGGACTGTGTCTTCATCACCCCAATTGCTGTCCCCTGTTTACCTGGCTCCTCGTCTCTGTCTGCTTTCCCTTTTGGGGGTTGGTGCATTGAAACAAAGTCTCACATGGCCTACGCTGGTCTCAAAGAGCTGAGGCTGGCCTTGAACTCTCAGGATCCTTGTGCCTCCACTTACCAAGTGCACCGCCCACCATGCCCAGCCTCCTCTTTCCACTTGTAAGAGAGAACTCCTGTGAATGGATTCAACCCTCTTCCTCCTAGGCATCTCAACTCAAGCTGCAGTGTGCAAGTGTGTGCGCTCACACGCCGGTGTGAGCTCGAGGGAGAGGATAAGCTCAGCTGCCAGTCATTCCTCGGCTGCTGTGCACCTTGCTGTTTGTTTGTTTTTGCTTGTTTTGAGATAGACTCTCTCATTAACAAGCAGGATATGCCGGCTGTCCACTGAGGCCCAGAAATACCACTTCCCAACTGTCTTTGTTTCACCAGTGCTGGGACTATAAGCCATCATGTGAGAATTATTTTTATGTGAGCTTTGGAGGGTTGAACTTAGGTCTTCAGGTTAGTAAGGCAAGCATTTTACCAACAGAGCTATCTCTCATCTGCAGAGACTCCTCCTTTTTCCAAAGAGGGCCATATTCTTAGGAGTAAGAATCAATCCATCTTTTGGATGCTACCATTCAGGACACTCGCTGTAGTACATGACTCTGATATTAATAGAAGTAAAGCCTTCATATCTGAAATTCACAAGGTGCTTCCTTGGTTATGAAACGAGATGGCTTGCCACCCTCAGCCACAGCAGGGACATTGTGAAAACATTCAGAAGGGAGCTGAGCTCTGGGCCTGGCTGAGAGCAGATACACAGGGAAATCTTTGTCCTTCCTTCCCCTGAACCAGAGGACCCTGGCGTGGGGAGCTGGGCTGCGCTGTGCGGTGTTCTATGGCCAGCTGTCCTCAGGGCTCCTCGATGCCCTGGCCCCATCTGCATGCAGCACGCTGTGAAGATGGAAGGCCTAATTAACTTTGCGCTCACCAGCACGTTGACTGTGCAGCTCATGCGATTTTCTTTGTTCTCGTCATGCATGATGGTCCTGTAGTCCAGGAGCCTCTCCATCAGCCTCACCACCAGCCTCACAAAAGTTTCGCCTGTCTTGGCGAGGTATTTATGCTTCCTGCAGTGCTCCAGGAGGCTGAAAAATAATTACATACACCTTGTTAATCACACCCCAAGAAAGAAACTTGAGGCGCGGTTGAAAATATTTCCCATTATTAACACATTTTAATTATTTCTGGGCTACAAAGTTCATTGTAGTCTAATTACAAGTCTCTCTGTCTCTCTCCTGACATAAATCCCACCGTGAATCAACACTTACATTTTATCAAATAACACTTTGTACTGCTCGTCTCCTCTGCCTCCTTCCACTTCATGATCCAGCTTAGTGATGATCTCATTTTCAAACTATAATTAAACAGAGGAAGCGTAAATAATTAGCACCGCAGACATTCCATTTGACACTGTGGGTCTCGGTCACATCTCCATCTTAGGGATCACCATAAGATGGTTACCCTCTGCCTTTGAAACCTGATTTCATTTCAGAGATGCTGTCCGTGAGCTCATACAGATGTCTGATGACTCCTAGCCTCAGAGGGAACCTTTGCTTCTTTACCTGGTTAATGGGGCCTGAATGAGTGTCTGTCTGTCTTTCTTTCTTTCCTTCCTTTCTGAGACAGGGTTTCTCTGTTTAGCCTTGGCTGTCCTGGGCTCCCTTTGTAGACCAGGCTGGCCTCAAACCCACAGAGATACACCTGCTTCTGCCTCCTTGAGTGAGGGATTAAAGGCATGTGCCACCACACCTGGCTTGGATGCTTGTATTTCAATAGCAGGAGTGAGAGGCACAGAAGGGAAGTCAAGCCAACTGTAGGAAACGGAATCAAGGAATAACGGAAAGAGAAATAAGCAAGCAATATGTGAAACAGAGTGCTGATTCCTGGGAGGGAATCGATAACATTTAATTTGCTAGGTTAGCGTTCCGGGCTATGTGAAAACATCCATGGTGCCACTTCGCCACCACTTTGTGACAGATGTCCAGTTCTGACAGGATTATTGGAAGCAAAGCAGAAGAATCCAGAAGCAGACGAGCAGTTGCCTTTAGATGGCCATCTCCAGGCTCACCCTCTATGCTCCCTGGAGCAGCTGAGTGGACACTATGAACATCAGAGTTGACTGACTGGCTCTCACACCCAGACTTAAAAAAAAAAATCTCTAAATTCTAGGGACTGAGAAATTCCCAGCATGTTTCTAGGGGTGACCGGACTGGAAATAAAGACCTTCACAATGGTAAGTATGTTTCCTCATCTCCTTCCCTGACAGTCAAGTGACACTCACATCTAAGAGGATCCTGTGGTACCCTGAACAAGTAGGACGAGCTAGAGGGAAATGGGCGACTGAACTCAACGCAGAAAGCAAGCACACTTTAGCACAGATGTGAGGGCCTCCGGGCTCCCTTTAAAGATGTCGAACCCAGTTCTCAGCAGCAATCCCCAGGTTCCTCATGATGACAAGGTTCTTATGAGAACGGCAGCCAGGTGAGAGTAGGCCTCCTCCCTCAGGGACTGCTATATCAAGGCTTGGAGGTAAGCATGAAACGAACATGTTGCCTTTTGCACATTAAAAACTTGTTTGGTGTTTGTCACCTGCTTGAAAATTGGGTCTCATGTAGCCCAGGCTGGCTTCAAAGTCAGTGTATAACCAAGGAAGAACTTCTGATCCCCCTGCCTCTACCTCCTAAGTATTAGGATTATAGATACCATGCTATGACGCCAGATTTTATGCAGTGCCGAGGATCGAACCCAGGGTTTCCTGCATGCCAGGCAAGCCCTCTACCAGTGAGCTATACCCCCCAGGGAAGCAAGCAATTGAGCCTCAAATAGATGGAGCCTGGGAGAGCTCAGCATGTCAGAAGAGAGTGAACTGGATGGTACCCAATCAACTGCTTCCTTGGGCTTTGTCCAGCAAAGTAGTGACATGGTTTAACCACAACAACAGACATGGGACACTGACATGGGGCATGTGACATGCTACTGTGGCAGTGGCAGCTAATGGCGGGCTCTGGAGAAGCAGAAAGCAAGGCCTATGGGGGAGCCTCCAAGCTGGCCTGGACTCTCCCGTCCTTATCATGATGCAGTGCTCAGGGCCTCGCTTTCATCCCGCTGCACAAACGGAAGATGGGGCAGGAGGAGCCGGGGCTGCTTCTTGCTTGGCAGCCTCCCAGCGACCTCGGCCTTCATGAGCTGCTCAGTCTTTCAGATCTCCTTGTGCTCTCCTCCCAGATAAATGCCACTTTTTGATTTTCAGGCTTAAGAAGTTCAAGGCTTTTCAGAAACAGAGACGGTTCCACTGAAGAAAGAGATTTCCTTTTTTTTTTTTTTTTCAACAGGGAGCCTCAAGAAAACTACTTTTGCCGTGAAATGACCACCTTTGGCTACTAGCCTGCAGTGATGACTCTGTTCTTTACAGAAAGGGCTCCTTCGCTTTGAGAGATCTCTTGCAATTAGCCTGAGACAGCATTTCCAGGCAGTCCTTTCCGAGGAAAAACAGAGTCGGGTACCAAAGATCAAGGGTGTGACCAGCATGTGTGATGTGTGACAAGAAGTTGAGGTATAAAAGAGAACCAAACATCTTAATTGAGACATGATACTGGAACATATACGTATGTGGAATATTACTGGGAAAGTAGAGAGAACTTAAAGAAGCCTGATTTATCCTAACAATGGCAAGCATACACAGAGACATTTCAAATGGTTCGCCATTTCCCCAATCAGAAAGTACTGGACCGTGGGTTCTACTGTATGAAAATGACATGCTTTCTCTGCTTCCGTGTGTAAGCTTAGCTGTCACACCCAGGCAGACGACGACGACGATGAAGCCTCGGCTCCTTAAATATGCTGCTTATCAAACTTGACTGAGGCATGTAATGTTTTCTATAAAAAAGGAGTGGCTGAACGGTAAGTGCATCGGAACCCAGTCGATTCTAGATTTACCAGCCTCCAGTCTGAGGTAGAGCATTTGCACAGACGCCTGGCAACTCTGCCGTGCATCAGTGAGGGTCGCAGCATCAGGGCTCCTCGGCTAGCTTCTCATTTCCGCGCCTTCATTCGTTTTTACAGAACATACCAGGATCAATATGCTAGTGTACTGTGACCTGTTATCATAATCAGAATTAAACGGTCCCATCCCAATAAATTGGAGACAGTCCATTTGCTGATAGAGTGGGGCTGGTTTTTTATTTATAAAGGTGTGTTTTTTGTGTTCCTTGTCAGCCCACACTGTGGTAACAGGCAGTGGGGCTCTGTGGCTAGGATAAAATTAGAGTGCGTTTATTGTGCTTCTTCTAAAAAGGTGGTGGAGGCTCACTGATGTAGTAAACGGAATCATCATATTTCCTTTTCTTCTCTGAATCACCAATATTGCTACAAAAATATCCACGGGGTATCTAACTTTAAATACGGAATTGAGCATCTTAAGTCTCTGATATTGGTACCTCGACCCCCTGTCCCCCCCCCCACCTTACATTAAGTGTAAGAGATCTTCAAGTGAAGGCGTACGGAAGGATGCTTTTCAACGGAGTGTGATGGGCTGTCTTCACAGTGGTATTGATGTTGTGAATTCAAATAACTTGGAAAAAAGCTACGGCTTCCCAGTCTTATTGCCAAAGTCAGCCATGGGCTAGTGAATACTATTTCAGAGACTGTGAAGTGGGGGACTCCAGCCATGGATAACCTTAAAGCCTATGATAATTCATTTGAAAGGTATTAATTTTGACTTAGGTTTACTGCTATTAAAAATCATGTGCATTAGACAGGTGGTAAACTGCCTCAGTCATTTTTCCATTTTGGAAGCTGCTAACCTGCACTCCAGGTTCACCCAGGTATTTAAGTTTTATCCCTTCTCAAGTCTCTGATGGCTTTGGAGACGAGATAGTTTAATTCTTCAATTAAGCTTAGTAGACTAGGGTTTAAGATGTTTTTAGATCAAGATAGATATTTTAAGTTAATAGAGATGAAATATGACAGATATTAATCTTCATTCAGAAATTTAGACCCAATAACATAGGAAAGATGTTTACTTCAAGTTTGCCAAATACAAATGGCCAAATCACTATGAATGTAACATTTATATAATTCTTGATTATCTCATGCTTCTTTCTACTGTATGTAGTTTATTTTACTCAGGTGTAATAATATAAATGTGTATGTTAAAAAAAGAAACATAGTAAATTTTTTAAAAGAAAAAAAAAGGATATGACATAGGAAACATTTGTATCTTGTTTTTTATATAATTTAAATTTCTCATATGTTTTTAATTAAATTAGAAATAAATATGTTACCTCTTCAAAAAAAAAACAAAACCCAGAAAGATGGCTGGCTGCATGGAAAATATGTCCATGAAGAAGCCTCAGCAGACAGGAGCCCGCCCTTAAAAGCCTCCATCCTCCAGGTCTCCTGAAGATATCCTAACACTGACAGATTCCTCAATCTGTCACTTGGCCTTTAATCCCTGTGCTCAGACACACTAATATTTTTTTTTATGTAGACTGCATTTATCTTCCCTAACCGCTGTGTAAACTTAATTACACACTTAATTAATCTCTAGGATTTCATCTTGTATTTTAAAAACCTTCAGACTCTCCCTGTCTATCAAGTAGGCAGCTCCCTGACCTTGAAACTTCTGGGACCTGCTCATGAGCCGGGAGACCCCAAACCTGTACCGTTGGAGCAGTGAGGCCAGGATGCCCCAGCGGACTGGCCGAGATAGCTTGCAGATGCTCACAGTGCAGCCTGAAGAGGGTCTTTCAGCTGAGCACAATAACAGTGAACTCTGAGAACATGGCCTCAGAGAGTCAAGTTTGATTTAGTTGAAGGAGACTATGGAAAGGTGAGGATGTCTTTGCTGGAAGGCTTTAAAGAACAGAATTCAATATAATCAGAACTCTTGGAGTCAAAGGTATTGGCTGTCAAGATCTCTCAGACCACCTTCGGGAATGAATTCAATGAAATCAAATCTGTCCCCCATGCCACGGTTCCTCTAGAACCATCTAAAGCAATAGGACCACATTTTCTTTTGAGATAAAGAACACAAACAAACAGGGCAATAAAGAAACCTCCCAAGTGATTTGGTGAATAAACAAGATAGAATCCTCACTAAACGTATTCACATTCATATTGCAGTACAAATCGCACTGGCTTCCATTCCAAGTGGCAGAAGCTTCCCACATTCACTTGGCATCTTTAATTATTTGCTTAGGCTAGAGGCATGGGCAGCAGGAGATTATCCAAACAGGAAGTCAGGGACTGAGCTTCTGATGACACAAGGTTGCTCATGTTTATATTACTACGACTAAGTGGGAGTGTCAGGAAGTTGTTTTGCGAGTAAACAACTCGAGTTTACCGAGCCTCACAAAGAGGACGGACACACATACACACACACACACACACACACACACACACACACACACACACACAAAGACCCCATGATTGAGAACATGATTTCACCTTTCCCCCCACGTTCACATCTCTGGCAGGTGGCCTGTGTGGCCACTTGCTTACACTTCTCAGCTGTTAGCGCTGCATTTTCCAAAGCCATAACAAATGGGATTCTTTAGAAAGATGAGAGAGAACTTAAAGTATGTGTGTGTATTTGTTTGTTTGTTTAATGTTTTGGAAGTAAAGTGCACTGTGAAGCTCAGACCCTCACAGTTACGAATCTGGGAGGCTCGAAGTAAGAGAGCAGCAAAGCCAGTGTAAAGCCAAGTAGTATTCCATCAACCCTTTCCCAAGGCTGGTGTGCTGAGGTTGGTGACAAATGGGACAAGAAGATCTGGATGCCTTGTTGGCAGAATGGTTTGGTGGACTGTGTCAAGTTTACCTTTGTCCACTGCAATGCTGATTTCTCTACCCCACTATCTGGTTTCAATCTGGACATGGCACTGTGAGGTTTATTCAAAGTATCTCTTTTTGTGTAAACATGCCACCATTTGTTCTCTGTCAGGCCAATAAGATGCCAACCAGCCTATGCAACACAGAGCAACACAGAGAATAGGGCGGGGCATCTGCATTTAGCAAGGGGTGGAGAAAGAGAGAGGAAGTGGGGATGGAGCCATGAATCCTCAAGAAGCATCCAGAGGAGTGAACCAGAGCAAGATGATTTAAAAAGCAAGGATGACTGGGAGAATCTGAATGGGAGGAAACTAAAATAGCTTAGAGGTTTAGGATGAAGTAATTATTGCTCAGTGTTGTGCTCTAGGCTAGTTAAATAAATCATAGTCTCTTTGTGTGGTTATTTGGGGAAACAGATGGTTAAAGAGAAACTGCTGCATTATTACTAATTTGAGTCAATATTAATTATTAATAGGCATTCTACGGTGCCTCCCCACCTCTCCCATGCTACTGTGGGATGGGGCGAAAGGAGGAATCAGACAGGGCACCGTGAAAACAGGGGTGGATTGAGATAAGCATGTTAGGGCATGGAGAATTCCTGGAGGGGAAAGCAACAGGTAAGGACAGGAGGAAGGGATGACTTAGCTGGACGGGTGGGACAAGCAGATCATGGAAAAGTCTTAGAAAGGACTGAATGGATCAGAAAGCTAGAGTTTTGGAAGCAGTGAGAGAAAAAAGAGGTAGAGAAGAAGAGAGATTTCTCCTGAGGAGTTTTCCTCATGTAGAAAGGGGAGAGAAATGACAGGAGAGTCCCTCCATCGACGGCAGCTGCTTACAGGGGTCAGGACAGGTCACCCCAGGGACACGTGAGAGGTCCCCAGGTTGAGACTCTCACATGAATTCTTGCCTGTGCTACTCGGAGAACCCACAACCAAGGCAGAAAAAGACATGCTCCAAAGATGATACGGGGCATGGAGGAACAGTGACAGTGGGGATTTGGGGATAGGGGCAAGAAGCCAGCCCACAGTGACATGCTCTTTCTGATGGGCTGCAGATCTGCCGTCCTGGCCCATAAGGATGTACATGTCTATAGCAGAAAGGATTGCTGGGAGAACCCTAGGCTGCTTCTTATCTCACTTGTTTCTGGCTGGTTTCAGGCCCTTCATGTTGGATCACAGATCCACCCATTGGGGCCCAGGCCCTGTAGAACTTGTCTACAAACAGGTGACTTTTACTAGCATTGGGGACTCTGAATCTACAGACCTTCTTGTTATTATTGTTGCTTTGCCTTTTCTAGACTTTTTTTTTTTTTAATCCAGGGACTCATGTATCACAGGCTAGCTTCAAACTGACAGCTCAGGATGACCTTTAATTTTTGATCCTCCTGCTGCCACCTCCACAGTGGTGGCATTAACCACCCACCACCATGCCTAGTTTACTCAGTGCTAGGGATCAAGCTTTGTACGACCACTTCCCTACTTCCTACAGACATTCATAGAACTGATGTTTCTTGTGACATCTGTCCAGAACTGAAGAAACCAAGATGATTTAATGACCCAAAGGAAGGAATACAGCCCTAGAAAGGTTGTCATAGGCTACAGGAGGCCACGGATCCTGAATGGGTAACTCTATGCTGCCCCATCATACCATCACAAGAGCCCAGCCAATAGAAGGGCTTTGGAGAGGCTGGACAGGGCAAGGGCACAGTGGTCCTGAAGGAAATTTTCTGTTCTTCCAGAACTACTTGGGAAAGAACACGCTAAATAAAATGCTACCACTGTGGCTGAGAAATGCAAGGGCAACAACTGCAGGCAACTCTGGAAAAGCCAATTTGCAGCACGTGCTTCTAAAACCCCAGTCATGTTTAGATACCACTAAATCATGAATAAAATCAAGGTTGCCCTCTGAAACCAGTAGGTCACCTCCAAACTCCAATCAACTTGATCAAGACAAGTTGGCCACGATGCACATTTGACGAACATCAGCATATCAACTTCTCTGCTATGGAAGTGCAATCTTAGAAGATGCTGTGTCCTGTGACCAAAACACTAAAGCTGCCGAAAAACAAAAAGCCCTAATGCCTTCCCCTCACTCCATTAGGTTTGTGCATCTGCTATAAAAGTGGAGGCAATTTAAGCCCTCACTGATGTGACTAATCAGGTTAGATAATTGCATTTTTGGTGGATTAGTTAAACAGCAGCCAACCATCCCCATCCCAGCAGTTTTGTGGATGGAGAGGCAGGCAGACTGAGCCAGCTGTGTCCTGGTGGCTGAGCGAGCACCCTGTCAGGTTATACCTCCAGAGGATGCCTGTAAGGAATGAGGGCCATGCCTTCTGCTCGAAGAGAACAGGCTGACAAAGACTAGCCAGAGTGAAAGCAGGAAGGCTCTGGAAGGATAGAGGAAGTCAACAGACAAGTGCTGTGGTCCAGGAGAGCCCTGGTATGAGGAAGCAGGGGAAAAAGGATGGAGGTTGGGGATGAGAAAGATCAAGGAATGGTGAATCTTCTCAAATGACTATGGTTAGGAGGCAGAGAGGGCAAGCAAAGGCCACTGTAACTAACTTATTTCAGAAAAGCAGGTAAGCAGGATACCAGCAGAAAAGTGAGTGGTAGGGAAGGTTTGGGCATGGCGTCTTCCTGGGAACAGAGGTACTTGATCTTTTCCCAACCTGCAGGAATAGACTGACATGGAAGAGACCTACAGTTTGCATCTCTAGTGGGCCCTCCAAGTCTCATGTAACGGAGGCTTGTTCTCCAGAAAACCTTCAGTGTGGGAGCTGTTTAGGCCATTTAGGCCAATAGGTGCATCTTTGAGGGAGGGCGTGGCCTTAGCTCTTCCTGGTCGGGGTGAATGGCTTTCTTCCACCATTTCTCTAGTCCTGCTAGGTTCAGCTGTCTTACCAAAGACTCCAAGCAATAGGGACAGTTGAGTAAAAGCCTTTCAGAGGGTGAGCCAAAGCATGCCCTTTCTCTTTATAAATGGATCCACTGGTGTGCTTGCTCTGGTGAGGCAGGAAAGTGGGTAATCACAAGACTGATTCCGCTAGCTTTATGGTTTTTGTCTTTTGCTTCACTTAAAGAGTTGTCAAGGCTTGCAACTCAGTGTCTCAACACAAATGGAAGACAAGCCGGTGGGTTCTAAGAAAACTGCTGGAGTGTGGACCATGTTTAGCCTGATACCATCTCTTCCGTGAGTCTGCTTGTTCATGGCCGTGCTTTTATTTGCCTACATTCAAGCAAGGTGTGTTTTAAGCCAGCGAAACGCTTACGGATCACGAGCTGGGCCTCAGGGAGCACTATGTCTTTGTAGTATTACTCAGGAAGTTTAGCTTTCTGCAAAAACAAAGGACAGAGCCTGACTGCTCAAAAGGAAGAAGTGTTGAGGCAGGAGACCCTGCATCGCGGCTCTCATTGACTTTGTATCGTTTCTCGGCAAACCTGGGGTAAGTCAGAACACTTGAAGCACCTTCTTGGAAGGTTATTGTAAGATATTAACTTCCCTGATACAGCAACCAGGCACAAAGACCGTGAGGAGGGAGGGGCCAACGCGGAAACCCACCTCTCATCCATCTCCATTTCACCTGCCCTTGACCTTTACTTTGACCCAAAGACTACGCTTCAAAATGAGAAATGGTATAAACGGTTTTGATGGCTTTGGATCTAGTTTTCTGGATGTATGACATTTATCTATATAAATACTTTTTCTCCCTTTGAGTTTTAAAAAATTTAATAGTAGTTTTTTTTTTACAAGTCTTTCTTTGTGCTTGATTCATATGAAATTTAAAAAGTCTGATGAATTTTATGCCTGGAGAAAGGTATTTTAGATTATAATTTATAGTTTCAACAAGCCTGGAGTGACACTGAAACCAGGCTGTAGAGGCAGCAGCAGTGGAGGCAGGTCATAGCTTGTAGCAATAATATCAAACAATTTGGTAATAATGCTTAATGGTACAAAAGCATTTTGATTCCAAAATTCCATTTCTGAGGGTGTATTCTGGGGGAAAACATTCACTATGAATTCAAGCTATGTGAAGGAGCAGGCGCACAGTACATTTATTGGTAGTAGAAACTAAGCAGCATAGGGCAAAAAGAAAAAGTGTTATATCTCCATTAAAATCAGATTTAAAAATCTCACACACATTGTGTATGTGTGGCTTGTGTGTGTGTGTGGAGGGAGCACAGAGCCCACCTGCAGAGGCCAGAGGGCGATGCTGAGTGTCCTGACCTTATTCCCGAGACCATTCCAATGAACCCAGAGCTCATTTTCCTTGATTAGCCTGGCCAGCTGGCAAGCTCCTATGACCCATGTGTCTCCTGCCCCTGCAACGGCATGCATGACTCCTTATGCTGTTTTTTTTTTTAAAACATGGATGCTGGGAATTCAAACTCAGATCTTCATGTGTGCACAGCAAATGCTCTACGCCCATTAAGCCCTCTTTCCAGCCTCAAGGGACTTTAATCTAAGATTTAATGTAAAGTCCCTCAAAAGACCAGTAAGAGACCACTAGAAACCAATGAATGCCTTTGTTAAAGAGGAAGACAGAAGGCAACAGATTCTTCAGTAAGGGTGGTCACAGATGCACTGTGGAGAACTGTTTTCCAGTGTCACCATTAGCTCTAGACTCATGTGTGTATTTAAGATTTTTGTCTGTCCAACCTTCCTCCACCCCTCTCCCCTACCCCCGTTGTCACACTCTGCACGTCTGTGTCCTTACCATTTGGAAGCTTCGGGTGGAGTGGAATTCACACTGCATCATGTCAAAGAAGATGGGGATGGTGGCTTTTCGAAGTTCTGTCTCAGGAATCAATGTCATTTCCAATATTGGGCCAACCATTTCTGGGATGAATTTTATCTTGTGTTGACCTTTCAATAAAGACACACAACATCTATTATTTTTTTTTAAAAAAAAAAGAAGGGGCAGGTGGGTCTTCTAAAGGGATTTAAGAATGCAGAACATAGCCCTTGGTTTTTTGGATGGAGTTTCCATGACTGAACCCGATCTTGCATGAAGGATTTTAAGCACTTTACGTCATGTGTGGACTGAGGGCTGAGGAGATGGCTCAGTGGGCAAAGCATTCACCATGTAAGCATGCGGACTGGAGTTCAGACCCCCAGCACCCATGTAAAGCTGGGGAGGCAAGGCACTACTTGGAAATCCTAGCACATGAGAAGCAGATGAGGGTCTCTGATGCAGGATGGCACGCCAGGCTAGCTGACACCACAAGCTCCGAACTCACTGAGAGACCCTGACTTAGGAAAGAAAGTGGAGGACATAGAAAGATGACCCTCAAAGTGAACCCTTGGTCTCCACATACACGGAACACAATGAGCACGGCCCACCCACATGCAAAAAAAAAAAAAAGGGGGGGGGGGAGGATGGAATTCAATCTCGAGCAAGAGCAAGCAATAAGACACTATCCTCTAAGTGTGTCTCAGGTCAACAAGATGGCACAGTAGGTAAAGGTGTTGCCACCAAGCCCCATGACCCAAGTAGGATCCCAGGATCCACGTAAAGGTGGGAGGAGAGAACCAACCCCACATGCTAAGCACTCATCTCCACACACATGCCATGCCACGCCCCTCCCCCATGTCATAGATGCACACCACAATAATAATAAAAATAATTTAAAAAACTTGCCACCCATAGACATGTCTTGTTTAGTGTGTTTTGTGATAGTAGGTACTATCGTATTTGTTATTATTCTTTTAGAAGTGTTGTCTGGATGTTTATTTTGAGACAAGCTCTCCCTCTATATTGGCCAGAGAGGGTGGTTTCACAAGAAGTAAGTTGTTGCGCATAGGTCAAGGACACGAACAGATGGAGCAGGGGCCCGGGGCTGGGAGAGCCCCATCTGACAAGCCTGGAGGCTGACACATGGAGAGTGCAGACCTCCTGGGCTCCCTCTGTTTCCAAGGTGGTTTGGAGAAATGTGGCCCATCCGACACTTCTGAGAACTACATAGTGACTTCTGAAGCACTCAGAAAGACCTCAGTCAAAGCATACAGAGCCCCAGTGGATTATGGGACTACAGAACTAGCAGGGTCTACCACCTCAGGCTGCTGCCTGATAGAAGCACATTTATGTGAAGAACAGCTTTGTTGGTCTCAAGAGATAAAGGGCCTGCTTTGCAAGCATGAAGACGTGGGTTTGATGCTCATAACTTAAAACAATAAAAAGCCAAGGTGTGGTGGGACACACTTGCATTTCCTACACTGGGGAGGTGGCTTCCTAGGGCACACTGGCCAGCCGAGCCCCATTGACTGTGCTGTCCCTGAATTCAGGATGCTTGGCAAATGGCACAGATGAGAGCATACGGGCCTTGATGAGACCCAGGGAAGGCAATGGAAGGAAGTGGCGGCAAGCCTTAGCTTGGGCCCTGCTGGGATGCTGCAATGACCCTTTCTCCACACAGGTGGCTGGCTGTGATGGCTAATCTCTGTTGTCAAGCAGCAACATCTGGACTCAACTACAACTCAAACAGCTGGGCATACCTGGGCAGGACTTCTCTTGACTAGATCATTAGAAGTGGGAAGGCCCACCATAATCTTGGCCACACCGTCTAGAGGTAGCCTATATAAAAGACACAAAGAAGGGAGCTTTTGCTTTTTTGCCTGCTTGTCCTCACTCTTGCTGGTAAGTTCACCTATCCTGTTGCTCAGGTGTTTCTCTGCTGGTATTAGAACATACTTCTTTGGGATTCTAACATAGACTGAGGACCAGCAACTATCTAGGGCTTCCCTGAGATCCCAGCACAACATTGGAACTGCTGAGACATCCAGTTCCATGGCCTGAGCAACTATGGGACTCTTGGCTTTTATGTCATGAAACAGCCATTGGAGGACTACTGTGACCACAGCCTATAAAGCCACTCTAATACAGACACACACACACACACACACACACACACACACACACACACTAATTATATCAATCCTATTCCTTTAGAGAATGCTAACTAATACATCAGCCTTGCTGAGGGGACGTGATGAGGCAGGGGTGGTGCTCCCAGGCAGCAGTCTCGCATCCTTCATTTCAGAAGGCTTCCTTTATCTTGAAGGCACTGCACTCTAACTGGCATTGTCTCATTCCAGCACATAACAGGAGGGTGCATGAGAAATGCTACGCCTGAGAGAATTATTTGTGACATTTTCTTATTAACACCAGCAGCTGATCTGGAGTTAATTAATCTTATTAATAATTTGACACAATCAGAAAACACAATACAGAATTTGGTTTTCTTTATAGCTCAATGAATGCAGATTTCTGTCGAGAGAGTCATTAAGTAAATGTGTCTATTATAAATTATCAATAACCATACATAAGAAAGTAGAGTGTTCTCATAAACCAAAAGATGGTTTAACAGAGTGGACATAGGTACAGAATGTAATCTCTGATAAGGAACCTGAATTTAATTAGAATCCAAAATTTCGACTTTCGCTCAATAGTTAATATTCTGTCTAAAGCAGCAATGGTGTGATTCTGCCCATTTCCCTTAATGCTTAACACTTCTGAAAGGCATGTGAGTGCTGCAAAGTGGTCCCCTGAAAATGCCATTATATCCAATTTCTCAGGTGACATTTTCCTTATATGATGCCTAAAAGATGTCAGAGCCAATGCTTCAGAACACAGGAGATCGTGACAGCAAGTTGTTCATCAACTGTAATTTCAGTGTCATAAAGTTCTGTCTGTCACTTGCAGCTTTTATTGTTCCAACCTGGGAGGGACATACAGGGCAGAACAAGCGGTTGCAGGGGCAGCCACTGGAACACTCAGCTACACAAAAACAAGGGCTTCGTTCCCAGGGATCATTGCCCTCCCTTCCCTTTGGTACAGAAACCACACCTGGCTGGAGTAGCAGGAGACCTCTGAGCTGGGATACCCCTGGGGATGGAGCTGCCACAAGTCCATTGTCCCTGAGTTGGTAAGGTGGGCGGGGCTTTCTGATTCTCATGTTTACTGACTTAGTTATTTTGGACATCCACTTTGTGGGTTTCCCCTGATGTCCTTCAAGCTGAAGTCTAATAACGGACCTGGATGTGGGTCAGTGAGAGTCAAGGAGGCTCCTGCAGTTTTCCTTTCATTGGAGAGAAAGGAAGAGCAAAATGTGGTGGTTTGAATGAGAAATGTCCCCATAGCTCATGTATTTGAACCCTTGGTCCCTAGTCAACTGCTCTGTTTGGAAAGGTTAGGGGAAACTTTGGAGGTGCAGCCTTGCTGGAGGAAGGACATCACGGGGGCGGGCTTTGAGAGTTTATAGCCTTGTCCCACTTCCAGTTTGCTCTCTCTGCTTCCTGGGTATAGATGGAAATATAGTCTTTCAGTTTCCTGCGACAGCAGCCTGCTGTCATGCCTCTTCTGATATTATGGACTTTCTCTTTCTCTCTCTCTCTGGAACCTTAAGATGACATAGATCTTTTCTTCTATAAGTTGCTTTTCCGGTCATTGTATTCTATCACAGCAACATAAAAGTAACCGAGACTCTAATAACCATGGTGTGATGCAAAGATTTAACCTTAGGTCCCTTAGTTATATTCTCTACCTCTTTAAGACCTGCCTGGAGTTTCTATTCTAGTGACAGGATGAAGTGCAAACTCCTCTGAGAGTGACATTTGGCTTTCTCCAGTCAGCACCATCCCCAATGTCTTGACTCCTCTAATGTTCATGAATCCAATGATTGAACAGGGTCTTAGCATAGGAAAATTGTGCACCTACTAGGACCACGGGACAGAACCTTCCATCGCCTTGCATTAGGGGCCATTGTGAAGTATCCGGTTTAAGGAAAAGCAACCACTTTGCACATTTCCGAAACACCAGTGAGGGAGATCTTTGTATGAAAAATAGCCCAAGCCAAGTAAGGTCAAAGAAAGGTCTCACTGTGTGTGGGCATTTTTGTCCCAGCCAGATTAGATCAGGGAGAATGTGCTGGATCCAGAGAGCTGGATGTAATAAACAGAAGTAGATGGTGGAACCACAGGGAGATGAAGACGACGAGGTAGCCCTGTAGGCCGCTTCCAAGCTGCTCTTGTAAATAACTTGAGAGTTGGGTAATGAACACATTTTCTCCCACTTTTCTTTTGAAAGAGCATGCTTTTGATTTTTCTCTTTGACATGCTGGGTTCTGCAAAAAAAAAGGGTTTGTTGCCCTGCCCTACCCAGCAGGGAGCGTCTACGTTTGTACCACACAGAGCAAGGAGACTCCGGTCTGTGTCCTGGGGCTATTGGGGTACCTCTTTGTGAGACACCCCTCTTTCCTCAAAGACACACAGCACTGGAAGGACAGAGGGAAGACATTCCGTGCAATGGTGGAGTGACAGGTGACTAATTCTAAGGTGAGGAACACATCTGATCTGACTTCTATTTTTATTTTCTTGGCAGAGCTGGCTGCATGTGCCTGCCAACATATTCCCAAACCTGAGCCCACTAGGAAAAGAAAAAGAAAAAGAAAACAGGAAGCTATGTGGAAAATAGGCTGTGCATATCCTGGGAAATCACAACGTGTTTGGAGAGCGTCAGACTGCACAGTGCCATTGGCAGGCAGGCCTGAACACCAGAGACACACAGCAGGAAGGGTCCTTGGTGGACATGATGACCATTGAGCTCTTATTAGGGCCTGCATGGTGACGATCCAAGGAGGAGCAAAGGACTTGTTATTTGTCAAAAAATAAAAAATAAATAAATAAATAAAAAAAAACCCTAAAATAAAAAGAAGCAAAACTCCATAAAACTCTTAGTGATTTGCCTGGCAGGAATCCCACCCTGCAGTTGCTCTTTCTTGCCGATCACAAATCCTTGCTCTTAAATTGGCTAAGGTCATGGCTTCCTTTCTGTCTCCTGCTCACTCTCATGCCCCAAACAAGCTTTGGAACGCTCAGTTGTTAGTCATATATCCACAGTAGTGAGTGACGAGATTGGGAGGGGCTCCCCCTTAGCTTCTCTCTTGGCATGGTGACTCAAAAGACTCTATTGCTGGGCTCATCTTCTTTAGAGCTAATGACATGATGTCAAGAGAGCTCACCACTCAAGGACAGAATAGAAAAGTCAGAGCCACACCTGAAACTACAGGTTCCCGAGGAGGCACTGTAGAGAACCTCACTTTTCAGGAAGCCATTCTTTCCTTCCCTCATGGTGGTCATGGTGGGAGGCAATGGAAAGAAATGGGGTCAGGTTCAAGGTCAAATGGAGCTTCAGAGGTGCCACTGACAATACTTAAACAGGAACATGTAGTTTGGTGCTGCAGGAAGGAGGGGCATCTTCATGGACGTCTGTAGCTATGGGCAAGGTGCACACGCTTCTGTACATAGTCCTCGCTCATGCTTCTGTAAGAGCCTTAATGATGCTCACCAATAACCCAAAGAAGAAGAAGAAAAAAATCACATGAAATGGGGTGGGAGGCGTAAGGGAATTAGTAGAAGCGAGAGGGGAGAAAGAGAGCAGTGGGAGTGGATATTTTCAAAAAAAGCACATACATATATAAAACAATAAACCCAAGTAATAAAAATTATTATATAATTAAGATACCATAATAAAACTTAAAAAAAAATAAAAGTACAAAGATCACTGTCAGCAATAATAAAACATAAAACAGAGGAACATACTATGGTCATTGCAAACAACAACAAAACAAACAAACAAACAAAAACAAAACAAAACAAACAAACAAACAAAAAGCCGGCCCACCAAAAAATTAAGACAAATATTAGAAAGGCAAGAAGACCCACTAAATCCATCAGTTAAGGTAATCTCTGGTCACCTGGGGCCAGAGAGCAGTACTGAAGTTCCCTCTGTTTTAACCGTGCCAACTTTTGAGTCACCATGCCAAGAATGAAGCTCCCCTTAGGGGAGCCCCTCCCCCCCCATCTTGTCACTACGGGACCATGACAGGACACAGGATGTCTGGCCCGGCAGCCACGGGGGTTTATCAGGGAAGACAGAGGCACCTCATTGCACACAGATCCCTCAGACCTCTACTTGGGTGACCTCACTTTCTCGTTTCCTTTTCTCTTCTTTTGCAGTATTAGAGAGTGAGTCCAGGGCCTTGTGCAGAGGAGCCAAAGGGACAGTGAAGCCTGGCCAGTGGGATGGAAGTCATGTCATTTCCTTTGTGAGTACTGGGCTTAGACAGGATCTGGATTTCCTACCATTCAGCGGAGAACCATAGTGTCCTCATAAGCCACCTATCTGCGGGTCCCTTTTCCTCTCATTACTCTCTTCCCAACAGGCTAACCCATTATCTGCTCCCTGGCCTAAGTCTGGTCATCCGGCTCTCCAGGTCAAGTGACAAATGTATCTGCCAGAATGTAATTTTAAGAAGGAACACGGAGAAATCGGTTAAGATGACCCAAGGATGGCCCTGTTCCCAGTCCCCAAAGCCTTTGAATCTCGCTACTGAGCTCATCCTGTGTACGCTTCACAGGATTATTGGGCCTTTGGATTGGAAGTCTTCTGACAAATTCTGCTCATCTCCTGTATGAACTGGATTGTTGAGTGGGGGCACCTGGTCATAAGACAGAGGTCTCAGAGGCAGGGCGTGGTAGGGTAACAGAGGAAGAACATTCAGTGTGACTTAGAAAACTACCCACTCCATCCTTGGGTTCCTATGCCACCCTGGAGATGGCAGAAAGCCAGGAAGGGCAGAGGGGTTCCTGTAGGGTCCACGATATAGAGGTTAGCTGGCTGGAGTGCCGGAGATTCTGGACTTACACAGGTCGTCCGTACACAGATTGCTGTGGTCAGGTTAAAGTACTACAGAGAGTGCCCTTGAAGGGTCCTCAGCCTGATCCAATTCTGCTACCCAGTACACATGGGATACGGCAGGTTCTGCATGCACTGGGTGGGTACTGCAAACACAGTTGTCCTGAGAGCTTTGCACTTCCACCAAGGAACTCTCCCCTGCAGCTCTATGCTCAAGAGCTGAGCTGGGGCCTCTAGTAAAATGCTCATGCTGCCTGCCTTGCCTATGGACTAAAGAGTACCTATAGAGTGATAGCACCTATAGGGTTTCTTGCAGCCTCATCTTCCCAGGTGTTTCACTTTCTATTCCAGGTAAAGATTCCGTTGAGAAAACAAAAACAGAAACAGAAACAGCCAAGAATGGTGGCACATGTTTGCAAAGCCAACACTCAGGAAGCCGAGACAGTCTGGATTGACATACACAGTGATGCTTCTCAAAAATAAAAAATAAAAAAAAATCAGCAGTAACAGCAAAAAGAGGGGAAAAAAAGAAAAAGATCTATTATTTATCTAAGCAAAAAGACAAGGAACATTGGGGAATTCTGACCTTCCTTCTGGTGAGACAAGACTTCCCTCCCCATGTCTGAGACCGAGGAGCTCGGGAGGGTGAGGGGTCAAAGGGACAGTAACAATCTTGTTCAGGTGGCAAAGAGGTCACTTTGATCCTGCTGATCACAGGAACATGTGCGGCCCTGCAAAGCCTGATGCTGTCTCTCACAGGATGTCTAGGTGCGTGATGGAGTCTGGTACTACACATCCATCAAAACCCGTGCTTCAATGTTTAATCCTTACAGCCACACTTTCCAGGCACTATACTGACCCATGATCATCTCCAGATACTTGGGCACCTCCTCCATGGTCCAGGATACTTTAGTACTAAGTTTGAGGGCAGAAGGCAGATGGAAGTAAAGGACCTAGTATCATGAGCAGGCTCCCAGTAGGAACATTAAAGACAGACGTTCTTGATGGTCACTAATTTCTTTAACAAACTTATCTATAAGAAAAACATGTCCTGAAGATGGGCACAGTGGTGCACACCTGTAATCTCAGCACTCACAGAGGTAGAGGCAACGGGATCTCTCTGTGTTCGAGGCCAGCCTGGTCTATAAAGTGAGTCCAGGACAGCCAGGGCTACACAGAGAAACTGTGTTTTGGAAAAAGAAAATACATGTCCTGTTGGTTTTAAAAAATAATTTTATCACAAGTATTTATGTTTAATTTTTGTTTTACGTATATGAGTGTTTCGTATATCTGCACATGACATGCCCACAGTGCCTGAGGAAGAGAAAAGAGGGCGTTGGATCCCTGGGATTGTAGTTTAAAATAGTTGTGAGCCATCATGTGAGTGTTGCAAATCAAAACCAGGTCCTTTGGAAGATTAGCCAATGTTCTTAACCACTGAGCCATCTCTCCAGGCCTCATTTATTTGTGTGTGTGTGTGTGTGTGTGTGTGTGTGTGTGTGTGTGTGTGTGTGTGTGTGTGTGTGTTGCATCACAGCACAGAAAGAGGAAAACTTGCAGGGGTTGGTTCTCTCTTTGAACCACAACTCAGGTCATCAGGCTTGGTCCTTTAGCCACAGAGTCACCTTGCTGGCCCTGGGTTCAGATTTTAATAGAGCATTCTTTATTTTTCAGGGTGAAACATAGTGGGAACAGGGTGTTAATGAATTAACTCCTGGGTGAAGTTGTATTTGTTTGATATCATCAGGAAACAGATTGCTCACCACTTGAATCATGGCTACACACTGTGCTACCACCACCTGGTGGCAGGGTGAGCAAATGCAGATGCTGAGCAGGTGAATAAACCTGTTAGGAGGCAGATTGTGCACAACTGAACACAGCAAGTGATGACAAGTGTCACAGTTGGGTGACAGACTTTGTGGCAGATACAAACTGAAGCAGAGCCTTACTTAGGAGCAAGGGCAGTCCAAGCTATGTGTCTGCCTGACACCAGAGGGCGCTATTTTGATTTCCTTATTTGCCACAGGGATAGGCTTTTCTCCTGCCTTTAATCTGTTTTCCTTACTGAAAGTGGAACTGTGCACAAAGCAGTGATTACTATCTTGGGACTAGAAGCAATTGAGGTTTCTGAGATATCCCAAAGGGGCTGGGGAGACGTCTCAGTTGGTAAAGTATCTGCCATGCAACCAGGAGGAGGACCGAATTTCAAACCCCAAATCCGTATAAAACAAAGCTGAGTAAGGAGGTGCATGCACACTTGTCATCCTCGCGCTGGGGAGATAGAGACAAGTGGATCCCTGGGGCCTGATGAACAGGCACATAGTCAACTTCACGAGTTATAGACCAACGAGATCCTGCTCCAAAAACAGGTACACAGTCCTAAGGATCAAAGGCTGAACTATGGCTTACACACACACACACACACACACACACACACACACACACACACACACACATACAGACACCACACACACACATTGAAAACTAGGGCAATGTCACAACACAGAGGGAAATCAAGGTGCTCACCCCATCTCCAAGACAATGTTCAGCTACTCACCCAGATTGTACCACATGTCTCGGATCTCAAAGCCAATCTGCCTTCTCATGTCTCCGTACCTAGAAACCAGGGAAGGAGAGAGCCCATGTCAGTCTACAAAGCTTCTGGAACTCAACTTCCGGGCTTCCATCATGGGCTCAGATGAAGGTTGTGCAAGAGTTCCAACTACATCTGCCACCAACAGGATTTCAAGGAGAGCTCCAGGCGGGAATCGGGCTCATTCCAGATGACAGTGCATCCCCGAGGAAGCAAGGAGAAGCTGTGAGGAACAGCCAATCTCTCTCGTGGCTCCTGGGCCTAAGGGAGTTTGTTTTCCATGCATATTGCTGTTAGTTAGCACATCCAGGCACCCAAAGCAACCTACCCACAGAGCAGCGGTTTTCCCCACAGGAAAATAAAACCCTAGAGCTGGGCAAGGCTGCTTCCAAATTTCCCCCATTCTTCTATATCATTTTAAATGTAAGCAAGAGCTTAATTCCCAAATATGTCAACAAACATTGCGCCAGTTTTTGTTTATCTGGGAAAATAAATGCTAATTTTCCTCCCCGGTGGGCGAAGAGAGGAGGTGTGCGTTTCATGAGTAAACAGAATTTGATGCTTTGGAAGATAAACCTTTATTAGCTTGTGAGCAATTTAACTTTTTTCTTTTTAGTGCCTAAGGAAAAAGCTGATTATATTAAAAATAATAATTTGCGAAATTATCATACAGCATTGCGGTGAGCAGCTGCGTCGTCAAGCTTGCTCCCTTCGTCCTTGTGGCAGCTGAGGCGCCAAGGAAAGCTGATCACAGAGGATGGTGTCCTGACTCTTCAGGCAAGCATCCCAGGCTGCTAAATCAACAGCCCTCAGCTGGCTGCCACCTTACTAAAGTCTCCTGCACCCTAAGCACCTGCCTGTCACTCATAAGAGGAGGGTTGCAGTCACATGATCATCTCTCAGCCATGGAGAAAAAGAATACAATCCAAACTATACACACATGCTTTCTCTATGTGGGATCTGGCATATATACATCGGCATAGGTATTTATGTGTAAGCATGTGTTCCTTTCCATATATGTGTGTATATATGTATATATATACACACTCTTCTCCATATTATGTGCATATATATAAAGAAAATAGAAAGGGAGATCTAAAGAGGGGATGAGGTCTAAAGGGAGGGAAAAAATAAGAGTTGGTAATGGAATATAGAAAGGGGAGAAAACTGGCCACAAGAAGGAAAACAAAGAGGTCTTAAGAACAAAGTGTCATGATATATATGTATGAAATATCATAGTGAAACCATTACTTTGTATGTTAACATATGTGTGTGTGTATATATGTATGAATGTATGTAGTTCTTGCCATGGGGTATAGAACATCCAGGTGTAGTGGAAAAACAGAACTGGGAGGTCAACTACTTCTCTCAGGATAAGCTGGGACCTAGAGACCCTGCCCAGCAAGCCAGTGAGAGCACATACAGGTATTCTTAGTAAATCAGGGGATCTCAGCCAGCAGTGGATTCGCTGCCAAGGCCACAGGGATGGGAGGCATGTTCCAGGGAGTGGAGGCACAGGAGCAGCGAAGGCTGTGAGTTTGAGGTCATACATGACAGGGAGACACTCTTCGATGCTTGACTCCCCCTTCATATGGCTTAAAGGTTCCAAGACCTGAACACATAAAGTTGTGTATTACTTTGAGGTTTCCCAGCAGCCACTGCCTCCTGGGCCTGGGCACGAGGCAGTTGGTAGCACGGCAACCTAGCAACTTGGCATCTTCTGGCATTTATCAGGGGGAAAGGAATCACACTCAGACCCAGGCTTGACTTGTCTTCTGAGATTAATGGACTAGTCACTCTCAGTTGCAAGGTCAGTTGAGACTGGCGAGGGTGGGCACAGCACTGTGGCAGGTGGCTACAGCACACAAACACCCTGAGTTCTCCAGCCCGCTATGATCTCAACCCACCAAAGGACCCCAGTGGTACCAAAGGCAGTACCATTAACTCTGGCTTTGAACGTCTTGCATCTAGGCTGTGGGAAGAATTCCTTCTCAAAACACGAGACTGTCTAACAGTTGGCTTCATGGATGTCCCAGTTTCTCTGCCCCTGACTCAACTCTTTCCTTCAAGTCCTCTGATGATCACAACTCTAATGGTTTAGAGGAAACCCTGGGATTCATTTTGCAGGCAGCACAACAACTAAACATTTGTGATTCCGGGAGGTGACCTGCCTCTCTCCAGCTGTTGTAGAAATCAGGACTGCTGTCGTGGGACGTGCCCCTTGGGCTAGTGTCCAGTTATAAGTGAGTATATACCATTTGAGTCTTTCTGCTTCTGGGTTAACTCACTCATTATGATCATTTCTAGCTCAATTCATTTATCCACAAATTTTGGGAATTCCTTGTTTTTAATAGCTGAGTAGTATTCCATAGTGTATATGTACCACAGTTTCTTTATCCATTCTTCTACTGATGGACAGACACTTAGGCTGTTTCCATGTTCTGGCTATTATGAATAAGGCTGCTATGAACATGGTTGAGCAAATTTTCTTGTTGTGTGCCTTCACTTACCAGGAAACTGAGACAGAGGGGAGGACATTCTATTGGGACTCTAGATGAGAGAAGCATGGGAGAATGGCAAAGTAGAAGGATCCAGAAGGTCCTAGAAGCCTACAAGTAGAACATTATGATAGGTAGATTTGGGCACAGGGGTCCCGCTCAAACTAAGGCACCAGCCAAGGACAATACAGGCGATAAACCTTAGACCCCTACCCAGATCTAGCCAATGGACAGAACACTCTCCACAGTAGAGTGGAGAGTGGGATATTACTTTCTCACGTACTCTGGTGCCTCACCTTTGACCATGTCCCATGGAGGGGGAGACCTGGTGGCACTCAGAGGAAGGACAGCAGGTTACCAAGAAGAGACTTGATACCCTATGAGCATATACAGGGGGAGGTAATCCCCCTCAGGAACAATCATAGGGGAGGGGAATAAGGGGAAAATGGGAGGGAGGGAAGAATGGGAGGATACAAGGGATGGGATAACCATTGAGATGTAACAAGAATAAATTAATAAAGGAGAAAAAAAAGAAATGAGGACTGCTGTCGCTGCTGGCTAGCACATGGCCTCCCCTTCGCCAAAGGAGGGAGAGGGCCATGGGCGTTCCACTCTCATTTCTGCTTTCCTGATTCAGGCGATGATTTGGCATGGTGGTGTTTGAGAACCAGGGGACTGGCAACCATCAGACGGGGGCGATTCTCATGGGGTCCAGGCCTACAGCAAGCACAGGGAGCTGAAAGTACCGCTTAACGGTCAAATAAGACAAGATGCCTGGAAACCCAGACAAAGAAGGAGGGCGCCTCACGGTGGAGGCCAGGATTGGGGTTCCCTGGCAGCGGGCTTGATCTTTCCTTTGCACTTAATAAGGAGGCAGATCTGATGAATCTGTACAAGTTTCCTACTACTAATTCCCAAGCGGAGTAGCAGCTGTCACCAGACCTCAAGAGGGCTTGCGGGGGTGGGGGTGGGGGTGGGGGGGGTAGGGGGGAGCACTTCTACTTTCTTCCCTTGAAAGAGAGAAATGATGATAATTGAGAGTGTCTGGCTGGAACTCATCTCCTGGAGACAGACCTCGGAGCTGGGGGCAACCCTGGAGATCACACTTGAGTGGCTCTCTCACAGAGCGGAAGTCAGGGAGCTGGCCCAAGCCTGGAGGCGGGAAAGCTCGAGAATTTGGCCTGGGCTACAGGGTAAAGAGAGAAGAGACTCCAAGTCCTCAGATCCTAAGGCCACATTGTTCCCTGAGCTGCACACACTCTCGGGACTGGCTGTTGCATCTTCTTCCAAAACGCTTCCACTGCCTATGATTGCTACAATGCTGCGTCACTCTTCCAACGAGGAGCCCAGGACTCACGGTGCTGAGCAGGCGAGCCTAGCTCTGCCAAGTGATAAGGACACAGAACTGGAGTGACCTCATTCTTGTGTGTCTACCCACCAAGTGGGCATTTGGAAAGTTGGCTTGAGAGGGGAGTCTTTGCCCAGTCTAGGAAGTCCTACGATCCTACAAGCAGGCTTAATGCCAGTACTTGGATTCCTGCCTCTTTAACCCAAGACGAGGAAATCACATCCACCATATTCAGCCCTCATAAAGGGTAAAGGCAATCAGGACCCAAATCTAAGCACAGCTGGGCAACTAGCTGGCCCCCTCTTTCTTTCACGGTGTAGGGAAACAATTCATGGAGCTTGCCTTGGGGGCTCTTCTGAATGGTGAGGGCAAGATGGTGCCCACTCTGTCCCAGCCAACACTTCAGTGACAAGATGCTGTACTTAAGGGACATGTCTTAACCACGGCATCCTCCTGCTCATGGTGGCCAGGATCATTAGACTAATTCATTCTGTCCCATGAAACGACGAGGATCTAGAACCGGAAAAACACTTTCCAAAGGAGAGAATAAAATGTGAATACTAAGACTGAGATTGGAGGGGGCTGTGGCACATGATGTGTGGGTGTGGGAACCTAACCAGACAAGGAAACAGGCTGAAGGGGCAGAAGCAAACCTAGAATGGAGCTCTAGAGAGGGAGACCGGATGCGGTGATTTGGACACTCTTGTCCTCAAAGGTCCATGAGCTGCACCTTTGGTTTCCAAGGTAATGGGATAGAGAGATGGCAGACTTTAAGAGACCTGGTAGACATGGTTCTGCCATGAGAATACTACCCTCAGGAATGCACACGTGCCTTTCAGGAGACCTGGCTAGGTTCTCTCAAGAGGGAGTGAAGTCTTGCAGGAGAGAGTCAGGACTCCACACAGAGGTAGGTCTCCAGAACTACCTTAGTCATGGGAGAGTACGTACTGGTAAGGCCAGTCTGCCCCCATGTCTCTCTCATGAACACTCCTTCTCTGTACTTCTTACTTTCCCTCCAGTCTTCACTACCATGCTGTTATGCATCACAAGACTCTCAGCCATTGAGGGAAGCACTGACCTCAGGGCCTCAAGTTCTGCCTTCAAGACGATGGGCCAAGGGCCATCCTCTTTACAAAGCTCCCAAAGTCTGTGCTCATGACCAGGACATGGGTGAAGAACAACAGTGTGGAAGGACTTGGGGTCAGCAGTCAAGAGCACTGAATACAGCACCCCAATTTAGTGCCCTCAGACTTGATCAGGGGTTCTGGAGGAGTACAGGGTCTGTGGCCAGAGTGCCAAAGGGTGGACAGTTAGGACAAGAGAGAACCAAAAAACCGGCTCGTGGGTAGGGTGAGGTATTTCTGTCTCAATGGAAAAAATAAAACAAAACAAAACAACAAACAAACAAATAAAACACAATAGCTAGAGGGGGATGAGCCCATTGGGAATGAGCCCCGTTAGACACAGGGCTGATGAGAGTGTTCTGCCTGTATTAGGCTTTATTATGCTCCCCAGGGCAATGCCTCACCAACGTATCTAATTAGCTTTGCCAATGTGAAGGTGGCACAGTGGTACTGCTTATGAAGTTTGTTTCTCTAGGTCCCCTTCTAATCCTTAAAGTGAATTTACTCAGAACAATTTGAATCTTTTGAAAAAAAAAACCAATTAGCATGAGGATTGAATTGATCACATTCTGCAATAGAGAATCCTACTTTTTGATTAGGCCGCATTGTAAAAACGGGACTTGTTACCTCACATTTATTTCTTCTTAGCTTCCTTCAACGTCCCATTTATAGTTTGGCATCTCAGAAGCCAGTGCCTGATGGAATGGGGACATTTTTGTTTGTGTGATGTTTTGGTTGAGCTGCAAAACATGTCCTTTTAGGAGGTTACAGATTTCACAGGGGGAAAATGGGTAAGTAAAAGAGTTGGACTTGCTCATTCAACATCCCTCTCTCCCTGCTGTGATACCATCGAAAGAGGGAATCTCTTTGGAGGATGCCTTTAATCCCAGCACTCTGGGAAGCAGATGCAGGCAGGATCACTGTGCCTTTGAGGCTAGCATGATGTACAGAACGAGTTCTGGGATAGCCAAGGCTATGTAGAGAGATCCTGTCTCAAAAAACAAACCAAAGCCAAACAAAAGCAATTCACGATTCCTTTCTCTCTCAGAACAAAGCTGGGTCCTGACCATGGTGCTTCCTTGTGGTCACGTGGCATTAATGTTGTTCTAATGGCTATAAACTCTAAAGGTAAGTCGTTTGTATTTTATTTCTATTTCCTGAACCCCAACAATGTAAAAATCCTGGGGAGAGTAGATGATAGTCCAAAGCTGCATAGCCCTGATGCCTGTCCCTGGGAGTGACTAGCAATGTGTTGAGGTGGAATGGCAGAATTTTCTTATTAAGGACTTTGAGTCCTTGAGGTTCTTTACTTCGGGCTTTACAAGCAAATCTTCCTTTTATTTTGGGAGGGGGTTTGGTATACTCAGCTCTTGGTGTGATGCAGCTTGTGTTCCGTGTGTGTGTGTGTGTGTGTGTGTGTGTGTGTGTGTGTGTGTGTGTGAGAGAGAGAGAGAGAGAGAGAGAGAGAGAGAGAGAGAGACAGACAGACAGACAGACAGACAGACAGACAGACAAACCCAAGTACTTGAGGCATGAAAAAGTAGGTCTTCAAATTCCAGAAATTTGCACTTTTCTAAGCCATGGTGAGGCAGACCAGGCAGGGAAAGAGAAGACAGAGGTTGTCCACTCAGATGTGCCCTACAGATGCTGACAGGCTGCATGGGGAAAGTCCTGAGGGTATAAGTAGGAGGACTTGAATCTATCTCAGACCCAAGGCTTTTCCCTAGATGTAGTTAAACTTATGCACCGTACCCCAAGTGCATAAGACCACTTCTACTTCAGACCACTGGGGCTAACTTCCTATCAGTTCCCTGCAGGCTCTGTCCTCCCTGCCACTTCCCGTACACTTCCAAGTCAGAGCATCTCTTTGCTAGAAGATCAGGCTGTGACCTTTCGCGTGCAACGTCAGTCAAACAGGTGACATCAAACATCTCAGCTGCCATCTTCCTCTTGTCTGCAGTCCACACTACCTGGTAATCTCCGCTCCTTAGGCTGTGCCCTGCAGGCTGGCCTCCAGCTTTCAAGGCTCTGGCGACAGCCTTACGTTCTCCTGATCCCGTCTCCTGCTTTAGCTCAGGTTTCTACTAGACAATGACCGACTTCACCTGGGCATCTACCTCCCCTCCTCCCGCCTCATCAGGACCATACTTGCCCGAGCACAGAAGAGGCCTAATCCTGTTCCATTAGATATGCTAAAGGGAACATATCTAGGGACTCAATGAACCCAGTCAATTAAAGGGTTTGGGAAGGACACCCTGAGATATATCTTAAGCCGTTTGCTATTTAAGAATAATGTTTGCAAATGTACTATGAAGTGTCTAAGGGCTAAAAACGGAGGCACAACTACTGTGAGTTCTGGTGACAACCTGCATGAAGCTGACATCTTCTGGCTTATGAGTCACCCTGGGTTTATCACAGAAAGGAGCACATTGTGCCCTCGGTGGCCAGTCACTGCCACGTGCAGTCTTTGGCCTAGAGAGACCGAAATATCCTACAGAGTTTACAGAGACAACTTCCAATATGGTCAGGCATTCCCCCTGAGAAATCCCTGAGGACACACAGAAGCCCAGTTCCAGAGTCCCTTCTTTATTGTGTCTAGGAGAGACAGCGAGCCTGATCCAGGGTCCCCGCGGGCTCAGGAAAGGGAGACACCAGATGGCTGTGTTTAATTTTCCCTGGCTCTGTAGCCTTTGAATCTGTAGAAGAAGAAGGGAAGCAAAGACTTTCTTGAGAGCAGAGTCCTGCATGATTAAAGCAGTTGCTGACGCTGCTCTAGCTTGGATTACTGACATAGCAGCAAGAGGGAGGCCTAGCACAGAGCTACCACTCTCCAGAGTACTCAGCATCAAAGGCCCCCAGAAGCTACATCTAATTTAAAGGCATGTCTTCTCCTTTAGGCATCTATCTTTAAGAGCAGGAAGTATGGTTGCTACGCACTAAACGGGTCCTAAGGTCAGCCAGTGTTAGGGCTGGATGTCAAGAGTCTCATTTCAGCATGCACGGCCCACCCTCATGAACTGCTGAACAAATGGGACAAACGCCAGCAGCCCGCGCTTCAAGAAGCTGAGGGGGCCTGGGTGAACCACACTGAGAACTGCTAGGGGTCGGTACCCCGCTTCTAAAATAATTAATGGTTTCTATCACACGGGAAGCCAACAACACAAGTAGGAATCCCTTCCTCCGCTCTCACAAGCCCTGTGAATGGAAGAAAGTGGAAACTTTGTAGCATCAGTCTCCAGCAGGAGTAGTCGGCAAAAGTCTGTCCTTGGGCACTGAGGGTCATGGTGAACAATTAAGGCCTGAGAAGGTTCCAAAGTGAGGCAATGTGCCAGCAGTCCCAGGTGGGTGGGAATCTGCCCTCACTGTGCTTGGTTTGGCAGGTCCATCTGTCACTTCTGAATAATAGTCACCGTCTACATTCATGGCTCTTGGGGTCAACCACCTAAGGGAGCTAAAGAGGATCTGGTCAGGTAGGTGTAAGAGGAGGTACAGACAGGCTCTCTCTGAAAGCCATGCCATGTAAGCTCATCTTGGGCAGAGCTGCCTGGGCTAGAATCACCCAGCAAAAACTAGATATGGTGGCCCATGCCAAACCCTCTGTGCTTTCCTTATCTTGCTCATATGGAAAACATGCATGGTGTGAGGACTCACGGAATGAAGAGTCCTGCTCTTTAATGATTACATGTGAAACACACACACACACACACACACACACACACACACAAATAAACATATGCATACATACATAAGCACATACATGTTCACATATACACATACACACACAGTGCTTAGAAGGCTCCTGGCATCTGACCTAAGCTCAGCATCATATGCAGGAACATGTCTTATACTTCCATTTCCCAGTAAGGGAGATAGAAACCGCTGGACCATAAGAGGCAGAGCAGCTGCCACACTCCAAGACTCCCTCTGCATCCTCCGGATCTCTAACCTCTGCAGCTCATAGGGACTCGGCAAAGCCTTGACACGGTCAGAATACTGCAGGCGCATTATAAATTTTGATGACCCAGCAGTATGGGCACCGTTTCAGAATCTTCTGAAGAGTCCCTATCGAAGGGGCACTTGGAGCAGGGTGACAGTGGAGCTGAGGCAGAAGGTGAGGAGCTAAGAACGCAGGGCACCAAGTAACCATTTCTTTCTTTCTCTGTAAGTGTGTGTGTGTGTGTGTGTGTGTGTGAGAGAGAGAGAGAGAGAGAGAGAGAGAGAGAGAGAGAGAGAGAGAGAGAGAGAACAGAAGTATTGGACCGCTCCTTCCATGTGCTTTGAGAAAAGGTTTCCTGTTTGCTGCTTTGTAAGCCTGAAAACATCTAGGAACTGTACTGTCTGTCTGTCTCTCCCTCTGTCTCTCTCGTTGTGTCTCTCTGCCTCTCTCCTTCTGTGTCTCTCTGTCTCTCTGTCTCTGTCTCTCTGCCTCTCTCCCTCTGTCTCTCTGTCTCTCTGTCTGTCTGTCTGTCTGTCTCTCTCTCTCTTCTCTCTCTCTCCCTCTGTCTCTCTCTCTCCCCACACCATATGAACTCTGGAATTACAGTTGTACACTCCCATGTCTGGCTTTACCTACGCTCTGTGGATCTGAACTCAGATACATATGCTTGAGCAGCAAGCATTTGACCCACTGAGCCATCTCCTCAGGCCAGGACCTTCTTTCTTGCTGTGGGAACAGGATCATTCAGGATGCCTTCTGGCACTACAGAGCTGTGTAAGAATCTTGCTCTTCATGGAGCTTCTTCAGTGACGCACAGGCTAACCCAGGCCAGCCAAGCATCATACCCAGAGGAATACAGGGGACCATGGATGGCTCTGCTTCTCCAGGCTGGCCAGTCCCAACAGCTGATGCCTTTCATCAGAACCTCCACCCCCCCTTTTTTTTTTGTAAAAGCAGAGCTGAAAACTAAGCAACAAGGCAAACCACAGGCGCAATGACATCAGCCAAATGCTCAGCAAAAGTCATTATTTCCAGAAACTCAAACGCTGTTTAGCACTACCCGGCTCTAATCACACTGACTTTGAACCTGCGAGGACGAATCCTGCAATTTTAGGATCTTGATTCATGGGTTACAAAGGCGACACCAGATTTGTGATTTGAAACCACCCTTTCATTACACCGTGATTACATCTCAATTTGTACCCAGTTGGGTTAGAGCAGGCATGGAAATTAGGGTAATAAGCAGGAGGCTCCTGCCTGGGGTGGCAGGGCCGGGGGTGGGGTGGGGAGGGAAGGACTTACTTGTTAAGGATCTTGGCTCTCTTGGCACTTGAAAAATTCTCCAGTTGCAGGGACTCTTGAGTGAGGAAAGCCACAGCCAGGTGGAAGTAGTTGTTCCACAGCTGAAAACCAAGACAGGAGATGTATACCAAATTATGCATACACCGTACAATTAGGGAAAACACGTAAAAAGACCAAACCTTCATCTCAAGGATTTATGGACTATATGTGATTTGAAGGATGATCTTTGGAAGACATTGCAGATGCTGGGTTTTTTTTTTTCTTCTTCTTCTTCTTATTTACAAACCAGGGATAATATTTAAAAGTGAGAGCTACGAAGTGGCACATAAAGATAAGACGGTTTGCATTACTAACTCTGAGTTTGATGACCTGTGAAAGGTGGGAATTCAAGAGCATCGCCAGGATTTAAGAGTGTGCCTGTGGCCCCTTTTATCTGGCTCTTTCTAGGGGCTGGCATTGCCTGTGGGGTTCTGAGCACCGCAGAACTAACCACGGATGCACTGGCCTATCCCAGGATGCTCATAGCTGCGGCAGGATCGAAGCTGAGCAGATGTCCCTAACCTCAGAGTGCTTTGCTATCACTGCCCACAGAGACCGTTCTCCTTTGGCCTCTTCTGCAGTAAAATGTGGCGCCCCCCCCCCACCACCACCGAAGCCACAAGTTGCTCCTTTTCCTTTACTTTTGAAAGGAGCACTTCTGTCTTGTGCCCTTCTTGCTCTTACAGCAATCACTGGCAGTGCTAGGTAATGTCTGAGGATCATAGAACCCCGGCCAACAGGAAAAATGGGGTGGGAGGGAGGGAAAGTGGGTGGGTCAGGGTAGACTGGAGCCTGTACCAATATCACCTGTTACCCGTTTTTTTTTTTTTCCTTTTCTGACACAAGGTCTCTTGTAGACCAGGATGGTCTTGACTGGTTATGTAATTAAGGATGACTGCGATCCCTAATACTTCTGCCTTCGCCTCCAAAGTGCGAGGATTTCAGGTAGGTGTGTGCCACTGTGTCTGCCTACCTGGTACCTTTAAAAGTCATAATCGACAACCACAAATCCAATCTGACCCTTTCCTCCTGCACCCCCCTCCTTTCCTTTTGTGATTGACTCCAGGGCTTATGCATGATAAGAAAGCATGCTACTGCTGAGTAAGATCCAAGCCCTTTTACATTTTTAAAAAGGATCGTGCTGAGTTACTGTGCTAACCTTGAGCTCACTATGTAGCCAAGGTTGGACCAGAACTCCAAATTTTTCTGCCTCATCTTCCTGAGGTGACACAACAGATTTGTACCACTGTGAGAGAAAATGCTCCTTTTGATGTGTTTTGTTTTCATGTGACAGTGTATAGCTTTGTAGCTCAGACAAGCCTAAAACTTGAGATCCTTGAATTTCAGCTAAAGTGGGGTCATAGGTGTGCACCACCACCCCAGGCTGACCACTCTCCCAATGATCACATCACCGACTCCTCATTCCTTCTATTCATTTATGGGCCTAGGACTACTGTGCAGTCAGAAGCAGCTGTGGTTGGGGCCACACCCAGCACTCCTGCATGGGCCCAGCTCTGAAACCCGGAGTGCACAGAACCTTCCAGGTGTTCCGTTTCAGGGTGAGAAGCCAGGGGCCAGTTATCATACATCCTGGGTAGCTGAGTGCAGTGAGGAGGGCTTCGGTGGGGCGGGGGGGGGGGGGGGGGAAGGAACCTTCCCAGCAACAGCCACACCCAGGACAGACAGGAATCCAGCCAGCAAGTCAGATGGAGGGCCCAAGTCTAAGGAAAGCTAGAGCAAGATGACCAGCGTGGGATGGGAGAAAGACAGACTGCAGACGACTCCCTGAAATGCTGTAACACTTCCAAGTTCACCAGTCCAGCAATTCAGTTAACATCCATGCAACATGAGTTTCAGAAGAGGCACTCAACTGGATGATCTTTAAACTACATGCGCAGGGAAAAAAAAATGCACAAAAAGAGCCAGGGCAATTCTTAACAGAAACTTAACTGCCTATAGAGCTGAAGCCAGAAAGTCACTGCGGTAACAACACAGACAACAATATCCATGCGCGTGTAGGTTTGCAATCTGGTCTACAGCAGGCAGCGTCTCAAGTCATGGGAGACCGAGGAGCCCAATCATATACTCAAAGTGGGGAGTGTAAAGCTAGACCCTGGTCCTCACAGTAGCTATAGAAGTCTTAGCTGGATTAAATAACTGACAAGTAAAAAAATGAATCATTAAGCAGAACTCTGTAGGTAATTGCCGATATTAACTTCATTGCAGATAATTTAATCTACAACACTAAAGCAATTAGGGAATTGCTATGTAAAACCCAAGACCATATAATCACGAGAGAAATGTCAGGTTTGACTACAGAAAAGTTAAATATTTTTATATAATAAAACTTAAAGTCATGAACAGGATATTTTAAGAGGCCAAACTTATCACAAACACTAATAGCAGAAGAAACGGTTCATAGCAAAAAAAATCCCCACCGCTGGTAAAGACGCTCAGCCTACCTAGTCTTAAAAATGTAGTGATCAGAAGAAGGTTTATAAAAACAAGAATCTGAGTTCTAAAGAAAGCCTGTACAAAGTTGCTTTGTTCAAAAGAGGCCAGCGAGGGGGTTCTGGATAGCTCAGTGGGTCACAAGACAAAACACAAAGACAAAAATGTAAGAAAGGCACTTGTCATGTGGAAGAGAGGTTGACGGGGTGAGAGGGAGCGAGAAGATGGGGTTGGCGAGAGAGCATGACGAGGATGTAGTACATAGATATGAGAAACCTTCAAAGAAGTTAATAAGAGGTTTATAAACACACACGTACATATACGTATATGTGGCTAGCGAGGGTGGTACTGACAGAACATTTTTGGGAGGGCACTGTGACACTGTCCATTAAGCTTAAATGTTCATCCTGTTTTGCCTGCACTCAGCCCTTTCTCAGGGGTGCAGGCTGTGACATTCATGGAAGCTCATGGAAGCTTGGCTCAGGACAGCGAGGAGCAGAAGCATCTGGGCCATCTTGCAGGGGCAGCTGAGAGAGTGCAGGCACATTCATGCTACGGAGTGTGACAGGACTGCAAAACACTCCACATTCAAAGCAAGATGAAACCATGCATCGGCCCACATGGGTGTGCCTGGTGTCAGGAAGAGCGCTGGGCGGTTAGTTAGCCTGGTAGAGAGGGAGGGAGAGCTGCAAAGAGCAAAGGAAACATCCCTAACGACTCATTCACCGCACGTGAGTCTTTGTTTACGATGCACGAAAACACGGGCATCAGGCAGAGAAAACAATAAAAAGTTCAAAAAGAAAAAAAAAAGATTTTTAAAGTAACATTGCTCGGGCTGGGGATGTGGCTCAGCTGGTAGAGGGCCTAGCTAGTATGTCCAAGGACCCAGGGGTCCCACCCCAGGACCCCTCCACTCATACTTAGGCAGGGCATATACAGAAGAGGTATTTATGAGACAGGAGGGTCCACTGTGGCCACTACAGACAGCACAAAGCCAGTAAAGAGTCCAAAGGGGAGAATTTCAGAAGCATTTAGCTCAACGAAGCACACCCGACTCCCCTCCACTGAGCCCTTCATCCTGTCTTAGGATGATCCGAGACCGGCAGCCAGGCATAGTGGCACTCGGTGGCCTGCCTGCTGCTTCCTGCCAGAAGAGTCCCTCCTTGCCACTCTGACTCAGTACTTTCTTTCAGAAACAACTCTATCTCCTAACTCGCTAAGTGGAGCGAATACACTGGAAGCACGCTTTTCACTTCTCGGGTTCCATCTCCACACCTATGAGGAGGAGGCCAATAAGCATCCGAGGATTAGAGCTATAAATGACTGACGTCGAGTAGCCGTTAGCTTTAACATGATTCTTCCACAAAGGTGCTGTCTCCGGCTCCTTTTACCTGCAGCTCAAAGTTGGCTTGATCCAGGAATTTCTTGTTCAGCATATCTGCATACTGATTAATGGCTCGCAGGAAGACTCTGAAAGATCAAGAGAAAATGGCATAATTACACACCTCGGCTTTGGCACCTTTGTAGGTTTGGCATTTCAATTAGGTAGGATTCCAGACTGTCAAGAATTCGAAGTCTCTTCAGTCCTATGCGAAGTTGGGAGGTTTTGCCAGTGAAAAACTTCTAGTGTTATATGCAGATCTTTTCCAAATTAATCAAGAAAATTAGCACATGCAGAATGAAAGAAACAGACCAAAATAACAGCCTCTAAAAGTAACTCTTAAAATGTATCATGAAAATACCCTGATTTTCAAAAAGGGAAGGGAAGATGTAAATAAATTCCTGAAGTTACAATGTCTTATTGCTTCATAACCAAATCCTTCAGTTGGGTTTTGAAAGCACTCTTGGTGTGCAAGCTCTCAGTCTTAGTGTGGTTTGGTACAATGTTAATGTACTTGGAGGTACCGCCGTTATCAGTGCCATCTGTCCTTTATCCAATCACTGTTTACTTAATAAAAGAAAATTTAAACTGGCTTTAGTAGATAAGACAGTGACCTGGCAAGGATTTGAGAGGCATTGTGATCCTTTGATTCACTGGTATGTACAATTGGAGTGTGTGGTGCTGGGCACAGGGAGGCCAGATGAGGACATCGGACACCTTGCTCTATCACTCTCTACCTTAGACCCTTCACCTGGAGCTAGGATGGTGGCCAGCCAACCCCAGTAGTCCTCCTGTAGCCTCTGGCCACCTAGTCCGGGGATAACAGGTACACGTGGCCATGCCTAGGTTTTTACATGGGGGAGGGGGATTTGAACTCAAGTGTAAATACTTGTACAGCGAGGGCTGGAATACACTGAGCCATCTCCCCAGCCCTGACAATGTACAATTTTCAGCACATTTCTCAACACCTTGACTTCTACTTTTCTATGATGAAGAGTGCAATTTGGGCTGTCAGGGAGGACTCTGGAGGACAGTCTTTCCTCAGCTTGTTCGCTCAGTAGACTTGTTTTATAACCCTTAAAAGCGTTGACAACAGTAAAGCATAGTCCAGCGACTGCTTTGTAAATGGCATTCTCCCTTCGCACAAAGCAAGGATGCAAGAGGAATTAGCATCAGGTCACAGATAATAAACTTAATTACCTCTCCTCATTTAGACAGCAGGAAGCAGCTACAATGTGAGGGAAATCTGGGTTACTTGAAATCCCTGCTCTCTGGCAGCAAGCACTGTCTCTTTAAGTTAGCATGCTTACTGAAGCTGCCTAGATCCTGCCATCCCAGAGTCACCAAAGGCTAGTGATGTTAAGGGATGAGGGGACTCTCTAACAGGGTCTTTAAGGGGCCTCTGGCAGAGCCTTTTGTACAGCACTTCCTGCCATTGCACTTTCTCACTCTTGAACGCAGCTCTGTGAATCAGGAGCCGCAGGCATCGTTTCATCAGAAAGCCCAGCAGCAGGGTGTAGGACGCACACAGGTGTGCCGCATGGCCCATGGTGGACTTTGCTATCTCAGTCACTGGAAAAACAGACAGTTATCTGTATTCTTCCCTGGAGACACAGGGAGACATAACCAGATTGGAAGAATGAGTGGCTTTTTTTTTCAAGTGTCTTTTAATGGAGGACCATGGGGATCACGGTCTTGTCCATTAACCAAGACTGGGCAGCAGCATCCATTGGCCAGATTCTGCAAATCTAGGACGCCTAGTTACATTTGAGATATAGCTTTTGGTGCTGAACTCTGTAGTTGACTTCGTTCTTTCTTTGAAGCTGAGTGCAGGGTGTTTGCGAGTCCTGACATTACTACCTGGGGCACAGAACTAAGGACATACATGCCGTGTGTGTGTAGCAAGAAGCATGGCACCGCTGGCTAGCCTCTAGTCTAGGGGAGGTGCCTGTCATGGCAGGCTCATCTCTCAGGAATACAGCACTGGCCAAAAGAAGACGATCTCCTTATATACTCAACTCTTGGCCTTTGGTGCTACATGCTGCAGAAACAGAAACAATATGCCTGCCTCAAGCCTCAGTGGAACACAATTTCCTGTTTTCACAAGAATTGACTTGCATCAAGTCCAAGAACTCCAAGCTTATATAGCTACAATATCTTTCCCTTTCTATTTTTTTTTTCCCTTCAGCTTTTGTGGACATTCCCTAGAGTACCCTATTGCCCTTAAGAGCTACAAGTTGCTGTCCCCAGCCCTTGATGACAATAATGATGGGTTTAGCACAACATGGATTATTATTACAGGGTAATTATTTTGCCTCTAGATAACACCCAAACAGTTGCAATATGCTACTTCTAATTAAGCTCTGGAACATTTTCAGCTAGTTAAATAAAGATATTTCTCAAAATGCCCCTCCCCTCCTTTTCAAGAAAAAGAAGCCATGTCAGGCTGAAACAATATGAAGGCTGAATAAAAACTTTTTTAATGAACTGTCAGCTGAGAAAGAGCAGTGCTGAGAGATAGATTCTATAATTTAGAGTCCCTATAAATTTTTTAAAAAGCCAGGACAAAACTCTAAATAACACAGAATGCAAGTTGCATGAAGGAAACTAGGGGAGATGATCAAATAAACACTACAATCAATGCTGTAAACAAGATCAAATGGAACATGGGGCTCAGTGCTTCGGGGTACGGTGACTTGCACAGACCTGTCATGGCCATGTGTAAATAATATTCCCATAGTTCACAGCAATGGGTTGGAAAAGATGCTATGTCCCCAGTCTTCCTGAAATGAATCAATTGGCTAACTAGGCAAAAGAAAACATAAGCAGTGGCTATTTTGGGTAGGATGACCTATTAGGCACTATAATCCTGTGTTACTTTTAATGAATCTCAAATGAAGGCGCATAAAAGCAGAAAATCGTATTAGAAGCTTTTGCACAGCACCTGCTTTGGTCATACAGGTCTGTGAAGGGGATCCCAAGTCATCTGACTGGACAGATTCATGATGCCTTATTACCCTAGATAGAATATAGGCTTTCCTCCCAGTGTGCCCAACACAGCAAGATCTCAATTGGTTTTGAGAGGAAAATGGCCATATGGAAGGCAGATAGGTGGGTAGATAGATGGGCTTGTCTTTACACACTGGTGATTCTGTCTCTCCTCCACACTGCTGGAGAAAAGGAAAAAACAAGAAGAGAAAAAAGTCAAAGAAACACTCCCCTTTCTAACAACGGGTAAACAGTATGGATGAGTGGCAGTGGGTGAATGGAAAGGATGGGTAGGTGCATGTGTGATGAGTGAGTGATGAGCGGGTGATGGATAGATAGTGTAGGGATGAATAAATGAGTGGATGAGCAGTAGGGTGGATGGATGGATGGGCAGGCGGGTAGATAAGTAGGTGGATGGATGACAGGTGGTTAAGTAGTAAATGAGTGGGTGGGCGGATGGATAAATGGGCAGATGGATAGGTGGGTAAATGTCAATGAATGGGTAAGGCGGCCTACAAGACCAAACTGACTCATATCATAGGATCAAATATTTGGTATTTTATCTTGGTCTCTAGTGCCACTGCTTTCTAAATTGACTTTCTATGCCAGGGTTCAATGGTTTCCAGGTTTTTGTTACCCAGGTTTCTGATGAAGCTTGGCAGCTGTAGCTAGTCATTGCCTCCCTTCTCTCCTCTTGGTCTCCAGAACTCCATGCATTACTCTCCTTATCTCTGGTTCATTTCTTGAATGAAAGAATCTTGACTTTTTCACATCAAGAGCATCTCAGTGGATCCCTTGTCAGTGTGTGTATTCTGAAAGGCTCTGTTCCAAGGAACCATATGTTTACAAATACAGTAAGAGATCACTTTAAGCCAAGGTGAGTGTTAGGAAATCTCACCAACCAAAGCAAAGTACTCCATGCCCCTCAGCTTGCTCAGTGGAGGTCAGGAACTAAGTAAGAATATGAGAAAGATGCTTCCAGGGAAGAAGGTACCAGAAGAGGCAGGTGTCCTATTCATGCAGAAGAGCTAGAGGCTCAGTAGGGGGAAACCATCAATCATCAGGCAAATGGATCAAGCTCTGCCCTGTTTAGAGCCTCAGATATTAGGTGGTAACTTCTAAACACCTAGCTAATGGTATAAAGTTCAAATGTGTTCATGAATGCTCTCCCAAATGGTTCAAATGATTAAGAAAAGGGTAAGCCTGCACTTAACAGAGCTCTTTTCAATCATTTTTAATCTATGGAAGGATTTATTTATAATCTAAAATTTTTGAAAGATAAAACCCTACACAGAGATAAATAATACAGGGAGAATCAGAGGCAAATCATGTCATCCTAAATAGATTAAAAAAAAATGTCATCAGGCTGAGCGCCTGCATGTTTTATTTTCAAAAGCCTAGTGGAAAGAAAATTATCTCTGGTAACTTAGTCATATGTCCAGGAAATCAGGGAAGCATGTTCAAACCTGTTACAATAAAATCTGTGCACATTGTGTGTGCGCTTACATAGCACGTGTATGGAGGTCAGAGGACAAAATAGGGTGTTTCTCTCTCCTCAAAAGCTTTCCACCTTTTATTTAAGACAGAGACTTTCAGTGACTGGAACTTCACCATGCATGACAGGCTAGATGGCCCATGAGTTTCGAGATACTGTCTCTACTGCCCGGATTACATGCATAGGCACCACCCAGCTCTCCTTACATGGGTTTTGGGGACCCATATGCAGGTCCTCACACTTGTAGCAGAAGGAATGTACGGACTGAACCACTTTCCTAAAATTTTCTTTTCAAATTGTGCCAATGGGGGGGGGGGGAAGACAACCCTCAAAGCCAATATAATTCAACTAACCAAACAACACAGGAGGCTTCTCTGACCTTTTCTATATGAGGCAGTAAGTGCTGGTTGTTTTCTAGTAGAACAATGTTCAATTCTATTCTGTCAGCCTCAGCTAAGTTTAACTGTAGTTGACACATTTACACATTTGTATAGTTAAAGTCTTATCTAATTGTATCTCTATATATGTCAATCAATGGCTTCCTCTGCATATAAACATTTAGCTGGGCGCCAAGTCGCTCAACATCACAAAGGCATCATGAGGATGTAAGGTGACAGATAGATTAATAAGGATGATTAACCACTCCACCAGATGTACATATGCCACCAGAACATTCTACATCATGTGAGTATATAAAAACAACTGCCAATTAAAATTAAGTTAAAAAGGATATGTCACATCAACGAAAGAAGCAGCTCAAGTCTCTGAGCAGATCATGAGAACAATAGGCTGAGGTACCATCCAGTTCTTTAGAACTTCTCAATCTACAAGGCTTACCTAGTTCAAGATTTTGAGATTGAAGTGAAGAAGAGACATTACTACATGTCCCACAGTCATCAAGCACCGTCATCTCTATGCATGCTACGATGGATAGTTAAGCCTAGTTTCCCCCTTGGTTGTCTCTGAAATCTACTGAGGCTCAATTTTGGGCTGGTCTGTGAAGGCATTTGTAGGAAGGGTGAACTGAGAGGGAAGACCCACCCCCGAGTGGATGGCACATTTCAGAAGGAGCCCATCTACAAAGTGGTCCTAGGGCAAAGCGGTGCTGTTGTCATCCTTTGCTGACTTGGGAGCCCAGCTTCCAAAGCTTTTAATATAGACTGAAGAACAGCGGCCCTCCTGGAATTCTCCAGGCCTCCAGCACCAGACTGGGACCACTGAGGCATCTGATGTCATGGACTGAGTAGCTATAGGATTCTCACTTCTCCAGTGGGTAGAAGATAGCCAGTGTTGACTTACCGAGTCCATACTGTCTAAGTCCATGATATATATATATTGACTCCTTTGGTTCTGTTCTTCTAGAGAACCCTGACTAATAGGACACACTACAGAATCTTAAATTGCATTTGTTAAAAGGAAGTTGTGCCTGTGATTGGGTCTATGCTCTGCATGTCTTAGCGGATATACCTGAAAGAGGTGCTTGCTGAGTTCTAAGCTTCTCACCAACATGAAACTTCCGGAGAACTTCCCAAGGCTCCCGCCTTTCTGTCCCAGTGTGGATCGTGACCTTGCACAAAAATGGGCACCGTCAGAGGAAGCTCAGGCTCTGGGGGCAGCTGCTTTCTAGGATCAGGCAGGTGATGGATGGAGTACTAAATGTACCACAGGCCAGCTCAGCTTCAAGGACTGGATCCAAATGACTGTGGTGTCACAGCTGCTGGACAGCTCCACTGTCTCTTTTACCCAGTGCTTGCTGCTGCTAAAACTCGAGAGGAGGGGGCCTCATCACTACAGGGGAAGAAATATGGGGAACGGTGCAAAGCCTCCAGGGAAATGCAAAGCCAGTTACAAAGCTGTGAAGCTGAGGGTTTTTCTTAATTTCTTCCCCAAACTCGCTTTAACTTACATAATTAGATTGCACAGTTCAATATGAGGGCATTTAAATACTCCTGGCATCAAAACAAGTTGCTTTTGGGGGAAAGACTGCATCCTTTACTAAAATGTTTTGCCCAAAGTGGAAAAAAAAATAAAAAGAAAAAGAAAAGAAAAGAAACAAACAAATTAGAAGCGACAGATCCCATCCCCCGCAGGACAATGAGTCAAGTGCAGGATCTGGAAATGTGCCTTCAAAGGATTTCTGCAGAACTCAGGAATGCTGGGAGAAAAGAGGCAAGCTAGGGAGAAGTGATGAAGGAGAGGCAAGAATGCCACTTCAATTAAATGAGAAAGGGAAGTAACGATTGCTTTATTTCAGCAAATCAGTTCAGCTGTCCAGTCTCCACCTTGGCAGAGAAGCTTTCCTGTCAAATCAGAGGCCAACTAGGGTCAGCAGCTTCCTGTTGTATGACCTCTCCTGGGAACTGGAAAAATGAGAGAGACATGAGGTGACTTCTAAGGGGGACCCTAGTACCGTAAGTATGAGAACGGCATAGAAGAAACCAAAGGCTGGGCGACCCAACGTTGCCTCAGCAAAACTGTGTGGGAAGGGCCAGTGTCAGTGCAGAGCCAGCCCAAGCGTGAGTGTGGGGTGGGGTCGTGTTTGCAGATGGATAATGGAGGTAGAATGAAGTCCAAGGCCTCTAACCAGACCACGTGTAACTGGGAGGCTCCCAAACCCAGACTCCATCAGCACCGTTTTCATGTCTGCACAGCTCTGGCTACAGTTTCCCAAGGTTTCCTCATTCCTTTTTCAAATCAATAAAGACTTAAACATCCATCAGTCTCTTGACTAAAATCCTAATTGTTCTGAGTTGTTTTTTTTCTCCTCCTGCTGGCCAGTATGGTAGAAGGCTTGGATTGCAGACAGCAGCACAGAGAATTTTCTGGGAGGACCTGCCCTGACTAGGTTGTGCAGCCCTCACTGCAAGGCTTCCAGGAGCAGAGATAGCTAGAGTCTCATCCTCTAGCTGTTGCTAAGGCAGTGGGGCAGGATGATGCCCACCCCACCTCCCCTGAAACACCACTCCCTCTCAGGGAATCCTGAGGGATGCAGGGCCCATGTCAAGCCGCCACATCCTGCCTGGATCTCATGGTCCCTCTCAACACCTGGCCACTCTGCTCCCGGGTGCTCTTCTGTTTCAGGCAACCTCTATGTTACAGGCACCGCTAGTCCTTTGTAACCGTGTTATTGAATATGCCCAAGAATTATGGGGTATAAACTATCCAATACTTTTCACACAAGTAAACTGAGGCTCAGGGAGACCACGATCACATTTCTGAAAGGGAAGTAAAGTCTGGGGCTGAGCACCCGGAACCTCACACTGCTTTCCTTCGGAATGGGAACCGGGTGGTTAGCAGGACCCAAGGCAATTCCTGCACTTGCATTTCTGTCATGTTATAGCAAGGATAGCTTCCAGAAGAAACCTAAGCAGGCAGCACACCATGAGCCCCTGCTCAGGCTTTCATAATTATACCTTCCCATGGCTGTCTCATCTCCATCTCCATCCCTGAACTCTCTCACATGTATTTATTTATTTATCTATCTATCTATTTATTTTATTTTATTTTAGGGCAGTTTTAGGTCCCCAGCAAAAACGGGCAGAAAGTACAGAGTTGAAATGTACTACGTGAAGCCTCTCTCCCAAGTATGGCCAGCCTCCCCCAGTACCCTCCTTAGCTGAGTTTGGTGCATTTTCAACAATCCATGAACCTACATCATCTTCTGAGCTCCCACTATTACCCTGAGACCATGTTTTCCATTCCATTCACCTCTCGTGTTGTGTGCCCTGTAGTTGACAAGTGTATGGCAGACATCCCCTATGACAGAACCGTAAAAAGCATGCTCACTGCCCCAGGATAGTCTGTGACCCGCCTAACCCATTTTCCCTCTGCCATCCCTGGCAGCCACTGATCTCATTCAAGTTAAGGGAGGAAAGGCCTCCTCTGCCTCACAGTTCAAAGGTGCCGGCCACTGTGGTGGAGAAGTCAGGGCAGCAGGAACGTGAGGCAGCTGGTCCCATCACATCCACAGCCAGGAATCACAGAGTGATGAATGCACGCTGCTGCCTAGCTCCCTTCCTCTACCGTCCAGGATTCCAACCAGGGGACGGTGCTACCCACAACGGACACATCTTCCCACCTCAATTAATGCAGTAAAGATAACAAGATAAATCAACTGCACCTCTCCTCCCCCAACCCCTGCCAGCATCCCAGAGGCCCAAGTCCTGACTGATATTAGAGATACTAGATTCTGTCAGTTTGAATTTAGCATTAATCATTAGTCTGGGTGTGCGTGTGCCTGTGTGTGAATACTCATTTACTCCACCAGAGAACTCCTGCTGGATACAAGATGAATTAAAAAAAAAATCAGTAGCCCATCTGTATACAAATAACAAACAGGCTGAGAAAGAAATTAGGGAAACTACACCCTTCAAATAGCTGCAAATAATATGAAGTACCCTGTTGTAACTCTAACCAAGCAAGGGGAAAACTTGTATGGAAAAACTTCAAGTCTCTAAAGAAAGAAATTGAAGAAGATATCAAAGATGGAAAGATCTCCTATGCTCTTGGATTGGAGGGAACAACATAGTAAGTATGAACATATTACCAAAGGAAATATATATATATATATATATATATATATATATATATATATATATATATACATTTCAATGCAATCCCTATCAAAATACCTACACAATTCTTCAGACCCAGAAAGATCAATTCTCATATGGGAAAAAAAAAAGAACAAAAAAACCCACCCGGAATAGCTAAAACAATCCTGTACAATAAAAGCTCTTTCAGGGGAATCTCCATCCCTGGTCTCAATCTGTACTATAGAGCAACAGTAACAAAACCAGCATGGTCTAGCAATAGGCTAGTTGATCAATGGAATTGAATCAAAGACCCAGAAATAAACCCACATACCCAAAGACACTTGATTTTTGACAAAGAAGCCAAAATTGTACAATGGAAAAAAGATAGCATCTTCAACAAATGGTGCTGGTCTAACTGGGTGTCTACACGTAGAAAAATGCAAATAGATCCATATTTATCACCCTGCACAAAACTAAAGTCCAAGTGGATTAAAGACCTCAACATAAAACCAGACACAGTAAATCTGCTAGGAGAGAAAGTGGGGAAGAGCTTAGACGTCATTGGCACAGCAGACATCTTCCTGAACAGAAGACAAAGAGCTCAGGCTCTAGGATCAACAATTAATAAATGGGGCCTCATGAAACTGATATGATTCTGTAAGGCTAAGGACACTATCAACAGAACAAATCAACAGTCTACAGACTTGGAAAAGATCTTCACCAACCCTATATCCACAGAGGGGGGATAATATCCAAAATACGTGAAGAACTCAAGAAATTAAACACTACCAAACGAAGTAACCCAATTAAAAAATGGTGTACAGAGTTAAACCGAATTCTCAACAGAAGAATATCGAATGGCTAACACCTAAAAAATGTTTAACATCCTGAGTTATCAGGGAAATGCAAATCAAAACAACTCTGAGATTCCACCTTACACCCATCAGAATGGCTAAGATCAAAAACTCAAGTGACAGCAAATGCTGGCTAGGATGTAGAGAAAGGGGAACATCCCTCCACTGCTGGTGGGAGTGCAAACTTGTACAACCACTTTGGAAAACAATTGGTGCTTTCTCAGAAAACTGGGAATAATGCTACATCAAGACCCAGCCATAGGCATATACCCCAAAAATGCTCCACTATACAACAAGGACATTTGCTCAACTATGTTCGTAGCAGCCTTATTCATAATAGCCAGAATCTGGAAAAAACCTAGATATCTCTCAACTGAGGAATGGATAAAGAAACTGTGGTACATTTACACAATGGAGTACTACTCAGCTATTAAAAACAGGGAAATCTTGAAATTTACAGGCAAATGAATGGAACTAAAAATGGTCACCCTGAGTGAGGTACTTGGACTCAGAAAGACACACATGGTATATACTCACTTTTAAGTGGATATTAGCCCAACATAGATGTCCTCTGAGAGACTACACCCAGTAGGAGTTTGGGACAGATGCTGGGACTTGCTGCTGGGCTCTGGGTGGAGCACTGAGAGTGGTAAGGAAGAATGGGCGAATAGAAGGACCCAGAGGGTTCAGATGCCCCATAAGGAGACCACCAAGGCTGGCAGTTCTGGACCCAGGGGGTTCTGCACAACCTGTTGCACCAACCAAGGACAATGTATATGGTAAACCTAGCCCCGCCTGTTTAGATTTAGCCAATGGCCAGCTCATTGTCCATGGTGGGGACTGCCTCTGACATGATCTCTGGTGCCCCTGATTCGATCACTTCCCATTGGTGGGTAGGCCTGGTGGCACACAGAAGATGAGGAAGCAGGCTATCAGGATGAGACCTGATAGGCTGTGGCCATATGGTGGGGGAGGAGGTCCCCTTCTGTCAGAGGTCTAGGGGAGGGAAACACGTGGAAGAGGAAGGGAGGGTGGGAATGGGAAGATACAAGGGAGGCATAACATTCAAAATGTAATCTGAATAAATTATAATAAATTAAAATTAAAAAGTACAATATAAATAACATATGTTGATCCCCCTTAGCAATTTTTGTTTGTTTGTTTTTAGAGACAAAGTTTCTCTGTGTAGCCTTGGCTATCCTGGAATTGCCAGGCTGGCCTCGAACTCACAGAAATCTTCCTGCCTCTGCCTCCCTGAGTACTGGGCTTACAGGTGTATGCCACTGTGCCTGGCTACATCTTAGGAATTTTAAGGCATGCGTTTTAGCAACTGTAAGTTACCGCTGTCTATCTTCAGAGTTCCTTACAGGCATGAAACATCAGCTCTTATACGCTCCCTACTGTACTGGTCTCCCTGTCCTTGGTAACTTCTTTCCACTGTCTGACTATGAATTTGACAACCCTCGGTACCAAATAAGAGCGGAATCATAAAGAATTTATCTTCTAGTGAGTGGTTTGCTTCACAAGCAAAACATCCTCAGGGTTTGTCTTTGTGGCTATCACTCTCCCTTCTTTTTAAGGCTGAATAAAATCCTATTGTAAAAGTCATACTGTGTTTGTTCGCTGACCTGCTGACTGGACATGAGAGCTGTTTTTCAGTTTTTGGCTGGTATATGTATAGTTATGAAGCTCAGTGTCTAAGGATCTGGTTTCAATTCCTTTGGTTGTCCTGGAAATGACACTGGCCACCAGAGTGGTGACAGCATTAGAGGCTTTCAAGGAACCACCATGCTACCTTACATGGCGGCCGCACCATTTTATGTCTCTAACAACAGTACATAATGGTTCTCACTTCTGTATGTCCTCATCGAGGCTCGCTATTTTCCCTTTGGGAATTCTTCTATTAAGTCTCATTATAACACAGCCATACTTAGTCCTCAAGAGAGGACACATGGCTGTGTGCGGGATGGGATGGAAAGATGCTGGCCAAGGAATTCATAATGAGTTAGGTAGAAGGAAAAGATACCAAGAGATCTGTGTACAGCAGGCGCCTGTGGATAAATGTGTTTTGAAAACCTGTGAAGAAAGTGGCTGTTAAATGCCTCGCCACAAAAAAAAAAAAAATGGCATCGTTGTGGGTTAGCTAATACGTTAATTATCTAGCTATAACCATTTCACAGCCCATAGATACCTCAAAACAACTGTGTTGCACAGAAGAAGAAAAAAAAACAAGCATCGTTACCCATCAAATAAATAATAAAAATCTTAATAAGGCGAGCGCTATCTCTCTCTCCAACTTCCTTCTGAAGGTCACTCTCCAGTGCCTCCCACCCCCACCCAGAATACCCATGGCAAGGAAGTGTTGGATTTAGTGACAGTCTGAATAGTGATGCAAAAGTGATCCTCCAAACACTGGGGGCGGGAGGCAGTTTTAATGAGGATGGAGGCAGAAAATGGAGTACATGGTTTGACTCTAAGAATCAATTGTGGTGAAAAAGGAAGGGTCTTGGTTGCCCACGGGGTCCCTCTGCCAACATCCCAAAGCTCTGCTTCCCCCTCTCTCGGGATGGTTCAAGGACAACGGCGTAAGATGACAGAAGATGGAAGATGGTCTAGCCGGAGGCAGATACAGAGAGGGGAGTGCTAACTCTTCAGGCTCAGGCACAAGCATGCAGATTCTGCCAGGTGAGAGAATCACCCTCACCCACACCTGAGTCTTTGCTGCTTTCCAGATGCTCAGGAACGAACGTGGGAGGGTCGGAACAGCGCTAGGCATTTCTGTTCAAGGAGATGAAATGTTTTGGGAATAAACAGCAATGTTGATGCCACAACACTGCAGATGTAATTAATGCCACTGTGCTGCACACCTGTAAATGGGAGAAAGGGCAATTTTATGGCATATATATTTTATAATAATAAAGAAGAAAAACTCGTAGAGGGAAAAGGAAACAGCATTTTCTAGAAACTGCAGCAGTGGGAGTCATGATTTTCCGCCAGCATCTCTGTGACTCAGTTTCATGCTTAAAACAAAACAAAACAACGGAAAAAAAAAAACTAAGCTAAACTAAAGCAAACCAACAAACCTGGGAATAAGAATGTGTGTCTTTCACTCTCCAAGCCCCAGGCTGTTTGGATCCAGGAGTCTGAGGGGGCATTGATAAACAGGCATAAACCAAGACAAAAACCAGAAACGTAACAAGGTAAACAACCACAAGCCTGGAGCCTGCGGGCCCTAGGGTGCCTGTCACATAGCCTGGGAGAGGGGTCAGCCGCATGCCTTGAGGAGCCTTATCACCAAGCAGGCAGCAGGGGATCCCATACAGAATAAAGTCGAGTACAGATGAATGCACCTTGTGAGGACCCCCCGGGGTGAGCTGTAAAGTTCAAGGCAGAGATTCTTCAGAGAAGCTAGCAGAACAAAGGGCTAGGCATCTCCAGTCAGCTCATGCTCCGATGGACCAGCTCTGCCTGGGACTCTCCTGGTGCATCTGCAAGACTTGCTTAAGGGCACTTTAATCATTTAGCAAACTAATGTAACTTGCTCCAGGCTCCTTTGCCATGGGCTAAAAACTGGGACAAGATTCTTTGGCCACTCCAGGGGCCCAGGTGCCGGAGAGTGTTCCGTGAGCAGCTACCTGGCACTTGGCATTTTCTGCGTTTCCCTCAGCCTCACTGGAGTGTGCCTACCTAATTCCGCTCACTACCAGGCTAGCTTCTAGGAGGCTTACTAGGTTTCTGTGTGAGAGGAATAGGGGAATGGGGTGCGCGGGGGGGGGGGGGGCATTTTCATACTCTATAGTGTTATGAAGACATGACTCTACTCCATATTGCCGAAAAAAAAATTGAAGGCTACTTTATTAATAGCTTAGTGGTTTAGTGCTAAGCATTTTATTTGTTCTGAGTTAACCCCGGCTCACCCCAGCTCAGATGGCCCGGAGAGACACAAGGTCAACAGCAGCCTACTCTAACTAGGCTCGGAAATTCAAGAACTGCCGGATTCCTGGCCTTTAAAGAATGAAGGAAGAGGAGGAGGGTGGTTTGAATCCCCAACACCCACACCAAACTCAGGCACGGAGTTAGAGACAGGTGGGTCCCAGAATCCCCACTAGCCAGCTATCCTACCAGATACAGTGAACTCTGGGTTCAGTGAGAAAACCTCATCTGGAAAACGAAGGCCAAGAAACGGTTGAGGAAACCGTCCTGACCTCAGTTTCAGGCCTCCCGCAATCCCACTGGCTTTGCAGTTTCTTCTGCTGACTATCAAAATAAACCAAGCCGGTCCAGCTGCTGTGGGATGATGGGAGGGGCTTCGCGACAGGATGATGGGAGGGGCTTCGCGACAGGATGATGGGAGGGGCTTCGCGACAGGCCCAGGTCTCTTGGCTGAGGCCTGGGACACAGGGGATTCAAACTCAAGTCCTCCAGTTTGTGCAGCAGGCGCTTCACTCCCCAGCTCCCAAGCTGCTTCTCTTGAAGGCCTGCTAGCTAATTAGTGATCTTAACTGTGCCCCTTTACAACAGCAAGGGTTATCACAGGCACAGCAGTGTGCTAAATATCTATGGTTCTGCCACAGTTGGGGTGGTGGTGGTGGGGGGTGGGGGGTGGGTTGTCCCAGGCCACGGTTTTCTGTGGTCACACTGGAGCTCTGCAGACCTCAGTAAAAGTTGGGGTTTTTTTATTTTTTTATTTTATTGTTTTGGCCTCTCCTGGAGCCACAGACCTCAAAGCCAAATGAGTTGCCTAGGTCCTACTGGTATTGTCTTTCAGCCTTTAACTCCTACATAGAGAAGTTCTCTTTGGTTGGCCTGACATAATTGTGTGAGAGAAAGTGGAGGAGAAGCCAGGAAGATAAAGCAAGAGATACTAATGTGTACTAAGCTTGAGAGAAGGGACAGGGTGGAGGGTGGGGGTGGGGTAAGGGGCAGGGTGGGGGGAGTGGGGGGAGTGGGAGAGTGGGGGTGGGGGTGGGGGTGGCGGCCCTTTCAGAAGCTGCTGTTGTGCTATCCTCTGAGTGACACTTCTTATTACCAGGCATAACCTTATTCTGAGCCTGTGAGGCCATCTCATTCCAAGCTCATTTGCTGGCTGGATTCAGTGTAGCAGCCTAGACCATGGGAGCTCGGGCATTGAATTATGATTTTTCTTCCCCTTGCAGTCAAAAAAAAAAAAAAAAAAAAAAAAGAAAAGAAAAGAAAAAAAACGAAAGAAGTTGCTTGTATTTACATAATTGCTCAGAGTCACAAGAGGGATGCCAGGCTTTCTTCTTCCAGAGTGTAGTGTGATCCCACTCACTAAGTAGTGGGGCCAAGGCACCTGTGCCAGGTTACAACCTAAGCAGACAGGGAGCTGGGTAGAATCATGGCTCTGAGGTCCTCACACTACAGCCTACAGATCAAGCCCATTTTCTTATGCAAGCAAATTTTTACTGGTATCGAATAAATCCACACAGAGATGAAATGTAGCCTATCACTTGAGACAGTCTTCTGTAGCCTTAGACTGGCCTAAAACTCCATATGTAGCCAGAGATGACCTTGAACTCCTGATGCCCTTGCCTTCACTTTCTGAGTGGGATGAGAAGTGTGTACTGCAGTGTGGTCAGACTCTATTATGGGGTTTTATGCATGCTCAGCAAGCATTCTCACAACTGAACTATACCCTTAGCCCTGTGGTCTACCATTTTAACAAGGTCATTTAGCAATTCTTTTGAATTCTTCAAAGAGGGAAGACATAGCCACTGACCCCAAGCCTATGATCAGCTTTTGGAACACATGCTAATAAATTCATGAATCAGTCCCTATGCTCAGAAGAAAAACCACCATCTTTTACTATTAAGGCCACTTGACCTTGCTTCATCTATCCTGGACACGTTCCCCCCCCCCCCCCCCCCCGATCCTTGGAACACTGCTACCCAGTGACCTCGACCTTTTGTTTCATAAGCGTTCAATCCTACGACTTGGAAAAATGGATTCAAATCCTGCTTAGGGCGGAAAGTAAAGCAGTGTAACAGTCAGATGAACAGCCTGAGAGGTAACATCAAGTGTCTTGGTAAAGCAGTGAGCTATGGATGTCCTGACTTCACTAATCTATCAAATGGGTCCCAGTAGCAACAAAAAGTTCCTAAAACAGTGCACTGCACACAGCCTGAACTAAATGTGAGAAAGCAGGTGAATTGCTTCCACACAAACATTTCAACAGAAAGCTGGTTTAGAGGCATGCCATAGGTAGTCAGTTGGCTAACAACCTTTAACTAGAAAAGCGTACTCTAAAGTGAGTGGCTTGGCCAAGTGCTTTGGTTCTTTCCTTGACTATTAGCTGAAATCCTGGTGTGTTTGAAATTATTTTATGAAAGCCGGGTGTGGTGGCACATACCTTTAATCCCAGCACTTGGGAGGCAGAGGCAGGAGGATCAATGTGAGTTCAAGGCCAGCCTGGTCTACAAAGTGAGTCCAGGACAGCCAAGGCTACACAGAGAAACCTCGTCTAGAAACAAAACAAAACAACCCCCCTCCCCTGCAAAATAAACAAAAAACAAAAAAACAAAAAAAGATAGGAAAAAAGAAATTATTTCAGAAACTTTGAGCTTTCTCATGAGCAAAACTAATCATAAAAATAGCCACCCTTATAGAAATCTATGTTATGTGAACTATTTGGACATAGATGTTTTGGGTACTCCCCAGGATTCTGTAGGAATAGGTTATAAAGATCTAAAGAACTCAGTGTCTGGGGATGGTACCAAAAGCCTCACTGTATACTCTAGCATCAAGCCACGAGTCTGGAAGACTCAGCTAGCCTGATGATGACCATTGGTTGAAATCCATCTTGCATCTGGCATACTTTCTCACCTGCCTGGAATGTTTTCTTTCATAAGGCACAGAAAGAGCAGCTATCATGACAGAAGGACTTTTGGGAAGCTCAAGGACACTGGATATACAGACATTATGTGGCTGACTTTGGCAGCAAAGTAATGAAGACACAGCTTAGTGGCATCACTTTTGAAGATGGGTGGTAGCTTGGGGCTGGGGAGATAGCTCAACAAGTAAAGCACTTGCTGTGCAAGTGTAAGGACATCGTTCGGATCCCAGGACCGAATGCAAAAGCTGGGTGGGAGTTAAAGATGGCATCTCAGGAGCAACCCAGTTACCCAGACTAGCTAAATTAGGGTTGAGCAATAGACTCTGCTTCAACATGTAAGGCGGAGTGTAGTCAAGAAAGGTACCCAACGTCAACCTCAAGCCTCCACATGCGCGCACATACACATGTGCACCTACATACTCAAAATGCATGTGCGCTTGCACACACACACACACACACACACACACACACACACACACACACATTCATGAATCTCACAATAGTTTATCAGATACCACCGTATGCCTCAGCTCTTTGTCACTGTTATCTTTGTCACCTATAACTGAGAAACAATTTAACAGGAAGATTCATTATGGACCCCAATATAAAAGCATACTGCTAAGACAGGCACAACATGGGGGAAGAGGAAAGCATTCACTTTATGGTGGGCCAGGCAGCAACTAGGAAAGAGCCAAGTGCCATATAAGTCCTTTCGGCACCTCCACTGTGACCTACTTTCTCCAAACATGCTGTACTTCCTCATAGCTCATAGCTGTGAACGCATCAAGAAATTAGCCCCTGGATGAAGTCGGTGGCAGCATGTGTCAATTAGTGCTAGGAACTGAACATCAAGCCTAATATACACAAGCCTTTTTGGTGCCCACATCCTACCCAGACTTTGGCAATGACCAACTTTAGGTACAACAATGGGGCTCTCTCTGTGCTCGCATGACTTCCAGTGGCACAATATGCCACCTGAGGTGACTCTGAGCCACCTTGGAACCTGAGTGGGACCACTCAGAGGCAGTCCCTTCATTCCGTTCCTTAGGAAATCCGCCTTCCACGTGTTTTCTGAGTTCTGATACTGGCAAAATACTTTAATGACTGGCTGATTAATGGTAAGGATGAGACAGGCGGATGACAGTGAAGCTCATTCATGTTACTCAGGAGACATGGCTGGGGCTTGGTTGTCAACTGAATTTGCAGTGGCTGATTTCTGTTGGGCTCATCTCTCTGTCATTTGCAGCTCAGGGGTGGAAGACACCTCAAACAGATTTTCTTTCCACAAGGGGCTCCCCCGAGACAGCTGTTTCTTGATCCCATGACAACTGAAAGCTATCAGCTAAGCTACAGAGAGCATGCAGCTCCCACCTCTCAAGATCAACGGCCTCTGCTCACAGCTCACCCTGAAGTGACTGCACCGGTTCTGAGGCACAGTGGCTCATTGTGCATCTATCTATCTGGCTTGGGCTACATCCACTAGTGAGAGGAATGCCAGACACATGTAACAGAGTCTGGGATGGACCTGAGACAGCAGCAGGCTCTGTTCTGGAGTCCAGGAAACAGTACCGCTTGGCCACCCTGCCATGCCGCCTGCTAAGCCCAGAGCTCACACACTCTCCCACTCACTCTCTGATTAGTAGTGAGAGGAGGCAAAGAATGTCCACTACATGTCTGGGCAACTGAGCAAAAACTAGCCAAAGCTAGCCAAGCCTTCTACCTCCATTGTCTGTACTGCATGATTCATTGCTCACAGGTATGAAAGGGGCGCTGAATTCCTGGCCCAGCCCCCATCTCAGAGGCTCAATCAGTTGCCTGATGGCATCACAGCAGTGCCTTCTGGAGAACTCTGGCATTTAGACAACACTGCCGCAAAACTACAATTAATCAGTTAATTAATTAATTAATTAGGGATTTTTTTCCTTTGATTCTTGGACTATCCTCAAACTTACTACGAAGTTTAAGTGGTGACCTTGAGCTTCTGATGCTCCTTCCTTCACTTCCTGAATGCTGGAAGTTACAGGTCTGCCCCACCACTCCTGGTTTATAGATTCTCACTCCTGGGCATAGATTCTCAGGCTTCTGAATGCTAGGCAAGCACTCTACCAACATTCCCAGCAACCCCCTTCCCCCATGCAGTATAATTTAAACGGTCTGCTTTTGCTTCAACGCACTTGGAAGAAAATTTGAGCATTTTGATCAAGTACCGGAAGTACCCGTGGGAGGGACAGCCCACACATCCCCAGGTGGCTGGAAGGCAGGCATGGAAGAGACAGAAAGATGCTGAGACAATGACATCTTTAAACTCACTTGGCAGCGAGACTGTGGGGAAGACAGCATCCCCAGTGGCTCTGGGCTAATGCTTGTGTCTCCCAAATTCAGAGAGTAAAAATCTTTACAGCATTAGGAAGTAGGCCTCTGGGAGATGATTAGCTGATTGAGGGTGAGGTTTCCAGGACTGGGATTGGCATCCTGGTAGAAAGCAGCCTACGGAAAGGAAACTCTCTCTTAACCCTTGCAGTACTAAGAACTTGTCACAGTATTATGTATGATTCCCATCAGCAGAAGGGAATCTGCCTCAACAATGACCTTGGATTTTCCCATCTTTAGAACTTTGAAAAATGAACTGTTGTTTTTAATCCTCCAGCCTTTGGGATTCTGTCACATCAGTCCAAGTAAGTCAAGAGTGATCTTCCTAGGCATTGTGATCACACATCCCTGATGGCTGTGCTGTGGAACTCGAGGCCATGTAGGCCATGGGTCTTGAGGAGGGCGCCAGATGTGTTTATCCTTTGTACTGTTGCCCAAGGTTGGAAAGCAGGAGGAGGGGGCAGTGCAGCAGAACTAATGGAAGATGGTTGGAAGCCTGGGCTGACGATGGTTGACTTTCAACTCATGGGACGTGACTGTGAAGATCATTGTTTGACAGATTATTCCACAAGGTCCCTGGAATTGAACATAGGGTGACTGCATGATGTCTGCAGAACCCAGAGCTGGTGATATGGTCTGGCCAACTACAGGGTGAGGTACCCATGTGTGCTCAAAGGCTGGCAGTCTTGTGCTCATCACATCCTGCCTCAGAAAGCGAGGAGGACACCTTAATAGAGGTGAGAGAACCAAAGAGAAGATGGAAGGACTGAGTCAGCTCTCCTTTGAGGAGAGAAGGTACACCTGTTCTTGGCCTGAGTCATTCTATTGTCCTAAGGGCTGAACCATATCAAAGCTGTACAGCCGGGAGGAATCCAATGGCGCTTTTACACCTAGATAAAGGAAATCTCAATGGAGCTGCTAGCTAGGACAAAGCCGGAAGTGTAAGCTGACTCTACAGAGGGCACAGTAGTCCTGGTCTGTGCCAAATTACTATGCAGGCCACCAGCGAACACCAAGGACTGAGTCCTCTGCTCCTCCAAGGAAAGAGCGCAGGTGGCAGAGAAAAGAAAACCAGCATGGCTTCCACACAGGGGAATCGTATTGTATTTTATAAATGTGCATTGGTGTTTCGTCTGCATGTGGATATCCATTCCCTGGAACTGGAGTTACAGACACTTGTGATCTGCCATGTGGGTGCTGGGAATTAAACTCAGGTCCTTGGGAAGAGCAGCCGGTGCTCTTAACCTCTGAGCGATCTTTCCAACCCTGGGAATCTTATTCTCAAAATAGCTTCACTGAAAAAATATTTAGAGAATATGTTAATAGTTTCTATAATCAAATTCACGCAGATAAGACCTTATGTATTTAACATGGTATGTTATTCTGTAAAAAAAAAAAAGTAATGTTAATGCCTCTAGAACAATATGGCCAATAATTTCTGTATAATGCCAACCCAACATGGGAAATTGGGAGACATTTTCTAAAATTGAGAGACTGTATCCCAAATTGACCACACGGCTAAAGTTTTTAAAACTTGAAAGTACACACACACACACACACACACACACACACACACACACAGAGAGAGAGAGAGAGAGAGAGAGAGAGAGAGAGAGAGAGAGAGAGAGAGAGAATCTACCAATGAAAGCATCATGCTCTGCATCCAAAGCAGCAGTAGCTCCTCTAGGCTTCTATGTTCTATTGTCTTTGAGCAAAATTGTAGATACCCAGCATACTTCGTTGGAAAAAAAGTTAAAGCAAAATTCCACAGAACAGCATAGGCCTGCTACTATTATGGTACTGGGTACCATTTTATTAGTGAACTTCTCATCAGCATCTGGACAAAAAAGTATTCTGAGGAACATCATTGCAGGCAGCCCTGCTAAGGCACAGTCACCATCATAAAGCAGGTTCAAGATATTACCAGGGCTCTGGGTTTTAAGTGGAGGTGCAGAGGGCCTGGGAATCTTACTTGATGCACTATGATGCTGTGACACATCCTCCCCAGCACATGTTTATGACCTTGTAGTTCTAGAGGTCACATGCTTACAAGGGGTCCCAATGTGCTGGAAAAGCTGTGTTCCTTATAGAGGCTCCCAGAGAGAGTCCACTGTCTTAGCTTTTCCTGTAGGTTTCCAACCACCACCTGTAACCTAAGCACCCCAAGACATACTGCAGCACATTCCAGAGACCTGGGAGCTAGGGTGTGCATACCTTGGGGGTGCTTGTATTCCGCTTGCTGTATTGAATGAGAAGTCACTGGAGATTAAAACTCCACTCTAAGTGCACAGTACCAATATGGAGTTTCCCTACTCGCTGTGGCCACCTCTGTGTCTTCCTTACTATCGCTAGGTACCTCTTGTTATCCTTCTGTGCTCAGGCCCTGTCTTCTAGAAGGTAGGTGTCTTAGTTTCATTGACTGTTGCGGTAATAAATCACCCTGACAAAAGCAACTCAAGGGAGAAAGGGTTTGTCCGGCTCACAGTTCCAGGTCACAGTCTTATCACTTTGGGAAGTCGAGGCAACAGGAACTTGAAGGAGTTAGTCCCATCACATCCATCAGCATGAGCAGGGGGCAATGAACTACTGCATGCTGGCTTGTGCTTCATCCACTCTTTTTGTTCATCATCCAGGACTGAAATCTAGGGGATGGCGACACTGACTTTCAAGCTCGATTTACCCCTACCCGTTAACATAATTGAGACAATTCTCACAGACACACCCCCTAGGCCCGTTCCTAGACGGTTCCTCATGGACACTTCCTTTCCTACAGTGTGTCAAGTCGGCAATTAAAACTAACCATCAGGACTGGCATTCACATGGGAGTCGTTTCTGCAACCTCCACACTAGATTTACACCAGATCAGATCGCAGGCTGAGAACAGTGTGCCTGTTCTCCACACTGCACTTTCTGTACCCGAGACTTCAGCCCCTAGACCAGTGGACATGCTCTATTAAGAACCACACCTTAAAGAGATTATGCCTCCCAGGCCATATGGTCTCTGTTGCCACTACTCACCCATTGCGTAAAAGTGGCTGCAGTGAACACATGGATGAGGGGACTGTGTGCCAGAGAGCTGTATCCACAGGCCCAGAGGTTTGAATTTCATCTAATCTGGGTGCTATCAAACATTCTTATTTTGACTTTCCTCCCCTCATCTTTAGGCACAAAATAGTGAAGTAATTTGGCCAATTTATCTATTCCCAGTTTAAGTTTGTTTTCATCTATTTTATTTTAATATGGAATAGTGCAGACTGTGCATCACATGCATGCAGGTAACTTGCAGAGGCTAGAAGAGGATATTGGTACCCTGGAACAGGAGTTACAGGTGCATGTGAGTTATTTGGTGCAGGTGATGGGAATCAAACCTGGCTTCTCTACAATAGCAACAAATGCTATTAACCATCAAGTCTCTTTAGCCACTCATTCCTAATGAGAAGCCATGTGTGCCTCAGCCTCTGTTGGCCTCTTATTCTCTCCCACCCTTTGGTAAGGAGATTCGGCATTCTGTGATTCAGAGAATGAAAGGCTAACTTCAGGGAAAGGTAAGGAGGGGAAGCAAACTGAAATGAGGAGGCATCACGATGGGAGGGACCACTCAGGATACAGGGGCACAGCACTGCTTCTCAGAATAATGCCCTGTGTTCAGCCCCAGGCACCCCAGATGTCAGGGAGGTCTGAGTCCGGTGAAAGGTTAAGGATGGGAGGGATGTTGGAACTTGGAGACTGATTTGAATCTGTCTGTAAATGCATCTTGGGAATGGACGCAGAGCGCCAAAGAGGAGGGGCAAAGGGCAGAGCATAGAGCCTATTTGGACACTAGATTTCATCTGGATAGAGGGGGAAGGGAAAGCCTGCTAGGGAAGAGAACAAGAGGGTGAAAGGTGTGTTGGGGGGGGGGGGGCTGGGAGAAGAGATACACCTTGGACAGAGAGCCAGGACCATGTGGGGTCATGGGGTCAGGGGAGAGGGTGGGGAGTAAAGGCTGAGTCTAGGACTGGTGACATAAGGACAGGGCTTATTGACTGGGCATCATTGGTTACAGTAGAACAGATATTAAGAGCAGAAGGGGGTAACTGGGGGTCTTCTACAGAAGGAAGGAGGCTGGGACCTGGACTGAAACCGCTCTGGGAAGTCTGCTCTGAAGATAAAATACAGATGTTAGGCAGGGAGCGGAGGGGAAGTCAAAGCTTCCTCTGAGAGATGAGTCTGTATGGCGGTTGCAGACATTGGAAGGGAATAGGCAGTCCACAGGAGAGGGCGGCAGCAGAAGAGGAGCCCCAGATGGTGGTTCTGGTGGGCTGGGGCTGACCTGTTTTAGTACACGATAGATATTTCTAGAACAAATAAACACCCAAGTGAATGATGTCTTGACCAGGTTTTAAGCTCTGTCCTTGTTTCCATGATTTCTTCCTCTATGGTTTAAAGCCCCCACTTGCCTGACCCAGCTCTGACCTCATTCCCAATTTGTTCCCCATCCCGGTCTACACTGTCTGATTTGATGCTATCAAACCTGACATGTTCCTAGCCACATGGCTGTGCACGAGGGAGCCCTGGGCGCCTGTTCCACTTACACAACATCTCTTCACTGGCGCCAGCTCCTGTGTATGGGCTAGACTGTGCTTCCCGGCCTGCCCCTGGAAAGGCGCATAGTAGCCTTTAAACCACCCTACATCTGCCTCTGCTCTCCCTGCCTGACTCATGTTCCAGTGCTCACTGTCGTCCTTGGTCTCACCACCCAACACTCCAGTGTTAATCTGACATCTATGCTGAAAGCAGGAGGAGGTCATAAAAAAACAAAAACAAAAACAAACAAAAACTCAGCTTGTTCATAGCCCCTGCCCCTTACATGGCTTCTAGAAAGAAAAAAAGACAGGGAATGGGGTGCACATGAGTGGTTACTACTTATTGTCAACTTGATTGACAGGAACCATCTGGGTCTTCAATGAGGCACACCTCTGGCCAGGGCTGTGGTCTCTCCTCAGAGAGGAGTAACTGAGGAAACAAAACCTGCCCTGAATGCTGACATCGCAAGGAGAAAGCCAGCTGAGTACCAGCATTCCCAAATTCTCTGCCTCCTGGTCTGTCAAGGTATGAGCAAGCAGCCCCACGTTGTGTCTTGAAAGAATCCTAGGCAAAAAAAAAAAAAAAAAAAAAAAAAACAAAACAAAAAACAAAAAAACAAAAAACCAAAACTTGGCCTTTCACAGAGGCTTCAGGGAGCCTGAGTAAGTGGTTAGAACCCTAGTGACTACTGGAGAAATTGGAGTGTCATCTGTTAATCTTTCTGGCATGTGATTTTACATCTTAATGGTTTTTAGGCAAACCCTTTGGAATATACAGACCACCAGAACCAGAGCCCACCAGCCAAAATGCTAAGAAGGCCTCATGTGTTACTGAGGCCCTATAGCTCAGCTTTCTGAGCATAGCTTAGAATCAGGGTGCTCTGTGCTCCGTGTTGCTCACTCTTGCTACATGACAAGCCCCAGAGACAAATCCCAGGGATTGTAAATGTAACTCGTATGGTGTCATCTCACAGGTTGGCGTAAGACCAAACATGATCCGGAACAAGGGGACATGGCTAGCATCTGAGTCCACCAGGCAGTGAGTGAGCAACTCCAAGGTCAGCCAAGAGCAAGCACAGAACAAAGACCAGCCCATCTGCTGCCAAGCCCCGGGTAGATGCAATTAGCAAAGCAAAGCTGCTGGGACACAGCCTTCTGCTCAGTTCTGCTCTAGAGAGAGTAGGACCGACAGAGACCAAAAAACTAGGACCTGACCATGATGTTGGGGAAGCAGGCAGGGGATTCTTGTTCTTTCTTTAAAACACTTGTTTATATTATTTTTAAATTATGTGTCTGTGTGTGTGGGGGGGGGCGGATGAGGTGGTGGGTGGGTATGTGCACATGAGTGCAGGTGCCCATGGAGGCCAGAAGGGGGCACACAATCCCCTGGAGCTGGAGTTACAGAGGGTTATGAGCTGTCCAGTGTGGGTGCTGGGAACTGAATTTGTGTCCTCACAAAGAGCGGCTAGTACCTTTAACCATTGCACTATCTCTTCAGTCCCGTGGAGGATTTCATGGTTCTGATGAACACACCATATTACCAATATAATAGGTCCATCGTTTGCATTACTGTGCTTTTTACCATGCAAATGAAGCCACAGTGGCCGTGAACATCAACTCTGCTATTAGAGGGAAGTAACTAGGTGATCAGGGCTAATCACCATGTACCTTCTTAATGCTAAGTGACTTATTACCCACAAACACAGGGGGAGCGTGCTCTGGGAAGGGCCCTACCAGCCGAACACGGGCACGTTAAGCTTCTTAATTGAAAATATAATCTGTATTGCGGAGATTAAAATATATTGGATTCATTTTGGCTCTATTCTTCCCCATTGTCCCACATACATTTTCTTTATGCTACACAATCAAATTAGTTCCCCTGCTACGGAAATTATTTCCACACAATAAATCAATTTTATAGTGAAGCTATGACTGAATGTCCTATTTAAAGGGAAAGCAACCCGGGGAACGGAGACAATTTTCTAACTGATGCGATCAGTGCACTGCCTCCCGCCGTTGGCGATCTGAGTTGCTTTCCTCTTTTCTTCTCCAGTGCCGTCCTTGAAGAAAAGCTTTAGTTCCATGTGATGGAAGAGGCAGGTAGGTAGCTGCCTGCCTGTCAGAGTGCCAGAGCAAGCCTCCGAGGAAACTCCTAGCTAGGCTGGCTAAATAATGTCAGTCCCTGGTCCAGGAAAAGACCCCATTCCCAGGCCTCTGCAGAAGTTTTCCCAGACCCCTCTGGGAGACCCATGTGCCACACCTGAAATGCTTTATGTAGGTGCACAACAATTGTCCTTGTTGGTATATGACTGAGCCGCATATTCATGAAACCACATGTCTGAACCTCCACCCGTGTAGGAGGCAAGCTCCACGAAGGCAGAGGTTTGGTTAGTCTTGTTAGCATTGAAACCAGGGCCTGGTACTCATGTCCATGAATAGCCAAAATGCCTTGTAAAATGAGGTGATATTACCACAGCAGAGTGAACATCATTCTTGCTGGACAGACAGGACTCTTCATCAGATGCTGCCTTACGGGCTGGACACAAGAACTGATGAGTGCAGCCCAGTAACCCTTCCGTTTTCCCATGATGTCACGTGACCCTCGCACATGTGCTCAGCTCCCAGCCTTCCCACATTCTCTTTCTCATGTTCCCATAGAACCATGTGTTTCTACATCAGTGGGCCCAGGCCACACTTGCTATTACACGGTCACTTGCTTGGCTTGCCGGAACAATGTCCACGGTGTCCGAAAAGACTCTCAGCTATGTGAGAGGCGCCACACCTACTTTCGTTGGTGTTTGCTTAGCTGGTACTTAGGCTGCCCTTAGGAGGCATTCAGCAGCCATTTGAACTGAGAAAGACTGAGTGACCATGGTAATGGGATGAGGCGGCACATTAATAACCTTCTATGTGTGTGCCTGATGGGTATGTATGTGTGGGCGTGGGCATACGCCACCGGGGATGGGTGGAGGTCAGAAGACAATGTTGGGTGTCAGCCCACTTCTACCATATCTGAGACAGGGTTTTGCCGTTGTTTGCCACTGCATATTCCCAGGATATATGACCCACGAGCTCCTGCGGATTGTCCAGTCTCCACCTTCTATCTTACCATAGATGCACTGGGATTATAGGCATGCTCCCACACCCACCTTCACCTGGGTTCGACTCACATCCTCCCTCATGCTGCACCTAGCCATCTGCGTAGTGTGATGTTTATCGTGGATGTCAAGGTTGCTGTTGTCATGTCAATACGGATGCTGGGGAAGCAGCCAGTCAGTGTTCATTGCATCCTCCTGTACATCTATCTCTCTTTGAAGTGAAGAGAAGGGGAGTCAGTAATGAGCATGGGCTAGCCCCAAGAAAGGCTGCCCTCAGCAGGAAAGATTCTACTTCCCTTCAATACAAGGATTGATGACGCTATTGGCCAGGACTCCCCGATTTTTGAACATAGAGGAATCAGAGCCTCTGGGTGCGAGTTCTACTCTTGCTGTCTTGCTCTAGAAGCAAGATGGTGGTTGTTGTTTAAACATCTGGTGGGGGGATTTGCTGAAGACTTAGGTGTTCCCCAGGAATGCACAGGAAAGGGCAGGTGCCTCTAGCAGCCTGTGAGTGCCATACCTAGAGCACACAGGAGTATTTGTAAGTTTGAAAGACATAACGTGCTAATCCAACTGAGCTGGTTTTAACACATAGGCTAAATGGCTATGCAAGGAATACTGGTGCAGATCAGCCTTAGTGAGCCAGCTGCTCTATATGAGTAGAGAGCTAATGTGAATTGAATCCCAATCTCTTCAAGTATATGTGACTCCTGAGTCACAGTGATTAAGAGCAGAGTCTGCACTGGGCTCAAGACACCACCTTTCAAGGCTGGAGGTATGAGGTTCATATGTGGCAAACACATGAAACTTACAAATATCCATAAGTCTGGAACAAATAAATTCTGCACTGTACTAACACTTAGCAAGACCGTTGCCTCAATGTTTTTGTGAAAGGTTGTCTTGACCCAAATTCTGGTGCATGGAAATGACCCCCAAGAGTGGGCTGTTTTAAACTTGGGCTTTCTGAACATGAACACAAAAACTGCCATCCCACCCATGCCCACAGGCTTAAACAAAAATATGCACTTAATGAGGTCACAGTATTAATACTGAAATGCCTAAAATACATGGTGTGAGCCTAGGAAAAAAAACTGTCAGCAAAGTCTCAAAATAACTTTACTAAGGTCTGTCAAGTTTTGGGAAATAATCCAAGAAAATGATACAAGAATGTACACAGATGAGCCAGCTCATTCTAACTATCAGAAGCTCAGGGGATGCACTCTGGGGTCAAACGGTTCACTGTTTGCAAGGAGTCTACGTTCCTCATTGGCATTTTTCTTGGTCTTGAGGAAGTCTTGGTTGTTGATTGACTTAGTGAGGGTTCCTATTGCTGTGATGAAACTTCATGACCAAAAATGCAGTTGGGGAGGAAACGGTTTACTTGGCTTAACACTTCATATCACTGTTTATTATCAAATGAAGTCAGGACAGGAACCCAAACAGGGCAGGAACCTGGAGGCAGGAGCCATGGAGGGGTGTTGTTTAGTAGCTCGCTTCCCATGGCTTGCTCAGCCTGTTTTCTTATAGAATTCCGGACCCTGCACAATGGGCTGGGCCTTCCCCCTACAATAACTAATTAAGAAAACGCCTTACAGCCGGATCTTATGGAAGCATTTTCTCAATTAGAGTTCCTTCCTTTCGGATACCTCTAGTTTGTGTGTCAAGCTGACGTAAGACCAGCCCTCACATTGGTGAAGGGCGATTATTTACTTCCAGTTTGCCTGCATGTAGGGTACAAGTATTCTGTAGGGCTGAGGTGTGAGCTGTGAGAGGCCTGGTGGGGGCTCTCAGACTTCTGTCTGTGGGTTTCCACCTCACTGTGAGAGGCCAGAAGTCAGACCTCATATTAACCACAGCTTTGCTCTGAGTACAGGCACATGGCTCTCCAAAGACACCAGGTTCTCCACAAATAGATGTCACAAATGTAAAATCCCAAGTAGGTTGCCTTCAAATAGAACAACGAAGGAGGAAACCTGTTGGTTTTAATGCCCTGTTCAAAAGGAACCTGGACATAAGGTCAGACAAAGCAGCAGCCCACTTCTAGCTCTCGCCACATGGTCTTTGCTTTCTAGAGAAAACTATCACACCAATGTCATAGAGCTTTCTCACTGCATGAAAAGTCTATCAGCTTCCTCCTTGCCAGACTTTAAGTAGTCAGGGCTGGGAGAAGAGACGTGGTCAATGGCACAGAGGTGTAGCCACAGAGCAGTAGGCTAGAGATCTGACAGACTGAGGGCAAAAGCTAATGGTATGGATTGTGTACCGGGTTTTTGTTAAGAGGTTTTACAAATATTAATATACACAGAAAGATATATAATCAAGTAAGTTGGATGCACATTTCTTATTTGGCTGCAAGGACCACTTTGCCATAAATGGATATGAAAACATCGTGTGTAGACCTTCCATGCGCTGCTCTTGTTATTACTACATCACCATCCCATTATGTCAGTCAGCCAGTGTGAAGGCTTGGCACCTTGAGAGCAGAGCCAAGGACTTCATCTCCCAATAAAGGCAGCACCTACGGACTGCGGACATACTTTCTGAGTGCAGCATCTCTCACAGTGCGCTTGTTCACAGCGCTGGTGAGCTCTGGGCATCGAGCACCTGGTCCCTTGCTAGTCCCAGGAGGGTTCCAGGTTAGAGTGCACCCGGATGCCAACAGACAAGCTCCTTTCCCACAGCCACTCTTGGGGGGGGGGCGTCTGGGAGAGGCTCTGAATGCTGGCCTCCTTTGAATGGAAATCCTGGCAAGGGAGACAAGCCTTGGCTTGAAGGCATGGAGGCTTCCTCACGCTGGGAGTTTTCCAGCAGAGGGAAACTTGATCTGCAGATTTAGGTGTGGATTCACTAAGTCCAACTGTCATCCTCACCAAATAAAATATACTGTTTAAATTTAACAGCACCTGGAAGGAACCTGGAGGTGGAAGCCAAACTCCAGGCCACTGTGGAATTTAAAAGAAGAACCAGAGACCTGAAATAGGACATTGTGGGTGTGGTCCTGTGACACTCTGTTGTACTTTCAGACCTTAGAGAGTGCCTGTTGGCAAGAAGGTCTTCACCAGGCGCTGTGAGCTGACCGTTAATTTTCTAGCCATCAGAACTATTTGTCAAATAAAGCTCTTTTCATCTCAGACTCCCTACCCTGTGATGATCCATTCTGCTAAGGAACAGATAACGACCCCAGGCACCGTGATCCTAGTAGCTCCCAGGCAGCAAGCATACAGAGCAGCTCAGTACTGGACAGAGCATGTGTACAATGGAGCTGAGCTACTAAGACCTCCTCAAACCCACATGAAGCTCATATCTAGGAAATCATCAGGAGCAGTTTGTGTGAAGCTCATCCAGAATCCATCTTAGGAGTTTTGGCCCTGTATTATCCATTTCCCCTTTCACTTGTACTTGAGAAAAAAAAATAATCTGCCCACAATCCTGCCCAACTCTAAGTATTCCCACTCTGAAAGAAAGCACTCACATGCCTGCCCTTTCTTGTTTGCAGAATTCACTAAAAATAGATACCATTAAGGTAACTCGGGCCTCTGGGGGAATGTCATGTCATGAGCAAGCTCATCAGCCTAAGTGTGGAAACAGGTGCACACTGGCCATCTGAGTTAAGAGGAATATTTCATTTCAATATTTGCAGGAAGGAAGCATCCCTTTCTCTGAAGGGCACAGAGTCCCCCAAAACCACCACATAAAAATCTGCTTCACGTGAAACCTCAGAATTGAACAAGTCAACACATAGATTCAAGGCCAGATGAAAAACGTCACAACAAGCCTGTATATCAAACACAGATATGGGTGTAGTCTGTTGTCTGTTGCAGGACATTTGATCTCATTGTGATCCCTGAGGTGGTGAACTGTAAAAAACTGTCTTTGGTTTGGTGAGGTTGAGCCCTAACACACACCTTTAATCCAAGAGATATCTGTATACAGGATTTAATAAACTTAATCCTAGGCCAGGAGGCAGAGCAAGAAACCAGCTGACAAGGATTAAAGAGTAGGAGGGAATTTGAGTTGAGAGGTATTTAAGACAGCCTGTAGAAATAGAAACTTGCTTTATCTCTTTAGCTCTTCACCTCTTTAGCTCTTTGGCCTTTGGATTTTTGGGCTAGCAAGTCTTTGGCCTTGGGATTTTTGGCCTTTTCCTACTGGGCTGTCAACTGAGCTAGTAAGCCTTTTGGGTCTTTTCCATCGAGACGTGAGCTGAGTAGGAAGGACAGTTGGGTGCTTTCTCTGCCTTTCTGAACTAGCAAGTTTTCACTCCAGCATCGGGCTCCAGAGTCTTTATTGGTAAAATAGAATGATGTGGGATTTTCAATTAAAACTACAGCAGGCAGCCTGTGAGAGCAAAGGGTAATGAGGGGGACTACAGTGCTGGCTTAAGTCCTCTGTCTCACAGAAGTGACCTTGGGCAGACAACCCTAAGCTTATTTAAAGGGAACCAGACAGGAAAGGGTGGAAAAGAGCCTCATAGGTATCTGCTAGGGGAGATGGAAGGGGGCAAGGGTGGACTATGGTGCATGCTGATTAGGGATCGTTGCCCTTCTCTCAAGATTCCTCCCATCTAGGCTAAGGAGACAGATGAGTTGGTAATGTGCTTGCCATACATGTGCAAGGACCTGGGCTTAGTTCCCAGAACACAGGTGAAAAAGCATGCATGGTACACACTTCTAATCCTAGCATGAGGGAAGTAGAGCCAGGGAGATACCTGGGCTTGCTGGCCAGCCAGCCTAGCTCAATCAGCAAGCTTCAGGCCCATGAGAGACCATCTCAAGAACAAGGTAAAGGCATCTTAGGAATCACACCGTGGGCAACCTCTCACCTTCGTATAAATATGCATACAGGTGCATGAGCCCTGCAGCTCCCCTGCACCTCCTCCTCCTCCTCCTCCTCCTCCTCCTCCTCCTCCTCCTCCTCCTCCTTCCTTTTCTTCTTCTTCATATATATATGAAGTTTCTCTGTGTAGCCTTGGCTATCCTAGAACTCACTCTGTAGACCAGGCTAGCCTCAAACTCAGAGATCCACCTGGCTCAGCCTCCTGAGTGCTGGGATTAAAGGCTTGCGCCACCTGCCTTCACTCTTCCCTTCTAAAGACTGAGAATGATGTGGTCAAGCAAGTCCACAAAAATAACAGAAAATCCTTATTGATTCAGGGAGCAGCTATTTCACCAGATACATAAGAAAGCTGAAAATATCAGTGATTTTTGTGTCATTCTCAATACTATGTCCCAAAGCCCAGCGCTAAGAGACAGCTAGGAGGCAATGATCTCACACGCACACTTTCTATTCTGCCAGTCAGAATCTTAGGGCTTGTCTTTGAGCTGCAAAGCTATTTAGGGTCACTAGCTTGGGTGACAGGGCTATGGAAAGTGAGTGCACTGCCTAAGGGTTGTACTCCAGGGGCCAGGGTGAATGCCCATACTGTCATATGGGAAAGGAGAAAGGGTCTAAGGAGTGAGGACTGGAGTCCTGGGATCCAGATGCTGGTCCTGATGATAGAATTGCACGTGTTCGTAACCCTTTAGCTGCCTCTTCAGCCCTCATGAAAGCAGGCATTTTAATGACAATAAATGACACCTCACACACATTAGAACTGCTACTATGGGAAACACTGGACATGTGAACACTGGAGAGGACACAGAGTAGTCGGAAGCCTTGTGCTGCTGGGGATGTGAAACTGCAGCTGCTGTGGTAAATATAAAGATGGCTTTGCAAAAACTCAAAAACAGAAGGTCCGTATGATCCAGAGTCCCATCCCCCCTTTTCCTGGTTTTATGACATGTCAGAAAGAACCAGAAGTGAAGTCTAAGAGATCTGTATATCCATTCTCAGAGCAGCCCTGCTCACAATACCCAAAAGATAGGAACAACCCCATGCAGCGGGTGCATGGGGAACCACAATGTGGTAACACATATGGTAGAATACTAGTTGACCTTCAAAGGCAGGAAGGGCTGACACATACTACACCATGATGGACCTTGAGGTCTTTATAGTAAGGGAAACAAGCTGGCAATGGTGTGATTCCACATATATGTGGCTTGCAAGGGTCATCCAAAGAGGAAGGAAGGAGGAAGGTAGGGAGAGGGATTAGTGCCCAAGGACTATAGTGTGAGGTGAAAAGGTTCTGGCCAAAAAAAAAAAAAAAAAAAAAAAGGATTATGATTATTATGTACACTTGGCATTATTAAGGCAGCAAACTTGTTTTGCATATTTCATTACAACAAATTATTAAGAAGACAATAGCTACCCTCTCTGTGGCACAAGAGCTTTGCAAATGGCACCCATGCTATAATCAGTAGCATATAGACCAATAAGTCCATTCCCACTGGGCACCCTGGTTCCTCTCCTAGGTAAAGAAAGAGTAGCAGGTGATGGCCTCTTTTTCATTGTAAACTGGGGGAGCCGCCACCACTCTACACATCAGGGGCACAGAGCTAAGGTGCAATAAGATAGGATGGGCTCCAGGAGATGAAGAACTGGGGAGTCCATAAAGGGCCAGTATGAGTTAGAAGGCTGAGGCCTAAAGACACTGCCTCAGCCGCTGTTCTATTGCTGTGAAGAGACATCATGGCCAAAGCACCTCTTATGAGAGAAAGCATTTAATTGGGGGCTTGCTTACAGTTTCAAAGGCTTGGTCCAGTATCATCATATGGGGAGCATGGATGCATGCATGGCACTGGAGCAGTAGCTGAGAGCTACATCCTGATCCACAGGCTGAGAGAGAGAGAGAGGGAGAGAGAGAGAGAGAGAGAGAGAGAGAGAGAGAGAGAGAGAGAGAGAGACAGACAGACAGACAGACAGACAGACAGACAGACAGACAGATAGACAGACACTGTGCCTGGCATGGGCTTTTGCAACTTCAAAGCCCAGCCCCACTGACACACTTTTTCCAACAAGGCCACACCTCCTAATCCTTCTCAAATAGTGCCACGCCCTGAAGACTAAGCATTCAAATATATGAGCCTATAGGGGCTATTTTTCTCCCCAAACCACCACAAACACTCCCCCTCACAGCATGATTAACATGCAGCCTAAAATCCTAAGCGAAAGAGCAAGGATGCCCAGACTTGTGGAGAGAAAGGGAAAGCTAAGATGTTAATGGTCGAACTTGACCCTGAGTCCACTGCATGGAAAGGGTGGGTCTCCTTTCTTCCCATACCGCAGGAGGCACAGCTTTCTGAACAGAGGGACAAGAAGTCTGGGTTCAAACCCCATTGCTGGCTCAGCATCTATTGTCGACAGAGAGGATTGTACAGCCATGCCCCAGAGTGGATGGAACCCCCCTCCTCAAACAGCCCTGGCTGGGCTAGCTACACTGGAAACATAGAAACAGTTGCAGGTTGCTTTGGACCACTAGACTGGATCCTGGATTTTGATAAGATCCCTGGGGACTGGTGTGCATGATGAGATCTGGGCAACACAGCACAGTCAGCCTCACAGCCCTTTTCTAACTGACTGTACCACATTCAGATATATGCTCCAAGGATGAAAACCGTTGATACGGAACATGGCCCAAACTAGACTGGAGCTCAAACCTGGCAGGACCAGGTGCATTTCAGGCCCACTTTCCTGCTGTGGGTTTGGTTGATCTAACTTTTCCCACCCAACCCCTCTTCCTCGATGTCATCTAGTAAGACATAACAGAAGATAAATCAGCCTCCTCGTTTGGGGCATTAAGAGATTGTAGCAATGTGTTCTAGCAGGCCACTGGAGTTTATTTCCTAGTATTTCATGACAACTGGGGCATTAAATGGTCTTAAATCACGAGCTGTCCCTCGCCTGCTCTGTGGCCACTCCTGTGGCTTTGGAAATCCAATACGAGAAATTATTCTTCATGGCAGACCCACATAGCTGCAAGCAAAGCAATTTAGAGAACGCTTCCGCGAGGTCGGTTTCTACATCCACTGCCTCTGTTACAAATTACTCCCTTGCTTTGACAACACTCACGAAATATGCGGTTTAAGTAATACAAATGGGTTATCAAATTTTCATGATGTAAACAGTCAAAAAGTTGTTTCCTATCAACAGATCCATAATCAGGCAGCAATGAGGCCTGGCTATTTACTCTGTGCCTGGTTATTCTAGCTAGTTTGGTACTTATCTGCGGAGAGAGAATTTTATGCTCACTACTTCATCTCCCAGAGTAATCTGCTTAATGCTGGGCAAGCTGCTTCACGCCCTCCTTTTATTAGGAAGGGGAGATGGTGTGCTATGTGGAATACAACAGGCAACTGGCTCCCATCCATGGAAAACCCCAATTTTAATTACAATTGCCACTAGGGACTTAATAAAAAAAAATATGCAGGATGTGGTATTTCCATAACCTAAGGGGATTTACCTGGGCAGAAGAGATTTTGTTTTTAATGTTCTGACTCATCTTTTTGATTAAAATCATTTTTTACTCAGAGGAAAGTTGTTGGAAATGGCTAGAGAAATTCAATCATGGCCGTGCACCTGAGAGTAGAGGGAGGCAATTCTAAATTGAGAGTGGGCCCAGCATGCCAGGTCGCTGCCACCCATGGTGAGGAAGAAGGAGGCAATTGCTAGCTGCCCAGCACACAGAGGATGAACTGCTGACCTGCTACCATCATACTCAGGAGGGCTACAGGAGAGGGAAAGATCATAGGGTTGTCTGGCCAACAGAGCAAGGCAAGTACATCCTTCATGTCCCTAACACATGGAGTCTGGAGGAAGAGACCAAGAACTACAACTTAAGTTGCCCCTTACTGCTTACTGTAGGACCGCTGAAATAGAACCAGCTGACCTCCTGGAATATGAGTTGGAAATCTGCTCAAAGTTAGTCTCAAAAGGTACCAGATCATCTGTGGAAGGTTCTGCTAACACATAAGAGCCCCAGGCTCTACTCCACCTGAGAGAGAATCTTCCTTCCACGTTGGGGCCAACTCCAGGAAAACAAGGAGGCAGAACAAGCAGTGCTCTTAAGAGAAGAACTCCCTGAAGAAAAGACACGGGTAGCTAAGGACAAACATGCCCTGGGATTCACAGGAGGAGGGCCAGGAAGTCATCTGAGGATGGGACTCACCACCACCTAGAAGGTGGCCAATGGAAGCCAGGTCCTGGAGAACAGGACTTCTACCCCAGGACTGCACAGATGCTGGCCATCTGCTTCTGTGCCAGGAAACGGAAGTTATTGACAAGCCAGCTCCTCGTATTTAAGAAAGGTGTACATATATTCTGTTGACAGTAGATGTTTGCTTCTCAGCGGGGGCACTATTGGACAGGCTGGTGCGTGGAACAGGAGGATTTCCTTTAGGGGTTTGGTGTCCAGGTTTATGGACTTGGCTGAAAACACAACCTCAAGCTGACAGGGATAAGTGGCTGGCACAATGGGAGAAAGTGTATACCCTGAAGATAATAGCAAATCAGGAGGGTGCAGTGCTTTGTGGTCCAAGGCTACTCCAAGGCAAAGAGTGGTCAAACATGTGAGTGCAAAAGGGATTTTCATCTGTCCTTCATAGCATGACAAAGGGGCTGACAAGGAAGACTTACATATCCACACAAATTGATGAAAGACCTGGAAAATACAGAGTACCAACAATCTGATTAGTACAGCTCCAGAGAAACCAGAAAGTTCTCTATGCCCTGACTTTCAAAGTAATATACAGAAGATATCGAATTAGCATTACCAAAAGGAAAATATCACCTTATAAATGAATCTTCTTTTAATCCTAAAACAATTCCCCCAGCTAGTCTCAGTGCTTGTGTTTTCAATTATGGCTAATCTAACGGCAGCACTCTGCACATAACACATGTAAATATTTTTCTTAATTCTCATCCAGAGAGATATTTTCTCTTAAGAAAGCCAGACTTCCAGATTTCCATTTTCACGTCCCCGTCATTTTGTTTGGGGTTTAGTTTCGTAACAGCTAAATATCTATCACGTAAGATAAAGTTAAAAGTCTCCCCAAGCACATATCCAAGTTTCCATCATACAATCAGTACAAAACAAAACGTATTTCCCTGATAAGTTCCTAAGACCACGCTCAAGTCAGGAAAGCTGATTGAATGTTGGCCTGGGGACAAACTTCTGTGCGGCAAAACAGAGTTATCATTGTTGTGAGACGAAAGATACTTCTGGCAAGTGACTCTCTTAGGTGACACTAACAGGCCCTTAGGGAAATGCTTTGACAGGTAGGCCCTTTCTCTCCCCCCAAAAAGGATTTATTTTAATTATGTTTGTGTGTAATGTGTAATGTGTGTATGCACACATGTGCATACAGACACACATATGCATGAGTGCAAGTACCTGCAGAGGATCCCTAAATTTGGGTCCTCTGTACACTGTTAACTACTAAGCCATCTCTCTAGCCCTTCCACGGGCATTTTTTGAACCGGCATTAAGATGGACATTAAGGCTTGGGTAACACAGTACAAAACACCAAAAGTCCATCTGGACAAACTCAATGTCCCTGAAGGTGTGTCCCTAAAAAGTAGTATTTCTTTTGATTGAAAAGACTATTTTTCATACGGTATATTCTGATCATGTTTTCTCTCTGTCATTTCTTCCCATATCCTCTCACCCATCAACTCCACATCTTTCTCTCTCTCTTTAGAGAAGAAACAGGTAAATAAATAACAAACAAGCCAGAATTAAAAAAAAAAATTAAAAAAAAAAGCAAACAGAAAAACAAAGGAAAAGCAGCCAGGTGAAGTCTTGCATGCCTGTAATTTCAGCAATTCAGGGAGACAGAGAAACACTGTCTCAAAAAACAAAACAAAACAAAACAACCAAACCAAACCAAAATAACAACAACAACAACAACAAAACAAAACAAAACAAAAAAAGAAAAAAGAAAAGAAAAAAAAAAGAAAGAAAAAGCATGGAAAAAACACATACACTTGCGCACACGTGTACACACATACAACACCAACACAAAATCAAGATCAATGGTATTTTTAGAAATATTTTGTCTCAATATGCTTTGCTTGCTTGTTCTCTCTCTCTCTCTCTCTCTCTCTCTCTCTCTCTCTCTCTCTCTCTCTCTCTCTCTCTCCAAGTGTACATGTGCATATTCATAAAATTGAGCTGCCTACATACAACTATCAGCCTGCAACTACCTTATTTACATAGTGGGTGCCACAATCCTAGATTGAAACCACCCAGGGGAGCAATGTCAAAGTCTTCAAAGTCCTACTTCTGAAATCAGCCAGAAGAAACAAACCAATTAAACGTCAACCTTGGTACCGAAGTATCAACGCTGATCTCACTTTGCACGGGTTTCTGCTTACAGACACCTGTCAGTCAAGGACACCTCTGCTCTTGGAGATGCTTTGGACGGCATACTCGTGATCAAGCTGTATTCTTTGCATTAATGAGGACATGGCTCATCCGCCACCTTGTTTCCAGAATGCCTTCCCATGCCCCTTGAGGCCAGCAAGGGATGCTGGCAGTCATGTGAGGCAGAGATTCTCTTAAGTGATGTAGAAGAAAACAAGTCCCTGAGTTAATGCAAACCCTGTGGTGCCTCAGCGCATGTCATAGCCTTGGGATGCCCAGGCTCTACTGTGCCCATTCATCAGAGGACAAATACCAACTGAGGTCAAAAGGTTTCACCCCAAACCTATTTTCCTATACAAACTGGAATAATGGATTATGAGGATGGAAGGGGGAAGAATTATTATTTTTTAAATTGGGTTGGTAAGAGGAAGGTTGGCAATGCTTGGATGAAACTGACCGACTCCACACTTAATTTAGCAGGTGGAAGTGAGCTCAAACAGACCTATGTGTAACAGTCAACAAAACCTCCAAAAGACAAAACTCATATGAGGTGTGTTTATAGCAAAAACAAATGGGCAAAGCGTGTGATAGGCATGACAACAGCCCCTGTTTGTTGAGGTAACTTCTGGCCTTAGCCACATAGCATAGAAAGTCTCTTTCTAAAAGGCTTTAGAAGTTAATTGAAAGTCACATGTGGATAAAAGAAACTCCAGGAAAGGGGTTGACTTCATTTATTTTGACTTGGTATGGCTAGTGAAGATATAAAAATGCAGTAGAATTTTACATGTCACAAAGGGGGAAATTATTGGCTACTAAGCTCATCCTCGGGAACGCCTCCTGGAAGAGCAAGGCTCTGGTCTATCTGTCAGCGCTGGCAGAGGCTTCTCTGAAGGCCTCCATCTCTGCCCTGCCCTCTACTGCCCTGCAGACCAGATCGAGACTGTTGGGAGTGACAGAAATGGTAGCCTGTGTCTCCCTCCCACAGCTTCATACTGACCATCCCCGTTACTAAAGGTCTTTCTGCTTTCAGGGCAGATCTGTCCTTTACCCTGACTGAGGTGAGCAGCTTGAAACCCCTAATGGGCGCCAAAACCACCGAGAGGCTGTGGTTCTCCTCATGTGTATGCACGATAAAGTCTACTTCCTACGTTAGGCACAATACGAGCTTAACAATAATTTCTAATACAATAGAACAACTATAAAATTTTGTTATACTATCAGTTATTTGAAACTATAAACTGTTTGTTTCTGGAATTGTCCACTTGATGCCCTTGGCCCATGACTGACCATAGGTCATAGACTGTGGTTTAGTGGCACCACACTAAGAAGTCCTGAGTTCAGTCTGCAGAAGAAAAACAAACAAGTGAAATACAGTAAGAGTGTCTTACTGTGTTCCCATCCCAGCAAGCTGCTAAAGCCCTCTTAGGAACAAATCACAGTAGCTGCTCTGCCAACTTTCCCCTGTGGTCCAGAGTGGACTCTTCCAGGGCACCAAACACCAGTGCATCCTCCTGCACATAACCACATGCACGCCTCCTCATACATCAAAACACTAGAAGCATATAGATTTTCTCTCTCACCCTCCATTAGACATCAGACGACGTTTATTAACTGTGGGTAACAAGACTAAAAGTGAAGAGTCCAGCAAAGACTGTCCTTAACTTTGGTACTACCAAGCTCCTCTGGAGACTTTTTCTCCATCAGGTCTCCACCTAGACCCCAACTGGCCACCTCAGATAGGGAGAATTCCCCATTTCCCCATGTCTGTTCAATTTCACTATCCTCACCCTGATCATCTAAATCTGAGTCCGTTTTCTATAAGAATCCGCCGGTTTTAGTTTGCAAGAATTACCTTGCCCTTGACATCTCCTTAGTAATTTGTCATGATTTACCTCCCCCCACCCCAGCCTGCTTCTTGGCCATAAATCTCTACTGTTTAGAGAGGAGTCCCATCTTTCTCCCTTATTGCAAACATCTTGACACCTACAGCAATAGATAGGAGAAAGGCTTTTCCATCTTTTAAGCAAGGGTTTAATGGTGAATGTGTTTGTTTCTTACTGTAATAAACACATCATTTAGTCATTCGATATTTTGGTGAGAACTTTAATGCCACACTAGTGTTCCATGGAATGGCAAACTCAGAGAGCCCATTGAAGCTTCTCTGAAGGTGCTATGCCTGCATTTTTATTGCAGAGCCATCCATATTGCAAATTTTTCTGAAAAGGCTCCCTTGGGAATGTTTCTTTTCCATCTGTTGTTAAGAACGCATACCTGTGTAGGTACACATGCCTGTGCACAGACAACCTACTCCAGGCTGAGTTAGGAAAAGCTGCATCAACGGATGGAATAGTGCGCGCTAGGTTAAAAACACCAATCACAAAGATGTCAACTGAAGTAATACATTCAGAAAACTAAGTTGTCTAAAAAGGTTCTTTCAGCGTTTGCTTTCCAAGACACAATTTCCGTGCCCCGTCTCAGACTGCAGATCCATCACCAAAGAATGATGGATTCTTTTGGAGGAAAGTATCTTTTCTGTCCTCAGATTGCCTTTAAGTACAGATAGCAGGGCCAGCATTCACCTGGAGGCAAGTAGACGGATGTAAGAGAGAAGTGGAAGCTAGCCTTAGCCCTCACCCAGCAGCGCCCCTCTTAGAGCCCCTTAGCACCCCTTGCTTCTCAGCATCTTCCTCTTGCCTCTGGACACAGTGTGGAAAAGCAGGCACTTTCAGCTTCAAGCGCATGGCCTCTCAGGTTTGCCAAATGACAGCCAGATCCGTAGAGCTACCTATAATTCAAGTTCAACAAGGGCAGCCCACACAGTCCATGGAAATGAGCTGGGCCAGAAAGGAAAGGGAACTAGCTGGAAACATCATGCTGTATGCAGACTGGACCCAGGTAAGATAAAAAGGCTTGCCAATGAGGGTCTGCCACACAACCTACAGAAACCCTGGCATGAAAAAAGCTTATGAGACCATCAGCAAATACAGGACCAAAGGCAACAGGCTGGCTGCCATACTTAGGCAGAAGTTTGCATTTTTCTTTCTGTGGCTCTTTAAGTGGTAGCTCATTATAAATACTTGCTCTTGGAACGCAGGAGGTCTTCTCCCCCCCCCCCCAAATATAAAAAGCAATACGCACATGTATAATGATCTCATGTCATTATAACAAAATACCTGACGCAAGCACCTTAGCAAGCACAGTGGTTTTAGTTTGCAGTGATGGAGACTTGGTCCTAAGATCAGGTTCTTCCATTGGTTTTGGCCCCTGACTAGAACACAGTATCACCATGGGAACATGTGTTGGGATAGTCAGGTCTCAAGCTAGGGAGGGAGGAAGGACGAGAGGGTAAGAGGGAGGGAAGGAAGGAGAGGAAGAGAGGGAGAGGGAGGGTGCTGAGAGAGAGAGAGAAGAGAGCATATTCAATCCCTTCTGGGTGTATACCTCTAGTGACCTAAGGATCTCATATAAGGACCCATATCCTAAGCTGGGCTTGGGGGCACATGTCTGTAATCTCAGTACTCAGGAGTCAGAGGAAGAGGCAGTTGGATCACTGTGAGTTTAAGGCCAGCCAGATCTACAAAGCTAGTCCAGTACAGCCATGGCCACACAGAGAACCCCTATCTTGAAAAACACAACAAACAAACAAACAAACAAACAAGGCAGGTCTTTATATATGACCATTTGGGAGACACCCATCCAAGCAAACCACAGTAATGTATTCATGGGTGAGCTCGTAGCTCTGATAAAGCCTTATTCTCAGCTCACGAAGGCTGCAAAGTGAAGTTGGTTTGTGGACAACATGCATTTCTCTCTCCACAAAACCATGTTAATTAGAATTGACTTTGCCCTCATTTGCTACATCAAGTGAACATTTGGGATCCTTATGCTAGGGTGGATCCGCATGGCTGGATGGCTAGGAGCTCAGACAATACAAGCAAGGTTTACTTTCCAAACTGAGCTGGTGTGGAAAGCCACTGTGGAGAAAGCTAATGATTAGCACGGGTGCACAGTCTGCATTTCAGACCCCACACCCAAGAAGCATTGAAAGTGGGGTCTGACACCAGCTCAGAAGTGGACTTCAGGCTCCAGCCACATGAGACAAAGCCTCAAAGTACTAGTCCTTCCCTTTGTAGGTTTTGGTGGCTTTCATGAAGATCAAGTAACACAGATGTCAACCCCTCTTCCTGGGAGTGCTATGACTTGGACCTCTTTCACGCAGCTTGCTTTTAGAGCTGAAAATACTGCAAGGCCAGGAGTACAGAAAGCTGTGATGGATCAAAGAGAGTACGTGCCCAGTCCTGATATCACCTGGCCTGGCCTTGGATGCTACACACCACTGCAGTAGGACCTCATCTAACTACTTGGATGTGGAGTGTGTGTGTGTGTGTGTGTGTCTGTGTGTCTGTGTGTCTGTGTGTGTGTGTGATGACAATGACCCACCATGTTGGCAGGTACCAGGATTTCCTATCTTCTTTGGGAGTGGCACACCACCCCCACAGTTGATGGACCAGCTGCATCACACCTCCTTAATCACTGCAAGATCTTAGCAGTTACATTACAGAATAGAACTTTTTGCTGCCATGGGGTAGGGGGAGGGGCGGGCTTCCTCAGCCCAAAATGTGACAGACTGCTTTGTAGAAGGCATGGTCTCCTAACTGCAGGCCCTGGGCTTTGTAAACCCAGATGAGTTTTCTAGGTGTTTCTTTGAAAATTGACCACAGAGAGTTTTTACACATCTTCATAGGCAGGTCAACAAGACCTAGACAGAGAATCAGCAGCCTCCGGGCTCTGCAGGAGTGGACAGTAATCTAAGTTAGGAGAGGATTTACAGCCCAGCTGGGAAGAGGGGAATGCCAGGGAAAATGATTTCCCGTTGACAATGGTCAAGGCAATCGCTTGGTTTGCTCAAGGAGAACTGAAGGATAGCCCAGTAAATTTAGAAAGAAAGAAGAGCTCCCTAATAGCTGAACCATGAGAGGTAATTTAAAGAAGAGATTTCATTCCAGTTAATGAATGATTTATGGAAAATGCAAACAAATGCAGCCCTCTGCTACAATTACAGTCACATATCAAAACAGGGGACTCACTGTCTCATTAATCACAGATTCGAACTAATCCCCCCAAAAGGGACTCAACTGTGAAGCCTTTGGTTGGATAACCTGTGAATTTGGACCCTCATTACCGAATAGATGCTCATTGTTTGGGAATTTAGGTGCCAAGGTCACAGAATATGCTAACAGCAAAGTCCGCATGAGCACATCCTCAAATTATGGTGCTCATAACCAAGATCTGGGCTGATCTTCATAATAGTTTTTAAATTCACGTTGATTCATGCTTAATGGATTATTTTCCCTACAGATGGGTTATTACACATGGTGGGAATAATTGCTTTTCCAGTATAATGTTTGGTGGGATTAATTAAGTCCTGTTTGTTTCCTCTTAAGATAATACAAGCAAAACCTTGAAATGAGTAATATTCCGGGGAGGAAGCAAAGGAGAAGGTATCTGTGTAGGTGGCAGAAGGCGGGATTGTCTGCCTAGGCTCCAGCCTGTCTGCCCCAGGCATAGCAGCAGGAGTGGTGCTATTGCTTACTTATCAAGAATGCTCCCCTCTTTTCCTCTCACTGAAGCTGGATGGATTTCTGCTGCAAAGGCTTCTCAAGTTAATGCTAAGAGTGCTTGGTTTATGTTTTCAATGTTCTGAAGTGTTCAAACACAGCTTCCAGAGCAACAAAATTTCTTACCGTCACATGTTCAGGAGGTGTAGGGTGACTGGGAGCAGCACTAACATTTCCTGGTTAATTCTGAAGACTTGAAGAATTCCCCATGCCACATTCCTCCAGTGTCACTACCAAAGACCCAAGCTGTTTCTCTGATTCCTTTAACCTCAGCGTATCCTTACTTCTCCTATTTTACACATCTCCCCTCTGGAACTAGAGTGTCTTACTCTGCTGGCCCATCCAGTGTCTCCCAGCCACCAGCTGAATCCTGTGGGGGCCACTTGCTGCTCCGTAGCAAGTGTCCTCCCAGGATCCCACTGCTCAGTATGTCCTACTGTCCTGGAGGCACTGCAAATCGGCCACGCCCCCAGGCAAATACCTTACTCAAGGCCACAGTGAACACTCCAGGATATCTGATCCAATCTTTCTTGTGGAGACAACCATATGATCCCACCTCTAGCCAGTGACAAGCTCGTCGGAGCTCACCGAAGACTCTCCGTGTGGTGTACTTCCAAGCTGCCCTCCTTCCTCGTGTTCACGCTTCCACCTGCTAGAAGTACCTTCCTTTTCCATGCATGCCTTGCAAAGACCTCCTCAGCCGGCCTCATGACTCTGACCTGGAGCCAGTCAGGTGTGGGGCTTAGCCTGTCTCTGTGCCAGACAGAGTTCAGAAACTCAGCAGTGATGTGGGCAGAGGAGGCAGTGCCTTTCCTAGAGGCTCTGGACCCAGACTGTGTCCTCATCACTCATGATGGAGGCTTGACAGAACACCTGGCCAACCATCTTGACCTTGACCTAACAAGAGAACAACAGATGCCACTGGGGAATAATCTGTCTTGCAAATCAGCCCAGTGTCTGGATCCACGCACTAGGCAGAGGCAAGGGAAACACAGGCCTGGGGCCTGAGGACCCCAGGAAGAGCAGGGCAGCTGCATTCTGTATGGAGGAGCTGGCCTCAGACAGCACAGGCAGCTGCTCCTCAGTCTGTCCTGGTGCATAATGGTGACTGGTCCTTGGTGTGTATCATGCTCTACCAGCAAATGATGACGCTACCTGAGGCAAATGTAGAAACTTTCAAAGGGAAGGGGTCATGAGACTTATGCAGCTTGCACACCACTCACCCCTTTAACAGATAACAAAAGAAAATCCCAGAGAGATTAGGAAACTGTTGCAAAACTGAGTATGTAGGCTGTAAGAAAGTCAGCACCTGTTTCTCCCCCATCCAAAAAAAAAAAAAAAAAAGCCCTGTTACATCATTGAGTTTTGTTTTAAAATACAACTATCAGCCTCCAAGGGAAGAGATGTAAATATTTATCACAATGCTGACTTCAGCTTCTTCATGTTGTCAACACTTTAGTTACACTCCTAACAGTTTTTCAAAGAACAGAAGGAGCTATGTATATTATAGCAATCCAGTCTTGTAGCTAGGCTCGAGGCAGGGATCCTGGCCCTGAGTTAGCAGGTAGCTGCAGTCTGTGTTTGCTCTAGGTCTTTTCTTCCTAGCCCTGAGTCCCTCCCATCACGGTTCTGCCTGTGACCTTTATTAAATAGGACAGTTTACATAAAATACAACACTTGGTACAAACAGCAGACTCAGGAATGAACAGGAAGTTCAATTGTCAATCTATTCAGTGACAGTCCTGAGACAGGTTCATCTTAGAATGGGCAGGCCCACTGCAAAAGCCATGAGGAGAAAAGACAGACAGATGGGTGATGTCGGGAACTGAGATGGGGACTGGTGAACTGGGAGGAGATTCAGGTAGCCCCAAGCCCTGTATTAGAGTATATCCCTCAAACCTCTGCTTGAGAATGAAGAGCCCAGTGTTGGAGGTAGAGGTAATGACAGGCAAGTACTGGATGGCCTGTTGGAGACAGGGAACCAGAGTAGAGTAGACGGGCTCTGACAGAAAGAAGGTACCCTCCCGCATCACCAGGCTGCCAGAAATGAAGTGCCTGCCTTCTTTTTGATGGCTCCTTCTGTTGTTGTTTCCAAAGTACCTCATAAACATCTCTGGAGCACCATCCGGTGTGGTCTCAGCATCTTGCTGCCAGAGTACCAAGAGCCCACCCATTTGCTCCTGGAGCAAGCAAGTTCCCCTCTTTTTCCTTCACTGCCCACAACCCATCATCCTTCTGAAAGCAGACTGAGTAAGGCATGCGGTGTCATTCATAGGGAGGTGGAGGGGTGGGACAGCAGGTTTTGATCAAGGGCACACGTCTACATGCAGGACAAGCCACTGTCACTGTGTTCACAGTGAAAGACCAGGAACCCGTCCAGGTTGAGTACAGCAAGGGAAGATGCCACTGACATAGGAAACCAGGGTGGCACTTTAGTGTCCAGACAATGACAGCTGTTTTCCTTCACAGGTCCAAAACAGTTCTGTGAGCGACACTGCCAACTTCAGTCGCCTCTGATGAAAGTAGGCACTGATTTCTTATCTACTGGTCTCCTATGCAGGGAAGGGTCAGCCTTCAGCTGCCAGGCTCTGTGCCCCACAGGCAGGGCACTCCTGTTAGTCACAGGTTTCATGGAAGATTTAAGAGCCTCCAAAGGATGCTTCTATATCATCGAAGCCCTGGCACTTAGGTGTCACCAGCTCCCATTTTCTTCGTGCCATGAACTCAAGGCCTCTGTCCCCCGCCTCTCAAATCCCTCTCCAGTGTTCTTGGAACTCACAGGCCCTTCCTTCTGTCTTGCTAGGTTTGAGGGCAGCAGGTCTGGCAGCTTCCTAGCTTTGTTATTGGAGGCTTACACAGTACAAATTGAACCTGTCAAGAGGGGCTCCTCATCTCTGTTTTTAATATCCTTAACAACTCAAAGGCAGCGAACAGGGTGGCCAGGAGGCAGGGCATGAAATCTGCCTGCCGATATCAACTCTCAGCAGGTCAAAGGTCACTTCACATCACTGGCAGCTCTTTCTAGAGAAACAGGAAACTTAAAGCCCGTGGCTCCAGGCAAGCTGCATGAATGACTTTATTTCTTTGTAAATAAATGTGATCAATAGCATGGCTGACAAGCAGGACTGCTGCACCTTTAATCAATCAAGGGGAATGCAAAGTTTACAATGATGCACACAGCCACACCACCAAGAACAACAGGATTAGAGAAAAACCACAGTACACTTGTGTTTTGTTAGCTGCCAACTATCCTTTCTTCTCAGCCTGCCTCCTATTGCTTTAGAACTGCACTTGCTGCTGTCCTGGGCATTTTGCCTCAAAAGCCCCATGACAAACATTAGTGACCTATTGCCCTGTTAAACATTTATAAAAGACCCTATTTGTTCCATAGTGCTGTGTCTATGAAGCTGACAGGAAAGCTTTGTAGTTGTAGTAGTAGTAGTAGCAGCAGCAGCAGCAGCAGCAGCAGCAGCAGCAGCGTCGGCGGCAGCAGTGGCGGCAGCGGTGGCAACAGCAGCAGCAGCAGCAGTAGCAGAGGACAGTGGATCAAAGACACTGCCTAAGTCTCCAGCATCATGGGCCCAGCCAGAATACTGAGCTTTCTTTCCTGGAATTTGTCTAATGGGTGGAAAGCACCCACCTACTCCTGGGAAGAGCATTTCCAGGCATATACAGAGTCCCAGCAACCAATCCAAAGACGATGTATGAGGACAAGAACAACAAAGCAGTGAGCTAGACTGGTCATACTGGGAAGCAGACATAATAAAAAAGTGTCCCACATCAGACTGGTGTATAAGAAGGGCTGTCAGCAGCCTACTGTGACTCAGCTCCAGCCACAGAATCTGGATGCTCTTGGTTTTTGTTTGTTCTGTTTTGTTTTGAGTCAGGGTCCCGTGTAGTCCACCCTGGCCTCTAACTCACTACACAGCTGAAGATAACTTTGACATTCTGATCCTCCTGCCTCTACTTCTGTCTCCTGAGGGAAAACAGCTCACCTCATCTTCACCAGATCAGCCCTGCCTTCCTACAAGACACTCTCAGACTCAGCTGGTGTTCCCAGAGAGAAGGATGCGAGGGTCATGTGACATTCCAGCTGTTCCTCGGAGCCAATATTAGGGCACACAATTCTGCCCAAATTACATATGACCCCAGGGTTTTTAGGACACTGGACAGTATATGGAACAGACAAGTTAACTGAGGAGTGACTCTGTCTACAGCTCTGTGGGGAAGCCATCATCTGTGCTGCTAGGTGAGATGTTCTGGCCCACCTGCCTTGGGGCCAGGCATGTTCTTGTAAATAACCACTCACTCAAGCTCTGAGTAAGCCTGGTAGATTCCCTGGTTCACCAGGATGAGCTCTGGAGAAATTGTGAACTGTCCTGGTGGAGATGTACTTTGATTTGTTGGAGAGGCAGGCATCGGAAGGAAGAGGTAAGATTATTATTGTTGTTGTTTGTTTTGTTTTTTTTTACGTAGAATCTTGATCATGAGGGTGATCCTATGATTTTACTTTTTATTTATCATTTAAAAATTTTTATCATCTATCTATCTATCTATCTATCTATCTATCTATCTATCTATCTATCTATCTATGCATCCCAACCACAGTTTGAACATTTTTTTAAAAAAGTTCCTTGGGGGTGGGGTGGGGGAAGAATTCTCAAAACACTCTATCCTCCTAGCACTGGACTAACATGTCGCCATGTTGAGTTTTATGCAGTGGACTGAACCCAGGACTTTGTACATGTCAGGCAAACATTCTACCAACTGAGCTACATCCAAGACCCCTCCCATAGGTGCTTTGGATGTATAGATTTTCCAAGCCCCTGGTGTCTCTGTCAAAACAAGGGTTTTGGTTCCAACCTGGTGCCTGGTTCGGTGCGTGGTGCATGGCCATGTAGGATGAGCAAGCACTTTGCAACAGTCAGAGGAAGTCAGGGAAAGCTTTTCCTTTCCCTAGGACAGCCTTATCTGAGTGATTATTCATAGGCTACTTTTTACTCAGCCTGGCCTGACATCAGAAAGGTTGTCTATCCATTGTACTACCGTGAACAGTAGACACACCCATCATCTTCAGAGTACAGCTTATTGACAACACAGAGAATCTAACCCAAGGAGAGGAAGCAAACACTGGGGGCATCTAGGCCAGTGCTATACCATGGCAGAGCTGAACTATCCCTGCAGAGCTGAACTATCCCTGTCTCTAGGGTTACCAAGGAGAACCCGACAGCTCAGGACAAGTCCTCACGACCCTAGAGCAGGCTTCACTAACAGGCGTAGGCCTCTGAGTTATAGGACATTCAGATTTGCCTTCAAGATTTCTGGGTTTCCAACTAAAAAAGCAGGGCTAAGAACTGTGGGAATGAATGCTGGGTGCCACACTCTCTGTCTGCCATGAAAATGAAAGGGGTCAATGGCAAGGAGGCCTGACAATGGTGGGCACCAATACCAATGGCCAACATTTAAGTCCCTAATTCTGATTATTGCTGAGTGGTTTTGCCTGTGTCTAAGAGTTCCAGTCAGCAATTCCATACCGAGACCTTGTGCTTCACGAGGGAGGGCAAATGATGTCTTCTCCATCTCATCCTTGTGAGTGACCAGGGGTAACCTACCTTGCCTGGGCTCTGAGCAGGTGTTAAATATTGCTAAGGCATTATTTAAAATCTATTAAAATCACTGTTGGTCCTAATTTTGTAAATACTTTATGACAATCATTTTCCTGTAAAGAAGCCAAGATATGGGGGCGGGACAAACCAACACTCCCCAATTAGCAACCATTAGACTCTTGAGCCCTTGAGTGTCCAAGCAGCCTTGACTGGTAGTCCAACAGCACTGCCAGCCACGTAACCAGCCAGACCACTCTCAAAGCCTGCACCAGGCTTCTTAAATGCTCCATGATGCCTTGAGAAAACTATGCAAACGACTGCAGCTGTCTGCCTTGGCTCCTGCAGATGGAGCTGGAGCCAGGACTGTTTGCACAGTTTGTACCAGGCTTTGTGCAATCAATCTCAGCCTGGATGGATCATTTCTACCTTGGTCAGAGTGGAAGTATATCTCCTGGTGGAAAGATAGTAATTCTTGTGGTAAGGCTGTGATTGGCCCGAAGCTTTAATAACTGTGATTGGCCCAAAATGGATAGCTGTGGTTGGCCAAACTAATGGCGATTGGCCCGAATATTCCTGTTTGGTGGATATAAACAGGCTGCTCAATTCACTCACAGTTGACTGAGAAGCATCTCCTTGTGCTGCGCACCCTGATATTGTAACATCAGGTCCAATGAAGACTTCTCTTGAATTACCTCCTTTCAGGAGTCTACACTGAGCTGAAAATAGGAAGAAGGAAGTGGCAGAACATCAGCCACATTGGCAGTGGAGTTAGCTGGCAGCCGAAAAAGCACTGCCTGGGCAAGGTCAACTGTACCTGGCTGCAGCCTGATCTGACATATTCAATGAAACCCTATCCCAGGGAGTAACAGGCACACTGCTGCCTAAACTGCTGAACAAGTGTCTGCCTCAGATGACTGCATAGGCTTTTCAAGTGGTGGCTTAATTCTAGGAGCACCACTCAGGTGTCAGTCTACAGGGGAGGGCGGGGCTTGATTCTGTGGGTGCCATGCTTAAATCTCACTGGTCCAGAACAGTGTAACCCAGCAGCTTGACAACTGAGTAGCTCAACTAATCCAACATAGCCCATCGTGATCTCAGCATCCCTGCAATGGATACTGCTTCTGAGGCCCTGTGCTGGGCTCCCGAACAGCCCATCTTGTATTTCCTCAGCCCTGGCCTTCCTAGTGCAAAGCTGGGCAACTCTTCAACAGCTAAAGTGGTCCTCTGACTTGGGGTCAGGTTTAGTGACTGGTGCCCATTTTCTGAATCAAGCTTTCTGATGGTGAGCTAGGCCCTGCCCGCCTGTAACCAATAAAGGCCTAGAAGCATGCTGTCATGGGATCCTGCCCTGGAAGCCTGGCCCTGCATAGAGAGAATGATTGCCTGTCTTGAGTGATCACAGGTAAGTCCAGTGCCCATTGGCGCATGCTGATCTGACAGAGACAGCAACCCTGTATTGTTCAGGCAGCAGCTGAAAGGCTTGAGAACATCCAGTTCAGCAGAAATGGAAGTAGATGCAGAAATCACAGGGCTGGGGAGCTGATAAAAGGCTATATGGAGCCAAAGAGGGTAATCACTAGGGAAGTTCTAGAGAGCTATCAAGTCTTCGGAGCCAAAGGTCTGATACTCCAAGCCTCCTCAGAAATGGAATCACTAGATCAATGGTTCTCAACCTTCCTAATGCTGTGGTCCTTTAATACAGTTCCTCCTGTAGTGGTGACCCCAACCATAAAGATGTTTTGTTGTTATATGATAATTATAATTTTGCTACTGTTAGGAATTGTAATGTAAGTATCCGATATGCAGGCTACCTGATATGTAACCCCTGCCGGGGGTGGGGGTCTCAATCCACATGTCCAGAACCACTGTGCTCAATGGTGTTACTTGCTACTGTTCTTGCGGCCTACTTGGTTCTCCCCCTTCCCCTACTTGCTGCTGTCAGACACTGAGAGGCAACAGTTACTCAGACCAGTGTTTCTACAGCTTCTTGTCCACCCATCTTTTTTTTTTTTTTAATTGAGGCAGCAAAGAGCCCTCAGCCCTAAGACAGGAATGCTGGGGGTCTGGCATGTTACAGAGAAATCAGTGGAAGAAGGAAGACCAGGTATAGTGTGAATCCCCAAAGTAAGACCCACTGACTGTGAGTCCTGGGGTCCCAGATCTCTACCTTGACATGGGATCCTGGGCATTTATGCTAGAGAAATGAAAGCTTCTCTTCTCACATAGAAATTACTCATGGATACTTATAACATCTATATGTGTAAGAAAAAAATGACCCTCAGTTGTTAAAACATCTTTATGCCCACATTATGGACTAGTATTCAACAATACCAAAAGGAGTGAGTTATTGTTATCTCCAACTTAGATGGATTTCAAAGGAAATATGACAGGTGAAGGGGGAAAGGCAGTCTTGAAAGGTGACCCACTGTGCGATCCCATCTGCATTCTAGTCTAATAATGAAAAAATTACAGCTCTGGGGTGGAGACGGTGGTTGCTAGGAATGTAGCAAGGTGAGGGGGAGGATGTGGCTATAAACACAAAAGGAGAACTCTATTTCTTGGTGGGGATTCCAGTTATGAAAGATGTTAGCTCTGGAGGGGACTGAGCAAAGAGCTTATGGCATCCATCTGTGTTATTTCATACAGTTGCATGGAAACTTACAACTAGCTCCAAATATAAAGCTCTAAAAATGTAACGAAAATCTGCTTTCCACCCAAAACACCTGTTACCTTGATTTTGAGTATTATGGAAAGGGCTGCTTTGTCTTATATACATATACAAAACATAAAGCCACAGGAAACTAGAGAAAAGGGAGAGTTGATACAAAGTATTCCAATAGCATCATCTTTTTAACGAATTCATTGTTTGCTTTAAATAGGATATTTGTCATCTACTTCGGAAAAATACAGACACGCAGGAAATCGAGGCATGACCACAAGCCAAGACTACTCAATAGTAACAGAACCACAAGACAGAGCAACCAACAACCATCCAAGAGAATTATAGAGACTGAAAGACCAACCAGAGAAGTTTAGTGCATGATTAATGAAAATAACCAAAGGAGAATTCCACATCCATAATGAATGAGTTTACAAGCACATCGCAGAAGAGGATAAAGGAAGCCTAAGCTTGAATATATGTCAGAAAAAGGATAGCTATGTTAACACAGAAATAGAAAAATGATAAGTAACAGTAAAGAAAAGGGAAGGCTAGGAAGAATACATAAAACACATGCGAACCTGAGTTTGTAAAGCATGTCTGTAACCCCAGAGCTCCAATGGCAGGATAGGAGGGAGACAGGCGAATCCTTGGAAGCTCGTGAGCAGCTGGCCTAGTGTACACAGTAATAAGCAAGAAACTCTGTCTCAAACAAGGTGGAAAGTGAAGATAAAGGTTGCCCTCTGGGCTTCATATATACTTCCTGGCACTTAGAAAGTCATATGATGTGGTGCCAAGGTGCCAAGGTCTACTGTGTAAGTACAGGAGCCCTGGAAGAAGATGAGAAAGAGTGAGGTAAAAGCAACCACAGAGGTACTAAGGGTTCTTCCAAGTCTCAACAGTGGCAGCACAGAAACAAACACATGAATGGCTGCACAACAAGCCAGGCAAAAACCACACTGACTTATAAAAGTGTATGTTGGTGTGCTACTGAAGAATTACATGTGCTTAGATATTTCTGGTGAAAAGCTCAACTACATAACCCTGCAGAACGGCATTGACTCGTTGGCCCATCCAGCCAATCTACTACCGAGAACCTACCATAAAGACACACTGACAACATGGCGAACAGATGACCACACAGCTGTTAGATTAAAGCCCCACATAGACAGGTCAAAGACAGAAGACACCAGAAGACTGAATGGAACACAACGAGGGTATCCAACAGCCAACAGTACAGAGGGACGGGCAGTGAGAAACACCAGAATGTGGCTGCAGACCTGTCTCCAGAGAGCTCATTCACGTGAAAGAATGAAGCAGAAAAGCTTTGCCGACAGGTGGATCCCGCTGGCTCACTGGGTAGCCAACCCAGCCTAAGCAGTGAGCGCTCTGTTCTCTTGAGACACTTTGTCTTGAACACAATCAGGTGGAGGGTACTAGTGCAAGACAGCACATGTGATGCTCTGACTTCTGAATGTGCATACATGGGTGCATGCAGCCACACACTCATGTGTATGCAACCCACACACCACGCCCCCACAAACATCAATAACATTCAGTCATCTAAGCGGAAGAAGAATGGAGTTGGAAATACGTGCATTTACTTACATTAAAACTGAGCGATGATGTATACATAAACAGACTACTAACAATGTTTTTCTATTGAGGAAAAAAAGGAGACAGAGGTAAGAGTTGTATGCAAACACCTGTTTACTGACTCTGAACCTTAAAATTATAACAAAAATGGTGACTATAGGATCATTAAAAGTCAAAAGCAACAGGAAATCATTTCACTCGCAGGAGGAATCATCTTGAGTGCCTGAAAAGCACGACCCTGACTGGGTATGTTGGCAGGGTACGGCAAGCAAAACAAACATGGCACGGAATGGTTCGCTGTCATCCAGAAATGATCCTACATAGTTCTGCACCTAAGACATGTATATTTTCTATAATTTCCTATATGTTATGCAGTACGAAAATTATTATGTACAATGCACACACATAATACAAAGACCATCCCAAGGTCTGTGAGACACATGCTACATATAATACACACCTTCAACTCTGAGAAGCAGATATATATACATTTTAATGATTATGAGAAACACACCCTATGTAAAATCCTAAAGACCGTGAGAAATATGACACTGTAAGAAACATGCTGCATATAACACCCTAAGGCATTAAGGAACATACTACATAAAACCCTGACAGCTGTGAGACAAACTCTACACATTGCCCCCTCATGCACTGTTTATAGCCTATTTAGACTCTGAATTGACCTAAAGTAGAGAAGGTATTCATAAATTGACATTTTTTTTGGTGGTACATTTGTAGTACATTGTAGTGGTGTGAAGGAAACTTTTGTCTAAGAAAATTAACTGAAGTATTTGTGAATAGAAAGAAGTGATGCCTGGACGCTCTTCAAAACAGTGGTGGGAAACGGAGGTGCCGTAACTACAAGCAGCTTAGTCCATCTTGAGAGTAGCTAAGGTTAACAGATGGTTCTGGAAAGAGGTCTTATTCCACTCTACCTCTCTACGTGTATGGTGTATGAAACCTCCCTTCATATAAATGTATCTAAAGGAAAACAAGATGCCATTTGGATCAACAACCCCTCACCAGGAGAAATGACATCAAAACGGACACAAAATCCCAAAGATAGCATGGTAATCTGCAAATTGCTGAGAGAAAATACAAACTCAGATGACAACCCTGAAGTCAAACCAAAGAACCTTTCCCGACCACTGAGAAAGAGTGGTTTAAAAATCATACGATCCTGATATTTCTCAAGCAAAAGTAACGATTGCAGATGGGCAGCGAGGGCCACACCAAGGCTCTTCATCTCCTTTATAGGAGGAGGGCATCAGGTGCTGGCTAGAAGTCATCTGAGAGATGGCAGGGAAAGTAGTATGGCAGTGGGCATGTTGGAGGACCAGTCTTATAGGAAGCCTGCACACAGCATAACCTCATGAACCAGCAAGAGGCAAATGCCTGCTTTGGCTTCTGAAAGGTGCCTTGGAAGTAGGAAGCCAGTCCAGGCTCCTGAGAGGTCCCCAATTTCCATCAGCTCATCAGTCAGATCCATGTATTCAGGCCAGTTCGCAGAATGGTCTTTTGGGCACAAAACCTTCACAGTTACTCAAGAACAACACTAGTCCCTGGTGCCCTCCTGTCTTGTTCCCTGCAACATCATGAAGATCCCCAGTGTCTGACCAATGGGTTGACCTCATGTGCTGACACACTTGTGCCAAGGGGCCAGTGCCTACACTCCCCACCTTCCAGATTCAGCTATATGCTAATAGGACATGGCACACTAGAGTGGAAGCAACAGCTCCACTTGCAAGTCTGTGAGGGGAGAAACATGTGGAAAAAACAATAAGGTTCTACTTGAAGCCAGAAGCTGTGGTTATTGGCTTCCATCTTCTGCTATTATTCATAATACTAGATTAGAGTAAGACACATTGCACATGAAATACAGCACGCTAAGCTGAGCCATGCTTACATGACACTTGAATGTAAATCTGAACATATTTTGAAATTAACTGCTTTCTACCGATTTCTCAAAGTTATACTTTCTTTGGTAAAACAAAAAAGGCTTACTTATTAAGGAAAAGTGCAGAAGAGCTCTAAGGAGGTAGAGTCGGACCCACAGGCATTTAGACACCATAAAGCCAGAGCAGTGTGCTCCTCACCCACGAGTAAGGGGTTATTTGCATCACTGTAGTGACCACCAAATTTCCTTGAAGGCTGTTTCAAAAATTGAACAGAGATGATCACTTGAAACTACAGTGAGGGATTATTTCACAAAAGGTAAAGTAGCGACATAGAAAAATTTAAGTCAATTTGACACACTCAGCACCAAATATTAAATTCCAGAAAAACTAAAAATTAAAGTGTAAGATAAGAAAATAAAATAGGAAAGCCCCAAAATGAAACTCTAAATGTGAGGAAGGAAGATGCCAGCATGATAAAATCATGCAGGAAAAGATGGGGACATGTGTAAAACATTATACAGGAAACACCAGACACAGTTTTCAGAATGCCATATCAAATAAGATGGCAAAGAGTAACACACACACACACACACACACACACACACACACACACACACACACTCTCTCACTGGCAATAAAATATGCCATGGTCATCATCTAAAGTGATGGTCAACTGCTTAAGTAAAAGGTTCAAGGCTGGAGTGATGGCTCAGTGGTTAAGAGTACTAGGTGCTCTTAAAGAAAACCCAGGTTCAGTTCCCAGCATCCATATGGTGGCTTACAACTGTTAACAACTCTAGTTCCCGGATATCCACCATCCTCTTCTGACCTCTATAGGCACAAGTCGTGCACAGACTAATACAGGACTCACACGTGTTCAAAATAACAACAAATCTTTTTTTTTTTTTTTAAAGAAAAACAAAAAGGATTGAAATCCAATAAAAACAGAGGTTCAGAGCAGGAGTTAGAAGGAAAACGAATGGCGATTACTTTATTCTGCAAACAATTGAAATGCTAATTTAATCAAGATAAGAGAACTTTTATCATCACATTAAATAAACTTTTCTAGCTTAAGATGATACTGGATTCTGGCCTGGGTACAGTAAGTGGGTAAAGTCCTTTTGGAAAGCAATTTGACAGTGTGTATCGAGCCCTAGTAATCCCACTTCTGGGAACGAATCCTAGGAACCAGTCCAAAGTATAGAAAAAATACGCACGAATGCGCTCACCACAACGTTATCTGCACCAGATGCAACTTTGGAGCAATTAAATGCACACAAAGAGAGGATGGGCTGGCAAGTGGTCCAGGCATTGGACTGTCTCCCATATAACTGAGGTTCAGGGGAGTAGGAATCCCAGACTCCATAGTGATGATGTTGCTTGGTGCATGGAAAGTAAAAAAGTACAGCATGCTGACGTTACCCTGTGATGGTAAGAAAGTAAAATCCACAGGGAAATCAAACTGCAGGAAACCACAGACACTGTCCTCACATATCGAGTCTTCGGATGAGGCACAGGGTGATGCAATTCCTTTTAAGCTTAACACATGACCCACTGAAAGGAAACAGCCTTCGGTGCTCCTCCACTTCGTAAGGTGTCTTCTAGAAGTTTCTCTGACCTCCCTGATGAGAAGCCATATCAAGCCTGCAAAGCAGGGCTAAGCCCCACTCAACAACTCTATGGGCCCCCAAATCACTGTCTTGGCAGACAGGAAACCATCGGTTCCATACAGCCACAGAGCAGGGGACTGGCAGCCCTCGCCCAGAGAGGAAAGCGAAGTTTCTTCAATACAAAGCCAAGAAACAGAGTGCAGGTTGTGCTGCCGAAGACTCTGGCAGCTGGCCTCAAAGCCTTTGTGGAGTTAAGCAAACGTTGCCATGTCCCACCTCAGACCCAGAAACACCTGATTGTCAATGGGTCCCCAGGAATATCCTGCCCATCTAGCCTGGGCAAAACTCTTGGGACAAAGACCTGCAGGCAAGAAAGCTCCAGAAGCTGTACATTTGCTCGTTCTTATATACTGGAGGCAAGAAGACCAAAAAAGAGTTGGGCACACCCATGTGTTGCCTTCAGGCAGCACCCCTCCATCACGGAGTGCTTTGTTTCCCTTTTCTAAAATCCTATCTGCCACTAAGAAGTGAAGGCTGGCTGTAGCTAGAACAGAGCTGGTTCTCTGGAATAAGTTGTAGTAAAGAGATTGTGGGGCGGAACGAATGCTAGTGACTGTAAGGGAGCAGAAAAGAAGTGCACAGGAGAGAGCAAGGGCAGGGAGGGAGGGGGAGGGAGGGAGGGAAGAAGGGAGGGAGGGAGGGAGGGAGGTAGAGAGGGAGGGAGGGTAGAGAGGGAGGGAGAGAGAGAGGAAGGGAAGGAGGGAGGGAGCGAAGGAGGGAGCGAGGGAGGGAGGGAGGGAAGGAGAGAGGTAGAGAGGGAGGGAGAGAGAGAGGGAGGGAGGGAGGGAGGGAGGGAGGGAAGGAGAGAGGTAGAGAGGGAGGGAGAGAGAGAGGGAGGGAGGGAGGGAATGAAAGTAGCATGTGACAGAAAGGGAGGGAAACAATGGCTTCCTTATAGACCTCCTTGTGAGCTCACACTACCTTCAACATAATCTCTGCAGAAGAATTCTGAGCATAGTTCCTTCCTAGGTAGGCTATCTGCCAGGTTGAAGGCTCAATGCTCCAAGAACAAATTTGCTTCCTCCTGCCAGGTTCTGGTGACTTGCAAAGCTTGGAGTGAGGAAGCCCCACTCTGTCTCAGGCTCATAAGAAGGATTTCGTCCTACCAAGGAGCAAGCCAATCAGCCTAGGCCTTTGGCTTCTTCCATAAAGAAAAGCAGGACAGTAGCCCAGGCAGTTATCCCAATGGCCATGGATGAGTTGCAGGCCCAGGAACCCTGATGGCATCCTCTGACACTGTGTGTAGAGGGTCAGGATGCCGCTGATAAGTCTTGTAACTACCAAAGGAATGGAGTCTTCCTTGTTTGGCTTTGGTCAAAGCCACAATCTGGTGAGGTTTGAGAGGTGTGGGAAAAATCAAGGGTTGACTAAGCCAATAGAGGCTAACTCACTTCCTCAGAGAAAGACATCTCAACTTTTCTGGGGCAGGAGAATGAGCAGATGAGGTGGACCTGTGACAGAGTAGATGAGGTTTACCTTGGTGCAAAAGAAGAGGGTGGATCAGTCCACCATAAACCTTGTACTGGAGCTCCCCTCAGCAAGCATCTCCAGAAGGAGTTTCAGTGGTGGAAGAATAAAGAAGAGGGAAGAACCTTCTATGGTATACCTAGCACAAAGTCTTCAGCAGCAGGTTTGAGTTCCTACTGTGTGTCAGTCCCATCCTGTTTTGACAGTAGCAAGATAAACCATGGCTGCCTTGATGAGTAGAAGGTGGCCAAAGCTGTCCTCTTCGTCCCTCATGAAGCTGTGGGAGACCAAGGTGTCTGACAGGAAGAAGTAGGGATGCCAACCAGACAACAGTATGATGGGGATCACACATGTGTTGGTCCCACAGCCTAAATACGGAAGCAGGAGGCAATCATTGAGAGAAGGAGAGTGAGAAAGATTTTACATTATCTTTCTGGCCTTGAAGATGGAAAAGGCCACAAGCCAAACCAAACACAAACCACACAACAACAACAACAACAACAACAACAACAACAACAACAACAACAACAAAACAGGCAGCCTCTGGATACTGGAGACACAAGGGAAGGGATTCAACCCACAGCCTCCTGGAACAAATGCCACCCAAGAAAGTTGAATGTTATTCACGAGATCCTTTTGGACTTTTGCTAATCAGACTGTAAAGAATACATGTGTACAATTTCACGCAAGCCACTAAGAAAGGATCCTCTGTGACACGAAATTGGCCAACCAGCTCCTTGCAGGAGGAAAGGTCACTTCCTTGCTGATATGGAAACCATACATTTGGAGATTGTCACTCAGCACTCCTACGTCACCCCAGAACTTCGCACTCCTCTCCAGGAGCTCACCCTGCTAACCACTACACTCTCCTCCTATTCTGCCCTAACAACTGATTGGCTAGTAAAGCTGGTGTGTATCTAAGGGTGCTTATATGTTTCCTTCAGCCATGGGAACTGTCCTGCTTGCTTGTATCTATCAAACCACACCCTGGAAGCTAGCGTGCAATCCAATGGTAGAGCATTAGCCTAGCATGCGCAGGACCCCGGGAGTTGCTCACTTACAGCACACACACCCCACTCGTCTTCTGAGGCCCAGGATCTGGAGCAACTCTGGTACTTTTTCTGAACCCCGAGTCAGGAGACTCTGCTTGGGAAGCCTTCATTCCCCACGTAGCCCTTCCTGCTACAATCTACCAGCCTTGAGATTTTACATATTTTTCCTGAAACAGAGCTTCTGTCAGAGAGAAAGTTAGGGGCAAAGGAGGAAGGGAAATGGGGAACAGTGAGTAAGAAGGGAAGAGAGGGAGAGATACAAAGGGACGGGGATGGATGGCTCACACATGGAACAGCCCACCCTGTGAAAGCTGCCCTGCATTCTTCAAAGCAGTTCCCAAAGTCACATTGAATCGATGACTAGGGTAAGTCCATGGGTCTCAGGAAGCTAAGTCAGCACAGCCTTCGCTTCTTGAACCAACATCTTCCCTATCCCAATGTGCTTTTGAGGTACCAAGTCAGGTGGACAGCCCAGGTCAAGATGCCTAGGTGAGCTCTGATGCTTTCTGCTGGCTTTTGACGTAGGCTCTCAGGGTCCCTTCCTCAGTGATGCCTGCGAAGCCGTGGGTCATGGGGTAAGAAGGATCCCAGACAATGATGAATGGGAAAGTTTTGCCAGGATATCCCTTAGCTGTTCAGTACTTGTGGCCATGGGCAGCATAGCCTCCTGGCCATCAGAGACTTTCTTCCTAGGAACTCTTCAATGATAAGTCCTTATATGCTCCTCTAGGTAGGTCAAGAAATATTGGTTTACAAATTATCCTTGCAAAGAGTATCTTCATGCTGGAGTTCTCTAATGTCACCATATGGGGATGCATACTAAACACCCAGGATCATTTTTCTCAACAAGCCACAAAACTACTCAAGACCACGACAATTTGCTACGCCATGGCTCAACAAGCTAATCCCTCTTTCTTGCTAACTTCCTACCAATTACAACTTTGGCAGCGCATTTTTAGGGCTGCCAGAGCTTTGTGAATTTGCTTCTTGGAGGACATTAAATAAATCCACTTTTCAATTTAAAAATAAAATTACATCAGGGGCAAAGCCCTGGAGCCTCTATTTCTAGCCATGTTGAAAATATAGAGGGCCTGGCCCCCTTTCCCCAAATCAAATAAAGAGCCAAGGCAGTTATGGAGAACAAATACTTGCTAAATGGAAGTATATTAAATGTGGCCTTACTGTAAATTCCAAAGGAGTAGCTAGCTAAACTAAACAGTGTCAGCCCTCGCTAAGCCAAGGAAAGAAACATGGACGTAGGCTGAGACTCATCCCTTTTGTACTTTTTATAAATGGGAAAGCTGAAAATGTTCTATTTTAATGAATTTGTGTGTGTGTGTGTGTGTGTGTGTGTGTGTGTGTGTGTGTTTGTGTGTGTGTGTGTGTCTACTGAACCTAGTTACCACTTTGAGCTGTCATTCTCAAAAATGCATCTATCTCTTACAAGTGAGGGTCTTTCACTGGGCTAACCCAAGGAGGCTCAGCTGGCTGCAGAAAGCCCCAGGGTTCCCACCTGAATCCGGCACTGGGATTACAAGCTGGCTCCACCACACTAGGTATTTTCATATGGGTTCTGGGGACTGAACCCACTTCATCGACTGAGCTGTCTCTCCAGCCTGTGAAATAGTCTTGACTGAGCCCCACTTTCGAGTAAACTAATGAAAAGGAGAGCCCTCTTTGCCGCTCTAAAGCAGCACAGGGCAGACAGATGGCAGGCATCCTGGAAGGACAGCACTGCGCATCTCCACTGCACGCCATGCCCTGCCTGCACACAATGCTCTGAGCAGTCACGGACAGAAGATCCACCTGAATTCTCCGGTGTCAAACTTGTCTCCAGCAAGCTGAGTGGCTGCAGGAACACCTAGCTGATCTCCCACTTCATCCCCAGCAGCTCAGGGATGGGGGAATCCCCATAATTCCACATTCAGCTTTTCCAAGAGCCCAGAGTTGTCTCAGTGCAAGGTGATGAGAACAGGAGAGCTGGATGCATGAAACATGAAGCATTTTTGTCTAACTTGAAAAGAAAACCCTTACAGGAAAATAAAAGATATTCACTATGAGCACATTTTACTTAAAGAACAAAAGAGCAAAGGCTTCTTTCTTATTATAAAAAAAAGTATATGAAATAAACTTCCAAAACCACAGAATTTTTTTTTTTGAAAAAAAAAATGAAAGTGTGGTATTTGATTCAATGCTAAGGTCACTTTCTTACAACTCTGCTATAAGGAGATATTGGGGGAAAGCCACTGCTGTGAGCGAATGAGGAATGAGGGAATGAAGCAAATATTGCCTTTGCGTGCGATAATCCTTTATAAATTGCCGGGCACGTCCGTTCTTCCTGAGCCACGGGCAGGAGGAGGGCTGCAGCATCCGCTCAGCACTGCAGTCTGGCAGGGGCTGGTCTGGAAGGCCGGGTTGGGAGCCTGCCTTCTGTGCCCCATCCAAAGCGCATTGAGCAAGGTGAACACAGGCACAAGCAGCGGTGAGCGCCAACAGATTTCTCTGAATCTCAGAGCCGTATATGCATGCCTAGACATCGGCTCAGCAGGCAGGGGGGAGGGCATGGTGGTGCACAGCAGGAGATACAATGCTTGCTTATATGGTTATGTGACCTGATGACCTCAGGTCTTGACCTTTCCGCCACATGGCACGGAAATATGGCAAAGAAAGCATAATGGAGTAGGGAGGTGTGTGTGTGTGTGTGTGTGTGTGTGTGTGTGTGTGTGTGTGTGTGTGTGTGTGAACATTAAGTGGTGATTAAAAAAAAAAAAAGAAGGCATGTGCTCTGGAGTCAGGCAGACACAGTTCCAGTCTTACTGATTAGCCAGAGACCTTGCTGGGCTCAGAAGAAATTACCAAGGTCCTCTCCATCACCCCCAAAATAAGGACCACATGACTCGACCTTTGTGGCTATTGGGAGGATTTTAACTAAATAGCGCAAAGCATGAAGTCCAGACTAAAAGCTCAATAAATGCTAAATGCTTTGTTATGAATTTCATTATCTTTGATGACAGTCTATGTAAAAGTCACACAGAAGTCCAACCATGTTCTCAAACACCACAAATGTAACTTATTTTAAAAAAACATGCTCTAAGATTCATGTACATGGAAAACAGAACATTGGAAAATTACCAACTGTAAAGCATGAAGGAGAGCATCTGTCAATTCACCAGGCATTTCCTGGGTACCCGACATGTTCAGGGCACCTCTATCAGCTACAAGGGACACAGTGGCTCCAAGAGACTATGTGCACTTAGATAGGCTTCAGGCTGCTCCATGCCTGAGCACTGTCACTGATCCTGTGTGGACTCAGGAAACACTCCACGTGGTATACAATGCTTAGGGCATCCTGAAGTTTGCCAAAATCAGTGATTACACTCGGAGCAGAAAGAACACATCCCATGGAAGGAGAACAAAATATCTTGTCCCTCTTCCATTCACCAGGACTCTGTCCCCTACCCTGCCAGGCAGGAAAGTACTTTACCTTGTCATAGGGGCACTCAGGGTCAGTGCCCTGGGATTAGGGAAGACTAGAAGCCTGTGTAGTTATGTTGGCCTCCTCTATGAGTTTCTGAATTTAGTCACCCAGCACTCCCTCACCCTTGCTTAATTCCCTCAGACCAGGCGGGAGAGGTCAGGTGGAAACAGACTGCTGAACTTCTGGTCCAGTGAACTCAACTCTGGCTTCCTTCGCAATATCTTCCTAAGTCTTTAAAAAGAATATTTCAAGATTTGATTCTGTTGTCATATGGTTACATATGTGTCTGTCTGGGAGGGAGGGGCAATGCATATGAGTACAGAGGCTCTCAGAGGCATCCCCTGCCCCCCCCACCCCCGTGCTGAGTAATAGATGGTTGTGAGAGCCCCCCCCCAAGTCAGATGTGGGACCAAGAGCAATGCATGCTCAACTGCTGTGCCATTTCTCTAACTCCATTTTCTTGGACCCTTTCTCTTATTTTCCTGAGGCCCTAGAAGTTCAGGTGTCACCTTTCAAGGGTTCATGAGCAACAGCAAAGCAAGCAGCTGGAGACCTGCAGAGGTTTATTCATTTACACGTACAATGGTCTACTTAGGCAAGGGACACCCATGCCATTGAGGTAAGGGAAGTGAACAAATTTAGGAACACCTACATGCACGACTGCTCACACTCAGCAGTTACCAATGAGGTGCTGCTCAAGTTTCATTTCTGCTGCTGTGACAAAACAACCTGGTAAAAAGCAACTTAGGATAGGGAAGGCTTTCTTGGCTTACAATGTCAGGTTGTAGTCTATCTTTGGGGGTAAATCAAGGCAGGAACCCTAAACAACTAGTCATATTATATACACATTGAAGAACAAAGAGAAAAAGGAATGCATGCATGCTCACTTGTTTGTGATGAGCTCGATTTCTCTGCTCTTACAAAGCACAGAACCACCTGCCTGGGGAATGGTGTTGCCCACAGTGGGCTAGTTCCCATATCAACTAACTTTATCAAGATGATCTCACATGGGCCAATCCACTGCAGACAACCACTCGGAGAGACTCTTCTCAGGTGATTCTGGGTTGTGTCAAGTTGGCAATTAAAGTTAAGAATCTTAAGTGCTAATTTTATTTTAATAGACATTTCCTTTTAACCTATATGATAATGAAACCATAGGGTTCAGATAATGAGCCCTGAGTGGCAAGAACGTGAAACTCCACAGATGGAACAAAGCATGTGCAAGTAAGGCTGTTATCGTAAGTTTTCTATTTCTAGAAATATTATGCAGGATGCAACTAGGAAACTGGTAAAAAAAATAATCTGCAAAGGGTCCTTTGCCAGTTGCCCTCAGTTCTTATTTGACTTCTAAGGCATAAAGGTTGACAATTCCAGGAAAACACTGAGCTGTGTGTGCACCAGTGAAAGTGCACTAAGATCAATAAACCTACAAGAAAGAACATCCTGGCCTATCAGTGGCCTTTGGAAAATGGGTGCATATTTATAGATGGAGAGAGTCATAATAAAGCCTGCCTGGTTTATATGTGTCGTTATCATTTGTTATTTGCAATGCTGATGGTTAAACACAGTCTTGTGCATGCTAAGGGAGCACACTCTACTGCTCAACTATGCCCCCCAGCCCTGTATGTATTATAGTTTTTAAAGCTCACCCATCTTAGCAACTTTCTGCCTAACAACTGGGAATATATATGATTATATTGGCTGGCATGATTCCACCGTATCATCACTGCAGAAAGTGCCTCAAAGGTTGATGCTCCAAAACTATGCCTAGACTGTGGTACTTTACTGAAAGGGAAATTAAGTGTGCACCTTGTGAGCTGGGCTTCCCACATGGAGGCAGCTGGGACCGGAACCTCTTACTCATGGCTGCTAGAGCCATGCTAGGGCTGGCACTAATAGTGTCTGAACACGATCAGTACAATGCATCTAGTCCCCTGGATTCCCCAGCACTGTGTGTGCTAGGCAGCTGCTCGCTAGCTCTAGAGATCTACAGCTTATGTCTCAGAGGAACTAGCGAGGTGAAGTCAGCCATAGGGAACGGTCTGTAAAACTCATCATGGAGTGATTTTTATCCCCTTCCAGACCTCTGTTGTAGAGAGACAGGAAATGCAATGCTCTCCACCAAAGAGTCACTGGACTAATCAAAGCTTCATTTTGCTGCCTCCAAGACTTCTCAGCCCGGATGGAGAAGGTCTGAGAAGTCATGTACAGCATCTACCTCTACACCAAATGGAAACGGGGAGTTAAGAGTCACCTGCTTGACGTACACCATAGCTGTGTCCTGGGATGCCCATGAGCCACCAGGCATCCTGAGTCACTACTTAGTCGTTTGTGAGGATAAGAGGAATGGAAGTCAAGAAAAGAAACAGGAGGCAGGGCCTCCCAGGAATTTCAAGCTGGGACAGTGGAGAGGCAGTAGGGCAGCGGGTCTGGGGAGACACCTGGAGCATCATGGAACTGGCTCTGAGGGCAGAAATCTAGCAACAGGATGTTTAATGCAGCCCTACTCTTCAAAAAGGGACACAGTAAGTGAAGCCAGAGGGGCTTCAGACACAAGTCCCCTCTTTGGGGAACTCTGGTTCCTGCATCCCATCCCAGCCCCAAGGCCAGACTGCCATATGCACCTGCGGAGGAGGAAGAGGAGGAGCTGGAGAGGGCTATTTTGAGAGACCAGTGGGTTTTGATGGCTATTAGGGTTTGTTGAAGCTTAAAAGACAAAATCCATCTAGAAACGTTCACGGGAGGGTGACTTGGTAGCAGTTATTTAGAGTGATATATCTTTTTTAGACTCGTGTACTCATGAGCCTCTCCTAGACTTTATGGAACACAGTGTGAGTCTCAGGGCCATACACGGGGCCACCCACCATGATACATGGTAAATGCCCTAGGCAGAGCTAACATGGGTACCACATATATATAAATGGACCCAAATCTTCCACTACTTACTTGATCTTTTATTGCCAATGACCAAATTTTAGTCCTGAGAAATAGAAGCCAGATAAGGCTTTCCTACATCTGTATACATGTTGACACTGCCTCTCCAAGTTTCTCAGGAAAGCAACTCTCCATGCATCAAGGTCATCCCTCTGTTGCTGTTGCCATCCGGACTTTTAACTCCATCTCCACATCACCTTTTTCTTCCTCCATCAGAGTACTCTCAATCACCGCACCCCACACCCTCAACAAAGCCCCAAGAAACAGAGAAAAACCACCTTGGTATCACAGGTCCTCGAACACACCCTTCCTATGTTATTAAGCACCATGAAAATCACTTAAGGATGCCCAAGGTCAGTCCATACACTTGCTAACTGCACGGGGGCAAACATGGTTGACATCAGCAGTGACCTCTACTGCGGCCACTTCCTTAGGCCAATTCTCTGTTAATCTACACTCCTTCTCTTAGGACTCAACACTCTTCTTTCTTGTGGTTTTCCCACTCCCAGTTCCCTGTGTTGTGTTGACTTTTTCATTTGGTCAGCCACAGAGACTTCCATCTACCTCTACTCCCCTGCTCTAGTTACATTTGTTCCCTAGAGCATCTTGACGGCATCATGTCACTGTTAGTGGCACCCTAAATTGTAACTTTAAACTTGTAGTTTCTCCTGAAATGGGTGCTGGATATCCACTTGCTAACTGGGCCCTTCTACCAATTGTCTCCTTACAGTCTGCAGACCATGCATTTCCTTACTCCAGGGCAACAGGCGAACATCAGTTCCTTCAGAGGAGGAGAAAAAAGATTTCAGATACAAGCGTGCTTGTGACCCTCCACAGCACACTCTACACATTGTCTTATTTCTCAGTATTTAATTTTCTTCATAATTAAGTGTAAACTTAGTGTAATTCCTCTCTGTAGGAGGGTGACAGTGGGGGAGATAATGGAGAAACACTGAGCATGACGGGAAACAGCGCTTGTGAATACTGCCACCCTATTATTCTGCTTCCCCATCATACTGAAAGACCTGTCAATCATACTTGACTATCTTTGACAATAGGATGCCTGCCTTTTCAGTTTTCACTTCTTGTAGCCAGGTCTTAACATGTCCATTTGGAAATACTCCAAATGGTCCATTTTTTTTCCTCTCCAGAATGACCACTTCTCTCCAGGACAAAACCATCTGTGGTCTAGATTATTCCAGATGCTTCTAGCCAGCTCTCAAGCCTGTATCCCTCTCCATGCTCCTTGCTCTGGTACTTAAGTAGTCTCTAGGAAGCCTACCTTTGATGTCACTTTTACGCTTTAAAGTCTAGATTCCTTAAAAAAAAAAAAAATCCAGGAACTACCTATACCCAGAGGATCCTTCCTCTGCCCTAGGTGGTTGGTTACGTCCAGCTCCTGCAGCCAGCAATCACCAGCTCCTGTAAACATCTATGTACACATGGTTTCTTTAGGCTGGAAAATTACTCCAAATCTATCCGGTAGGTAGAACATCACTGAGAAATAGAGAAGTCCTCTTTACTAAGGCTTCTGGCAGGTTTCAACCCACTTCACAATACCAGGAAGGAGGACCAGACTCTGACTTATGAGCTCACCACACTTACCTGTAACAGCATTTCCTAAAAGATCAACACACAGAGCCCCGGAAGTTACCTTACATCATAGGTTTAATATCTAAGATGAATAAACCCACCCACCTCTCCGTTTGCTCCCTATGCATCCAGTAAAATTCAGTCTGAAGAGGTAAAGCAGATTCCTGATCTCTTAGTTCCAGGGACACTGGAGAAAGGGACAGGGAGCCAGCTGCAGGGCAGCAGAAGCCGTGCATGGGGGCTTTTAGGAGAAGAGTCAAAAGAGCCTCTTCTTCAGGGCCTAACAAACGTATGAAGGCCGAAGGATATTATGTAAAGCAAAGCAAAAGTGGAGGGCACTTACAGTCCAGCCGCCACCAAAGGGGACCAGGCCTACAAAACACTCTGTCACCTTTTCAAATCCCACAGCCCTCCCCGATGCATCAAAAGTGCAGAGTTCAAGGTGGTAACTTTACGGAATGCTGACCGTAAACACACAAAGAATCATCGGCACAGGAAGGCTCTGAGCTTCACGATGGGAAAGCAGAGGACTCTCTAGCTGACCTTTACCTGCGCACTACAGTTAGCAGCTCTTGTAGGCATCTGTGTAGTCACATCTATGTGGGTACCGGAGTCATGGCAACAGCAGCAACAAGTTAGACAGAATAGGAGCACAGATCCCTTCCTCCTGTGCAATACACTGAGGCAAGTGGGCCAGACAGAGAGAGCCCTCTTCCCCTCATGGGGAGTATTTATTGATTTATTTATACATAAAACATGAACAGCCAGAACTATGCAGCTGTTCCCAAGAGGTTGGGCACCCACAGCATGGGAACCAGTTGTCCTAGGTCTTCAGTATGGGCTGGCCGAGCTTGCAGCCGCACCGCTCATAAACAGCATGGAAGAAGAGCCTGTAGTGTGGGCTTTTGTTTTGGACCATTAGAATCCACTGAACTGAAAAGATCAAGCTGTCAGAGTTCATTTTCTTCCTAAATCAACCAAACTGTAGAATAACACAAAATATTTCACTTTACAACATAATTTGTATCTTCAATTTACTCGCAGCTCTTGCAATCTGACAGGTACAATATTAAGTAAAGCCCCTTTTTCTGATGCCTTATTGGAAAGGTTAACCATGAAGCAGCCAGCTCGAGCAGCCAGCAGCTCCCTGCAGCTTACAGGCCTGAAGCAATGCTGCTGATGCGAGCCAGGTTTATGGACTCAGATCTGCAAGCAGGTGTCACAGGTAAACTTGAGAGAACTCTCAGATAAGGACAGTCACTAATTACTAGATTGCTAGGAACATAAGGGGGGGGGTCTTTGCTTACTGCCCATTGACATAAAAAAAAAATCATTCCTTGGCAGACTCAAACATAAAACGAGTATGGGCACCTCGTTCCCACTGAGGAACTATAACAGAGAGTTTCTTGTTGTTTCCCGCAGGTTGGGGACATAATTGATTTGGCTGAGTATTTGCTTCACATGCACAAAGGCCCCCAGTTCAAGCATCAGCACAGCAGCACAAACAGGTGTGGTGATACGAGCCTATAAAGCCAGCAGCCAGGAGGCAGAAGCAGGAGGTTCAGAAGTTCAAGGTCATTCTCAGCCACAACAGGAGGATTTCTAATGACAGTCATTATCTTAGATTGGCAGTTCATACAACCACTGTTGAGGACCTACTGGGTGGTAGGCAAGGCACCCGGCAGCCCCTGAGGTTGTTGGAGAGATTTCAAATTATCTAGATGCAACATGCCCACAGTAGTGTCCAGAGTTTCCTATAAAACACAGTGACTTCTATGTGAAAGGGGATAGCATGAGAAACGTGGATAGAGGACGCCGTCACCATCTTGTTCACACTTTGATTCTCTGAAGGAATTGCAGTGAGCACTGTTACAGTTTCTTCATAGACTTGGGCACGCATCCCATGGTTAAATTTTTATAATTTGAGAACATAGGCTCAGGTTGGATTGAAGATGGAGACAATATATTATTCAATGCTATTTTCAATCTTGGGACTAGCAGACAGATAACTATGGACTGTGGTGTTAAGGATTTAAGACAAGCTCACTGTGAAAACAGTGTCTCTGGGAGATGCTGCATCGGAGAAATGTGAACGCTCCCTACCTGGACAGTGACCAGAGGTGACTCCAGTCCGTGTCTTTCTACAAGTCTTCAAGACAAAATCTAAATGTCAAACAACAGAAACATTATGACGAGAGGGAAGGGCTGCAGCTCCTGAGCTGGGGAGATCGGCTGCAGCATACACACACTTCCACAAGGCTCTTGCCTAGAATATGTATGTATGTGTGTGTGTTTGTGTGTGTGTGTATGTGTGTAAAGAGCTATTAGCACACAAAAATACACAAGTCTGAAGAGATGATGATGATGATGACTGATAATAATAATTTTTATAAATACATAGAACTGTGCTCAAGTTCTCAGATGTCAAGGAAAGGTGAACTCAATACTGTCATGCTGTAGACTACCAGATTGGGTAAAACAGAAAAAAAAATCATTCACTGAATGGTATTAACACTTACTAAGCATACATGGCAACAGAGACACTCTCTACATGTATGTGTGCATAATCCTTCTCTGGAGCCTTGCTGGAAAGGCAGATGGCAGCATCTGTGGAAGGTGAAGAACATGAACACAGGGCTCATGACTGCAATCAACATGCACTTGGTAGATGGCAGGGAGGGAGGGAGGGAAGGAGGGAGGGAGGGAGGGAAACGAAGGAAGGAGAAAGGAGAGGGAAGAAAGAAGGAGGGAAAAAGGGAAGGAGGAAGGGCAGGAGAAGGATTCTATACAGTGATGATACCATCATCAAAAAAAAATATGGTCTACACCACGATCTCAGTAATAGCACAAGAGAGACTTCTGTCTCCAGACCTCAGTAGGGACTGACTGATGACTAAGCCTTTGCCTTTCACTATGTCAATGTCTCTTCCCAAGGAGTTGTGAGGGCAGTAGGGGGGTCACTGACCATTGCCCTCACCCTGAGAACAAGTCTACTCTTCTGCTTACACTTCTGGCAACCAAGCCTTATGGGAACCTGTCACATCTGAAGCATGAGTGGCGTCATCCTTGGAGCCTACAGTTGTGACATGCCATAGTGCTGAGGCAGGGAAGTCAAGGCAGGAACCAGAGGCAGGAATCAAGGAGAAACACTTCTTGCCAGGTTGCTTTGCCTTACATCCAGCCACCTTTCTTACACAGTCCAGCCCCACTTGTATAGACATGGTTCCACCCAGAGTGGCTGCCTCCAATCCACAGTGATCATCAATTATTTTTCTATTGCTGTAATTGAACACCGTGACCAAGACAACTGATAAAAGCTATTGCATATTCTACTGGGTGCCATTGTTGCGATGGTCAGGAGCATCCCTGAGCTCCTCTCAGTAGATGCCAATATCTCTCCCTAAATATAGCAGCCAAAGTATGTTTGGACAAAGCTCCTTTTCCTCTAGGTGGCAAAAAAAAAAAAAAAAAAAAAAAAAAAATCTCCATCATTCTGCCACTGAAAGGACACCTAACGTATTGTGAGGCAACCCAGCCAATTTGTGGCTTTGGTTCCCTTCAAGTTTTTTGGTTTTTGTTTTTTTGTTTTTTGGTTTGTTTGCTTGCTTTGGACAAGGCCTCACTTTGTAGTTCACACTGTCTTCTCATCCACCCCAGAGCCCAGACTGACCTCAAACTCTTATCTTCCTGCCTCTGCCATGCTGAATGCTAGATTACTGAGCTTCCTCACCTGCTCTTTCTTAGTCCTGAGCCAGTTTCACAGGCCCTTTACTGCATAGATTTTTCTGGGTCCCAGGAGTGTAATGAATGAGAGTTTAGGACAGCTTTCACCTGGGAGGTTGGGGTGGGGGTGGAGGGGACGGCTTCAGGTGGCTACGAAGAAAAGTTTTCCCTCCATCTTGTTTGGCTCCTAGAGATGCTCCATGCACAGGAAGGAGAGGATGGCTGGATTCTGTCCTCATGAATTGCAGTGCATCCTCCACTGCTAAGTGCCAACGGGGCAGAGACCGAGAGCAGCCAGGAGCTCACATCATGGCACAGAGATGTGCACAGCCTCAGAATTCTCCAGCAGACTGTGCCTTTTCAAACTCCCTCTGAAGTGAGTGTCCCTGAGTAAGAGCCCTGAGAGCCCTTCATCACTGCCAGCTCTTGAAGAGCGGTTTGATTTTCCATCTTTGGAATTAAATAAAGAGGCAATCCGAATCAACCTCACTGGTAGAAAATATCCATGCTACGTGCAATAAATTAGTTATAAACAACCAGGTAAAAAATCAGAAAGTGGTTTGTTTCAATTACGCAAAGAGCAAAATAATTAAAAGTAGTTCAAACGAACATAATAAAGAGGAGGAGAATTTCAAGAGGTAGAAGGGGGTGGCCTGGTGGTTCCCACAACTAGGGGAAGCTGGCTTTGCTGCACTGTCCACACCACATGCGGGCCCATGAGCTGTTGGGGGAGAGTAGCTCATGCCTTTGCCCTCTACTCCAACCAGCTTCTGAGAAAAAAAAGGGAAAAATGACTGTAAAGTCTTCTGGCCTGGTGGGTGCTTTCCCCATGTGCCAGTCTGAGCCCCATTCTTGGACCCCGAGCAATCCCAAAAGACAGTCTGTCCTGTGAGTTGACCAGAGAAGTGAGCTGGAAATCTGGGGATCAATAGAGGAGAGCTTGTGGTCTCTTCTGGAGCACCCCTCAGCCAGAGCCCCTCTCCTTGGGAAGGGTGAAGGTTCAAGGACACAGAGAGTGAGCCGAGGTCACAGGCAGCACACTGAGTGCCTGGGACCCTTTGTCCCAGAATGTTTGTTACACTGAGTTTCCATTGCATCTTCTTTCATTGAAAGTTGATCCTCAGCTAGTTATGCTGCCGTGGTGCGGATGCCGATGACAAAAGGAAAAGGTGATCCTCACGTGAGCTTAAAACTACGATTAAGCTGCCAGGAACACAAAGCCTGGCCATAGCTGTCAAGGTGCACATAGCTTGCCGGCTGAGTCCTCCAGATTCCCCTATCCCCACGAGGCTGGTCTCCATCATGCAGGGACCTCCACCCGCCTCTACCATTGTCAGCTGTTAGCATGGTAAGACCACCAACTACTGTTCCTCTACAGCAAGGAAACCGGTAGGCAGGTAACCAACAGCTGGGGTTACTAATCAGATTTCTGAGCACTCACATGATGTGTTCTAGAGACCCGGCACTGCTAAGGTGGAACCCCTTCCTAAGGTTTAGGGCCCTTTCCTATCCTATGCCAGATTAACATTGGCAGAAAACTCAGCAAGCATGATAGCTGGATGCCAACTCATCTGATACATGATATTTAAAAGGAGCGAAACTGCTACCCAGAAAAAGCAGACACGGCATCTTACTTCATGAAATGTGATTACATATCGACTTGTATTGTGCATATTCAGTTGCTGAGAACATAAGTCCTAAAGTCATACATGGAGAATTCATCATGGTCAAATGCTGTCTGAATCTGCAGGGAAAGATGGGGGATGAGGAGGGGGAGGAAGTGGAAGAGGAAGAAAAGGAGACGAAGGAGGCCACATAAAATGGCTAGGCTGTGGTCCCCTGGTGATAAGGAGTGTGCATCCCAGGAAGCAGGCTACAAACTGGGCTGATCCTGTACTGGGCTGATCATTCGCCATGAGTCCACAGTTGGGCAATAAAACAAAACAAAAACAAACAAACAAACAACAACAACAAAACCCTGACACTCAGACACACACATGAAATAAACAACACATCCTTACAAACTACAAGGTGAGGTGAACCTCCGAGTATGAGACAACAAATGTGAGAGCAGATGGTTCCAGATGCAGTGGACCCAACACTAAACAAATGAAATGAAGCAGGTCAGCAAGATCGACCGGGAGATAATTCAGTCAGTAGTGTTTGCCTTGCAAGCTTAAAGACCCTAGTTCTTATCCTCAAAACTCAAAAAAAAAAAAAAAAAAAAAAAAGCCAGATATAATGGCACATATAATTGTAACCCCATCACTGGGGAGGCAGTGACAGGAAGATACCTATGGCTTGCTGACTAAGGATTGAGTTCCAGGCCAGTAAGAGATCCTGTCTCAAGGACCAGGTGAATGGCACCTGAAAGGTGACACCAAGGATAGCCTTTGTCTTTACACATCATCCCAATTGGTCCAGAATCTCAGACTGTCCCACACAAGACTTCTATTAAGCCTGGAATTTATCATTTAGAAACTGGACCACAAATGCTATTCCTAGCTTGCTTAACCATTTCCCCAAATTTTATTTGGGCCTCTACAAAGATATTATTCATCCCAAATCAGCTGGAAGAACCCTTAAGAGAATGAGGCAATATTTCCCTTAAGGGGGTTGAGTAGGTTTCTGCTTGATTTCTTGGGCTATAGATGTTTATTTTCATTGGGAGTTTGGTATAAGTTACTATTGGTCTTATCCAGAGAGAAAACAAGGATGTCTCTCTTTTCCTTCATTTCTCTTTCTTAGGTTTGGAGATAGAGGATGAAAAGAAAGAAGGGGGAATATAGAAATATATAGGGATGATAGAATAATAAGTAGATAATTGAATCTACTCCTCAACTTAAGACCTTAATTGTTACTCACAAGGTTATTTTTAATTCATTGGTTAGAATTTTGTATGTTGATGAAATAAGTTTAATTTTGATACATTGGTATAGAATTCAAATTTGAGATTATTCTTCAAACATATTATATGTATTTCTACTCCAATATGAAGTATTATACCCATACAACTCAAGTAGAATACAAGGTTTACTTCCAATACTTTGAAAATGCTATTGCAGGCTGTTGAGGATATGTAAGTTATACAAGTTAATTGTTAGTTGATCAAATCATGGCCGTGTCAATTACTAGTCTATATTACAAGAATATACATCCTAGGTTTGACAGATAGATATGATTCTATAGATAGATAAGGTAAAATAGTTAGATAAGGTCTTCCAAAACCAAGGAGACCTACAGAATATGGTATTTAAAGATTCTTTTTTTTTTACTATTTTAAAGATTCATTGACAATAAAACAGGTTAACTCCTGGCAAGACCTAGCCTATCTCAAAGAAGATGATGGACATCAAAAAAACCTCCTTATGAAGATGGCTTCAAATGTGGCAAAACAGCCATTGGGCAAAATGTCCTCATTTAGGCCACCGACAGAATTCTGCCTAAAAATGGGCAAACCTGGATGCAGGCAGTCAACAGCCAAGCTCTACCAAGACAGGGTAAGGAAGTCTTCAATAGTTTCTGCCACACAAATATATATGTCAGATATATTGGGCCAGAAGGCTGAAGATGATGTTCCAATATTATGGAGGGTTTTGGGTGACTTTTCAGGCAGCAAAATATCTCTGTAATTTTTTTTTTCAACTTTGGAAGCTGCTAACCTGCACTTCCTGTTTACTAAGGTAATTAATTTTACTTCTTCTCAAGTCTCTGATGGAGTTGAAGACTAGTTTAGTTTTACAATTAAGCTTACTTGTTTAGGGGTTGAGATGTTTTTAGGTCTAGATAGATGTTTTAAGCAGATAGAGATGTGATATGATAGATATTGATTTACATTCAGAATTTTAGACACATCAAGACAGGAAAGATGTTTTCTTCAAGGTTGCTAAATACAAATAGCCAAGCAATCACTATGAGTGTAACATTAATATAATTACTGGCTGTTTCATGGTTCTTCTTGCTGTATGTAGTCTATTTTGTATATGTGTAATAATATGAAATATATATATATATATATATATATATATATATATATTTTTTTTTTTTTTTCAAATTTCACTGCATTTGTTAAGCTCATCTTTCTAATAGTTCCAGTTACAAGCAATCTTTGTTAGGGCCACTGCACTGAATGGTAACATCTTATGTATGTGCACTGAAAGGGTACTCTATTTGGCTCCTTGGGAGACATAAGATCTCAGCAGATGTTTCCCTCTGCTACTTTCTTGCTCACTTTACAGTAGTCTCTGGTAAGTGACAAGGACCATTTCCTTGTCCACTATCCAATGACAATTTTGCAACCACCGGCTCTTCCTCCATGCCTTACTTTCCAGTGCACTTTCCATTGCTGACTACTAGAAAGGCCCAAGCCCCCTCCATGATTTTGTATCACATTCTATGCAAGTGTGCAGGATATAAACCATGGTCTACAGTTTCCTTTAGGCCCCAACTTGGCCTAAAAGAGACCAGTCAGCCACAAATGCAAAATCTACACTGACGTGAAGGGATACTTGAAAACTCTTGACAGTCACAGTGGTCAACAGTGATGCTTCTGAACAAGAGAGAGTGTTGATTTCACTTAGTTTCCTCCTGAAAGGAGGGTCACCTCCTAGCAAGGCCCATGGGGGAATTTCAGTGGGAGTGGTTGAAGTTCTAAAAAAAAAAAATCTATTGCAAATGTCAATCATTGACAAATGTAGAAACAGTTCTGCTACCTTCTCTGCAGACAGTATGAACAGGAAGCTGAGTTCTAAGAAGCTGTAAAATCTTCCCCAGTACTGTCCTTTTTCTCACCCGCTACATGATGCATAAATGTGGCTCTCAGGCCAAATGAAAGCAGTCCATAGCACACATATCTCTGAGGTGAAGGAGAATTGTGACTATCTGACAGACTTTTTTACCGCCTAGCAGGTCCCACCCATGGCAAAACTCCTAGTGTATATAAGGCGCACACAAACACAGTGGCACGGGGTGAGTGAGCCCATGTCCAGGACCAGTGGAGAAGACAAAGCAAGTGGTCTGATTCCCACCAGCAGCTGGCGTCTGTGCCGAATACACTCAAAGCCCCCAAAAGGAAAAGATAGCCACATGAGAACCAGGGCAGCTATACTGCCCAGAAGCTTCCAGTCCTCCTGGGGACTTCCAAGGATATAGCACTGTGCTGTTCTAGGTAGACTCCACACAGACACACTCTGACTGCCTGCTTCTGAGCTGTGCTTAACTTAAAAGTCATCTTGTCACCTGGCACCATCATACCCTAGCTCAGAGCCATAACGTCAGGCCATTGTTAGTTTGTCACTATCATAACATGGCAACCAAGCAATGTCTGTCCTTGGGATCATCATTCAGCCCCAAGAGCCTTGATTTGCTAACTGTTGCACCACATCGAATGGGTGCTTGTCTTTAATTCCACTTTACAGGCCTTGAACACCAAGGAACACTTTGTTCACAGACAAAGCCAAATGAGCACACAGATATTTAAGAGACCAGAGAGGCTGATTTGGTCGATTTCTAAGCTGTGGGCAGTAAAACTGCATGTCCAGCTGTGCCATTAAAACTTAAATACAGACTCCAGAAGCTTCTGGGGATCAGCATATAGTACAGAGGAAAGGAGGGCATGTCAGGGGAGTGACATGAGCAAAGCTGGCGATGTGCGACATCATCAACAACAGACAGACAGACAGACAGACACACACACACAAACACACACACACACACACACCAAAGGCAGACAGGAAATGATCTAGAAACCATATGTAATGGCTAATCTAGACTCTCAGCTGGATGGGATTTAGAATCACCATGGAGACAAACCTCTAAGGTGCTTTCTAGATTGGAACAATTAAGGAAGGAAGATCCTCCCTGGATGTGAGTGAGTGGGCTGGGATCCCAGACTCAGGCAAAAGGAGAAAGGATCTGATCACCAGTATTCATCCTGCTCTGCTTCTTGCCGGTGCACATAGTGTGACCAGCTGCTTCACACACACGGCTTTCTGCCACCATGCTTTTCCTGTCAGGACGGACTGCACCTCCGAACCATGAGCCAGAACAGACCCTTCCTCCCTTAAGTTGCTTCTGTCAGGTATTTTCTCATAGCAAGAAGAAAACACAGCCAAACCGTATTATATGCTTTCTGCATAGTTTCTACAGGAATATTATTTTAGTTACTTGAAAGATTTTTGTCCTTGAGGGAACTCACGGCAAGCTGCTGAATGTCATCTTCTCTAGCCACACAGCCTTCAGTGGTGAAAAAACAGGAGCAGCAAGCCTTGACTGGGCAGAAGTCAGCGACGTAAGCAGCAAGACTGATGGGAAGCTTGTGCTGTTACGAGGGGAAGAGCACCCTCGGCATCCTTTCAGGCAGATGGATGCACAGTTCAGGCAAGGGAAGAGAGAACAGCCTAACTTAGAAGCTGGTTCTGGGTGGTTAATATGGACTTAAATACCAAGCCCGCTACTTGTTTTGTGTACTTATGACTTGCCTCAGTTTCCCCATGTGTGAATCCCAGAGGCTTACAAGACTATGAAGGATAATTGACACGTGATAGTCCCATTGTCGTCCCAGCATCTATGTGCTGCTCACTCTTTATCCCAGAAACAAGTGTATTATATTAGTCAAGGCTCTCTACAGGAAGAGAACGGATAGAATTAACTGAGTGCATGGTGTGGCTGTGTGTGTAACGGCTAGACCTGGGCGTTGTTCGGTTTACAAGACAGAATAACTCAGACGTCCCATCTTGGTGATGGAGTCCCAGAGAGGTCCTAGAGAGCTGTCAGTTTACAGCTCATTTTGCAGTTCCAAAGAAGAGTCTAACAAAAGCAAAGGAACGGCTCAGGAATAGGAGAGGTGGACTTGCTAGTGAGAGTGAGGGGAGCAGGCAAAAAGCCAAAGCGTCCTCAGCTGTGGCCCAGATGTAGGGTAGAGCTTCTGACATTAAATGATCAGATTCACAGTGTGTCTTCCACCTCCCAAAATCCAACTAGAGACAAACAAACAAACAAACCCTTCACAGACTTGTCCAGATGCCTCGGTTTAGGTAATTAAGATGTGGTCAATCTGTCACCAAGATTAGCCATCACAACACATACACAAAAAGCAGCAAGGGAGAATGAACATGCATCGACAGTGAAAGCTCTTCAGGGTGAACCTGGCATTTAAGGCACAGTAAGGACCACCAAACCAGCAGTTTCCCAAGAGCTTTAAGTGCCTCTGACCTGATAGAGGCAAGAGGTCAAGATATTTCTGTTTCAGTTCCTCTTTGAGCTTATTGATCCTCCTGCCTCCACTTCCCAAGTGCTGGGATTACAGTCACATCACATGCTTCCCCATCTGGCTGCATACAGCAGTGCTGAGGGCCGGGTATGAAGTCCAGTACTTAGTGCATGGTGGGCAAACAGGCTCCCAGTCTAGCTCCAGCTCCAGCTTGGGAAGAGGCTCCCTTACCCATCTTACTGACTCAGCTTCTGCACATTGATGCTGTGTATTCTGGCATTTGCATCCCATCAGATATGGGAATAAAGTTCACAATCATCAGTACCCACATGTGATGTGCATTAAAAATAGGTGGCTCTTCCAGAGGTCACCTTGCCTTTGACTTTGTTCTTGTGCACAATGCTGACTTTTAAGGGTTAGACTCTCTTATATGAGCTCCTCATTTAGCTACACATAGGTAAGAACACACAAATACACATACACACACACACCCCTCTTACCATGATTGGCTTAGAACTCCAGCCTCTGTGTATAGTGAATCAGAGGCCATGTCAGATGTCATTCTCGACACTTGGTGTCACTGATCCCCAGAAGTATCAATGGCACTAGTGACTCACCAACAGCAGCATGGAGTGACTTCTCCCCCTCAGCTCATCTCCCTCAAAACAAAAGCCTGTGCCTACAATACAGTGCATCCTGGTTGCTGCTCCTCCACTGCAGCTCATCACATGGCTGGGCCAGCAAGGAGTCTCCAATGAGCAGGAGAAAGCCTGCTCTGGGGGCCACAAATCATATATCTCCTGGCTGCACAAAAAGCAGCATGGCCCCAAAGAACCTTGGTGCCCCCTAGACTCATAGTGCTGTGAGGACAGGGCCACAACGACAACTGATGCTTCCTCCAAGATAAGGTTGGAGGGAGGAGGCTTTCGATGGAGCATCAAGAAGATGCAGTGATACACGGATGACCTGAAAACTATAAGCAATCTGTCGATCATAAAAGCAACACAAAAACAAAGGTGTTAGTATATTTTATGCTCTTCCCAACACAATGGTGAACCCTGAAAGGGATATACAATGGCAGGGAACCAGTCACATCTGAGGATTTTCGAGAAGTTACCACCCAAGGTATGGAATGCACAAGCTGAACACTGTCTGGGACATGAATTCCCTTCTGGGGAGACCAGAAGTCAAGTTCACCCATGAGGTCATGGCAAACCTGCTACCCAACCCACACCCCACACCTGTGTTCAGAGAACTATTCTAAGCACTGTTGCCCATGCTATCCCTAAGTCTTGGTTCATGTCTCAATGGTTTGCGTACATGGTTCTAAGACAGTGGGGGGGGGATTGTTTCAGATATTGATGTTGATTTATTTGTTCTATTGGATGAAAAAGAGACCCATTAGAAACACTGTGGAGTGCTCCAGAAAAATTTTGGATTTATAATCACAAAAATAAATATTAAAGTCAAAAAAAGGAATAGTATGCTGTTGGGTTGGATCCTGGCTTCTATAGTAGCATGGGAAAGTCAGGAGATAGGCAGAGGGCTAGGTGACATGGCAAGGGTGGAAGCAGAGGCCAAGACCCCTTCTCTACAACCAGTCAGGGTTGACTGCAACAACCCCCAGAACCAGGACTGCCCTCTCCATTCTGCCCACCATGAGAGAGCATGACCACAGCAGTATCTGACTTGAGAGGTACAGCATCCCATCAGTGGAGCCCTGTCAGAGGTCTGCTGGGAATCCAGCCACAGGAGGAACTTAAGGCCAATATTGTCCCTGCTATTATAGGAGGAGCAGAGCCCAGGAAAGGTCCAGGGAAGGTCACTGCTGCCTTGGATTTCTCCACATGTGGACAAACAGGCAAAGTCAGACAGCCATGATACTCAAAAGCTGATCCCGAGTGTGTGGGAACTGTGGGCATGAGGATCTAGTCTACAAGACTAGATTTAGCTATATTGTAAGTTTGAGGGCAGCCTGGACTACACGGGACCCTGATGAAAACAAAATAAAAACAGAGAAATTGTCAAAGCCCTAGGGAACTTTAAGCTAACACTCCCATGGATCTATCAGAAGTGTGAACATACTCCCAAGCCCCTTCTTCCCAGTTATAAGCAAACCGACCTCTGCTCACCAACAACCTTCGTCTATGGCTGCCACTGAATCCTTCTTGTCTCAGATTTTGCCAGTTCCGGCAGATGGCAGCCCTGGCTCGTCCCCTCCAGGGACACCACCTGACCTAGTAGCAGAGCCCCCCTCTGGCATAAGGATACCCTCCCCACAATGGTCTCCAGGTCCACATCTCCATACAATCATGGCACCTAACCACAGCAGGGGCACAGCGCTTCAGCATAGACACCTGAGCACCCAGGAACGGCACCTCTGCCAGCGCACGTGATGGAGGCTGCAGGCTGCAGGCTGAACTTACTTGTTCTGCATTGTGTTCATTATCACCCAGTCGAAGGGGTAGACATTCTTCCCAATGAGGTTCTTAAACATGATGAATGTCTCCATCAGAAAATCCTGCAACGAGACAACATGGCAGTGAGGCAGCCCCACCAGGAGCAGGGTGAACCCTCTCCCCCATGAGGAGATTATAAAAGACCCCATTATTTTTAGCTGAAGGAAAACATTCTAGAAGCAAATGAAGATGTATTTCTCGGGTGCTGTGCCCTGCCTCTGTCTGTTTACCTGGGCACTTCTTGCTTGAGATAGCTTTTTTTCAAGGATAGATGTTGAAATAGTCTCTGGGAATGTCTCTCTGGCAGTTAAGAAAAGATCCCTGAGGGTTATAAATATACATTTGTGCCTCTTCTGCTTACAGGAAAACATGGATTTTTACAAACCTATCAGGCAGGCTGCAGCATTCTCTCATGTTTATCCTAAATCCATTTTTTACTATCAAAGCCCCCAGGGATCGGAATACTGCAATCCCTACCCTTTCATTCTGCCATTTCAAGCTTGCCTGGACCCTCTCACACACACTCAGCATGCAGCTGGCCATGTGAGTAAGAAGACCTTTTGCCCAACAGCTCCACAGTTAATCCTTTTGGGGATGCTGCTGGAATCTCCCGCCCTTCCTATGCAGCTCCCAGGGCAGCATAGGGCAGCAGGATTCATGGGGTCCCTGCTGCTTTATGCCACTCACACCCATAAGGAACTGCCCCCTCAGACACATCAAGCTAGTACCCCCATACTGGCTGGAATGACGAGCCCTTCCTATTTGGGATGGCAAGTGAGTTTTGCTCTGTGCTGTTAACCCAAGGAAAAGGCAAAAGGGGTTAGTTTAGAAGAAGACAGACATAGGTACAGCAGGCTGAATGAGCGAACCTTTCTCATTGTGTAAGCTCTTGAATCAGAATGAAGTGTTGGCTATGAAAGCCAAGGGAGAGAGTAGAATCCAAGCATCCCATGAAAGCAATTCCTCACTGGGAAATTCTCCAACAGCACCACTTGCAAAGAAGCAACTTGAAGACCAGTATCAGGTGATGGGCAAGGGGCACATTCTTTGGGGGACCTGTCCTAGTTTCATTCTGTTACTGTGAGGAAACACTCTGACCAAAAGCAATTTAGGGGAGGAAAGGCTTTATTTCAACACAAGTTCATTATTCTACTACTTGGCTTCCCATCTCATTAAGAGTTTGGAAGTTTGGATGGCTCGGCCGTATGCCTTGTGCTCACACACGCCTGCATGGAGTTGCTGGCTTTCCCTGCGCATCCCTCTCCTCAACCTAGTAATTGAGATGCAGGGACGAATTTACACTCTTAGAAGAGAAGCCATCTTTTCCCAGTGGCTTTCCTTTCCTTTCTATGACTCACAGGCCAGCACTTAATTAGAATTGCTCAGCTGATATACGATGGAACTTGGCTAATCAAACAAAACGCAGCCTGGAACGGGAGATGACCTCTTGTGAGGCTTACTTGCAGTGCTGAGTAACTCAGTAGTCGGGGTGGTCCAGCATAGCTGATGAGGCTTCACAAACGGCTCTGCCAAAGCCTTGCGTTCAGGAGTACTGAAAGCATGCTTCATCATTCCTTGTGCAATTTGCATTTGATTATTCACAGGGTTCCCAATATAGTCAGTGGTCAGTGCTAACAAAAAGCTGCAGGTGTGTTCTGGAGGCAAACAACAGCTCCTCTCTCTTTCTAACCCCATTGATTTGACGAAAATGTGACCCTTAGCTGGAGAACCCACCGGATAAGAGTAGATATTGTTTTAGACTGAGAATCCAAATTTAGTACCCAGAACCTATATTGGGCAGATCACAACTGCCTGTAATTCTGGCTCCAGGAGACTTAGTGCCCTTTTATGGCTTCTGTGGGCACCATTCTCACATGTTCTCTCTCTCTCTCTCTCTCACACACACACACACACACAAACACACAAACACACACACACGTTATAGTTGGAAGAAAGACAGCAAGGCAAAAAGAAGAGGAGAGACAAACACCAAAGCTCAGTAGGGTGGTCCATGAGTGTAATCCTAGCACTCATCAGAATGAGATGGGAGAATCACAGTAAGTTTATGGTTAGCCTGGGTTACAAGCAAATGCAACAGAGAAAGCTGGCTTGGTCTTTAATCCTGGTGGGCGGGGCTCTAAGAAGGAGCAGAAATGGAGGATCAGGTGTGAGGTCAATGTGTCTCTCCCTACAACATGATGGGAACCAGTGTAGGTGCTTGTCCAGCCACTTAGCAGCAAGCATGAATGCCTAGAGCAATGGCCACTCACTTTCTTAAAAGATTTGTAACACACACACACACACACACACACACACACACACAGAGAGAGAGAGAGAGAGAGAGAGAGAGAGAGAGAGAGAGAGAGAGAGAGAGAGAGACCCAGGCTGAAGGGCTTAGCCACTGACAGCTCAGACATGAGCTGCTGCTGTTCTTCCTGCTTTTCTGTTTGTCTGAAGCATTTCACACGACATCATTAGGGTAAAGACTTCAAGTCACACTGCGGAGAGGTGGATAAGGTGAGTGAACTGCAGGAATCTTATAAGATAGCTTTGCAAGATATTCCTGTCAGGAGGAACCAAATAAAGGGCATACAAAATTCATCACATCCAACAGCTGTGTGTGACTCCGTAATGGCCTCAGAATGATGTTCACCCAAAACAGAACTGTCCTAAAAGCAGACAACAAAGGGTAGAAGGTTGCTAGCATAGCCCAGGAATGCCCCTTGGGTGCCTCCTCCAGGAAACTCCTGCCTAACAACGGGTCAGAAACTCCTCCGTTCACCTGCATCATCGCTCACTCTGCCCAGGGAAGTCCTCTCACCACGAACTTAACCTTGTCTGTTTGTTCATTTGTTTTTGTTTTTGTTTTCTAGAGCCCATATGATATGGGTTCAATGGAAAGATTAACTATTTAGGGCATGTGAGTTTGTGCTGTCTCCATGACTCTGACAAAAAGTTGCTGGGAAAGGAATTTGCACCTCTAGATAGATAGTCCAGTGTGGAGAGCTTTCCTGAGGTGCAAGAGAGTAATGGCTCAGGTGTGTGGAGCCTGTCTCCTCTTTCCACCTAGGATGCATGCTCAGTGGTGACCAGGCGTGACGTCACCTGTACAGCTACACCTTGGAGACCGTGAGAGTCTCAACTGCAGAATGTGTCTGAAGCAGGCACATCCACACTGCTGGCATCTCTGCTTCCCTCCATACCCATTAGCATTATTTCTTGCCATTTTCTACATCCAATACTCCACCCTGGTCCACTTCAGAACATGCTGATGGTCAAACGGGACAGGCAAGGTAAGGTGCTATAAAGGAGAGGGGCCTATATCCATCTATGGAGATTTGGACAGGCGTCAGAAAGGGGCTCCCGGAAAGTGAAGACTGAAACAGCGAGGAGGTGGGGGGAAGGATTCCAGTAAGAGGGCCTGGGATAGCTGGAGGTTCAGAAACTTGCTTGACAGCGGGTCAGGCCTGGTGGCTCCCACAAAGAACTCAGGAAGCAGGTAGTAGGTGAGAAAGCCTCGCCGTTTTCTCTCCTAACCTTTAACACACCCCTCCCTCAGCAGTGCCTCCACAGGCTCCGCCCTGTACATCTCCCTCTTCACCACATGGTCTAATGCCACATAGGTCCCAAGAACCAAGGATCAACTCCCCCGAGCATCATTACACTCGCTATATATGTGAGTTTATTTTAAGGAGGTGTCAGGGTGGGGGCCAGTCACCAGAAAGATTAGAAGGTGAGAGGACTAAAATTCCCAACCCTACACACTCCAACTAGGGGTAGATTATGCCAAAAGAACTCAAAGACAAGACTGGAGGGGACTGGGCTGCTGACAGGGCTGGGGAGATGCAGCTGCCCTGAACGCCCATCCTCACCCACTTTGTCCTGTGCGGCTCTTCCCAGTGGTTTTCTAGAGCTATGTCCTTTATTAAACAGCGGGACAGAATATACAGATATCTCCTCAAGTACCGTGAGCTAGCTGGGTCTCAAGGTGTAATGGAAGTTTCAGTTTCTTTGTAAACTCAGTTATGTTAAGTAAACGTGTTTTTGCTTTAATCCCAAGTGTGTGATTTTAGTTTGGGTTTTCAGTTTGTTCACAGGTGATAATTGTCTTGTTTGGAGCCAGGTCTTTGCCAGCTGGTAACAGCCTGCTCTGTGTGGCATGGAGAGGGGAGCGGTCTAGAACTCTGAGGAAGATAAATAGGAGAGCCTGGAGAAAGAAAGTGTGGCATGTGGTGGTGATGGTGGTGGTGCGGTGTGAAGCAGGTAGCAGTTTGGAGAGAGCAGAGACAGACTGAGAAAAACATTTCAACGCAGCGGCTTGGAGGAGGCTGCTCATGCTGTGTTTGCTGTTGACAGAGAGTGCTATTGCCACAAAAATCCAACTGACCCTAAACAGCTGGGAGAGCTAAAGAGATCTCACCCTCTCTCCCCACTAACCTTCTTTCTCTCTTACTCAGGATGAAAGGACTGGTGGAATGGAAGTAGAGACTTCAGAACCCCAAATGAAACAGAGTTTATACAAAAGAGCATCAACACCAAGGCCACAGTTAAAGGAACTCTTATTAACAGCTGCTTAGTCAAAAGTATGTGACCTGGACTTAAAAGCTAAATCTGGGTGAGTCCTTTCACCTGTGGGACCTGTGGCCACTTCTAAGTTGACAGTGACAGTTGGTGTCAGAGAACCAGCTGATGTGGGTCAGAGTGTGGAGAATAGTATAGACTATTCCAGAGGCACCCAGAGGATGGTGTGTGGCATACAGCTAAAACAGTTTCCCTGAGGCTCTAGGGAAGTTTTCTGCTGCTGCTCCTGATGCTGAGACTTAGATCCAGGGCAGCATCCTGCACTAGGAAGAAACAAGGGAAGTTCGCTGCAGCTCTCAGTCTTTAGGAAGCAGCTTGCCTGTCTGTGGGGGTGTTTGAGTGGCACCTGTCTGGTCTTGCCTTTCCCAGATCAGTGGCCTTAACCTGATTGAGACTCTTTGGCTACCCTGGGGACAAAGGACCATTTGGAAGGTGACAGCAGCGTCCCTGTGGGGGACAGTGAGGTGATGATAACTGTGAATCTATGTGATGCTGATTTACCCAGCAGCCGTGTTGGTGGAGGTGGCGTGGCAGGGATTGGGTGTGTGTGTGTGTGTGTGTGTGTGTGTGTGTGTGTGTGTGTGTGTGTGGTGTGGGGCTGAATCCGAGAACTTGGAGCTGTGCTTGTTAGAAGCAGGCAAGACTCGAAAAAACGGTTTTAGGCCATATTCATATTGGGATACTAATTAACTTCCAATTATTTCACAGGAAATGATCTTTTCATATTCATGATAATTGGGAGAGTAGAAAAATAAAATACTCTCTGCATATAGTTAGTGGATAGGAACATATTTTCATGAAGGTTTTGATGAACTAACAACAATCAAAAACCTTGCCATGGAAATTTGAGACATATAAATAACAAATGCCATTTTATAATGGAAATAAAATTGTATGCATATAATTGATTTTCTGGATGCCTGTGTCTAAGAGGAAAAAAAGAAAAGAAAAATCCCTTGGGAAATTAGGACCAGAACATGGGATCCATACTGATCCTCTTTTCTGAGGAAGGAGAAAGTGCATGCCCAAGCCAGCAAGGCACCCTCATCCTGTGGTGCTTTGAATGAGAAATGGCTGCCCCAGTCTTAGGCATTGGAACACTGGGTATCTAGCTGTAGCGCTGTCTAGGGAGGTTTGGGTGGTGCAGCCTTGCTGGAGGAAGTGTGTCACTGGGGACAGGGGTTCAGATTATATAGCTCTGCCCCACTTCCTGTTTGCTCTCTCTGTGTCCTGCTTGCTGTTAAAGATGTGCTTTCTCGTCTTCCTGCTCCTGTCCTTGTACCTTCCACTTGCTGCCATGCCTCCGTGTGACCATGAAGGCCTCTTATCCCTCTGGACTTATAAGCCAGAATAAAGTCTCCCCTTCTTAGGCTGATTTCGGTCATGGTGTTTAGAGCCGCAACAGAAAAGTGATGAAGACTCACCCTTGGAAGCCATGTTGAATCATCGTGTTTCATGCCCAGCTGTAGCTAAATTCATTAGACACTTTATAATGCCACGTGTACATTTTGAGCACATGTCTGTTCTGCTAATGTGCACATTATTAATGGTGGTACTCATTTTTCAGTATGCGTAGTTACTCTCATCCTGACAACCTTATCATTCATCCCAGAATATCATCTGTGAAGTCACACGATGTCGTACTATTATTTTCACTGACCAAGGTTGGCACATTGAAGATTAAATGATGAAATTAAACACTATGAATATAAAATAAGACTTACTATGTTTATAATTTAAAATTAATCTAAGGACATTCTGTGATATTTATTGTTTATTTGAATATGTCCCTCCTGTAAACTCCTTCTTGATACTCAAAGAAAACCAAAACACACAGACCCGAAAACAGCACACATTTTTATACCCTTTTATATAAGGAAATTTGCTATAGTTTCAAGGTAGATTTATTTTCTTCTTAGAAATTATCCATGTCCGTCTGTCTATACTTATCCATTATCTAGTAACGCATTCCCTATAGTTATATTTATCAATCAACCCAGCTAGCTCACAATACGTTCATCATCTATCTATCATCATCAATATATTTATCAACCTATCATTTATCATCTATCAAGTAATCTATCATTTATCAGTCTTCTATCAATCTATCATGTATCTACCTATAAAGAAATCTATTATAATTTTGAGGTATAAATTCACCCTATTCTTAGAGATTTACTTAGCTATCATCTATATATGAATATGTGTGTATATATATGTGTGTGTGTGTGTGTGTGTGTGTGTGTGTGTGTGTGTGTACGTATGATCTGTCTGTGTACATTTCTATTGTCTTTCTGTCTATCCACCTACCTACTATGGCCACAAACAAGAAAACCTGGTCCTTGACTTAGCTCTTTGAAGGAAATCATGAACATCCTCTTCTTGCTTTCCTCCTTCAGTAAGGCAGAGGCCAAAAGCACTAAGCCTTGTTCTGGAAATAGTATGTGAGCTAGCTGTGTCACACAGTAATCTACAAGTATTCAACAGGACCAGTGAGTCCTTAAAAGTAGAATCCAAGAATTCATATTAGCTCCTCACTAGAAAGCCTGCCAGCAGGTTTGGTGCAGCTTTGCAAAGGATATTCGCCATATGGCAGTGTAATTTCAGCCCATTAGGGAGGTAGCTCCTAAGCAATAAATTTCCCTATTACCCTCTTCCAATTAAGTTGCATCATAGTTTGCGTGAGGAGGACTAAGGAGTTATTAGGAGGAATGCTGATGAGTGTCTATGATTAGCACTAATTAATAGCCGAAGATAGCTTAAGGTCCAGGAGGGGGGTTCACAAGCTACTGCTATAGACAGTCAAGGAAGACATGATGGGGCTAATGACTGCGACAGACATGATTGTTAGTGACCCAGCAACAAGGGGAAAGATGCTGTGACCAGAACAGATGGGGTTTCTCCAGGCTCAGCCACAGTTATACTCTAGGTTGGTGCTAGTCAAAAGCTTCCATCTAGAAGCTTCCTAGAGTGGCTTCTGACACCAACCAGAGAAGTGCCCATGCAAAAATCTCTTTTAAATGAAAATATAGATGCCACCCTCCACTTCCACAGCTGGTTCTGTGATATGAAGGAAATGACACTCACCACAACATCTGTCCTCATCTTCCCGAAGGTCTTGATCAGGTGGGCGTAATGGTAGTCTTCCATCTGCCGTAAAATAGCTGTCATACAAGCCACGAAGTTCCCCTGTAGGTGGATTGGATGGTGGAATTAGATAGGGAAGAAAAATCCTTGTGGGAAGAACTGACATCAGCCATGGGCTGGCTCTATGACCATCACAGGAAGGCATGGGACCTGGGCAGAAGTCACAGTTCTGTTCCATGGTACTCAAGGTCAACCAGAGATGGCCTGGGTCACATCCGGCTTTGTTTGTTTGTACCACGGGAATACAGTGGATTCATTTGTCTCTAACCGTATTAAACGATTAAGGGCATCTTGACAAAAGGTTTTCCAGAATGGAAAAACAACTTTTAAATGCCTGCTTCCTTAATTAAGTTCACAAAAATTAAAGACAAGACTGAAATTCCAATCACTGATGTAGCATTCTTGGAAATCAGCCGTCTTTATTATCAGGCAGATGTGTGCACAGCTCCTCTTCCAGAGCCATGGCAAAGAGAGGCATTTTATTTCTTCAAATCTGCCCATGTCCTCCTTGGTCAATCCAGAGACAATCACTACAAGCCAATCCCACTGTAAGTTCTGCTCCTGGGGAAACACTGGGGAGCAAGGCAGCCTCGCTGGGATGTCCAGTGGGAGGGGTGGGAATTCTCAGACCATACAGAGATGGAGAGACAGCAGAAGAAGGAAAAGCCAGAAACCAACAAACAAATGCAGATGCTGGACAGAGTAAAGGACCAAAGCAATTGTCCAAGGAAGTCTAGACAGTGCACAGACTCCTGGGTGTTCCTTGAAAGGTGCATGCTTTAGGGAGAAATCCAGGGCTGAGCACTCTTGTTGCCATAAATACAACTTCTTACTGGCAGGCTGGGGAGCTAATATCACAGAGCCGTCCTTGTTTTTAAATATGTACCCATAAGTTAATGACATTTGAAGCCACTCAGGACCTATACTAACTTCCATTAAATTGTATGAGTCTGGTAGAATAATAAGAGGGATATAGTTTGAAACACATCCTATTTTATCTTTAGTAAATGAACTCCCAAATTGCATTCTTTTTACTAATTCCAATTTTTTCCAACAATATATTTGAATGCCTAAATGTCTATTATATTAATTTGGAACATGCACTCCACAGTGAACGTTAGAGCCCAATATATTTTTCTATCTGTAGCATACGCACAGGCTTCCAAATGAGTCCTCAAAGGACACATTTTGCAAATTGAACAAATACAATAATGATGATATGGTATCTTCCATTTGCCCAGAAATGTAAATTTTTTGTGACTAATGGTAATTGTTGAGATTTAGATTCCAAGTTTGTGGTGTTCTGGGAAAGAGCTAAATAATGCTTGTTTTGTATTAGAAGGCCATTTGTTTATGAATGGGAGCTTTTGAAAGACATATAAATATCTGGCACCCCACTGGGCTCAAGAGAAGCTGCCTCACCTTCTCTTCAAGAGATGGCATGCCTTGAGGACTCATCCTTGTCAGTGCCAGTAGCCAAGCCCTAAAACTACACTCTCACTCAGTCACCTGTAAGACTTGCTGCTTGTTTCATTCTCAGGCAGTTAACCTGAGATTCAGAGACTGTATCCTCAGAGGAGTAGGTGGTAAAGTCAGGTGTGAACCTAGCAGTCCGGGGCTGGAATGCACAGACTTGGTTGCAGACAACCAATACGCCTTAAATGTTCACCACGTCCCATCCTTGTCATTTTCAGAGAAAAGTTAGGAGAGGAGAAGGAAGGGCCTCTACAATACTATGCCTCAAATTCTACTCTGATGCAGGTGGTCTGGAAGCCGTGATCTACTCTGTGAGAAGACGGCCTTTCTAGAGAAGCATCCATGCAGGAATGGAACAGGTCAAGTCAGTTCAGCAATGGAGTCTTCCACTTGAGACTCAACAAAGCCACTGAGGCAGTAACTTAGAACCAGAGTGTGACGTCAACATCAATGTGCCTACCGTGAAAGAAAAAGCAAAGAATGACTACTTAGGGGGTTTGGGAAGATCCAAGGTTCTGTTTAAAGTCACCTCCATAAGAAGAGCCAGCATATCTGGGTCAGGCCAGAGGGCAGAGGAGGTGATGGAGACACCACTCATTATAGCCCAGATTGCCAGGTAATCAGGAAAGTCCATGCTAAGCAAAGAAAACAGTGGCGGGGGGGGGGGGTTGGCTGGGGGGGTGGAACTATCCCCCAGGAAGAGAGTCCTGAGAGGATGTCAGTGGCCAGCTGGAGTTTCTTAGCTAGATGAGAACATCTTGAAGAAAGCAGCCAAGGAGCCCCTTATTTCATGACACTGGGTCTAATTAAAGCAGACCCCAAAAGGGCCAAAAGAGAGCCATCCCACGAGTTAGCAGAGTGCTCCCTGGCAGCCTTGTGTGCCCCCTTTACTTAACCTAAGGAAATGGGCAAAAAGCAGTTTGTACCATTCAGCCACTGCTCTCTTAGAGGATGCAAGTTTTGCTGGCTTGGCACAATTGCAAGTTGCAAAATGGGACTCCACTAGCTGAGGGGAAACATGTGCTACCCTTCCCAGACACATTCCCTCTTCCATCCCTGCCCTTGGGACACCAGTATGTTGTTTATGGGGTGAGCACTGCTCACACAATGGAGCTTCCTTCATGCCTCACTGGAACCCAGTGTGATCTAGCTCATATATTTGTCTGTAAGAATAGATAAAGTGTTTTTTTGTGAAAATGCTATTTGAAATCAGCTGTATACCAGGAACAAAACTAGAAAGAACTGTGGAGTGGGGGAAAAGACCTCTAATTCTACAGACTCAAAAGAAAATCACAACACTTTTTGGTTTAATTATTTTAAATGCATTTTAGGAGTCATCTGAGGCTTTTACTTTTAAACAGTGGGTAGGTTGGTGGTAAGCCATCATACATAGCTGGTCCTTGGAACTTAAGTTTGAGGATTAGGCTCCAGCTCTAGCCACAGTGTAAAGATTATTAACAAAATAAAAATAAGAGACATTCCTATGACTTCAAAGCAATGCAGAGTAAGGGCAGAGAAGTCAATTGTACTTAAAACACCAGGACACCAACTGCCTCATAAACAAAAAATGTGAACCTCGTTAGTAATCAAGAAGAAAATGATACATCGTTATTCACTGCCAGAACAGCAAGGCAGGATTTAAGTGCCGAGTGGAGAAGGTACAGAGGACGAGGGCTCTTACACACGGCCGGTGCGAGCGTAAATTGCTATAACCTTTTTAAAAAGCAATTTGGCGAGAGGTTTGAAAAGTCTTGGAAAGAAAATACTCGTCTCCTCAGTAATTCTCCTTCTAACAACCCACCTGAAAAGGTAATTCAGGAGAGGAAATTTTTACATCCAACAGTGTCCATTGCATTTCTGAAAAATATCTAAGCACTCAAAGCAAGAAATTGTGTTAAGTCATATATTTTTATAGGGTTGAAAGATGAAAGGCAGGATGGCAGTTACAGCGGGATCTCTGGTAAACGTCAAGAGTAAATCCTCCAAGCACTGCCTACGGGCCTCTCAGAGGCCAGGAAGACCACTGCCGGCCTACAGTCCACACGCAATGGACTGCCTTGTTTGTATCACAATGTTGTGCTGAAATATTCTGCAATCTCTGGATATTAACCTTAGAACTATAAATTACTTTAGTAAGAAGAAGTGATAGTTGAGGAACAAGAATAAAGACATTTTCTATGCACGAATCCGCAATACAAGGAGTCTATAGGATAAGATAAAAGAGAAAAATGCCTGGAAAAAAAAAAAAAAAGATTCCAGGCTGTCGTCAAGGAAGAAGGACCATACCATGTTATTTTTATAGGCAGCATGTTTTAGAACTTGAAAAGGTGGTCTTGAAAGACAGAGATGTCACCTGTAAGAATGGAAAGATGTCATCTGTAAAGAGGGACCACCTCTCTCTGCCTGAGCCCTTTATTTCCTACTCTCTTATCTTGACATCTATCGAGGGTCTGCTGTCTGGGGAGACATGGCAACTGCCTTACGCCACTTCTTGATCCTGGCCTGATCACCCCCTCTGCATACACGTTACAATTCCTTGAAGAACTAGCTTCAGCGACTGTGTGTCCTCAGTGCATTAGCAATGAGGATGGTGTCCGGTCTGGTAGGGCACACAGGCAGAACGGAGAAGCGGGCAGAGCAGGGCAGGAAAGGCAGGAGGACCAGAGGCCAGGTGAGCCTGGGGGTGGGTCAAACCAAAGACAGTGACGACTAAAGATGGGTAGGACAGAAGACAGGTAGAGCCAAGAAGAGGTAGACGGGTGGGGGGTGGGGGGCCTGGTAGAGGAGCAAGGGATATTTTGTATTTGGTAAATTCAATGTAAGATGCTCCTTCAGGGTACAATAGCATGGGAGTGGTGATAGTGGGGAGACTAGGTACAACAGAAACAAAAGGAGAGCCAGCCCTGACACAGTGCCTCTTAGATGGATCAGCAGTACCCATATAAGGTTTGAGATCTGAGGACAAGTACATGGATTAGAAGGAAAACCCCCAAGAGTATTCAGTCCTGGTATGGGGGAGGTTGCATCCACATGACTGGTGAAGTTAGTTTAGTGATTCTGTCAGCCGGGTGTGAGCTGACTCATGTGCCCCGCAGCTCCCACTTCACACACGTGTCTGCAGTCTGGCATGTGTGGCATAGGCGGAAATGTGAACACTGTCTACTTTTCCAAAAATCTCATGCGGTGTGTGAGCCGCTCCAGATCACAGAAGCTGCTGGATGCAGCTAATGCACACCGGGAACATGGTACATGTGCAAAGGGAGGGTAAAGGCTGGAGGTGAGGATGGGCTAGTTCTGGTGATGTGACTCCGGGACACCCTAGCAGGGTCTTGGTAAAAAATGCAACATGTTTCTACCAAGACAGGGTCTTTAAAAAGGAAATTCCATTCAGATACTTAAATCTAACTGGATACTGAGAATGACCCTACCTCACAACCACCTGCCAAACAAAATTAAAGAGACAGCAATCATCTGTGGCATCACTGGGCAAACACTGCAGTGGAGGTGGGGAACTGTGTAACCCCCGGGGTTTGTGATAACTCACACTTTGAGGAAGAGTCAAACCAAAGAATCAATAAGCCAGCAGCAATATTAGGATAGAATGCAGGAAAGGGATGTGCCCGGGACTCACACCCTCTATTGAGAAGTCAAAAGCAAATCAAAATAAGTTCCTATGGGTAAGGTTTGGGTATTGACACACAAGGAAAATATGGTGCACAAAGGCTATTTTTGAAAGAAAAATCCAGGGCTGAAATGTGTATATTTTCTTGTTTCTACCAAAAAAAAAAATTACAAAATGAGGAAAATAGAAAGTCAAGAGCACAAAGCAAATCTAAAGATGTCATAATCTAGCCCAAAGACTCCTCAGAGTCTTTACAGGATGAAGTTTACCAAAACATATTTGTGGGAATTCCATATAACACATCAAAGCATGGGCCTATCTCTGATTCTTCTTACCATGCTGACAATGAGGAGCATGTTTCAGAAGCAGAGAACAGCCAGGTATGGTAGCACATGCCTTTAGTCCCAGCATTTAGGAAGCAAAGACAAGGCTGATGATCTCCCTAAGTTCCAGGTCAACCTGGTAACAGAGGGAGTGAGTTCCAGGACAGCCAGAGCTAAGTAAAGAGAGAGACTGTGTCTCAAAAACCAACATCAACACTGTAGAGTCACAAGGACCAAGAGAGTGAGAAGCAATGGCGGACAAGATAATTCCAGAAGCTGGAACGTGAAAGAGCCGTGGTGGCCAGCGGACCTGGACAGGAAGATGGTAAAGATCTAGCAATAAGCCCACCGCCTTCTCTGAATCCAAGAAAAACTTAGAAACCAGAGGTACCAGGAACTTAGGAGCCAAGGCATGAGTTAGAAGGTAGCATAAAAGGAAACCTTGTCAGGAGGAGGAGGAGGGATGGGTGACAAGAAGGAAGAAAAAACAGAGATGAGAGAGAAAGAGAGAGAGAGAGAGAAAGAGAGAGAGAGAGAGAGAGAGAAAGAGAGAGAGAGAGAGAGAGAGGATAAATTCAATAACACGATCTCTTTATTCAACATATGGTTAATTTTCACTCATTTAATTTCCAAAATATCATAATTTCCTTATTTTATGAAGAACCAAAGTGAAGACCATAAAAAGGCACAAAATAAAACTGAAAACAGCATGGTTGATAAACTACATTAATGCCATCTATTAGGGATTTTAAACTACGAGCAACAAAATTAAATATTAAATTTAAACAGTGTGCTTGGTTGAATTCATAAAGTATTAGTATCTCATTTCATTCCAGGCACACTGAGGAAAGAAATCTAATTTTAAAAATAAAATCAATTTCAATTTTACAGAGGCAGTAATTATGGAAAGATGCTTAAAGAACACATACCAAAGGGGGAATAGTTGGATATAAAGTTACCTGTAACAATTATTTGCTGCTTATTGAATGTAATAATTTAAACACCTGTTCACATTTGTCATAGATAATAAAGGATAAAAAGTATAAACATTAGACTTTGTGGTGTGTGGTTGCTCAAGTACAAAATCGTGTATTTGAACACTTAGCCCCCAGCATATCGAGGGACAGTTTTGGAAGCTCTAAGAGGTGGAGCATCGCTGGAGGAAATACGTCACTAGGGGTGCGCTTCAAGTGTATAACCTCACCCCACTACCCCACTTCCAGTTTATCCCCTCTACTTCCTTCTCGAAGACTGAGACATGGTTTCTTGTGGATTCTCCCTCTGGCACCGTAAGCCCAAATAGTCTCTTTCTTCCATAATTTGCTTTTTTTGTTCATGGTGTTTTATCACAGCAATAAAAAGCAACTGATACATAGTGCAATGAAGATTATATACTACGGATGCAACTTCTTAATAAAGTTCATTTGATGTCAACACTAGAAAGATAGTAAAGCAGAGATTTTATATCTTATTTTTATAAACTCAATAAATCAGGCGAAATTAGAGCCTTAGAGCGCTCAGGACTCCCCAAGCCTTATGACATGATAGACAGTATCAGTGAGCACGAAGTAACAGAAACAGGAGGAACAGAGCCTTAATAAACCCCTGCTATTTAATGGGGGAATCAGTGTCCACACATTTCTATAACTGATTTCTGTACATAGAGGGCTCCATTGCCATCACAGTTACAGATGAAAATGGAAATGCAAAACAGATGCATATATCATAAAAATATATTGTCTTCAATTTTACTCACACTGGCTGAATAACATAGGAAGAGAAATATATCATATACTAAGTGTTTAAAATAATAATAATAATAATAATAATAATAATAATAATAATAATAATAATGGCCAGCAAGATGGCTTAGTAGGTAAGGGCACCTGCTGCCAAGCCTGATGACCTGAGTTCAACCTATAGGACTCAAAGAAGGCAGATTTGAAAGTTGACATTGTGTGTGTGTGTATGTGTGTGTGTGTGTGTGTGTGTATGTGTGTGTGTGTCTTCAGAAGGAAAAATAACTAACAAGGGGAAGAGACAGAGAAATAGGGTAGGAGCAATGTTTTGAGGGAACTAGAAATATTACATATCTTGTATTTAGTTATAAAAGCATACATATCAATCACTTCAAGTTCAGAACTTACACTGGTAGACTAATATAATGAGAGAGAGAGAGAGAGAGAGAGAGAGAGAGAGAGAGAGAGAGAGAGAGAGAGAGAGAGAGAGAGAAAGAGAGATTACAATTCCCTATAAATGCAATACTGATTCCTCCAGCCAATATTTATACACAGAAACAAAATAGTTTCAACTTAATGGAGTTGTTGTTTCCTGTGGCCAGTCTTAACTTGAAACTCTTGTTTGACACATTTTTCTCCAGTTTCTCTGCTATTTTACTCTTTTTGTAAAGGAAGGAAGGGAAGGTAGGAAAAAAAAGAAAGAAAGAAAGACAGACAAAAAGAAAAGAAGGAAGGAAAAGAAAATGGCTTTGAGGCAACACAGAGGCATGACTAACTCATAAAGAAAAAGAAAATAATTTTTACACATGTATGTGTGTATCATGTAGATGTTTTGGATTTATATTTATTATATTTATCTAAATATAATAAAAATAAATATTGTATTTAAATAATGTAAATGTATATTATTTAAATATAATTTTATATATAAGTATAAAATACATTGCATCTCTACCAATCTATCTTTTACATATTTATTAATATTGAGGCTAGATCTCTATCTATCAAAAAGTCTATCTCTATCATGTATCTTTCATCTATCTATAATCTATCTTCTATAGGTTTATTTTTATTGAGGCTGCATCTCTGTCTGTGTGTCTGTCTGTCTGTCTCCTGTGTATATATTTATTTATACCGAGGCCGCAACTCTCCTTGAACCAAGGGCTTGCTGGCTCTGATGTAGCTAGCTTGTTATGGAGAGCCTGCCCTCACCCTCAGCGTACTGGGATTACAACTAGGTGCTCACACCCACTCAGATGGTTACAGCCAGGTACTCACACCCACTCAGGTTAGTTACACTTGGGCCCTGGAGATTTGAACTCAGATCCTCCTGCAGGCACAGCAAGCACTTTACCCTCTAAGCCTTGTCCCTACCCACCTCAAGTCATCTTGTAAATAAACTTCAGAACAACATATTGTGGTTTCAAACAAGTTTCGCTGGGATTCAAATTGGACTTCCATTGAATTGTTACCTGAATTGAGGGGCTTACAAAACAGCTCTCCCATTTAAACACACAAACCAAACTGCCCCAGTCTATTTTTACGCCATTGGTGAATATTTGATGGATGTTCTCGTTAGGGTCCTTTAAAGGATCTTGTTATTTTCAATGTAAAGGGTAAAGTAGGTTTTTGTTTTGTTTTTCAGTAAGTTTTTACTTTCTTTCTATATTCTTAGGAAAACTTCCATTTGGTGGCTATATTTGCATATTTTATCATACAACTTAATGGAATTATTTTATGGCTTTCAAAGTTTTTGTTTTTGCTCTGGAGTGAGTTTCTAAATAAATCAAGGTGGTGACTGTAAATACTTTGGTGCTGTCTTTCCACACCTCAGTCCTCTGTCTGTTTCTTGCCTCACTCCAGGCCAGCAACTGTCAGGACATCCTCAAGTTCCAATAATAACAGCAAGAACTTTGTGTTTTTCATTTGCTCATTATTTGTAAGATTTATTTTTTTTTTTGTGCATGTGTACAAATGTGCGTCATGTGGGTATAGGATAGAGGAAGGTGTCGGACCCTCTGGTGCTAGAGATACAAGCAGCTCTCAGCCACTTGATGTGGGTGCTGGGAACTGAACTCAGGTCCTCTGAAAGAGCGGCACAAGCTCTTAATCACGGAGCCGTCTTCCCAGCACCTTAGTGATTTTAATGGTCCTGCCTTTGGGGCTAATTTTTAATGACTACTTTGAACAGTACTTTAGGAAAGAACTAATTACCACCATGTTAAGTAAGCATTTATCAAGTAGGGATGTAGTTCATTAATTAATTAAACACAGTAGGCCAAACAAATATGGCCCTGGATATTACTACAAGATAAGAGTTTTGCTATGGAAGAGTAATTAACAGTAAAAGTGAGCACCATACAGTTAGCACAGCACAGTGGTGCACACCTGGATCCCCAGCACTCAGGAGGCAGGAGGGTGTGCATCTCGAGGCCATGAATTGGCTACACAGTTAGACCATGTCTCAAAAACCAAATGAAGTACACTGTAAGGATGCTTCTGAGTTCTCACTAAGAGAGCAAAGATAAATCCAAAAAGGTCAAAAAAACCAAGGAGATTGCTATTGGGTTGCTAGTCACACTCTACCTGCAATGTTCAGGCCCTGCTAGGAAAACCTTACACTCTTCCCAGAAGATTCAGGTGTGTGGGGTGCGAGTAGGGGTGGGGTGAGAGTAGGAGTGCCGGTGAGGAAGCTTGTTGGCAGCTGAATCTAAGCATCACTTTCACTTGTCAGAGCTGACATTAATCAGTATCACAAGAGGACCATCTGGTTCCTGCAGCAAATGAACACCATGCTCTTGGCGAGTAAAGTCTGTAGATGGCTCATGTTATATTTTATCCGGAAAGAAGATCTTTCAGATGTTCAGACTTTGAGGAAAATTCTCCAGGGTATGTATGTTATCTATGGCCTCACCATTTTTTATAGCTCCTCCATTTTGATTAAAATGAAAGTAATTTATTTTCTATAAACACTGACTTAATTTTCTAGAGTCTTGCTCTCCCCACCCTCATGGCTCATTCAGAGACATCCTGGATGCCAACACCTACTATAGACCACCCATCAATCACATGGCAACCTCTTCCACTCCACTGAAGCCTATACAAAGGGACCCCTGGCTCTGCCCTGAACTCTCCTCAGAGGCCCCCAGCACCACTGTCCACTTTCCACCTTATTATTTCTTACCTAGACACAAAAATGGTACTAGAAGAGGAGATGGTACACATCCCATAAAACTTCACAGCTGCCCCTGTCACTGTCACATGACTAGGTTCGATCTTGAGACCGACCAATCATAATTTTAATTATAAAATGTAAATAACGCTTTATTGAGATTACTCTCCTTGAACAAAATCCCTATATTTTATAGATTTTTTTTTAGCTATGAAAAGCCACAGACATCTCAATAATTCATCCCACACATAAAATGATAGAGGTATCATAATAACAATAACACACAAAAAATTGATTTTCCCTTGCATGAATCCCAAACTTCAACCGCAAGTCACCTGGACACATGCAAAGTGCGAGTCACTTTGGACCAGATGCTCAGTTGAGATTCTTTATTCCTTATTAATTTTGTTTCAGACAAGATCTTAACAGCGTGCGGTGGAAGGTAAACCCACAAAGTGGCACAATAATGACTAATTTTAATTACTTTCCAGAATCTCCACTTGTTTGCAAAATTGACTGTTTCTCACAAGCTAATTATCTAGCTACATAGTTAAAAGTTTGCAAAATGGAATAGTCGCCATCCCTGTCGAGCAAGAAGGGCGGGATAGTGAGGTGGAGACCGCTGGCAATGCATTTCAGTGGGCTGCTTCAGGGGCCAGAAGGAGCAAAGCCCAGCCATCTTGGGTGATCAGTCATCGAGAAGCACAGTTATTAGGTAGCCTTTCTTTAAAGGGATTACATACCCTGAACACTGCCCAGGGAGACTCGCCTCGATTTAGGTAAAACCATTATTGTAAGTCAAAAAAGAAAAACAGGGCCTGGGGGATGGCTTAGTTGGTAAAGTGTTTGCTGAGGACCTGAGTTCAATCCTTTAGACCCCCTTAAAACAAAACAAAACAAAACAAAACAAAACAAAAAGCAGGGCATGATGGCCCATCCATCCACAGGAGGCCAGCTGGGTCTTGCTGGCCAGGCAGACTAGCCAAACTGGTGAGCAGCAGGTTAAAAAAAAAGAATGAGAGAGATTGTCTCAAAAATCAAGGTGAAGAGTGAGTGAAGAAGACACCCAAGGTCACACACACACACACACACACACACACACACTGAGGCATGTTAATTTGAATCCCCTTTGTAAACCTATTAAGTCTCCCAAGTGTTGCAGCAGTCTTCTCTGCTGCCTCTCCAACTCAACATCCTTTGGATCATTATCCCAACCACACTGGCAGATCGCATTGTCCTTGGCCTTACCACCCACACTCTTTAGATCTTCCTATCTGTGTCTCTGTGGGACACCAGGCTGACCTCCCTGCTGCTGCGTGCAGAATTGAGTGCCAAACCTCCTTTGCAAGAACTTCACCAACTGCCTTCCAACTCAAAGCGGGAGACAGGTCTGGTCCCAGCACACTTGAAGCCCCAACCCATCCCTGGTGTGACCTCCATTTAGGGGTCACCTCCATGCAAGCTACATAGCTCCACCCATTGTTCATCCGTACTAGGATGCTTACTTATCCAGGGCAGGCGCCTTCCTTTTGTTTACAGACTGCACTAGAGGGCTCCCCCGACGTCACAGTCATCCCCAAGGGGACCCGCCACCAGGCCTAGGGGATGTGCGGTGTTCCCACTTTTCTAAAGGCGAGGACAAAAAAGAAGAAGGCATGCAGATATGCACAGCTAGAAAGAATGCCGCTCTCTTTGACAATGACTGTAAGCAAGGAAGGAGCCTGTCAACAACTGGAAGGAATATGGCCCTTTAAAGATCTCAGACCCTCAGGGAAATAGACTGGTCTAAGATTCCTGCACTGAAAAACTTCTCACTGTGAATGTAAGATTCTTAGCTGCTATGTACTGAATACATCTTTTCAAAATATCTCTGAGAAGAGGATTTGAGGAGGATGTTTAAATATTAGAAAATCGCTTTGGCTACACAGAGAAGTCCCCGTCTCAAAAAAAAAAAAAAATCACTTTGAATTCGGCCTACCCCCTCTCTAAAGACACCTCTCTCCTCAGACTATACTTGATGTAAATTTGCACTCTGCCCTGAACAACAGTGACTGAAAACTTGGAAATACAACATTTCAGGGTACTTGACCAAAGTCTCCACCAACAGGAACAATTCAGTGCCCCAGAGAACAAACCGCTAAACCAGGCACAGTTTAGCCAAGATGAGGCAGATCCGAACACTGAACACAGAAACACTCCTGGAAGATATCATAGAAGGCACAGACACAAAGACAAAGAATGAAACACCTTGCTTAAAGCCTGGGAGAATTAATCCTGTTAAAATGTCCATGCCAGCCAAAGTGACCTGCGGGGATCAATGCAAGCCCAATAAAATCAACAAGGGCAGTAGTCTTAGAAATAAAAACAACCACGATAACAACCCTACAGCAACAAACATTTGTATGAAGCCACAAAAGATCTAGAACTTTCAATGTGATCTTGAGCAAAATTAGAGGCAACATACTCAAAATACAATGCAAAGCTACAGTAACCAAAACAGGCAGATAATCGGACATATCCACCAAGGAGCAGAGTCGGGAAGAGAATCCAAGTAACATGTTGCTTTTGAGAGTGTAGTTTAATTATATTTCTCCCTTCCCTTTCCTCCCTTTAAACTCTCTCATATGTCCTTCTCCATTCCCCTTCAAATTCGTAGCCTCTTTTTTCATTGTTATTGTATATATACAAATACATGTATTTGTATTCCTAAATGTAACTAGCGAGTCTATATGATGTTATTTGTACATATGTTGTCAAGGCTGAGTATTTGGCCCTGAACAACCAATTGGTGTGCTCTTCCTTGGGGAAAACCACCTCTCCGACTCCCAGCTTTACTCAGTTGCCTACAGTTCCTTATGTAGGGTTGAGGCCTTGTGAACTTTTCCCCAGGCAGTCAAGCAAGTGACTTTTGATAAAGATGCCTAGAATACATAAGGGGAAAGTGCTGTCTATTGAACAACTGATGCTGCGTGAATAGTTGACTCAGATGTAGAGAAATGAAACTGGGCTCACATACCATAGGCAAAAGTCAACCTGCAGTACAAGGACTGAAACATGTGTGTGATCCAGTCAAGAGAACTCAAGTAAGAGGCAGGAGGATCACTGTAAGTGCCGGGCCACTCCAGGCTACATAGTGATAGAGTCCCTGCCTCAAAAATCCAAAAATTTAGCACATGTGTATATGTATGTATATAGGACATGACATGCATATTATATGCAAAACAATTATATATAATATATACGCTTAAAATGTGTGTGCACACATGTGTGCATGCATAGTATACTGAAAGAAAACACAGAATAGTTACAGACCGTGAATCCAAGTAAAAATAAATAGGATTGCATTAAGCAAATAGGTTTCACAGCAAAACAAACAGTTACTATAATGTAACCGTTTGTTAGGAAAAGAAATGCTTGGAGCCATCATTTGGATAAAACTCAAACAATTCAATACTGAGAAAACAATTGGTAAAGGGTGTGGGCAAACATTTAAACAGCCACACAGGTGCACAAGCAGTTCTGCTCACTAATGAAGGGGAAAATGAAACTCAAAAGCTGAGAAAGACTGTTACACTGGCTTGAGAGGCTTATTGGTTCAAAGAGAGAAGAGACAGAACATAGGCTAATGTGAGGTAAGAGAGCCCTAGAACACCAGTAGGGAGAATGTAAATCAGTACAGTCATTATGGAAACCTGGGTTTTCTCAAACAATGAAGCCTGTGCAACAAAGAAATCCACTGTTAGGAACATACTAAAAGGAAACAAGATTGGGCTATGCCAGGCTAGCTGACCAGCTAGCTCCCAGAATTCGTGTTTCTGCCTCCAAAGTACTAGGATTGTGGATGCAGGCCAATGTCCTGGAGAGTCACACTCATCCTTTACTCACTGAATCATTTCTCCAAAGCCCCACCTTATTTTTTTAAGGCAGGGTCTCTTACTGAACCTGCAACTTACACGTCAGCTAACCAGGCAAGACAACCCCCAGGCTTCACCTGTTTCTGTAACACCCCTCTCATTGGCTGCTACATTCAGCTACTGTGTGGATGCTAGCATCCACGCTCAGGTCCTCAGGCTTAGGAGGTAGGCACATCAGTGACTGAGCTATTCCCCTCAAGTTTGCACAATGTCGCACAGTGTCAAAACGTCTGGTCTCACTGTGGTGAGTGGTCCAGCAGGTAGGGAGGTTCTTTCCCAACATTCCCAAGTGCAGAGATGATGGGTTATTTTGGTACAGTCTTGCAGTGTTTGGGCAACCATCCAGTGTGGCCAGATGCTCTTGGGGAAGGCTACTAGGCACTGCTTCAAGGCAAGGAGAGTGTGATGGCTAAAGTTAACATCTAACTTGGGCTTGGAAATGCCTAGAAGAAACACTCACAGGGTGTACCTGTGAGAATGTCTCTAGAGAGGTTTGATGGAAGACAAAAGATTCATCCTAAATGTAGTAGCAGCACAGCATGGCACCTCGCCTCAGCATGGGCTAGGGCCCCAGACTGAATACATTGAGCAGCAGAGTTCATCTTTCTCTGCTTCCTGATTGCAGAGACAATGTGAAGAACTGCTCAAGCTCCCACACTGACTTCCCTGCCAATGTGGGGCTGCACCCTTGAACTCTGCGCCTGAGCAACAGCTTTCTTCCTGAAGGTACTTTCCTCTGTGGGGGGTGGGAAGGAAGTACCAAGGAAGGGAGGGCTTGAGAACCAGCTCTTTCCCATCTTGCCTGTGTCTTCTGCCTGGCCAGACAGAGCTAAGGACACAGTGAGGTTTCGGGATGGTGACACAGAGTACGCTAGTGTACACATGCACTGTGTATAGATGGCATGGGCAAACAAAGCCTGCCTTAGCCACTATAATCCCCAGCAACCCAATGCCACGGGAGCCCCTAGTCATGACCCACTTAGCAAGGGAATTTGCACTCTAGTAGGTAAGAAGAGGGCACCTAGGATGGATGCTCTGGAGCAAACATGCCAAAAACTAAATAAGGAGCTGGCTGGAGAGGGTACCATAGAAATGGATGGTATCCAGAATAAGACATAAAGCTGCAGGGTGGCCCAAATGAGACAAAGGTAACCACATGGGGACTTTACCTTAAACTGGGGTCTTAGGAACATTCACACTTCCATTTGTACCCATTATGTTCCTGCAGGCTAAGTGCCGTGCTGAGGTATGGCTTGCAAAGCATGTCCTCGCTCCTGCATCTAGTAAGAAAAGTCCTTTAAAGGTGTGGCAGGGCCATAGGAGGAGAGTTGTGAGCTTTGGGGGTGAGGGACATGATGGGTATCTAGCCAGGTGAAGATGGGTGTAGAAGGGGAGAAGGTCAGTCCCCCAGAAGTGCCGCTGTGCAATCACAATGCCCAGAGCCCGAGAGCTGGAACTCAATAGTGCCAGGGAGAGGGGGAGGGATGCATAGTCTGGAGAGGCAGATGTGACACAACAGCAGAGAAAGGGACCTTGGCTCAGAGTGGCCAGAGCCAAGAAATCATACAAAGTAGGGCTGGGGGCAGGAAAAGCACTATTCAGTTTTAATTGAGTACAATTTTCCTCCATCTTACGCATAATTTTCTACTGGCAGATTCCATGCTTCTGTAGTCCACAGCACTCACTGTGAGGGGAAAAGAGGCAACATCAGGGAAACTCCAGCATCTTGGGGTGAGCATGCGCTACACACTAACTGCCATAGAGATCAGATTTAAAGACAAGTTCCATGCCTGGCAGTTAATGAATAAAAGGACGGGAGGGATGTGATCGGTTTTGCTAAGCTGTGCTTCCGACCACTGGTACCTGAAAGGCTAGCATCTCCAAATTACCTTAGTAACCCCTAACTTGCCGCACAGTTCACCCTGCCTGATGCTCTGGGCAGGATTTAGAAGTCATGTTTGTGTCTGAGAGAGGATTTCCTGAGAACTCTGACCAATGAGAAGAGACCACCCTATTTGGGCCCCCGCCATCAGGCTGTGTCTCACACTGAACAGAATGGAGAGAAGGAGAAAGGAAGCTCAGTTCCAGCTGCCCAGCTCCTTCCTGACTGAAAGCATTGTGACCAGCCAGCTCACACTCCAACATGGCGCTTTCATCACCCTCGTGGACTTCTAACTGCAGATCATGAGCAAAAGTCAACTGTTCCCTCCTTGAGTTGCCTTTGTCCTGCATTTTGCCACAGAAATAGAAAAGTAATGGACGCATATGCAAATCCCCCAGTTTGGCACCTTGATCTTTGGATATTGTGAGGGCAGCAACAGGAGGTAGGAAGACCTGGGGAAAGGTACAGGCCAAGAGCGTGGGGTTCTTCTTGGTTCTAACGGGATGGCAGCAAGCTCTCCAGGGCTGTTAGGCAAGGGGCCATGCCAGGACAAAGTCCCCCTTCCTGCTTCCAGCAGGAAGTCCTTGTGGACGGACACCCTCCTATGACAGCAGCCTTGCTAGGCAAGCTGGGCAAGCCCAGAATCCTACACTTAACAGACATAGCTGCTCATTTTCTATCTTTCCTAAGGAATCACACAATTATTTAAAAAAAAACAAAAAACCCTGTCAGTTCAGAACATGGCAATTGCAATTACACTGGCCCCATGAAACAGGCTCCTATTCTTCTTGCTCTCATTCCCATAGATAATTTTCTATATTTTAGACATGTAGGAATATATAATGTTCTAACTCTCTACCTCAGATTGCTAGTATAAAAAGTGTTAATTGGTAGAAAATGTAACTTTTGGGACATACAAAAACTTTACTAAGAAGTAGACAAAGCAGAGTGTAGCCACCCACTTGGGAGGCAGAGGCAGGAGAATCAGGATTTAAAACCACCCTTGCCTTACATTGGACCACATATCAGAACAGTGCCCAACTACGTATAGAATGGAAGAGTACAAATGGCGCTTCTTACCTGATAGCCACTTAGAGTTCTACGAGTAAGAACAGTGTCCTTGCTTCCTCTTTTAAGAACCCAAAGGACATACGCCTACTCCCAATTTCTGCTTCACGTGGCTCTTCAAATAACCAAAGCCATGGCCCCTGTGGTTACGTATATGTAAAACCTTTACTTCCAAACAGCCTTTCCTCACTCTAAGTGACATGGCTTCAAATAACCTCTGGATATAAGTAAATCAGAATCTTCTTCTTGCTTAGAAACAAGTCAGGGGAAATCCCTCTTTATAAACGAACAAGAACTTAGATAAACAGACTTTTAAAGAGCCATGGCCAGGTTTGCCCCCAAATGTGGCTATGAACACATGTCAAAGTGTGACTATCTAACTTACATTTGTCGGCTGAACATCGGAAACAGGCCTCCAAGGTGACGCTGCAAACAGTGCCGTGCCAACCCATTTTTTTTCCCCACCAGGGCAGCTCTGCCTCATCTGCTCACCCTTCCCAGCTGTGTGAGATAAAGTCACAGAGCTAGGGAAGATGGCCTGGGTCACTCGTACATGGCAAGGGAGAGACAGACTAAGAACTGAGAAGAAAGCAGCCAATGCCATTACCATTGATGGGTATCTGTGTGTTTGTGGTGAGAGGGCCTCACATATCCAGGCTGGCCTCAGATTTACTATGTAGCCAGAGCTGGCTTTGAGTATTCCATCCTCCTGCCTCAAACTGAAAAATGTTGGTATTCCAGGTGTGTACCATAACACTCTGGTTTGGTTTTGTTTCGTTTTGTTTTTAAAGGCACTTCTGAAAGAAGGAGCCAGTCATGAAGGCTCATGGCTGTGCTAGAAGCACTGGGGAAGCAGAGGCAGGAGACTGACACAAGTTCAAGGACTTCAGAGTAAGGCCCAGGTCAGCTTGCTGATGGGGTCAGGCCCTGGCTCAGTAAAGCTAACAACAAAGAAACGGAAGCCACTTTGTTCATACGTAAGCATCACTCTGGAAGCAGATGGAGCTCATGAGGCCCAGACCCAGCGCTACCATCTTCCCATTGGACCTTGCCTCCTTGGGCAAAGGTAAGAGGCTTCTGCTTGACAAGAAGAGGTGGAAAATATATCACCAGGTTGGAAGAATTAAGCTCAAGAAAAACCCAAGCCAAACATTACCATGTTATTAAGTCAAAAGATAATTTTAATGGTACTAATTGATTTTTAACTTTCTAAACACTAAGCACACACAATTTACCACTTAATTTGCTTTTGTGTACATTTCTAAGCTACTCTCTTTTCCAAATATCCTTGAAAGATGCTAATGTGTGTGGCTCTAAATTTTACAGATCATTAAATTATATAATCAAACATTTTCACAAATGCAGAGGTTCTCAACAGTGACTTCCTAGCTGTGACCAATGTACCTCGGGATGCTGAAAAGAGGAAAAACTAAGGGGAGTTGCATGGGACCCACCTGCAGCATCTTTTCATCCTTTCTGTGAACTTAACGTTCTATCATCATTTCTGCGGCTGTGACAAACACCTTGACAAAAATCAGCACAGGAAGGAAAAGGTTTATTTGTCTTACGATCCCCAAGTGGCAGTCTACCATTTCAGGGAAATTAAGGCAGTATCCCAAGTAGCTTGTCCCATCACATCCATAGCCAAGAGCAGACGGAATAAATGCATCTCTGATCATTTGGTTTCCCAAACCTTCTCCTCTTACACTATTCATGACCTGCAGCCTAGGGAATGGTGCTGCCAACATCAATTAACAATCCAGGTAATTGTTTTAGTTTGAGCTTTATTCCTGTGAAGGGACGCCATGACCATGGCAACTCTTATAAAGGAAAACATTTAATGGGGCCGGTTCACAGGTTCAGAGGTTTAGTCCATTGTCATCATGGTGGGAGGCACGGCATGGACCTTGGCACATTAGCTAGTCTGGCTGGCTGGGGAGCCTTGAGGATCATCCTACTTCTAGCTCCCTAGTGCTGCGTTACAGCCACAACTGGCTTAACACACACACACACACACACACACACACACACACACATACACACACATACACACACACACACGTTGTGGGGGGGGATACTTCTGGAGACACAAGTCAGGTCCTCACGCTTGCAAAGCAGCACTTCAAAGGCTGGGCTCCCCCCAACCCCTAACTCCTCTTTCTTTACTAATAATGAGTCCTGGGGATTTCGTTCTATCAGGATGATGTGTATGGATGCGGAGTGCAGGGACCAAAGCGCCAGTGTGGAGCTCAGAGGACAACCTTGTGGAGCCAGTTTTCCCCTTTCCCTTTACATGGGTACTGGGACCAAATTCAGGTTGCAAGGCTAGGTCGCCTTTGCTACTGAGCATTCTCCCTGCACCCGTCCCCCCAAACATTTTAGTAGGGAATTCACTTAATCAGTGAGAGACAATGTGGCCCATAACTCTGATAACTGATGAGAATATTTTCCATGAGGTGATATTTCCTCCAATCAATGTCACCACTATGCAAGGAGCCTATGGTCAAATATGAAAGGAGCATTTGAGTCTGCTTAGACCACCAGCAGGTTAGCATTTCAAGTCTAAAGCGTCACTTAGAGTCATTTCCACAGGGTTCTCGGAACAGATAAGCTGTTGAACGAACTCAAACTTTAATAACTAAGAACACTTTAAAGCCTTGTCTTTGCTGTCTGAAGATGTGTGAGGAAGAGGAGGAATATTCAGGCGCTAAGAGTTGGTAGCACATCACAGTGTCTGCTCTCCCCCCCCACCAACACACACACAGACACACACAGACATGCACACACAGAGACAGACAGACAAACAGACAGACACACACACACACACACACACACACACACACACACACACACACACTGGTTTCCAGCAGAGCAGCATATTATTAGTCTGTGAGCATTAGAATCCACACAGAGAGCCACTAATGAAATAAAACCCAGTGTGAAACAACGTAAACCACTTATGCGGGACAGTTTCAAAGATGCAATGGGCAGAAAACCAATTAAAAAGCCGGTTTTCATCTGCTAAACAGGCCTTCAAGGATAGCTGGGGGAAAAGGTGGTGGCAGCAGGTGGCTCCTTGACGCTGAAGTTGGCTGAACCCCTGTGATGCCCTGAGATGCGTCACTGTGGGATGCTCCAGTTCTTAGCTAGTCAGGCCCCCCACCCCACCACCCCCCATCTTCTGTGCTTGGCTACAGACTCAGTGAAGACAGGGAACAGGTTGATATAGACCTCACCACCAGCACTTTGAATGTGGGCACATGGTAGACAAGTGGCTTCTGTTTCCATTCTGGCCAGCCTACACCTGAGGGAGGAGGGGACAGGATGGCTGCTGTGCACCTGTCTTCAGAGGAGCACCAATCCGAGCTGAAAGCTCTCTGCGGCTCACGCAGACACTGAGGTGGAAAAGCACTAGACTCAGTCAGCTACCAGGAGCCCACTGTGCTCATGGTGTCTGACTGCAGCCATCTCTAGGAGAGCTCTTTCGTCTGACAACTCAGGCCTTCCATGAGCACTTCTGTCTGAAGACAGTTGGGAACACGGGACTCTCTCGGGCCAGTCCCTTGTAGCAGCGAGAAAGAATGGTTAAGAAATTAATGAGCCAGAAGCCATAGCAAACTAAAGCCTTCTTTAGCATAGAAGTCAATCTGACTACGCACTGTGTATTTGGAACCTAGACAGAAGGGACAGGACTGTGGAGGGTCACTAGGAGGGAATGACAAGAACTCAAAATATGCTCGCAGAACACAACTTCATGGCTGTTTACAGAGACCACCTAATGGCTTCAAGTAAAGTCAACATATTGCTTACAAACAGAATGGATAAACACTGGCTGTGAGAGCAGGCATTTAAGGTGGGGATTTTTCCCCCTCCTGATTTCTAAATGCCGTTTCGTTTTTAGCTTTTAAACTTACAGTGTAAATTTAATTTTTCACCTTCACCCATCCACTCTCGCCAGCAAGCCGACAGATTAAAAAGCCACCTTTAAAATGCTTTTGACGCAGCAGCACTGCTAGTGAGAGTCAATTCTCAGGAAATAAACCCAAACAGAGGACTGTGTCAGAGGAGGGGGCCAGGATTCCTTCTGCACTACTGACTCCTGGCAGTGAAGTTCTAACTGTCTCATAAGTATTTTTAAAACGTTAAAATAAAGAACACACTTTTAGCTGGTATAACTTATGCTTTTAAAACAGATGTTTGGAAGATAAAATAAGAGTATGGAAACGTTTCCTGTCACATCACGGGACCTCAGTTATCTACCTCAATTGAGAAGCACAGGGAGAGATACCCCAGAAGTGATGGCAAATATGTGCAGAACAGAATTGTGCACAGAAAGTCAAGATTTGCTCTGGTACCTAAAGGAGATGGCTCATAGCCACCTGTAACCCCAGCTCATGGGATCTGTCGCCCCCTTCTGGACTCCAAGGGTTCCTGCACTCACATTCACAAACTATTCAGACACACACACACACACACACACACACACACACATACTTAGACATAATTAAAAACAGCAATAAGAAATCTTTTGGTAAAGTAGAGAGGAAAGGTGACAATAAGGAATCAAGGATATAGGGGGGAAGGGGGGAGATGCCACCCAAGGACAATGAAACGCTTCATGCCTGAAACTCTAGCACCTGGGGGAAGTGAAGGCAAGAGGACCAGGAGCTCGAGATCGTCTCAGATCCATATGAAGCTTGAAGCTAAGCCTGGGTACGTCATGCTCCATCTCAACAGTGAGAGGGAGTGTCCAGAGAGACAAAGGGAAAAAGATTTGGGATTGTATGTAAGGCTCACAGAATGAAGGCACAAGAATGTAAGGCAGTCTCCTAAACAGGGCTTGGGAGCTGCACTACAGTCTGTTAGGTTAACTCTGAGGCTTCACTCAGTTGGAGCACTCACTTGTGATTCTTTTTCTTCACGGTTTCTTGGATAGGTCTTGCTGTATAGTCCTGAATGGCCTGATATTTACTGCATAGCCTAGGCAGGCCTTGAACTCCTGACTCAGTTTCCCAAGTGTGGGAAATAAGAAGTGTTAGAGAGAACACAGGAGACAGGCCCTCCTGATAGCAGCCAGGGAACTCTGAGTCATGTCAAAAAGGAGTAATCACCTCTGGTCAAATGGATTCTAAGTGAAGGCGGTGGGAGAAATGGTTTACCCATCAATAGGGAGCCTGAGAATAATGGCTTAGACAAGACCAGGCTGAGTGGATAAGAAGGCAGAACCCCAAACCCTATGGCCTCTCTTCCTTGAACCAACTGCCTGTGCTTATGGGAGTGTCTACTCTCAACTTAATAAACCTTGTTGGCTTCACCTATCTCCTCATTTTGTTGACTTCTTCTTAACCAGGGTGCAAAGAGTGGAGACACCAATGGCATCGCCACACTCAGTTGGGGGTGATTATTTCTATTCTTTACTGATGATGTCAGTGACAAACAGGTCCTTCTGTCTGGCTACTACTGAGAAGAAAGAAGTCCCAAATGTCCATGGGATTATGAAATCACTGAACCAGGCTATGAGGAGCAGTCAGCGACTCAGGAGGAAAGGGGCCTCTGGTGGGGAGAAGGAAGGACGAAGGGCCAATAGAAGTAGAGGGAAGGATTGGGCTCAAAGAGGCTCTAAAGGGAAACCAGGACAGAGTACAGTGTCCAAGGTGAAGTAAAGCAAAGGCATTGCACTCTAGAGCCCAGATTAGCACAGAAAGGATGGGTAGAGATGGGGATGTGGCAGAATGTGACCATAAAAAATGAACGGGTGAAGACAGGAAGGAATGCAACCTAGGTCTGGAGAGAAGTGGAAGAAGCAGACAGAAGGCATTTCCACCTCTAATGCAGATATGGTTGACGGGGAGCCGCAGAAACAGCTGTGCTTCTGACAGCTCAAAAGAGGCACAGAACACCTTAGACAACTGGGAGTGAGTGTATCTTTATGACCAAATTCCACGGAGGGTCCTGGGCGAAGCAGCACCCAGATAGCATTCTAGGATGTAAATAGTAGTAGTAGGACAAAACACAGCCCTGAGTCAGCCTGAATAGGGTTCAGTACCCAGAACCCACATGGTAGAAGAAAAGAACTGACTCCTGAAAGTTGTCATTTGATGATCAAAAATAATAGGTAGACAAATGTAAAGAAAATAAAACAAAATAAAATAAAATAAAGCCATCACAATCCTAGTCTGAGAGCATCTGTCCCCTGCAATGCGACCTAGGCAAGTAAAACGGTGCACTGAGGGACTTGTGCAAACTTCCGCACCTCTGGCGCTCTGCCCTTGACTTGCAGCAGGGTGAAGAAGCTGGGATTTTGGCCCAATGATATAACTGTCTGTCAGAGCTGGCGGATTCTGCACTGCCTGGAATACTGTGGCTACTTCAAGAAGCAAGCAAAAATGGCTTTCCGTACAGACCAGTATTTTTATAAATTAGCAATTTGACTCAGGGCTTCAAAACTTCTCCTATCCTGAAAAGCCCTGAGAAAAGTCAATACTGCTGAAAGCTAAGAGGAAAGGCATTTTTGATACAACCCCGTTGCAGGGGCAATAGGCACCGTTGCAGTGTAATGGTTCTACTACAGAAACAGACATTTGTTTCCATGTGGAAGGATGTTTATCTGCTTCAGTCTCCAGTGATGGGAAGAAAAGTTTGCCAACCTAGAAGGCTCAGCACACAGGATCTGGAACATTCCGAGTCTTCTCTTTCAGCACCAGAAGTTACCTCCTGAAGATCTCTCTATGCAGGTCTTCCTCCACCCTCCCCCCAAGCTGGCAATGTTTCTAGAAACACGCAGGGGTATCTGCATGCAGTGAGTGTCTACAGCACACTGAGGCTGTGTGTGTGTGTGTGTGTGAGGCTGTGTTCAGGAGTGTGCCTATGTCTTCTTGCACTGAGTTGTCACTTCTGCGCGAGGCTGGTAGGCAAGCTCACCTACGGCTGTGTCCGTGGAACATCTGAGCATCTTTGGAAGTCACAACACCTTCCCAAACTCCTACAATGCACAGGTTTTGCTTTCCCTCTGGTCTCTGATGAAACCACGATATAGCAGATGGTGTAGCTTCTAGAAAACAACTTCAATTCATAAATTCCACTGCTACCCACCCTCCCTTCACTCCGGAGTATCAAGGATTATATCACTCCAAATCCCAGCAAATAAACTCTGCTGCAGAAGCTAAGATATATTTACTGGGGGAGTGACAACCCCCAAGTTCATTTCAGACAGAAGCAGGGGCCAGATGGCTTGGTACCAGAGATACACTCCTCCGATACTTGGGGCCAATCAAAGAGACCTTTGGGCTGAAGGTACAGTGTGAAAGAAGAAACAAGGTAACCTGACCCTTACTGGATGTTGATGTTTTCTGCTATCCCTTTCTAAGCTCTTTGTCTATTTATTTCTGCTATAGAGAAGATGTGGTATGAATATTCTGGGAATTTCTATTGATCATCCCAAGTGATTAGGGAATTATCAGGGAATCAACATTTGGGGAAGCACAGAGACAAAAAGTAGCCATCACTCAGAGAGCATTATCGCAGGCACCTTGTCGGTGTCAGGGTCTGAAAAACAAGGCAGACTAATGTGCCGGGCCCACTTATCTGCAATAGCTCACAGAGACGGAAGGCAAGCAGGTCTAGATCCCAGCTGTGGATTCAGTTCTAAAGCATCATGGTCGTATGCACTGGGTCTCTGCAGGAACTGGAGGCTGCAGTGCTCACAGGCACATTAAACAGTTCTGCACTCAGGAGTAGAGCCAGTGTGGACAATGGGCATGGCTGTGTTCACCCTGCATGTACACAGGAATGCCCAGCCAGGATCACAGGGTAGGGGGAACAAAGCTACGACTCCAAACAGGGATGGCTTCCAGAGCTTAAAAGCTGGCCTCCTGGGTTCCACGCAGCCTGCTTATTATGCTCATGGGGCCGGGGGAGGGGCTCCTATCAAGAAGACTGACTGAGACAGATGCAGGGAGGAATGAAAGAGACAAAATGGGAAATGGCAGGCAGGGAGCCTTATAAGCATGGTGCAGGGGTCAGTGTGTGTGCGCCCAGAGAGATTTGTGTGTGCCCGGAGAGTGAGATGGCGGAGTGTGTGTGATGGCCAATCTTGGCTGTCAACATGCAAACCTGGGAATTAAAACAAAAAAGAATTGTTTCCATCAAAAACATGTCTGTGCAGACTTTTCTTGGTTGTTAGTTAATGTGGGAGGGCCCAGAGTATTGTGGGAAACCCCATCCCTAGGCAGGTGGGCGTTGGCCGTAGGAGAGCTCATAAGCAATGCTTCCCCTATGCTTTCTGCTTCGGTTCCTGTCCTGCATCATCTCAATGATGAACCGAGACCTGGAAGCCTAAGGTGAAATAAACCCTCATCTCCCCGAAGCTGCTTTGGCTCATTGGTATTTTCCACAGCAACAGAATAGTATCATAGACTAGTGTGCATTCATCTGAAGTGAGGAGGAGCAGAGTTCCAGGCTAGACCCCACATTGCCACCACTGCGGCGCCATCCCACAGAAAGTGCATCCATACAGTGCAAAACACAACACCATAAAATAATGCTGGAGTAGGACAAACAAAAGGCTAGGGAGTCTGAAAGGGAATCAGATTGGCCAACTCTAAACACTGTTATTCCTGCATAGACCAGACGCCTGGAGCCTGGGAAGGGCTAAGGCTGAGGGGAAGCGAGGACCTGGGAGACACTAGTCCTGAGGCCTTATCCTGGAGTTACAGAGAGCTGGCAGATGGAAGACGCCACCAACATGACTCCCATAGCAGGCACCAACAGCACCTAGATGTCTAAGTGTCCCTGCATGAAGAAATGAAGCATCTGGTGTGACCCACCCTACAAGTGGCATTTTGTTTGCTAAAGAGGATGGCCAGCCTGCAGCCGTACTACCGACAAGCATAGGCTTCAGACGAGAGCAGAATGCATGTCACCAAAAAGCCTATGAGACTCAGCTCACGGAAAGGGTAAGACATACAAAACAACACACTCTCACCATGTATACCAGAAGCAGCAGAAAGTCAAGGCGTAGTGAACCCCAAACCAGCAGAGGCACCACAGCAGAAAGAAGGAGGATACAGTTGAGAGAGTGGAGCACCCCAGGGATACAGAAGTGCCACGTGGGACTGTCTCAACGCTTTCCAAACTATAAATATATCCTCTGTGCTCATTTTTCTTCTGCGTGTGCTCTGCAAAACTTAGGAATGGTTCAGATGAACACAAACGACCAGTTGGAATAATATGCAAATCTCCACAAAAGGAAAGCTCAGTGACCCTACATGCTGAGCACAGGTCTAAGAAGCGATAACCCCAAAGTGTTCTCCAGAACACTGACCATGGCGTATGTGCCAGGCTGAGAGAAAACAGCCGTGGCAGCTAGGTGTGGTGGCACATTTTTATAATCCTCACACTTGGGAGCTGGAGGCTGGAGGATCAGTAGCTGGAGGCCAGTCTAGACTACATGAGTGCACACAAGCAGAAAGAAAGGTGCAGGGGGATAGCTGTCAAGCTGTCAACACTCTGCAGACACCTGAAAAGTTCGGGGAGGGGTGACAGCAAGGGACAGAAACGATTTGACGGATTATTATCCATTTGCTATGATATTTTTTACTCATTAAAAAAAGTATGCATTAATGCTCAATATTTTAATTAGAGAGAAATGTTCTTTTCATGCGAAAAGAAGTGAGTATAAGAAGCTGGGAGCCATCGCTGTGAGAGGCAGGAAGTCAGCATGCAAGCAAGAGAGATGCTGTGCACCCTTTCTGGCAAAGAGAGGGATAGGGGATGGTGATGAAATCGTGTGGACCAAACAAGCCAGCTCTCAAAAGTCCCTAAGGAAAAGGTCCCTGTCACGGAAGGGCGGAAGAGTGCAGTTGGTAAAGTCATCCTTCATTGGAGAATAGTCCGAAGAAGTCGTCAGAGCATCTCTACAGGAGACAACTGCTTTTGAATTGCTAGGCAGCTAGGAACGGTAGAGGCCTAGACCTAGCAGGTGACTGGGAAGCATGTGGGGTGCTCAGGGAATGAGGGGAGGTGCGTGAGAGGGAAGCCTGGCCCTCCAGAGTAACCACCTGCCTGCACGATCAAAGGCTGCTTACCTTAAGGGAGACATACTTCCTGAGTCAGGAACTGTATATTCACCCAAGCGCATGCAAGTACAAACTGACGTGCAAAATACGAAGGCAACTGCATCCTCGCATGCTGGTTTGGTGTTTGTTTGCTTCTAAACCATTTTCCTTCCATCTTCCTTCCTTCCTTCCTTCCTTTCTAAGATTTGAAAAAGACTGCTAGGCGTGGTACTGCACACCTGTAATCCCAGCACTCAGAGAGGCAGAGGCAGGCAGAACTTCGTAAGCTTGAGTCCAGCCTGGTCTACAAAGGGAGTACAGGACAGCCAAGGATACACAGAGAAAACCTTGTCTCAGAAAAAAAAAATTGAGAGACACAATTCTTGAAATAATTTAACCCTTTCCATTACTGAATGTTGTCTCACAGACGACTCAGGGACAGAATCAGTGAGCCAGAACTAAAGGCTTTCACTTCCCTGAAGATCTTTCTCTGTCAGTCTTTGAAAAAAAATGTGCATGCCCACAAACTTGTACAAGAACTTAAACAGGTAGTTTTAAAAGTTACGTGAGATAAAACTGACTTCTGAAACCATAATGACAGAAACTAGTTTTGAGCAGCATGAAAATATAGGTGCTTTTTAATACTTATGACGTGGTCACCACAAAGATAGCATAAACTGAAATATTCTACACACACAGTCTCCCAGCACCCAGCTTAGCCACACAGTGCAGCGTACACTGCACATGGCTTCCTTGGGGAGTGAGGGGCTGACTGAAAACTAGGCTTGTTACAAGAAAGGACTGTGCTGTATATTCATACATTGGGCAATGTTCAAATTTCAAAATTTGAGGCCTAGCTTCTACTGAATTGCCTATGAGTTTCCCAGTGTGGAAATGGTAGAACTCATTTGGCTAACCATCATAGTTGGCTAATAGGTACAAACTTTTCCACCAGACATACTCCTTGTAGGTGGAGATGAAATTGGGTTAGCCAAAGTGGACTTAATTTTACTTACAGATTCAAATAGCAGAAGTGACATATATGAAACAAAAGCCCCTGGGCAGTGTGTCAGGACCCACAGCTCACTATATAGACAGAAATAAGTTTCACATAGAGAGAGGAAGACAGGGCGAAAAACAATGAGGGACTGCAGGCACTTGGTCTCATCGACTATTCAAGGGACGGTGTAGACTCCAATCCAGGGACAGAGGGACAGTGGGAGTGCCCACCCCGGGGACAGATGGAGACAGATAGACATTTACTCTTCACTAAATGAGCCCATTCCTGTCAGTGCATTTTAAAAAGAAAATTATGGTATCAGGATTTTTCTTATTTGGCCAATTATCTAATCCATAATTTCTACTATAGAAAAATCAATACCTTCAAAATTCAATACTATAAAGGCTGTTAAATGTCAGAGGCGAATTTGACAAGAATTAAAAGCACTAAGACTGGTTACTATCTCTCAGGAGCAACCAGAGTTCAGAGACTTAAGTCCAGACCCCAGAGTCTCAAACTTGGCGATGCGGACTGTGAGAAAAGAAAGCAGTGCCCAGCAGGACTATCAAGGTCAGTAAGTACCAGGGGAAGCAAATTCTCTCCAGATGCTTGAGGGCATCAGCCCCAAATCCTGGTACTTTCACTTGGGAGGCACGTGAAAGTATGTCATGCAGATAGATACACAAGACACAGAAAGACCATCTACCTAGCAAGATGCACTTGGCTCCCCTGCACTTCTCTTGGATCTTCCCAGGCCAACTGGGGCCTTTAAGGACTAAGATCTGTCCACTGGGGTGCTTTTAGAGGTCTGTCTTTCCAGCTAATCCCTGCAAAGTCAGCAGTACTCTAATCCACACTTACTCCAGAGAGGGGACAAGTCCTGTGAAGTGTCCTAGATAAACTAAAACAATGAAAGGCCTGGCAAGACGGGTCAGCAGGTACAAGCACTTGCTGCTAAGCCTGACGATCTGAGTTCAAATCCCCAGGACCCACTTGGGGGAAGGAGACAATTAGCTCCCATAAATTGTCCTCTGGCCTCCACATGCATCCTGTGGCCCCTGCCTGCCTCTGTTCTCTATAAATGTAATAAAAACAAGCAACAGATTAAAAGAAAGTAAGGCAAAATCAAACGGATGATGTGACATTCTTAAGTCATTAGGTGACTTGTCACATATTCAGAAAATACGATCCCAAGCTTCGGTAGTACTATATTTAATGTAATGCCTACAGAGGAACTTGTATTATGCAGGAAAGTTCGTGAAGGTGTAGGATCTTGGGAGGTGGGAAGAGGAAGAGAAAAAAAGAGGAGAAGAGAAGGGGGAAGGAGGAGGAGAGGGTGAGGGAAGAGGGGGAGGGGTGGGCATTCATCATCACCTACTGTAACCTCTGCCAGCCAAGGCTTCCCCCCTGGAGGGGACTGGATGGGACAATTAAAGGCTTGGCCTGGCCTCGGTGCAGACCACAGTCACGGTGGATGGCACCTAAGGGCTTGGCCTGGCCTCGGTGCAGACCACAGCCATGGTGGATGTCACCTAAGGGCTTGGCCTGGCCTCGGTGCAGACCATAGTCATGGTGGATGTCACCTAAGGGCTTGGCCTGGCCTTGGTGCAGACCACAGCCATGGTGGATGGCACCCAGGAAGCAGTTTCCATGCAGAGAAAGTGCCAGACAGGAGAACTGAACCCCCCATAAACCAGAAGCCTCAGGAGAAAGAATATGTCCTGCCCGACTCCCTACAGATACAGACCCTGGTCGTCCGGGAGCTCCCTGCTGACATTCACAGAGAGCCCCTTCTGACTCCAACATCATCAAATCGCAAGCAGTACCGCATTTCCACAAGAAATTCTCAGTCCTCGGTCCCTTTACGGCTCCTTAATGCCGCATGTCACGTCCTAGGCTCTCCAAGGCTTCAGTGGGAGTCATTTGCAGAGCCAAGCAGGGGCCATTCTCTGCAAGCTGAGCACTGGGGCCACCTTTCGTGGCACAAATGATGCCTACGGCTGGTGCTGATGGCAGCTGAATGAGGTCTTTACAGTAGTTTCCATAGGTAATGGGGCAATAACCACCAAATTTAAGACTACATAAAAAATTTCATTCTCTCAGCGAGGAAACCAAGAGACTGAGAGAAGAAATCTTTTTCTTTCTTTCTTCCCCCCCCCCCCCGCCCCCGGGTTGGGGGGTAAAAAAAAGACAGACAGGGAGACTGGCAGGGAATCATAATGACACAGACTGGCAAAAAAGAGAGATTTATAACCAATTGTAGGGACCACAGCTAAGTATGGGGGTTCCCTAGCCAATGCTCAGCATCCTTGGAGACTCAGGAGACTGGGGCAGGCCTGCTAAGCTAAGTTAAAAATGAAGGTGTCGAAGAGGCTCTTGGCTGATTTTTTTTGCCAGCTCACAGAGTCCACACATCTAGGTGGGGGTGAGACTGAGAGGCAGTGCGAACATACCTCTGAATTGCCTCCAAAATCCCAGGGACACTTGCGTTCTTCCCATAAACTCAACTGCACCCTTGTGGGAAACTCTTTAATTTTACACTGTTTTTGATGGAGCCCTTGTGGATGTCAATCATTTTTGTTGTTGTTTTGTACTTTTATTCCTTATCTACTTTCCCAATCCATCATTTTAAGGGAAGAGGGGATTTGGCAGTTCTCCTGCCCTTTAAGCACCCACCTCACAGGCAGTACTGGGACACCCCAGCTCAGCATTGGATTCTGACAACAGAGGAGAGATGGCCCTTCACCTCAAGTATATGCCACGGAAACCAGAAGGCAAGGACAGGAACATAGTCTACACTGTAGCTCACCTGTTCTCAGGTTCCACCACCAAGCCCTGTTCTTTCGTTCAGTCTTCATTCTTGAAAAAAAAAAAAACCCAGTCCATTGTGCAATGGCCCCAGAGTTGGCTCTCTTTCAGGAAAGTTCAATTTAGGTACTCCGCTATGCTTCCAACACACTTGAATTTTTCACTCTAAAACCCCAAAGGCAAGCTCAGTCTAGAATCTAGCCTGTGCAAGTTAAGCATTCAGAGTCATCCTGGAAATCTCTGTAGGGACCAGGAAGCCAGCTCTCATAGGGAGCACTCATGGGCTGAAGAAGAGAAAAATGGAAAAGAATGGCCCCGAGAATCCAGATGGATTTCAAACACAATAAACGGCACTTGGGTTAGACACAGTTAGGAAAATGCAGTGTAGGTAGGTAAGTCCTCACAGCGAGGTAAACAGAGAGCCATCATCTGAGGCAGCCCCAGTGCTGGCCACCCCTTGGTAAGTCAGAGCTCTAAGGAGAGTGAACTGATTCTAATGTATGGTGATGTTGAGTAGAATCAATGGAAGCAACTCAGAAATATCCCTAGGGGACACCACAAAGCACTAACAGATGACAAGAGTGTGGAAAACTTCCAAAGTGGGGTGGAAACACTCAAAGATGCCTGGGGAATGCACAGAGGACCATGTCCCATTTGGGGCTTGCTTTAAAATAAATCGAGGGCGGGCCAGATACCTGCACTTGATGCACACCTGTGGGTCTCCAGAACTCAGTGTCTCCAGGCACTGCAACCTGTCTGTAATTCCACCTCAGCGGGGAAGATGGAAGACAGAGACAGGAGGTGGTGTCATCCTGCCATCCAGCCATAAAACAATAGGAGAGCCTGTCTCAAACAAGGAGGAACGTAAGGAATTATGCCCAGTGCTATTCTCTGACCTCTGCGTTCCTACTTGTGGCACAGGCACACCTGGAACACATAAATGAACTCACACACGTACGCACACGTGCACAAAATGATGCAGGGTCAGGGCACCTCAGCTTCCTGGAATAATAGTATTGAGCATAAACTTAATAAGTACATTTGATTGATTATTGATTCTTACTCTAGTTAAAAAAAATAGGAAGCTTATGCTTAATAATTTTTCATATGGTTACAAGAAACAATTATAGAAACTTAACTATTTATCTCAATTGTTTGGAAACTATCAAAACAAAAAAATCCATATATTATATCAGTCATCATAACAATCCCATATTAAAAGCCTATAGCAAAGACAGTACATTTGGGTGTGTGAAACATTTAAATAAATCAACTAGAGATGAAAATCCAATATTAACAGCATTGTCTAGTGTTCTGGAGGAGCAAACAGCCTCAGTGCACACAAATCTTCTTAAAGCGATGGCTGCACTTCATCTCCAAGAGGCACAGCACTCTGCACAGCCAGGAAAGCACAGCTCTCTGGTTCTCATTGAGAAAGACTCCAGGGGCTGGAGAGATGACTCAGCAGTTAAGAGCACTTACTACTTTTGCAGAAGACCAGGGCTCAGTTCTCAGCACCCACATAAGGCTGCTCTAGGGGATGTGATGGCTTTTGAGAGCACCTGCAGGTACATGGTGCATATAAACCTACAAAGGCGTTCTCTCTCTCTCTCTCTCTCTCTCTCTCTCTCTCTCTCTCTCTCTCTCTCTCTGACTAAATCTTTTCAAAAAGAAAAAAAAATTCCACCTTTTGTAGTTGTTGCTTCATTTGGTTTTCCCTAAAACTCTTGAAGTCTTGAATTGTGTCATTTGTTATCTTTGTTATCCAAATACTAATAGATGAATGTCTCCATAAACACACATACACACACACACACACACACACACACACACATACACACACACACACACACACATCAAATAAGGTGGATTTGGTCTAGAATGCACCGCAGTCAGAAACAAAGGAGAAAAAAGAGGCTATTTTCCTAGGATGATTTAAGTCCTTCTTAAAATTGGGGCCTGTTTTAGGTAGGGTTTCTATAGCTGTGAAGAGACCATGGCCATGGCAACTCTTATAAAGGAAAGCATTTAACTAGGTGGGGCTGGCTTGTAGTTCAGAGGTTTAGTCCCTTATCGTCATGGCAAGGAAGCATGGCAACGTGAATGCAGACAGACACGGCGCTGGAGAGGCAGCTTGGAGTTCTACATCCAGATCAGCAGGCAGCAGGAAGAGAGGGTGTCACTGGGCCTGGCTTGAGCATCTGAGCCCACTCACTTCCAGTCACACACTTCCTCCAACAAGGCCACACCTTCTAATAGTGCCACTGCCTATGGCCATATAGGGGTCATTTTCATTAAAATCGCCATGGGGCCCATACATGGTACAGGAAATGGGTTGAACAACTTTTGATATAAATGGGATAGGTACTTAAGAAATATGTGTGCATGCACTAAATCTGGCCTCTTTTCTTTCTCATTAAAAAATTTGTTTGTTTGTGGTGTGTGTGTGTGTGTGTGTGCGTACATATATGTGAAGGGGTCCATGGAGGCCAGAAGTGGGTGCTGAATCTCTTGTAGCTGCTGTTATAGGGGGCTGTAAACTGCTTAGTATGAATGTTGGGAAACAAACTTGGCCCCTCAGCAAGAGCAGTGATCTCTCTTAACCAACGAGCCATAGCATCAGCCCCGCAAAGAACCTTTTGCTGGAATTAAAATACAACACAATTTTTAAACATATTTGCTTCCTTTCTATTATTCTTTTGAGACAGAATTTCTCTATGTATCCCTGGTTCTCCTGGAACTCACTATGTAAACCAGGTTGGCTTGGAACTCACAGAGATCCACCTTTTTCCTGAGGTCTAGGGTTAAGGGCATACGCCACCCCACCCAGCTTCTTTGTTTTATTTTCTTTTGCTTTTAAAAGGTGTTTTCTAAAGCTGTTCTGCTTCGTCAGCAGAGACAGGTTTTCATAACAGAGATGTTATGGCCCATAAAGTCTTAAGATATTTTAATTAACTTTTTAAAGAAAAGTTTGCGGCACCTTTTACAAAGGATTCTTTTGAGCAATGCTTGAGTAATGTTCACTTTCATCTTGAGAATCCTCCAAACCTTTAGTATGTGCAAGAATGCAAGATGCTTTCTTTCCCTGGGAGGGGCAAAGCCACAGTATTTTCAAGTCTTCCCCAAATACCAATGGTTCATTAGGGCTCATCCATGTTTATCTGTACAGCTTGGACAGCAAACATGGCCAGCTTCAGCCGTGTTCTGCATGGCTATAGGTGAATTGCTTTATCAGATTATTTCTGTAGACAGCTCTGAATCCTTCTCGCTCCAGGGGAAGGGTATTTATGTATGATTCTTGACTTTATCTTGTACATTGACACACCCAAACTTGCTTCTCCAACTGGCACTTGGTGCTAGGAACTTTTAACATAGTCCCACAATGAAGGAGAAGGAAAGGGCAGACCCCATAGATTCCCTGAAGTACAGCCTACAGAGAACAGAATGGCAGCTGCAGGAACAGCGCAAGGAAGACTGGGGCAGAAGGAAGGAGCAGCTCTTACTTGCCCAGACAATATCCCAGACTTGGCTAACAATGAAAGAGTGGTGGACCGATGCCTCCCAAACTTGCCTTTACTGCCATCAGAATTAAGACTTTAGATTCCCAAACTTGCAGTTTATCCGAAGACAGCCCCGAGTCCTTTGCAAACTATGTATTAACAAGCTCCAGCTTCACAGAGCACTGCAAAGTGGCACAGACAAGGAATCTTCCTTGTGTTAAGCAACCTGTTCTTGAGTCTTCAGACACCATTAGCAGTCCCAGGCTCAGGACACTGCTAGAGACAAGGCTCTTCCCACATGCCTGGAGGAGGAAGAAAACGGTCTCTAAAAGTCATCTGTTATAGCAGGTGTGCTAGCATTTTCACAATAGGAAGCCATGCTGCCATTGCATGCACACACACACACACACACACACACACACACACACACACACACACACGTGTATATGTCATACTCACATACTGCACATCATGCCATCATCATCATCATTTAGAGATCTCACAACCTTTAAAGTACATTTTCAATCTTGTGTGGAGTAGCATCTGTGGCTATCCTCAGCTGAAAGCCGCTACTCAGCACTCAGGTTGGAAACATCTGGTCAACCTCTGCCACTTACTCATCCAGATGAGGCAGAGAGCCAACACAGCAAGGCAAAGTTCAGCTTCAATCTGCCTCACCCTCTGTCCTAATTGGCTGTTCTCTACCACATCAAACCGAATTTAAGTGATTTTTGTCTACAGCAAGGGCAGGGGAGCATGGAGCCAGAAGGTTGAACCCCCAGAGCTGAACTAGGCACTTGGAGTCTCACTCTTCTGTCCATGCTGGAGTTGGCAGCAGAGTAAGTTCCAGAACCAAGCACTCTTCATTAACACCCGGAGACCAAAAAAGAAAGAGGCGGTAACATGAACCTGCAAGCGAAGAGGTTGCTTCTTCACCATTTTCACAGTGTGAATGAGTCAGAAGTCTTATTTTAAGAGAATTGAAAGCATCACCAACAGTTTCATGTGACAATATTTACTCCGTTGGGAAGGAGAGGGAAAGGTGTCATTAAAATTAATTATTTTGTTTTCATACTTGAATGCAGGGAACAAAATAAATTTCAATAAACTTAATCGTTTACTATAACTTCTGCAACTAACAATATAGTCCGAGATGTCTAATAAATGAGTGACTCTTTCGGTTTTGTTGTTGTTTTCTCAAGCTCATCAAGTGTAATCATAGGATCCATTTTCAAATGAGCAGAGAGACCTGAGCTCAGAACTGCTCAGCTTCATCACTTACAAACACTGAGGGTTGAAGGGAGCCCCCAGTGGCCACTAAGGACAACATCTATTTTAATCTCCTGACTTGCCCTCTGCCTCCCCCATTTGTTTATAAACTGCTTAACTTAAAAAATTTTTTTCAGTAGGCAATAAATTCTAAAACAAAACCTGGAGATTCACATTGAAAACACACTCAGAATGAATTTGGATTGCCTGCTATCTTTACACTAAGCAAGAGGATATATAAATAATCTCTCTCTCTCTCTCTCTCTCTCTCTCTCTCTCTCTCTCTCTCTCTCTCTCTCTCTCTCTCATATACATGTATATATCATACACAATAAAGCACACTGACTTTCAGGTTTCTTTGCTTAATCTATTGAAATGTTCAGCCAATGGGTGCCAAGAACAAAAAAGCCTTTATCACCACCACCTCCAGTCCCCCCAAAAAGGAAGCCCAAGAACCTCATGGTTCTTCCTTCTTTCCAGATGCATGGAAGCTTGGAAGACGCCCACTGAAGTGCCTTGCAGCAAAGGGCTGTGACCGCTGCAAGGAAGGGGTCCAGAATCACATTCTAACTAGACGCATTTCAAATGCTCAACACTAGCTATTTACAAATGAAGAATGGGAGGCAGCATTTCCAAACACATTCCCATGCTATTCTTTGAATCCTGGGAGTAAATTTGCACATAAAATGTGTCCATAGAAATGTTTGATTGTTACTTTAGCTTAAAGGCACCCTGGAACTAGCAGCAGAACACTGAGAAGTGAGGTCTGAAAACACATGTTCCTTGGAGTGTAACACACTCTTAAGGTACCATGAACAGGATTAGGCTGAATGAAGAAATCCCTGGCTGGTAGCTCAGAAGGACTATAGTAACGACCTATTCATCTAATCCTCAAGTATTTATAGTATGAAAAAAAAAAGCATGTTAATGATTAAAAAAATGGAACTGAAAATCTCTGTGTGGACTTAGAGGTCACCAAATATAAATAGATATTTACAAAAAACATTCATACTATTCCAATGCGGACTTGGGCACTTAAAAACAAAAGTCATGCCTTCCCACTCTCGGCATCCAGACTCCCCAGTAAACACAACATCCTAAGTCAGGTAATCAATTCCTAGACCCAAATTAGCAAAATAATTTATTACACTGAGTATCAAAATGTCAAGGGTGGGCAATTAGAATTATATGCCCAGCAAGCTACTGGAGGAGGAGGAGGAGGAGCAGGAGGAGGAGGAGGAGCAGGAGGAGGAACAGGAGGAGCAGGAGGAGGAGCAGGAGGAGGAGGAACAGGAAGAGCAGGAGGAGGAGCAGGAGGAGGAGGAGCAAGAGGAGGAGGAGCAGGAAGAAATGCTGTCCAAATTACTTGGGGCTCAGGAATTAAAGCAGGCAAGAAGTCTGTATCATCTGTAAAGGCCACAGTGATATGACTTTATTACATGTGGCACAGAAAAATTTGAAGAAGGGCACTGTGGTGTACACAGAACATGTATGCTGGGACGGATCATTTTACTAACTGTCATTCGATGAAGACAATGTGTGATAATGTCACTGAAATCATATGGGGCAAGCAGAGTGCTATGCAATATAAAATGGATCCGAGTCTATTGCTGTTTCCATGCCTGGCTTCACTCTAAAGTGCAAATGACAGGTACAGTGAGAGGAGGATGTCTAGCTAAGGAAGTGGGGGAAAAAAAAACTTGGCCAGACTCTTAGCAGCTTGCAGCAGAGAGCTCAGCAGAGGCAAAAGACTTGACTTGGGTCAGCGTATGTCCCATGAGTGCACTGGACTGCTCCCATGGTGGCCTGGATGGAGCATTACAGCTAGCTCAGGACAAAGGTCTTTGGTATTACTTAGGGTAGGTAAGTACCAGCAAGGGGATTAGAGTGGATAGAGACACCCCTCACCCCTGAACGATGCCCAGCCCAAGTCAAAGTACACTAACTTACCATATTATATTCTACAGCAGTGTCAAGGGCAGATAAAAATAAGGATCTGAGCAAAGCAGTTTGGCAAAGTGCAGGGCCTGCATTGGAGTCTAGACTCCAGCGCTTCCTGGCTGTGTGACCTTGGAGAAACTGCTTGCCTTTTCTGATTAACATCTGTGGAAAGTTCATTCCTATCTGTTTCATGACCCTCGGCCCTCTCGTGGGGACAAAAGCAGACATTACACAAAGCTCTGGGGCACAACAGGCTGCAGGCTCACCACAAGAGTGGAGCATCACAGACATCTAGTGTGAAGAGTTGAGGGGAGGGGGGAGAGGTGCAGGGGTGCAGGGGTGTGGGGGGAGGGGTGCAGGGGGGGGCGGAGACAGCAAAACAAAGGGAACAGCAGACATTCATTGTCTTCAGTCTCCTTCCCTTTGTCCCACCCCCTCCTGCATGCCTGGGAAGGCTAGGGACAAACAAGGACAAAACCAGAAACCCCAATGCCTGATGCTGCAAGACAAATGCCACCCTGCCCGACTGTGACTTCGAGGCTCCCTGCAATGTCCCCAAGATGCCACCTAGCCTCTGCCCAAGGACAGACTTCAGAAGGAAGAACAGAGGACAGTGTTACCCAGAGTGGACTGGAAGACATGCCCTGAAATTTGAGAGCAATTTTTATCCTTTTTTGACCCAGTTCTGGTTAAAGGTGTCCTCTTTGGCCTGGGCAGATGCACTGTTTTATAGCAGCTGAGCTGCAGCAGGCTTAGAAAGATGGCAGTGACAGCAGCAGCAGCAGCAGCAGCAGCAGCAGCAGCAGCAGCAGCAGCAAAAACTCTAGCCAGCTACCTGAATAGCTACCTCTCTACATCTTGGATTGGATAAGGATGGTGAGAAAACCCTGTTGTTGCCATAGGGTAGCCCGCTACCAGGACAAATAGCTACTTCAGGCTTGCTTCCTTGGTGCATGCTGGTGGGGAAAAAAATGGCAAACCTACGAAGGGAAGCCTGGGTTGTTTTGTTGCTTGGAGGCAGGGTCTCACTCTGTATGCCTTGAACTCCTGCCTCTGCCTCCAGATAGCTAGAATTAGAGTCATGAACGACCATGTCCAGCTGCCTGGGGTTTGATGAGAGCCCAGCACCTGAAGGCTTGGCAGAGGCCAAGAGTACATGCCTGCTCCATCCTTCCTCACCAAGCACAGCTGCTGCAGTTGTCAAAGGGCGGCTAAAACCAAGAACATCCTCTTTAAAAGGGAAAACATCTCATCTCCTTTAGAAAGTTCTATTTGCACTGATTGGTTTAGGAAACCTGGGCTGGGAGGATTCTAACCGATCTTCAAGGTGTTCAGCGTCTCCCAAACTAATTAAATTAGTGGCTGATAAACCATCTCTGGTCTCTCATCTTGGAAGGAACAGGCAGCTGGGGAAAGGAGCCTCAGAAGGGTGTTCAAGCAGCTCTCCTCCAAGAGAGACACATCTAGTGACCAGGGCAATAGGCAACTGGGGATAGGAAGCTTGACACAGATGGAGATGCAAGCAAAATACAAGTCCAGAAAGCAGAAAGTAGATGGCAAGAGAAATGACTGTAGAGAGGGTCTCCCTGTCGCCTGGGCTAAAGGGAGGCCTGGTTGCAAGGTCTTCTGAGCATCATATTTGTCCTGTACTTGAGGGAGAAAGCAGAGCTTGCATGAGCTACTCCTCCCACCCAACAGGGGCTCATCAGCCTGAGCTCCCTCTGCTTTGTCGAAGTGCATTGTGGGTCCACCATGTCTGCAGCAGCAGCCTCTGAGCTGGAGGGGGGAAAACAGCTCACCATAGACAGTCCCACCTTGAGTCAGTTGAGAACATTAAAGTAGGAGGTGGGAAAAATCATTTCCAAGTGAGCTGTGTCACGGGGGCATCTGAGAGTCAGGAGGGCCAGGGTTCGGTGGCAGCTTTGCTCAGAACTTTCTCACCCACAGCTAAGTGTGCAGGGAGTCTGCAGAGCCCTTCCTTTCCCTTGGGTTTTGGCTTCAGCAATAGAAGCTCATCTCACTAGTGAATAAGCTGCTTCATTTAAAGAGATGTATTCATAAGGCATGGTGAGGATGCAGCAACAACGCTCAGACAAAATACAAAGGTGAAACAACACCTGGGTCATATATGTGAATGAATGCGCAAGGAGGTCCCAGGCTGTGTCATTAGTCTCCAACGGTAGCTGGCAGCATCATACCAAGCACCACAAACATTCTCCTTGGACTCCACTTGAATGAATCCTGTGATACACACAGTCTTTATCCATTCACTGCATATGGATAGTTTGCCTGCATGCATGTCTTGTGCTCAGTATGCATGCAGTGCCCTCAGAGGCCAGCAGAGGGCATCAGCGCCCCTGAGACTCAAGTTACAGATACCTGTGAGTCATCTGAGTGCTGCAACTCAAAGCCTGGTCTCTTAACCACTGGATATCTCTCTTGCAAATTAGTGATATACACCCTTGTTCTGAATGACGTTTCTTTGTAGTGGTTGTTTCTAGGGAATACTACACACTTTGACATGACCAAGAAACTCCAACCCATGTATTTCTTAGTAGATATATAGGTTACTTTCAGTTTGGAGTTAAAACTGCCTGGGACATTCTGGAACACGAACACACACACACACACACACACACACACACACACACACAGTCAGTATACTATTGGTTTGGGTTTTTTGTTTTGATTTGTTTTGTTTTGTTTTGTTTTTGTTTTTTCTTGAGATGGGTTTTGGTAGTTCAGGCTTATGTCCAACTTGCTATAGAACCAAGGATGACCTTGACCTTCTAAGTGTTCTGTCTCTACCTCTCACACACTGAGTTTGCATGTATATACCATGAGGTCTGGCTTCTGCAGGCTGAGGATGGAACCCAGGGCTGCACATGCTTGACAAGTACCCTGTTAGCCTGGCCACATCTTCTGACCCATTTGTTGGCTTGGGATTTCAAGATGTGTGCACTTCCAGAAAGTCAAAGAAACAGACTATGTGGGTTAGACAGCATGGCTTTCCTTGTAGTTTTACTCTCTAGATGCCTCTACCTGTGGGAAATCTCTTTTAAAATGGCTATTTTCTCTTTTGCAAGACTACCTTTTGTAGCAAAATTCTGAAGCAAAAAAATCTAAGAAACCAATTTATACCTAATTGATTCCTAAAATGAGTCCACTTTCTTTTTCCAAGGAAGCTGAACATAAGGACTCATTATAAACCCTTAATATATACATCTGTTCTGTCCATGCAAAAACAGTGATGCAAAGAGCATCCATGGGCAGCAAGAAGGGCAGAATTTCTTCCCCCCAGACAGCCCCTAACACAAGGCTTGCTTTAAGGAGCTGAGCATGAAGGTGCAGCAACCTTACCCACATGGAATAGTCAGTCCCAAGTTAACAATCCAGTGAGGTACACTCTCATCCATACCTCAATTTGTGATGGCGGACTTAGGTAAATGAGTTCATCCATTAAAAATAAAAAAAAGTGTCCCAGTGGCTGGCTTATTACTGAGACAGAATTCATGACAAAAGCAGCTTAAAGAGGAAGGGTTTGTTTGGGTGTGGTCTAGAGGTGTGGTCCATCATGATGGGGAAGGTGGGGTAGCAGGCTAATTCCAGGTAGCAGAAGTGACATGGCCATAAATATATGGAGTTGGGACTTCTCAGACCTCCAGGAGGGGGCTGGGAAGAGGAATCCAGGTAGAAACCTCAAGGACTACCCCCATACCCTGACCCCCTGCATTCTACTTCCTCCAGACAAACTCCACCTTCCAAAGCTCCCATAATTTCTCCAAACATCAACAGCAGCTGGGGACCAAGTGAGCCTGGTAGGAGCACTTTATATCTAAAGCAGGACAGCGATAGACTTAGCGACAGATGAAGAACAGAGCAGCCATGGCTCATCTAGAACACCTTCCGACCTGCCACCATAGCATTTCCTCTTTTCCCTCCTCTAGGCAGCCGTTGTGGGGAATCTTCACTGACACTGTCCCTAGAGACCCGAACTAGCTCACAGTGACACTTGTGGCTGAACTCCGACCTCTTCTGGACACCTTTCCATCTGCCTGATTTTGCTCAGAGAACCCCCGCCCCCCCCCCCAACCTTTAGTTTCCATCATCACTGGTGCCAATTACCGCACTGTCTGTCAGCTTCCCAGTGACGTAGTTAAGAAATAGAAAGTGAGTTTTAAATTTATGGATTCAGAATATGGTGAGCTTTACAGAGAGTTTCCAAAGATGTAAGAGCACATTGGTGGTTGGGGGGGGGGGCATGTCAGGCTATCTGCTGTTACACAGCCCCAAGTCCTACCACCCCCACCCCCCATTTCTGGTTTCATCTGGATAGTGGAATCTATTCAGGTTTGCAGGCTGTCCTAGTTAGGGTTACTATTGCTGTGATGAAACACCATGACCAAAGGCAACCCGAGGAGGAAAGAGTTTATTTCATTCACAGTTCCATATCACTGTTCATCATCAAAAGGTGTGAGGACAGGAACCTAAGCAGGACTGAAGCCTGGAGCCAGGAGCTGATGCAGAGAGCATGCACTGAGGGCCTCTACTCACTGGCTTGCCCCTGATGGCTTGCCCAACCTGCTTTCTTTCAGAACCCAGGACCACCAGCCCAGAGATGGTGCCACCCACAGTGAACTGGGCCCTCCCCCCATCAACTGCTCTTTAAGAAAATGTCTTTCAGCTGAATCTTATGGAGGAGTTTTCTCAATTGAGGTTCCTTCCTTTCAGATAACTCCAGCTTGTGAGGAGTTGATATAAAAGCAGCCAACACACAGGCCTTTTCCCCAAGCCAGATCCCAACAGCTCCTGGGCTAAGTAGGTAAAGGGGCTATCAGTCAGAATTAGGAAAATTAGGGGGCATTTTAAAGAGTGGGAGGGACAGAGTCTAGATCCCTCAGGCTTGGCAGACCCCCACCCCCACCCCCACCACCAGGCCCAGGTATACATAAGAGAGGCCCTGAGCCTGCAGCTGGGTGCTCTCACAAGACCAGATGCTCTGGTCCCTGACATCCAGCTGGGGCCTAGTGGTACATCTAGAAAACTCTTTTATCTAGGAGCATGGGTCCGTATCCTAGGGGCTACTGAGAGAGACTTGCAAAGAGAAGTTATGTGTAATTGTAAGTTATTATAAGGTGGTGGAGCTCACCACCTCACATAGATAATATGGCATCTCATAGAAAGCCTTTCAAAAGAGCCTCCTGTACATAAAACAGGAGCTAGGCTCTATCAGCTCACAGAGCAGTATGAGAACAGAGCAACGAAGTGCCCTGGAGTACTAAGATAGGACACAGGGATAAAGGGATATACAGGAACAAACTAGAGCCTATCTCCTGTCTGGCAAGATGTGCATGCGGCAGTGGGGGGGGGGGGGCGGGGAAGAGCATTTCCCATCTGTACTCCCAACTCAACAGCCAAAACTTACTGCCATGTAAATGGTGGGGGGTACTTTCAAGTATGTTCTAGGTAGGACCTGTATTCGGGGACACTTAGTCCCAGTGTCTGCCACTCAGCCCAAACCTGCAGCGGAGAGCTTACAACAGCTGGGGAATTTGGGCGTAAGTAATGGGAGTTGTTCTCTCTGCTCATGCTAGAGAAATCTCTTTCCCAAGTGTACTGCTCTCTGATCAAAACAAACACAACAATCCCCTACCTCCTCCCGCTGCTTCTCCAGAGGGAGGGAGAGAGAGGGGGACGAGGCGGTCCAGAAGAGGGACAGTAGAGATCCCTGCTCTGCATGTCCACAAATTGTCAGCATGCAACAGACCCGCTCCTCAGGCCACTCTCTTTGTCCCTAGGCCACTAAGCAGGTTTCTCTTCCATTCCTTATTTGAAGGGTGGGCTCCTGGTTTGTCACAGACTTAGAAATGAAAAAGAGTGTCCCTGACCCACAGTTTCTCCAAAGGCAGATATGCAGGTGAGGGGGGCGGGCGGAGTGTCCCCAGGTCCACTCCCATCTAGGGCATTGATTACCCAACGGGAGTAGGTTGTTTGACACCACAGGAAGCCATCAAAATAGGGTCCCCTGCAAACAACCCTCTCCAGAAGGAGAAATCAAGAGGGTCCCAGCGCCTGCCTAAGCTGGCTCCTGGGTAGACTCAACAAGTTCCAGGGGCCGCGCAGCGCCGCCTGCAGCCCAGAAACCCGAGGATGTGGCAGAGGAGCTCCGCGCGCAGGCGGCAGCCAGAGGCTGCTGCCAGCACCTCCTCCTTCTCCTCCTCCTTCTGCCCGTGATCCCGCTCTGGCTGGAGGGGCTCCTTCACGCTCCCGGCCCCCGCCCCACGCACGCGGCCCGGCCCGCCCCCGCCCCACCCCCGCCCCACGGGCCCGGGGGCTCCGCCCGCCTCGGTGACAGGCGAGCGCACGGGCGGCGGGCGCGCAGCTCAGGGCGCCCTCTCTTCAGTCCCCTGGTCGCCTGGCTCCACAGAGTAGCTGGGACCTGGAGCGGCGGCCAGGACTCCCCTCTTGCTCCCTCCCCCTCTCCGCCCCCTCCTCCCGGCCCCGGCTCCCGGATCTCGCTGAAGACAATTGCAGTAAATGAGGACATCTGAGGAGCACGGAGCCGGGTGGCTGTGGCTGGCTCCGCCGCGCCGCGATCGGGCGAGCGCGCGGGCGTCCCCGGAGCCGGCCAAGCTACTGCCTCCCCGCGCGCGTCGCTGAGCAGGAGCCAGAGGGACTCGAGCTGCGGCGCGGGGGCCGGCCGGGCCGGGCGGGCCGAGCCGGTGGCAGTGGAGGGGGCGGGCGGCGGGAACGCAGCTGGCCAAGTCCCCGGAGCCGAGCCTCCTTCGGCGCGAGCTCGGAGATTTTTTGCCGTGGATGCTCTGCCCCGAGTGCTCCGTGCCTCGCCAGGCTTGCCAGGGTCCGCGGCAAGACATGCCCGAGCCAGGCGCTGCGCCGACCTCCACTTATCAGTAAGCAGCCAAAGGTAAGCTGAGCCCAGCATGCCCTCCTCCGGCACCCCAGAGCCCGCTGCACTTGACTTCGGGCAGATGGGCGCAGACCCTGACTCTTGCGCACGCACTCGCCCCTAAACCGGCTTCGCCTGGGTCCGGGACCGGCGGGTGTAGCGAGTGCAGACAGGGTGGCGGGCAGCGGCGGGGGTGGGGGGCGAGGTTACGCAACTGCATCTGGTAGGACCTAGTCGCCCAGGGGTATCTGGCAACTTTGGCGACAGCCTCCGAGGAGCGGGAATGTGATATCTATTCTAGACAAACGCCACAGCCTTGTGAGCACAGGGCATCCTTGGCCAGGCAGAACTAGGCGGGAGGGGGTGGGGATGGGCTCTGGGGAATGACCATCTCCCTGGAACGTTCGAGGTTTTGAAAGTATTATCCAAACTAAAGCGAACTGCTAAGTACAGTTTAGCTGATTAACTTCAGGTTGATGGGGGGGGATAAGTCTGAGCAGAGGGGCCCTGCCGCCTGGTGTTGAGCAGAGACCAAAGCACAAAAATGCCCACGTGAAACGTTGGTCTCCTCTCTAGGTTACTGGTATTGGCACCTTCTCTGAGCTTCGGGCCGGGGTCTGCATCCGCTGAGCTTCTGGGTACCTGGCATCTCATATCTAACCTGCAGAAGCGTGGGAAACCAAGCTATGCTGCAGAACCTCGGGAGCTGGTGAGGGCAGGAGAGAGGAGGGGACGGGGCCAGCTCCAAGCAGGAGCGGAGAGACTAGAGCCCAAAGTCAAGAACAAGACTGCACATCTTGCTTGTTCATGCTCAGGGTTCCAGGCTGGCATCTCAGCTGCTTGGGGAAAAAAAAAAGGAGCCTCTCCTGTGACCTCAACATTCTACAACCCTGAAAATATGCCACAAGGAGATGGAGCCAGCGATAAAGGAATGCCAGGAGTGGGGGAGGAGGGGAGCCCCTGGAGTAAATAGGGGAGGAAATGGGTGCCTTTTGCTTTCTGCAGCCCAGGCTCTGCGTCCCTTCTGCTCTCCTGGTGCAGGTCTGAGGCTGGGGGACTGGCCGCCCTGTTGGGCCCATGAGCTAGAAGCAGTAGGCTAAGCAGTTGAATTTGACCTTGTCTGCCTGGGTGCTGAAATTCAGCCGAAGCATCCCGAGGTGAAACTGTCAAGAGTGGGAAGGAACTTCAGGCGAAGCCCTAAGAACCTACGAGATCATCTCAGAGCACTAAGGCAAGGGCTAGCACAGGGTTGAGGTCAGCAGCTTGAAGGTTTTCTCTTGAAAAATGACTTGATATGGGGAGGGGTGGGGGTGGTTGTTACTTTTTCAGAACCCGATTCGGGGCACAGTCAAGGTTACAGGGCTAAGGACTTGATTTAAAAAAAAAAATAGCATTCAAATCATAAAAGCTGGATCACGCCCCATGAGTAGTTCATAAATAAGGATCCTGCCTTGGGAAGCTGATGGATAGACAGTAATCCTTTCACTCCGCAGAGGCGGGACATGCTGGGGCTTACTGTTTATTCACGGTGTGCTCTTTCTTACATTCACATCCTGTTGAATGCTCCTTCTCAAAGTTCATATTTGTCTTCGCAAAAATAAATTTTTTTTTACAAGCATGATTAGCAAACGTGCACAAAACAGCTCAGACGGGGGAATGGAAGAAGTCCTGCCATCTGCACACCTCACCAGATACCACTCATCTGCTGTCTGTGTTTACTACTTAACATGGGAGGTTACTGCTCTCCAGGACCGGTTTATAAGAACTGAATTTGGTAGGGAGGGAGCCTAGCATAGCTATCACTTATCACGATGTGGCATGAATTATGTGAGCTAAAGAGTTTTGTTTTCTTCATTAAATCCATCTTTTCCTTAAAAAGGTAGAGTAATTCAATTTCTTTCTTTCTTTTTTTAACCTGATGCAAAGACCTCTCTTTAAAGACAGGATGTCCTTGAAAAGCAAAGCGTGTCTTAAAATGACAACAGTTACCATGACTTTCTGTTTTATTATCCTGATTAAGGCACTGGGGGTTTTGACATAAATCAAGTCCATTATTCCATTTGAGAAACATAACTAGTAGTTAAGAGGCAGGCTAATAAGGCAAGCCCGTCCACGACAGTCCAGTAACCCTGTTACCTCGGTTTACCACAGAGCTCCTCTGCAGTCACAATTATTTTGCTCCTTGAAAGAAGAGGCAATTTTTGACTTTTGTTTTCTCCTTTGTAGATAAAAAATTTAAGAGCTACATAATAGAAGGAAAGCCCGTGCGAGACAGGCACCCATCTCCAAGGAAAGAGCCCTTACACAGTAGAGTTCCCAGGAAACACAGGTGAGGCTGAGAAATGCCAGGCTATCCAAGTGAGAGACCAGCTACTTACCCCCTTCCTTGCTCCACTGCATGGCCACCTCACTGAGAGGGACAGCCACTGCACTCCCTTGGAGATGCAGAATACTTTTGTGCGGACCAGGCAGCTTCTTAGACAATGATGTTCAGAAATGACGGTGGCATAGCGGCGAAGCAGGCCTCAGGACAGGCCTTGCTGCAGAAGGGCAGCAACGCCCGAAGCTGCCAAAGGCCTTAATTTTATAACACTTTAGACTGACCAACTAGATGCCTAAGCAGATGCATAACAGAGAAGCTGTTAACAGATCATCCAGGGCACCACACCAATTATACAGAATGGAGGTGGCTCACATCCTCCTGGGAATGGAGGGCCATAAGGACCCCCAGACAGAAGGAGAAGGACTGTTTTCCCTAGCTCCTTCAGAAATGTGACAGCTGTGTTCATCACCCCGGACTCTTTGTAACTCCAGAGACCTGTGTTCTCTAGCCCAAAATTAACTGACATAATTTATGATGTGGAACCTTTATATTTGATTTTAATATTTCATGGCATTATGGAGTGGCTTCAATATTTTAAAGCAAAATTTAATATGATTGATATGACATGACAACACACATATCTCCATGAAGTTCCGAGATGTTCAGAGAAGCCTTTATTCAAACTTAAATTAATCTATCTTTATGTAAACACAGTAAAACATCATGACCTTTAATCAGATCCTTTTTTTAAAAAAGTGTTTATCTTATACCTTGAGGACTGAATACAGATTTGTATGGCCTTGGAAAATTCACATAAACAAGGTGTTTGGATGACGTTGCATACTAAGCAGTAAGGCATCAGGAGGGCTAGACTTGAACCGCTCAACCACGTCTGAGGATGTAACTATTTCAGCCCCTGAAGGCAGGGAGGCATCTCCAGGCAACCAAGATCCTGGCCTCAGGTTAAGAAAAGGGAGAACTTCAGAGGCCTCTCCTGGTCTTCACTCACCGGGCTCCTAAGTCATTAGGGTATTCAGTTGGACTAGAGAATCAGCTCAGGCTGGGCATGAGAGAAAACTGAACCTCAATACAGAGAAAGTAGAAATAGAAGAAGAAATAGACACAAAAGAGTTTGTGTCTCTAAATCAGTCTGTAAACCTTTGGGACAGTACACCACTGCACAGGGATTTGGGAAGAACTCTCCCCGATTTTGTAGAGTACGGAGCTGATCATTTAAAGCACTGCATCTTCATAGATATGTCCAGTGGCCACATCATCCTGGGATTAGGGAGGCTGAGAAAGAAAAGACTAAGGAGACGCTCATCCGTGCAGATTGTACATTCACAGAAGTTCCACTATTTTAACCAATGAAGTGAAGAAATAACAACAACAACAACAACAACAACAAAATAGTAATCCTACCGGCATGACAAAAGGTTCCTTAACGTTTGCGTTGCAGTTACCACGGAAAATTCCAGTTCGATCTTTGATCATCTAGCCTAGGGCATAAAATGGAAGCAGTGAACTACAGACGAGGAGGGGTGTGAGGGAAAGCCGCGGAATTCAGAACGCTGACAACAAGCAGCTTTGCAAATCTTAAGTTCATCTCTTCACTTCAGTGACCCAGAGAAGCCACAGGACAGGCTGGTGCTGCTGTGGCCCTCTGTCAGCTGCTGTGTAGAGGAGACTCTGAGGGACACCAGACCCATTGCCAGCGTTGTGTTCCTGGTCCATTTCGTCCCGTGACATGGATCCCAGCCGGACACATTGTTCTTAGGGGTTATCCTAGATTGGTCACCTGTCCCCTTTTAAAATCTCTTCCACGTGTTTTCACCAGTTAGATTCTAGGTAGCTCTGATGGCATCTGAGGTTTGACGTTTGGCAAAGGTTTGGGTTTTAGCATTACATGGTGACCAGACACAGTGTCAAGCTACTCTGAGAAGGAACCAGAAGGGCAAAGGGGGCCTCACAGATGCTTTCAACAAGAATGTATTATGAGAAGACTAAGTGTTGATAACCAGACTAGAGCCCAGCTCAGAAGGTGCTAGGGGGGGAGAACTGACTGGTGCAAATGGTGGCTGGTGGCACTGAGGCTGGATAGAGAGGAGGGGCAGCTATGACAGAAATCTTTAACAGTGGGATCCTTGTGACATGGGTGGAAGATGTTCAGCCCAGGGGGTGAGTAGTTCTAATGAAAACCTAAGGCTGGGAGCCAGTAGGGGGGCTGAGAGGGGGGAAGACAAGACGGGGTGAGTATCTGGAATTTGAGTCTGAGTTTTCAACTGGAAATGCTACTTGAAAAAGGGAAGGTACATTATTATTATTATTATTATTATTATTATTATTATTATTATTATTATTATTATTATTATTAAATCCCTTCTAATCTAAAGCATCAAGGATGCTTTCAAAGAGGGGAGAATGGATGGATGAACCTGGAGACTCGCAACTCAAAGAGATCCTTAAAGGAAGAACCACCGCACTATTTAGTAACAGGTGCTCGATGAATATTTGATGAGGCTATTAACAGTAAACCTAGTCAGTAACTTCACTGGAAATCCAGGCGATCCTGGCTGCTAGGAACTCTTCTTGCCTCTTTTTTCTTTCTTTCTTTCTTTCTTTCTTTCTCTTTTTTTCATTCATTCAAAAAGAAGGACAAAAAAGCATGATAAAAGGAGATAAAAGGAGAGGCTGCTTTTAGCCTGACAATAGGACCTTATTTCTAACCTTTCTGTGTTTAGAAAAGAGATAGAGAGGCGAAGCGCTGTTTCTTCTCCCCAGCTCACAATCAGGATCTTTTTTTGTTAAAAAAAAAAAATTCACTTGGGTAGAGATTGAGTTTTTAAAGGAAGAATACCTTTAAACTGACTAACCTTGAGAAATCAACCAGAGGAAGAAGGCATGTCTAACTGTCTGCCTTCCTGTAGATGAAGGCGCCCACACCCAAGAGCTGACTTTCCAAATCCAAGAGAATGTTTTGCAAGAGTTCTACCAGCTTGAAGAATTCACTGGGCCAGGCTGAGACACCCAGCGTCTGCCTCTGGACCCTTAGCCACACAACAGCGTGACACCAACTTCATTCTTCTCTGTGCCAGGCCCACCTATTCATCACTGAGGTTTAAAAAATCTGTAGAGTGGTGCATGCAGCTCCCTCCCTCCCTCCCCTGATGCCACCCCCTTGAGAGCACACAACATACATGTCTACATTCCACTGCCAATGGACTTGAGACTCCCACAGCCAGCACTCTGTATCTAGGATATAGTGCTGGTGTGCTGCAGGTGGGAGAATGGAGACTTGGAAGCTTTGAGATCGACAAGCTTCTTACTTTTAAGCCCTAGCTTGCATTTCACTTCTCATTTAAGAGCTCAGTGTCATGACTTCTCCCCGCTGGTTGTTGTGTGTGCCGGTTTGAATAGTGGCTGCTAGTCCTACGGCTTCACTAAAAATAATGTGTGCCTTCATCTAATTTATTTTTGTCTTGGTATTTGCATTCCTCTTCATATGTATTATATTAACTCTCTCTGGGTACATTTCTTATTTACTGTGTCTATCAAAGTCACTGATGTGGCAAATTTACCCAGGGTTATGCAGAGTGGTGACATCACTGAGTCCGTGCAAATATGACCCAGTCTTACTCAGCAGCATTGACACCCCATGACCCTCCACATGGGCATGATCAAGTACTAGCATAGACACACACATTAATAATAAATAAAAATTAAAAAAAAAAAACAAAGTAGAAGAAATCAAGGAAGTGGGAAAGAAAAATAACAAAAGACACAAGCTAGTAGTTTATCTTCATAAACACACTATCAGAATGATGTGGGGAAGCCAAGTGTGGCTGTGCATGCCTTTAGTCTTGGCATTGAGGATTCTGAGGCAAGGGGATCACTATGAGTTCAAGACCAGCCAGGTCAATCAAAGCAAACTCCAGGATAGCCAAAGCTACACAGTGAGGCCCTGAGTCGAAAACTGAACAAAACCCAACATACATAAAATGGTCAAGGAGTTAATGCTCCCTGGTCTCCCCATCCAGACACTGATTTAGCAAGATTGGAGTGGGGACTAAATATACGGTCTTGTTCTTTTATAATACCTTGCTTCTAACCCAAACTGTGCCATTGCCTAGAGCAAGTCTAGGGGGTCAATCCTTAAGGAAAAAGGCATCTCTTTTTCTTCTGTGGGAGGACAGCTGCCCTCAGATTTTCCTCTCCTGCCAAGCCAGATTGCTTGTTTTAAACACACACACACACACACACACACACACACACACACACACACACACACACACACACACTCTTCATCAACACTCAAGTCCTCGTCCAAAGCTGCAAGCCTAGGAACATGGAGCAAGGCCACTGAAGGACTGTCTCAGAGCTCTATTTCTCTTGGCTCCTGATGTCTGTAGGGAGTTCCTCACAGACTGTCACACACAATCATTACTGCTCATCCTTGGCTTGCTCTCATGGACTATACAATCTTACTCTTGTTCTTTCTTCTTGCCATGATCTTTGTAAAACACCATGGAGGTCTGAGATGGAGGCACACTCAGGAATATCACCTTGGCCTGCTACTAGACTGACACATGAGCTGTCTGTCTGTGGAGTTTTATACCCCAGTTGCCTGCCTGCCTGGCCTTTGTTCTGCCCCAGAACCCCGTGCCAAGTTCTATTCTGGGTGGAGAAAAAGTTGGTGCAACTCTACCCAAGCTGCCAAAAGCCTGACAGTGGAGTTCAAGGCCACCCAAGCTCTCTGTACCTCCCTCAAGTGCAAAGTGACTAAGAGACATCATAGTTCAACTGGCCCTTTGTCACTGAGTGCCCCTTCTTTTGTCAGGGTGTGCCCGTCTCTGTCCACCAATGTGACTTTCCACTCCCTACTCTGCCCTTCTATCTGTAATGTTTGCTATCCGTACATATATCTTAGTAGATAATGGCAGATCGGAGTTTGCTAAGGACTGAGGGTACTTAGTGAGTAAAACTTTATATCCACCAGTCACATTTGGGGTATGGAAAATGAATGTGATTCCATCTAGACCTTGATGGGCACTGAGTACCGAGGTCTGCTGTTGTGCATTGGACCTTACAAATGTGGTTCGCCCCTCGAAGGCCAAGGGTGCCTCCTCTATAGCAGGCTAGAAGGCTGGGGGTAGGAAAGATGTTGTGCTCTGAAATTTGTATATGACTCATAGACACTGAGATGTGTAGACCAAATTCTGCATTTATTTGGCAACTACTACATCCTATTCTTAAGAAGACAGTTAGAAATCATCAGGAAAAGAAAATCTACTGCTAGTAGGTCAAAATGGCTGCACGGAGTATGACATCAAGTCCCTGCTAGGCTTCACAGTTAAACACAAAACTTGCCCCATTCGTAGGCCATTTCCTTATTCTCGTGAGTATATATGCCATCTCTTTCTCTTGCATCAGCAGAAGGGGGAAAAATGTTGCATAACTCCAGGAAGTGGTTTCTTCAAACTTAATGAAAACTTGTCCTTTCTCTTATTCCTACCCAAGGTTTATTACAGCCAAGATCTCCCAGGAATGCAGACAGAATCCTTGGAAATCACCAATATCGCACACTCATACAGAGGCTCTTTGACCAGATCGTGGGAAGGGCCTCTGCTCCAAGGATAATGTGTATTAATATTCATAGCAGTCAGCAAGTACTGAAGGATGGGTGGGCACAGGGCAGGGATGTTGCCTAGTAGGACCTTGTCCAGCCACTTGTGAATAGGAGAGAACACGTAAGGCTGCCTCCTGTGTGTTTCCAAGTGCGGTTCACATCCCCAAGAGGACACATTCAGCACCTTGTCCCTGGTAACTCTTGGAAGGGTCCATTGGCTATGTCTCTACCTGTTGGATGACACATTTCTGAGGACTATGTTTCATTGTTTTACATGTACCCAGAACTCAGTAGGGTGCTTGGTTATCTTGGGCATACAGGGGACTGGAGTCAGAAGAAGCAAAGTCAGGTCTATTCTACCTACAAGCAGTGATCCATGAGTGGAGAATGAGGCATACATAGGCCTGGAAAAATGAGCCAAGGGAAGAAAAGAGGTGCAGTAGGGATGACACAGTGTGCTGTAGACATGGGGTAGGAATGTTAGAACTTCTAAGTTGGGGATTCTTGAGTAGCGATGGGAAGTCAGAGGAATAGGGAAGGAAAGAGTAAAGAGAGCTTTAAAGAAAACAAGACTTGCTCCTGCACTGGGCTCTGTGGAGAGGGGAGGCAGGCAGCCTCCACAGACAGGGATGCGGAGTAAGAGTAGAACGCAGGCTCCGGGAAAAGGTCAAAGACTAAGATCAGGAGGGGAACAGTATGGAAAGGAAGTCAATAAAAGAGGGGAAAAAAAAAGCAAAGAAACATAGAAGTTAGTGGGAGGTGATTTTTCCATGTGCAGGATTGAACTAGAGAAACGATCAAACTGTTAGCAGCAAGGTTTGCTGGAAAGATAGTACAGCAATGTAAATAGGGGTTACTGCTTTGGACCCCTGCAAGCTAGATCCAGAGGCTGCCTTTGTCCAAGCTCAGCCGAGGTAAGCACAGCAGCTGTGCTTCTAGCTTAAAGATGGACTACAACAACCACCTCTCAAGAAGCACCACAAGCCCTGCTCCGAGCTGCAGGGACACTGCTAAGGTCCATGCACACAGGAGACATCCCTTCAAAGTGGAAGGCGGAGCACGAGAGGGCTGCCTCTGGTCTCCTGTTGTAAAGTAGCTGCTAATGTTTTGATGTGAATTAAAAAAAGACAAGTTAACAGTCACCATTGCTACTGGTTAAGAAAGAAAATGAAGAATCAACTGACCTGTTTAGAAGAGAGAAAATCATGCCACGAGTCATGACAGATGGGGTTTATTTGAATGAAAAAAAATTATGACAACTATTAGTGGCCCAGTATATAACATGCAAGCAGGTTTTTTTTTTTTTAATTCTCTCTTCTCCATTACTAGGTCTCTCTCTCCATATCCCAAGCAATTAACTATACACACTTTCTCTGCTTAAATTAAGATTTGGAGTTGTGTGTGTGTGTGTGTGTGTGTGTGTGTGTGTGTGTGTGTGTGTGTGTGTGTTTAGGTATAGGCAAGCATGCAAATGTGTGCATGTCAAGACAAGAGGTCACCCTCAGGAGCCATCCACTTGGTTTTTTGAGATGCGGTCTCTCTCTGGCCTGGAGCTCATCTGTTAGGATAGGCAGCCCCACTGGCCCTCTTGTCTCCACTTCCCACAAACCACTCCAGACTTTTTACATTTGATGTAAGGATCAAACCCAGGCCCTTGAAAGCACTTTACCAACTGAGCCATCTCCCCAGCCCCTAAGTCTTGTTTAAACTGACCAAACAATCTTGAGGGCATCAAGCAGTTTCTGAGGTTGCCTGCACATGCCATCGGATTCAGTGGAAGGAAGAGGGGCTCCCCCCTGTTTTATACTGTGAATTAATTACTTCAAAGCAAAGCACCCTCTAACATTTGTAGCCTACGAGTCAGAAGGCCTTCAGAATTCAAAGCAGAATATCTTTTCCACATCAGGCCTTGGTCAACTGAAAGTTTTAGGGCTGGCCAGGTCACAGGCGCTACTAGCTCTGTACTAGCCAGGGAACTGTCCACACACATTCCTGGGGCAGGACGTTTTTTCTACGTTCAGCAATCAGCTTATAAATAGAAGCCGATTATAAGAAGCACTCACGGCTCTTTCTTCTTGGCTTAGCGGCAGCTGCAGTGAACCCAGACCTATTCAACATCCTGGCCAAAGGAAGGAGAATACATAGGTGAGGCTCCTTTTGAGGCTAAGAGATAGAGGCCTGCCTAGACTTGCCAGAAAGGCAGATTGTACGTTCAGTTCTAAATGACTTCTCTTCGCATGTGGTGGCTATGCCCACACAGAAATCCTGCCCTGGATGCCTCAGCATAGTGTCCTGAAATGAGAGTGGAATGTAGCAGGCAGGGTTCTGCTCACAAAGGGCACTTTGGTAGAAAGTTAGTATTCTAGTTTGAAGTTCAGATAAGTCGTGAGTTAAAATGCGTTGTGCACTGGAAGGTGCTTTTGGTGGACAAAGTGTTTGCAGCCCAAGCACCACGGAGGACCTGAGTTTTGATGCCCTGCACCTGAGGCTTTTGTTTTGGTTTTCAAGCTGCCAGGTGGGACAGCGCATGTCTGTAAATCCAGCCCTGAGTCAGGTGAGATAGGCAGATCTGGATCTCACTGGCTAGCCAATCCAGGCTCAGTGAGAGACCCTGGCCAGTAACACATAAGGTAGAAGAAAAACTTAGGGAACATCCAAACATCAACCTTCCGCCTGCAAACAGGCCCACAGGGACTGAGATGCGCGCGCGCGCACGCACGCACGCACGCACAAGTTTGTATACAGTATAATTAAAGCAACCAACTCTCCAAGTCTATCCCAGTGCATGTGCACCTAGTTTTATGTGAATAAGAACTCCATGAGATCTAAGAAAGGAGGGCCACCTCTCCAGCGTCACATCTGCTTGTACAAACTCCGACCTCTGAGAATGCCAGGAGGCAATCTTGTGAGTTCTCTATTGCCTGGAACCTACACAGAGAAAGTAGGGTGCCTGCTCTAGCAATGAAATGTGCCATGAGCCACATTGAAAACCACTGTCCAATATCTCCACTTCTCTGGGTCAGCCGTGCCCACTGGGAAGGTACAAGGACAGGAAGACGGGTGCCTGTCCCACAGCTGAGTGAATGTGGGGCTGCAGAATTGGAACCTGGGCCACCTAACTCTTTGGCCACTACTGGTTGCCAAGCTGGTTGTTGCAAATGTCATGGTGGGGCTGGGGTGGGGTGGGGCGGGGTGTTGTTTGTCAGTGAACGTAACATCTCATTTGGTGGAGACAGGGTTCCCAGCTGAATTTTCACAAAATTCTGCTAATTCCTTTCTACTAACATAGATTAGGTTTGGATAGTGGGTAAGCAAAGGTAAATGTCTTTGATTGAATTTAAGTAAAGGAGAAGTCTATTTCCTTGAAGAGGGCCATTTTCTGGTTCTTTTACAGCAGGGATCCTCAGCCTTCCTACTGCTGCAACCCTTTAACACAGATCCTCAACTTATGGTGACCCCCTAACCCTAATATATTTGCTGTTACTTTATAACTCTAGTTTTACTACTGTTATGACTCATAATGTAAACAGCTGTGTTTTCTGATGGTCTTAGCAGACCCCTGTGAAAGGGTCATTCCACCCACAAAGGGGTTATGCCCCACAAGTTGAGAACCACCATTCTAAAGGCTCCACATTCCAAACCAAAGTATCCATGCCTGGATGAGGTCCATAGCTCATGCCTTTCTGCACACTCACTGTGAACAGGACAGTATACACAAATGACAGCAGTGGCTTATATGGTTGGCATGACTTTTCCAGGGTTTTCTCTTGGTGAGATACGTATTCCAACAATACAGATGAGAACAAACCAGAGCCCCAGTTGTGACAGGTTTTCTTCTGCCTCAAAGCTAACTTTTAGCTCAAAAAAGCATCCCTATTCCCAATGTCAGACTATAAAGCCCTCATTTCCTAATGGACCAGGTTTAACGTTCAATATTCTACTCAGTAAGAGAAGTAGGGAATGCAGTTCAATTGGTATGTGGCTTGCCTTATATGCCCAACACACTGGGTTCAATTCTCACTCCATTGTTACTACGCATAATGGTATGTGTGTGTATGTGTATATATGTATATATGTATGTATAATCCCGGCAATAGGGGAGGCGATTCAAGGTCATCCTGGACTACATATAGCAAGTTAAAAGGCTAGCATAGGGAGGGAGGGAGGGAGAAAGGGAGGGAGAGACAGGCAGGGACAGGGAGAGAGAGGGAGAAGGGGAAAGAGAGAGAGAGAGAGAGACAGACAGACAGACAGACAGACAGACAGAGACAGAGAGACAGAGAGACAGAGAGACAGAGACAGAACGAACAGAGGCTGATGTCCTCCCACAAGCCTCTCTTACTGTCCACCCTGGAAAGGCCTCTGAATCTACTTAGACCCACCCTTTTCCAGTTAAATCTGTGGCCTCTGAAGCGGGTATGAATGTCTGGGAAAAGAGAGTTAAATTAAACTAGACCGTGGAGCTGAGACACGGTGCAGCATCTATGCAGCTATCGCTGCCTCAAGGCAAGAGGGCTTCAGGACTGTAAAGCAGGTTTCCACATTAAAGCTTTCTCTGCAAACAGGCATCCCCAGAGTGAGGGAGAGCCTATCTCTCTTCCCCAATGGGAAGCTCCACGTTAAAGAACAGCTTATCCACTTCCCTTTTACCCCCACTCTGAGGAGCCTAATACACAGGCGTTCCCATAGCATATGGAATACAATGTTGACCCAATTAATCTTGAACTGCAGCCAGCATCCCTGGCTCCAAGGTGCCTCGACTGTGGGAGAGCCATTGGGAAGCCAGCAATTTCATGCAGCCCCTCGCCACACTCCTGGGATGGCTTCCTCGCTTTTCGGCTATGTTCAGTGATGGGAGCCCCCCAAGGACAGGTAGCTTCTTTATAGTCCCTCCTGTCAGAGGACCACTCAAGGGACCATATTACAGAGACACACACATGAATCCTGGGAAGTGTGAGATATTTTATAATGGCAGAAGTCTTTCCCATCAGCTGAGGAAACCCTAGACTTTCTGGAGGCTCTAGTCACAGAGAACGGGGCAAATCGATTTGATTATAAATTCAAACCAGTGGCAATTTTCTTCTTCATAGTAAGTTGTCTGGAATACTGACATAGTCTGTTAATTCTCCCAACCTACATGAGTATATCTATCTATACTTATGTGGAAGGTATACAGTGATTTATATAACAACAAGAACGTGCATGTGTGTGTGTGTGTGCGCGCACACACACACACATACACACACCCCTTTAAAACTCAGCACTTTCTCAACTTGACCAAAGAAGGCCTTCGGGGACTGCTGGCACCCCAACTGATCATACTGGGACTTTCCCTGAGAGTGTTCACAAGTGCAAAAGCTTGCTGAAGGGCTGCTTAACTGCTTAACTTGAAAAGTACCTTGTGTCCCTCTCCACCATCACCCTCAAGTCAAAATACATGGTTAAGGCATTCTCCCTAAAGACAATGTTTTAATATAATGGAGACCACTTTGGTTCCTCCTTTTTTCCCCCCAGCTAAATCTGGTAGGCCATTTTCTTTCACTTAACATTAGCTCATGTTTGTGGAGATACTAAACCATTTTTCTAATTATTATTTTAATGGTCACAGCATACACCATCATTTGCTTGAATGTTTACCTATTGTTACACTGTTAGTACCTTCCATTTCCTCACCTTGTCAAGTTGAACTGAACATTTTTTTTAAAATCTATGTTATTAACTTAAAACAGTACAGAGACGACACAGCATCGCTAACCTAGAGCTACAGGGTTTATATATTTACAACTCACATTTGATTATGAAATTTAATTCAAGAGAGTAATTAAGACATTTATATTCTACACAGCTCTACGGAATCTAGATCTCCCCGAGCCAGGGAGGCCCAACCATGACTTGCCACTTTCCAAAGCATTTCCCCATGAAATCTAATATAGGTTATGGACTCCTGCCACTCTGCAGATAAGAAATTCACCCAAAGGAGCAACACCTTTAGCTGTGTGGGGTAACCTAACCAAGGAAACCATGTTATAAATGCTATTCACGTCTCACAGTCACTTCAAACTACAGGGCGCAACCCTTAGTTTGTACATCAAGGGCTGGCATGTTAGGTTCCAGGACCACTGGAGGCATCCCATAACCCATGCCTGATGCATATTAGATGGCCAGGAGACTGACGCAGATGCCTAACACTTTTATCGTTGTTTTTGTTAAGGGCCTTAAAAGTATCACTGGCTAGCCCAGAACTTGTTATGTAGACCAGGCTAGCCTCAAACTTGCGATGGTCGTCCTATCCCTGGCTCCTGTGTCCTGGAATTGCAGGAACACACTACCATGCCTGGCTCCTTGAAGTCCAACATGGGCCACGCCTAGTGACAGATTTTTTTCCCCCCTCTGCTTAGGCTAGTGCTTTAGTGAATGTTATTCAAAAGAACTCAGGGTGCAGGCCACCAGCTGTGTCCTTCAGATTCTCAATATATTATATGAGGATAGCAATGGAGTCTCCCTAGGAGGCGAGGGTATCCTGTGGGGGTCAAGTGAGAAGATGGCAGTGAAACACAGGGGCACAGGCTGGTACTTGTTAGTACACAGAAGTGTAGCATAGGGTGTAGACTCTTAAGAGATGGCTCAGCAGTTAAGCTCAGGTACTCAGTTCTCAGCATCCATGACAGGCAGCTCCCAAAGGCCTGGAACTCCTGCCCCAGGGAGTTCCAATGCCTCCAGCATTTTGGAGCATCTCTACTCACATACGCATACATGTCATTAAAAAAAAAAAAGAGAGAGAGAGAAAATAAATCTTCAAACCTGCCCAGTAAGTTCAAGGCCCTAGGGTCAACCCTAGGACTGCCTCCCAAAAGGAAAGGACTTCTTTATTATTTACCATAATTTTCTCTAACAGAGGGGCTGTGTTTTACATACTTAGCAACTCTGTAAAGCATAAAGAGCTGAGAGTTTTGGTTTTTTACTGTTTTGCTTTTACCACCAGCAATTAATTCCTCTGATTTGTTTTATGAGTTGGATGGTCAGTTCTAGCACCCAGCAAACCAGCAGACTGATGTAAGAAAATTATTTCAGTGCAGTTCCTGGCAAATCCTGATGATGAATAGTGAGGCAGGACAAACTTACTCAGACACACATTTTTCAGGACTGGCAAGGAAAAGGCTGAAAAATTACTAGCAAATTGCTTTTTTTGTAAAAATGCTCTCTCTTTCAAATTTCCCCGAGTGTGAAGGCCTCCCTCAGAGTGATAGCACAATATATTCTGACACACCTACATGGCCAAGCAGCCAAAGGACAGTCAAAGATAACGATGGAGGTTTAGGATTTAATTTCCTTATTATGTCCCCCGTTTCCAATACTCTTCCCCCACACCAACTTCTTTTGAGTATAAGACTTTTACTTGTTGAGAAAAAAAAGTGTCCCTGAAAGATAGCTATTATCTGTGCTGGCAGGCTTGGCCTGACCCGCCTTCCAGGCATAATCCCTTCCTTCAATGTACGAGCCTTGATATTAGTGTATCATATCTCTGGACCATTCTATTCCTATTCCCTCCTCTCTAAAACTGTCCCAGAGGTTGAGTTTTGAATTACAGAGGTCTGTAGCTATCCCCAGCACCTACTTGAGATCCTTGATTCTGAGGGCCTGACTCTGGGACAATGGCATAGAAGCCTTGGGCATTCTTGGTTGGAAAGGCTAATGTAGGGTTGTCATGGTGGTGATGCTCACTTGGTGACATTGCTAGTTGTCACACTTGGGAGGACGACACGCTTCTTTTCTCTGGTTGGGAGAAGCCAGGCCTGTTACTGGCTGTGGCTGCTGAGCATTGGGGACCTTGAGCCCTTCCAGCATTACCAGGTCATCTGCCTAAATCACCCATAGAATAGCAGCCTAGTAGCCTTGGGCTAAATTGAACCAAAGGATGCAGGGATGATTTTAGGGCACCCCCAGACATAACTACCCATTAGTTCTCAGCATTATCAGGAAGAATTGGGAACTGGATTTGCCTCTTAGTCTTTCATGCTGTGAATCCCACTGATTGCTGGTAAAGTGGCAAAGGCCATTGCAGCAGAAAAGGCACAGGTCAGGTAATACCCCTAAGTGAAGCGCCTGGAGTTCCTCTCTTCCTCTTCTTCAGCAAGCCACTGTGCCTACTGGCCTTCAGTACTGACTAAGGATGAAGGGCAGGAGAGGCGCTGGACCTGTACGTTGGACATCTAGGTTTGTTGCAAACAGCGTGAACTCAGGGTTTGGTGGGTCAGCGCCTACCTGGGCTTCTCACCTACTGTGCGAGGTTAAACAGCTGACATAGCAGATGCCCATGACATGGGAATGTTGACACTTGCCACATATTCCTGACTCTGCAGATACCTCCATTGCCATGGAGTACCTAAGGGAGTCTCCTCCAGGTCTCTGGCGATGGTCTTACCTGCACTGCCACCACTCACCAGCACCAACCCTGCAAACCCTCTGCTGAGGACGGAGCTTGAGTTCTGTTCACTCTGGGCTTGATAAGCAGCTTTTTATTGTCCTTGGCTCATATCCCTGTGACTTCTCATCCCTGAACACTCAGGCGGTAACACCAGAGCCTCCTGCAAACTCATATCCAACAAGCTGGCCACTTCAGTCTGGAAGGTCAGGACTCCAGCGACGGCTAGTTCACAAACAGCATGTTTAGCGCTGTCTTCTGCTTTTGTTTTTGTTTTGCCAAACCCCAAACTGGACCCAGGCCCTGGGACATACTAAGGAAATGCTCTACCACAGAGCTTTATCTTAGACCTCTTTTGACTTTATTTTGAGACAAGGGCTCATTGATCCATCCTAGCTGGCCTCGAACTCACTCTGTAGCAGAAGCAGGCCTTGAACTTGTGATCTTTCTGCCTCGGCTTCCTATGGAGCTGTGATCAGAAGTTTGCACCCTCAGGCCCAGCCTCACTGTATCTTGTTTCAAGTGCAGCCCCTTAAAGTTCTTGGGCGTGCACTAAGCAGCTGTGAATCTGCTTATCCAATAAAGGGAAGGCACTTACCCTCCTGGTATTCCCCAGAGAATCATTGGCCACCTGCATCTCTTTAGCTGCACTTAATAGCTCAGCCCAAGATGAATCTGCATGATTAACAAAAAGCCTCCTGATTTTATTTTCTTTCAGCATTTAAATGCTAGAACAACTACCATTGTTGTCATTTCTTTTCCAGAGGTTGTGATCAAAACACAAAATTTGATTCTAGAATGAATAATTTATTTTTTTTAGTAGTTTCCAAATCCCATTCGCCATGGAATCGCAGAAAGGAGATTGCATTGCTGTTTTTGTAGATAAAGGGAAACCCACGGAGTGTTCATGACCGATGTTTCTAAGAGCCACACGCCCCACCAAGATGTATACCCAGAGTTATCCCTGTAGAGGGGTATGATGGCTGGTGCTCCACAGGGTCCATATTGACCAACCCCAGTTCCTGCCTGCAAGGCTGTCCCTCCTCCTATGTTTGTCTACTCAGGACCTAAAAATCTTCAGTAAGTCTTTAAAACCGTTGGGTTCCAATAATAGATTAATCACGTCATCTTAAAAAAAAAAAAAAAAGCAAAAATTCTAAACTAAGTAAGCTGCATTTCGTAAGCCATCTGCCTAAGGAGTGGAGACACACACGTGAAAAGATAATTTGCAAATCTGACGAGGCAGCGTCGTTGGGCTGCTTGATGAATGTAGTAAAGCAGGTTTGTCTAATGGGGAAACAAGCAATACTATCAAACGAAAACTGAGTGTATCCCACATGGAAAAGTAAGCAGGCTTTAATATTGAGAAGCATTTCGTGCTGTGCCTGCCAGCAGCTCCCAGCCTGTCTGATTTTCCTTAACATAAAGGCCAACCTCACCTGTTTAAAAATAATTAGGAAGCCGGCAGCTGTAATTTGGCTGGAAGTCCATTCGGCCTCGTTTGCATGTGTGCTTCTGCCCCACTGATGCCTCTGTTGCTGTCTCTGCATGCAGGCACCATGGTCAGCAAGGACTCTGGCAGATGCATACTCACGACACCAGAGCAGGAAGTGGAGCCAGCGGCCTGCCTGGCCCTGGAGATGAGATATGCCCTGGACCCCAACCGGCAGATCAAAAAGCGCAACAAAGCCCTGCAGGTGCGCTTTAAGGATATCTGCGAGGCCCAGAATGAGCAGAGGGACACGCAGCTGCCTTCAGGACCTCTGGGGGAGAAACGGGAGGCCAAGGCTGTGTCCTGTAGGTCAGCATACCGTAAGTACATGACAGTGCCCGCACGCCGATCCATTCCCAATGTCACCAAGAGCACCGGAGTGCAGACCTCACCGGACCTTCGCAAGTGTTACCAGACATTCCCGATGGACCGCAAGAAAGGCAGTCTCAAGGGTCTGCCTGCAGCAGATGCCTTCAAAAGCCAGAACAACGGGTTTCTAGCCGACTCAAAAGAGAAGAGGGAGGCAGGACCCATGGAGGACCCACAGCCTTGCAGCGCAGGAAGGATTCACAAGACCACAGCGTTAGTTTTCCATTCCAACGAGCATGTGAATGCGCTGGACCAGGCTTCTGGGGTCAACTGTGCAGAGCTCTGCAAGACTCCAGATGTGTTTGGCTACCCTGAAGCTCTATTGCAGAACTCTCGGCCTCCCTCTGAAGAGCCCATCGCCCAACTGCAGGGGAGATCTAAACCTGACAGGGGCACCCAGGACTCAGAGGAGCCCACTCCACTCACCCATGGAAGGGTGTTTAAAACAGAGGTCGCCACTGTGTACCCGCCTGCCCTCAGTACCAGGCACCCTGAGCCTGGCTTGTCAAACTCTGCTGCTGCCAGCCAATGGTCTCTCTGCCCTGCAGATGAGGAGCAGAGGAGGGCTGCCCACTTCAATGGGCTGCAGGCATCCACCGGCTCTGCTCCGGCCTGCTCACCCCCGGTGCAGTGCTTGTCCCCAGAATGTAGCGAACAGCCCCTGCAGACCCAGCCTAGCCCCACAGCTGGGGTGGGGGATGAAGTGCGCCAACAAATCGTGCCTCACACAGAGGTGGTGGACCTCAAGGCCCAGCTGCAGGTGATGGAGAACTTGATCAGCTCCAGTCAAGAGACCATCAAAGTGCTGCTGGGAGTCATTCAGGAGCTGGAGAAAGGAGAGGCCCATCGGGAAGGGTATGTATGCCGACTGTGTCTTACTCCCTGCAGGCTCACTACTTGCAGGCCCACCAGCAGCCCGTGTCCCCTTCCCTAAGGAGTCTAATGCCAGTGCTTCTGTGTCAGGGCTGCAGTCTGAAGAGCTAGTGAGTTACAAGGGCCACGGGTGTGTTGAAAGCCAGGCTTCCGGGCACACTCGGCTCTGACATTCATTTGTTGGTGAATGTTTACCCATCTGGCCTTGGGTTTCAAGCTCTCTCTGTCTACTCAGAGAGCTGATGGGTCTTCCTTGTGATCTAATCAGGTGAATGTTTCTGATCTTGATGAATTGTAATACACGTGCCAGCTCAAACTATCTGAATAAGAGGTCACTTGACTCTTAGGAATCCCATTATCATTATGGAAGAGTGGGGCAGACAAATCAAATGGCATTAGGAAAAGTAAATGCTAGCGCGTGGTAAATGGTGCCAGTGGAATGGGCATCCTGGCTCATGTAAGGTTTTGTATAATAGTCTTTGGCTTTTCCTGGAGCACACACAGGCAGTGCCCCTCTTCACTCAAGGCGTCTCTGTAGGTGTGATTAGGAGCTAGACACCTGCACCCATGACTTGTGCTGGGTGTCCACTTGGACACTGTCCAACATCAACAGGGGCTTGTTAGACTTGACCAGTTGCTGATCGTCCAAGTCAGGAGACAAATCTCTCCTAGCCTTCAACTATAGGCAAGGCTGCCAGGGCTGGTTCTGTGTATCTTCACACAGTGCTCAAGGCTTAACGGCCTTGGTCTGCTCTGCTCTGCCCATGCCTTCTGTTTTCCAACCCTTTGAAACTGCCTCACCTCACTCCACCCTAAGTTCTGGAGGTTGGATGTGAGTCTGTGCTTTCCTGTCTATGTGACTGGTCCCCTTTACTCTGTGGGTGAAGTGAGCTGGCAGCAGTGTGACAAAGGAAAGCCAGGTAATACATTTTCACTGCAGCACAACACCCTGGACTCAAAGTTCCTGTAGAGGATTGTTATGGTTGAATAAGACAGTTTGCTTTTCCCAAGCTGTGGAGACGAAACAAGTCTCTGCCTTCCAAGGCAAGAGGTGAATCCAAGGCAGTGGTTTCAATAGCAAGGTGCCTGGCGCTTGCCCTACCCTTGACTTTGGCTGTTCCAACATCCGACTGACACAGTAAGATTCCAGTTACTATGAAGCAAAAAGAATGTGTGGCCTAATGTAATCTGATGGGACACTAGTTGTCAACCTAATACCATTGGGGTTGCAAAGCTTGTTCTATAGTGAGGTAACGTCTCCATTTTCATCCATTTTCCTCATTTGTTCTTGAATCCATACACATCCAAAAAAGGTCACACACTGGGGGAGAGGGACTTAGGCATTCGCAAAAAACTGAGATGGTCAAACAGGATCGGCTCCTGGAGACAGACAGCAGCATGAAAGGATGTCAGCAAGACCAGGTGGAAAACAAACCTCCTCAAATGGTGTGAAGCCAGGTGTGTATACTCTGGTAGTGTGCATACCCACTGGGCGTCACCCTTGAACAGAAACGTCTAAGAGCACCCTAGGGAAGGAGAGCTACGCCTATAGCTAGCCACTTCTTATGTTCTTAGAACAACCATGGAGCTTTGTTTCAGTGGGGTCGTCTAGTTTCCCAGAGGCTCTCGGTGGCCAGCCAAGTGTGTTCAAGCCTAGTAACATATGTCTGGATGGGAGCTCTGGCTCTGGTGACTTGGGCAAGGGCGGTAACGCTCTGTAACTCATCTCCCCACCTATAAATTGGGGTCTGCGCTCACCCTGCAATGGAGAGTGAGAGTTACACAGGTTTCAGTTGTGTTTCCCAGTGACAGATGCTGATCTGGATTATGTCTGCCAGCATCTAAGTGTTGGTCTCCCTGATTAATGGTTTTGGGTAGGAGAAAGAGTCTGCGGAACACTTGGGGTCCTGTGTCTCAGTCCAATGTAATAAATGCGACCCCATATGCTTTGGCACAATGAATGCTGCTCATCCCTGCCCTGGAAACCCTGGGGATTCTTTGCTGACTACAGTGGCTGCTAGCCACCTGGGCCTAATGAAACTCATAAACTCAAGTTAGTTGCAGTTGGTTGCACGTGGCCATTCATTTCCCCAGTCACACTGGCCAGGATTTAAGAGCTTGATAGTGTCAAACAGAAGACAGAGAACAGGTCTCCTGTCTCACACACACACACACACACACACACACACACACACACACACACACACACACAAGCCTTTCCACCCCAGTACCCCCAAAGTTTGTACAGTGCTCTAGCTGTTTTGGGACTTGGCATCTTAAATCAAGGCTAAGAACTGTGGTCCCCTCCCTCACCTTTACGACAAACCTTGGCTTAGGTCATTTTCTATACAGGACAAGCTCAGGATCTCAAGTCAGGTCCACAATGTGGTAGCCTCTCACATCAAATTCTAGAACACTCATTTCCCACCCACCCCATCCAGGAAAGCCTCTGGATGAATGTTAACAGGGGTGCCAGTAGTCTCAATGCTCAAGGCTACTTTGATGGCGGTTCTTCCCTCTCCAAGGCCAAGATCATTTGACTAATGTTCAAGTTTCCCACTTCCCGTGTTCTTGTGTGAATATCCCAGAGGGCAGCAGCCTTTAGGGGGCAATGTGAGGTTGGGGTTCCGAGTAGTCCCTAGAAGGTGGAGAGCCAGCTATTGCCAGTTCCACACTGCGTCACCTATAATGGGGAAAGGAAGTAGCTGCCCATTTCCCTGGGATAAATGCTGCATTGTCAGGCAATTACATCAGCTCCCAAGTCCTGAAAATAGAATTTTCTGCTCCTCTGATCACCCAAGCCAACCCCAGAATGGTGGCCTTGTGGTCCTGAGGGAAGGAGAAAGAAGTTCTCAGGGCTTCTGTACTCGAAGGAGGCTGGGGATGCTTGTTCTGGTTGTATCCCAAGTTCCAACGACAGGAAATGCATTCTGCTTTATGCCGATCAATTTTTAATACGTTAAAACTGCATTTTTAGTTATTTTTCCTGTGCATGTGTTAGGGGGTTGGGGGCACAAAAGGACCGCTTGCAGCAATCACTTCTCTCTTCCCACCACATGGGTCATGGGGATGGAACTTAAGACTTGGTGGCTTGGTGGCAGGTGCCTTTGCCCACTGAGTCATCTTTGCCACTCACATATGTATCATTATATATTCACTTTCCGTGAAATGACAAAGAACTGAAGAACCCATTAGGCTAAAATATCCAAAGTTGTCCTTAGGAAATAGTCTTAAGCCTATGAGTTACTGGCCGTGTGATGCCAATGAAGCAGTAGGCTAATGTCAAAGCTCCTACTTGCCTGTCATGCCCAGCAAAGCACAGAGTGGCTCTGGATAAGAAGCCACTAGTATTAAGAAGGATTTCCTAATGAAGTGGGCCCATTGGGGCCATGACTACATCTATGTGACACATCATACCCCCATGTTTCCATAATGTTCTCGGAGCTAGAACAGAGCCCTGGGGGGCCACAGGCCTTCTCTTGTGTTAACGTCTGGGCAGTGTGAAGGGGAAAGTGGTGATCTTTGTGTCTGACCAGGTGCCTCTACATATCTTAGACAGTACTTAGTGTGTAATATCCTTGATAGGGCTTTTCATCATCCAGGATGTGAGGGCAAGCTCTTCTCAACAGCCATGTGTGCATCACCACATACCTGCTGTCAGTCCCTTCCGAGTTGGTCTTCCTAAGAGACTCCTGCATTACTCTCGTTTGCTCATACGCATGCCTGAAAGGCTTATGCAGAAGAAGTTCTCATCACAGGCAACTGAGCTTCAGTTGAGTCTTAGTCAGGTAGGAGTGGCAAAGGCTTAAGTAAGGGCTCTAGGAAGCCCCTGCCTAGAAGAGCACACAGTGGGTACAGGATGAAAGGGTAGGCTCTATGGACAGCATTAGAGAGGATGCCTTCTGTAAGGAAGTGGTTGTACAAAAAATTTCCTCACAATTATGCTTTTTAGTCCCCTGTAAAAACGTTTGGGCAATTCCCACAAATCACTCCGCTTTATGCAGTGCAGGCGGCATTTGCTCATCCAGCTGGCGTGAATGCCAAGAATTACCCTGCCTATCTGAGTGGTCTCAGTACTATTCTGGTTGCTTCTCAGGAAGTGCTAGGTCACACAGGCTACCTGCATGACTGATGTGTTTTTTTAAAGGCTGAGAACGGGGCAAGCACACTATGGAATTTAAAACCAGACTAGTTCTTGCAACAGTGGGAATTCTCTGTAGCCACTATGGGCTTTCCGAGCTGAAGAGTCACTGACCAGCTGCCTGGAGGGCCTCACTGCTCAGAGCACTGCAGCCTCAGCTGCACCCTGCCGGGAGATAGCTCCTCCTGCCTCTAAGTTCACCCATCCCAGACCCTAGAGCGGTGTGGTTCCCAACATTCCTAATGCTGCAACACTTTGATATAGTTCCTCAGGTTGTGGTCATACCCTCCCCCCCTGCAACCATAAAATTATTATGTTTTTGCTACTTTATAACTGTAACTTTAAAACTGATATGAATCATAATGTAAATATCTGATATGCGGCCCATACAAAAACCCACTCATGGGAAAGCCTCCAAGATCATGGGAGCATCCACATGCTTGGGAGACAGGAATAAAAAAGTTAACATACCCCATACAGTGGCCTACAGTATTCACGTGTCCCAAAATCCATTTATTCTGCTAATCAACATTTTTTTTTAATGGAAATAGCCACTAAGTAAGAAAGAGGCCTGTTCAGATAAATCGGTGAGAGGTGAAGACTCAGGTCCTTGAACCTCAGACTCCCTTCCGATGAGGCAGAACCGGCGAGCACTGGGAGTGGGAGGGCGCAGATTATCAGCTTTGGGATCTGTATCCAGATGATGCTCACTCTTATCTTTATCCTAAAAGCAGCCACAAGCAATCCAAATATGAACAGTCACGGTTGCGTTGCAACAAACATTTACACAGGCAGAGAGAGTTAGACCAGAGGCCACAGTGTTGACTATTGGGTGGTTAAGTGTTGGCACTACAACAGCTCAGCTGAAATCTACACTAAGATTGGGGCATGTTCCTGTTGTGACTGCCAGACAGGAAGAAATGTAACTCTTTCACACATCCAGAGGGCTTCCGCTCAGCATAGTCTCGGTGGTGGACGCTGAGTTAGGCACTGAGCAGCTGGGATTCAGGCCCAGGTTTGAGGAGTACTCTATTAACTAACGATCAGCTCGTTTGCCTGTATGCTTTAGTCTGTCTTCAGGATACATGACCCCTATACCAAGCCCTGACTTTGAAACTCTGTGTGTGTGTGTGTGTGTGTGTGTGTGTGTGTGTGACATAAAATTGTAAACTGTATGCCAGCATCCTTTGTAGACATGAGAAAGGTGTCCCACCTTCATGGGAGTAAAAGGCCTCTGGTTTCATTGATTGACATGTTGATGTCAGGTGGGCATGGGCTCTTTCTCATGTCCTCATACTGACAGTACCCTCACAGAACCTATGAGGAGATGAGAGACCTCTTCAAGTTTTCTCTAAATACTCAGGCCCAAATGGAAGAAATGCTGTGTCACAATAACAGAAAAAGACAGAAAGGGGCCAGTTTACTCAATTAGGCTTGAGGGTCAGCATGGGCTCTGTACACCCTTGTGGCAGCTGTGGCAGAGACCTGGGGAGTCATAAAGCCTTTCCTTCACATCTAAGTTCGTGGCCCCCAGATTTCCCCTTCTGGAGCCAAGGCAAAGCTGGGTGCAGTCAGGTGATCCCATCCCGTCTCAGCTGTACACTGTCTATAGAAAGATCCGGCGTTCCTGTCAGAACCAGACTACTGCATTAAGATCATAGCTGGGAAAGGTCCCAAACAGAAGAGAGAGGGTGGACGAGACAGCAGTCAACAGTGGCCCCCAGCAACCATGACCTAAGAGCATTCTGCAACCCTTAAAGGAGTCCTCCTCAGCTCTGGCAAGATGTACCCCAGGCAAGCAGGATAGTGTGGGCAGTGAGAGAAGGCTGTGCTAAGTGCCAAATCAGAGGCAGAAAGGCCCTTAATTCTGCCAAATGCTCTCCTGTCCCTTCAGGTACTCTGTTTGCGGGGATGGAAATGTCAGCATTCTGTTTTCTACTGTTCTTGATGAATCTGTCTCGGTGGCAGTACAGCCAGCTGAGAGAGGTCAGCCTCCACTGCACTTCTCTCTCTCTGTCTCTCTCTGTCTCTCTCTGTCTCTCTCTGTCTCTCTCTCTCTCTCTCTCTCTCTCTCTCTCTCTCTCTCTCTCTCTCTCTCTCTCTCTCTCTCTCTCTCTCTCTCTCTCTCTCCCTCCTCTCTCTCCTTCTCTCTCTCCCCCCCACCTTCCCTTCCCCTCCCTCCCTCCCTCTCAGAAAATGGGCTTCAGCTGGACAGGAAAGCAGACTGGCCAGGGCTTCTGCAGTCAGCAGGTCCTGAGCAGAGAAATTCACACTGGCATGGCCTCCCCTAGCTACTTCCGCCGCAGAGTCACCATCCAACCTGCTGAGCCCCTGACTCTTCCATTGTAACTGAAACCTCTAAATGCCTTGCAGCCTTCATGCATACCTGCCTGCCTAGGGGATCTGGGGAATGAATGACACTTGGAAGACAGGTGTGGTGGCACACACCTATAATCTCAGCCCTTGGGAGGCCGAGGTAGGAGGATGGTGAGTTCAAGGCCAGTCTAGGCTACAAGGCAAGACTCTGTTTCTGAAACACAGACCCCACTTGCCTCTATAGGAATTTTCTCTGTCGGACAACCTTGCAAGAGCAAGCCACCATGAGGTCAAGCCACGCAGGCGAGAACATGGGAAGTGTCTCCTCTGGCTTGGCTACATGGGTTAGATTATTCTGGAGGATAAAGAGGGGCTGAGATCCAGATCAGATCCAGAGCACTGTGCTTTGAAGTTTGCTTTCAAGAGAAACACTGCACTCACCAAGTCATGGAGAGTTGAGATGGGAGTCAGGGAATTTGGACTCTTTTCCAGATTGCCTAGCTTTGGCTTTCTGGCATACATATTTCTTTCTGGAAGAAGGCTCCTTTCTGCCCTAAGAGCACTTTCTTCAGAAATATCAGGAAATAGCACAACTTCCACATCCATCTTAAAATACTCATATAATTTACTGAGGAAAAGCCCTGTCTATTGATCTACCAACAAGAGAAGAATCCCATCATAACCTCCCTTCCCTTTCCTCCTCTTGGCATGATGCTGAGGTGAATGTGGCAATCTACTAGGAGACTTTAGGAAAATGGGTTTTTTTTTTCCTATTACCATACACAGCTTTTATAGGTTTGTGATAAAACAGTCACGTCCCATAGTCAAGTGTATTTCTTGTTTCTGTGGCTTGTGAAGTGAAAGTGCGTGTCACAGCCCTCCTAGGCACAAGGTCAGGCAAGGCTTCCTTAATGCTTATGTTTAGATAGCTTTGTAAACACTGGTCTGAAGTTCTTGGAAATGATACGTCTTTCCCTCGATATAGAAATAAAGCTAAATATATTTGTAAGTGCATCAAACACATCTCTCATTCTTGCTCTGGGCTTCGGGTAGGTATCATATACACCTGAAAATGGAATTTAAATAATCTTCCTGAGCAGAATGCCAAAATAGCTTTCAAATACCTCCTCAGCCTTTCAAGTTGGCCAGTGAATAGGAACCTCACCAGCGAGCCACTAGGCGACTCTGAAACCCCGTTTGCAGATAAAATGAGCAATTCAAGGCATGACATGAACATTTATGAAATTTATGGATTTGTGTTCCAGAATTCAGATTTTAAAAAAAAAAAAAAAAAGGAAGAAGAAATCTGAGTTCTGGTTTTCAAATACTTTTTCAAACCTCATGCAGTTTTTGCTAAGCAATGAAAAAATGCTCTACACTAAACTTTCCACTGGGTCTGAGGCAGAGTTGCATGGGAGTGAGAGGCCCCCAGAAGAAGCCCCTCTGAGCTCAGCACACCAAGTGCCCCTACGGGGAGCAACCTACAATGTGCAGGGCATTCCTGAGCCTTCTCAAAGCAGTCTGAGGTAAATGACCTCCATCCAGCGGAGAACTGATGCTTGGGTATGCTTCACAGGCTCTCCAAGGTCAAGAGAGAGGGAGAGTTGTGTGAGACTTCACAGTTGCCTGAAAATGGGGCTACGGCAGGCTCATACATGGAAGGAGGAACGAGGGCGTGTCTCAGGCCACAGCAGGTCTAGGTCCTGCTATGACTGAAGCGTCTTCGGAGAGTCTACTCCTGGTCCCACTCTCCTGGCTCACAGAATTGAAATTCAGCCTCCAGGGAAAGTACACCTTCAGTGCTAGAGGCAGACAGACCACCAGGCCCCAAATAATGTATATTCTTAAGGATTTATCTCGACTGTGATCATTGCAGAGAAAAATCAAGATCATTTCTGTCTAAGACCAGGGAGCTGGCTAATGACACAAAGCTCACCCTCCGGAGGAGGATCCATCTCATCAGAAGAGAGGCTCATGGAGGAACTGTGCTATCCAGCACCAGACTCTTCCTTCCTCAAGCTGATTCAAATTAGACCAATGTGGAAATAGTAAACCAAAGCAAACTTTTCAATGCAACATAAAAACAACCAATAGAAGCAGGTAAACAGGGCAGAAGGTTCCAACACAATGTAAAATAAACACCCAATGTATTTCCAAAGTCCAGATGTTAAGACGTATCAGGGTGAGAGACCTTGGGGAAAGAGGCTGTCAAATGGGCATATATCAACTATAAATATTTTTTTCTTAATGATCATTTTTTTTTTGACACAGGGTCTCATTGTGTAGCTTGGCTGGCCTGGAACTTGCTCCTCTAGACAAGGCAGACAGAGATCCACCCACCTCTGCCTCCCAAGTACTGTGATTAAAGCCGTGCACACCACCACTCTGGCTGGAGTAAAAAAAAAAAAAAAATTTAGGTCAGCATCTCGTCAGTTATACAACAAACTGTATTCCCAGATGAGTCTCAAAATTGGACAGCAAAGATTTCTACAAATCACCTCACCAAAAATATAAAAATGTGTTAAAGATCTTATTTTTATGTGTATGAGTGGTTTGCCTACTTGTCTGTGCACCACATGCATGCAGTGTTCATGGAGCATCCAAGGCCTGCCAAGGCAAGAAGAGTGTCAGATCCTCTGGTACTAGAGTTCCAGTTGTGAGTTGCCCTGTGGACATTGCCTAGGGTCTCCTTCAAGCGCAGGGACTGTAGTCACTGGCCCATCTATACTGTCTCAGGAAGATTTTAATCTTCAGTGAGGAGAGTTCAGATAACTTTGTTTCTCAAACAAATGCAAGATCAGCTTTGAAAAGGCACATAAGCTTCAAGAAGCAAAAAAAGCTCACTTAAAACTGTTAACTAAGCTAATCTAAATACATCAAAAGAATCTATAAATAAAAGATAAAAGCCCTTGTGGGTATTTGCCATCAAGACCTGCAAATGCACATCCACACTTTCAAACTGAAGCCTCCACACACGGCAGCACGCTTGACGGATAGGACTCAAGCGGAGAGAAATGGCAGCCAGAAGGAAAATCCATCTTAGTACCGTAAATGCACATCCTAATTTTTATTCCCTTTGGGTAGCTAGTACCACCAAAAATTCATTTTCATTAATTTTCAATAAACTATAGCTTAAGCATTAGCTCTCCTCCCGGAACACAAATTAATCAAGCCCGCCTCTGCTCAGCCCTAAAAAGCCATCTTTCTTCTTATTAATAGATATTTCTAGTGCCTTCTGGGGCAAGTGGCTTGTTTGTGTCATTATTGTCATCATTTTGCGACTGGGTATCTCCTCAATTGCATAAATACATTAAGAAAATGCAAGCATAGGACATTTATAACATAACTTGAAAGTCCACACAGAACCGCCGCAGAATATAAGAGTCACCACATTTGGGGAGATGCTAAGCCAGTAACTGTCAGTACTGTCTACAGAAAGCCATGGAGTTCATTGGGGTTTTGCCCAGAGAGGGGTGTTTTTACCCAGATCGCTTGTGGGCCAAATGAGTGAGCTTTCCCAGGCATGTGAACAGCACAGCTTAAGGTGCAAGGTGCTAAGCCATTTATCTTCATAACTGGATATGAGGAGCGGAGCATGATCAACCTTTATCCCCACTTGTTTGGAAACATTTGAAAGGGGGGTGATGGCTAATAGTCCTTGGACAGACATCCCTTCCCCAGCTGGAACATCACCAAATTGGCCAGTCTATTATTCTTTCCAGGAGCAAAAAGATATTTTGTGCCCGGACCCAAAAAGAATATACATGCATGCATATTCTCCATTTGGTCATGCATCTGCTCATCCAGTCATTGTTCATAATATATTTGGTCATCTGCTATACCCCTGACATATACTGCACACTGCCAGTTCACCAGAACCTTGCCTATATCCTAATGTAGGAATACAGAAAAGGCAAACTGGTCACCGGCATTGAGGGAATCCTCCTTGAGCACTGGTGTAGTGGTGGTGGAAGAAGCAGATGTCAGCTTTTTATTTATCAGGAGGAATCATGGGGAAGAGTAGCAGAAGATCAGGTCCTGCCCAACAAAGTGGTGTCAGGTGGTCCACAGAAGTGGCCCTATATCCCTAGCCCACTGTGGAGGGGGTCTATGGAAATTCCCTGGTCACTAAAGCTTTTCAGAGGTGTATGGGGCTGCCTGGAAAGGAGGTGGTTAGCAAGAACCCTGGAAAGAGGGCCCTGGAAGGATGTTGCTTTTCAGAGTCATGCAAATCTACTTCTAAAACATACAAGCACGTACTTCAACTTGAAAACTGGGCCTTGTAGACTTTAAAGGTCTAAGCAACCAACGCCCACCAAAGGCCATGCAAGGACATTAAGACACAGCAAGTAACAGGTAGAATCTGTGCAGGCGAGCATGCTGGGCTCTGGTGCTGCAGACTTCTTAAAGTCAAAAATTAGAAATAGCCAAGACTGTCAGGCACCATCCTGGAATTCAGTAAGAAGGTACATGGTTTGCTTGTAGCATGGTGCCTTCAGAATTATAGTCTTTTTTTTTTTTTTCAAGACAGGGATTCTCTGTGTAGCCTTGGCTGTCCTGGACTTGCTTTGTAGACCAGGCTGGCCTCAAACTCACAGCAATCCTCCTGCCACTGCTTCCCAAGTGATGAGTTTAAGGGGTGTACCACCACAACCAGCTAAGGTTTACAATCTTAATTCCTGGTTTGAAAGAACTTCTGCCCCCACCTCCGCTTTTTCTTCCTTTTAAGAATTTCAACCTATCATAAGTTTTAAAAGTAAAGTTAAGACCAATAGGATGAAGAGAAACCCAACTCAGCTTTTTAGGGATGTGTCCAAATCAGCACTTCTGCAATTTTTATGTTGAAAATCCCAGTCTGGCCCCCCAACATCCCAAACTTAAGGAACTGAGCCACAGAATGCTACTGGATGCAGCACTGTGTTCTTTGAGGGATCTTTCTTCTGAGTTCTAACATGGGACCCATGAGACAAATCTCCCTTGATGCAGTCAACCAGATCTGACTCCTATTTTACTCAACAGACATCAGGGTGGAATGGCTAGGAAACAGCTCAGTGGGTAAGGTGCCAGCCGCACAACACAGGGGCCTGAGTTTGAGTCCTCAGCACCCGCAGAAAAGCCAGGCATAGAGCAAGTGAGCATTTGTAAGTTCAGCATAGGAGGGTGCAGAGGAGACAGATGGGTCCCTGGAGCCCGCCTGCCAGTCTAAATGAATTGGTAAGAGACACCAATAAAAGGTGGGCGGGTAGTGACTTGGGAAGATGCCCAGGGTTGTTTGCACACACAACACATGCAAGAAATCAGAAGTCCACATGCCCATGTCCAAGAGAACTTCTTAGGTATGCGTGAAAAAGGAGTCTGGCCTCAGCGAGAGCACGCTACACGTCCTGCCCTGTGACCACCACTTCCAGATGATCAGGATAAAGATGGGCAATCTGGGTTTATGTTTAGTTGGACTGGCTTTGCTGCTCATGCCTGACCATAGGAAACTAATGAAGGAACAGCCAGTAAAGCTGGTGTTCTATAAACTCGAATAGTTCAGTGAGTGTATTGGGGTAACTCTAATAGACAAACTCCTACACTGTGTCCATAAAACATCAAGGGATTTTTCTCTATACTTTTATTCAGTGGGCAGGTGAATTTCACTGGATCATATCAAGCTCACTCTCAGTGATCTGCTTAGACAAAAATCACTTCTTGGTCCATTCACATTTCTGTTTCCTCATTCATCCCAAGCTTCCACGAGCTTTAGCTGCCACTGCCCCCTGGGACCCACATGCTAGACATCAGTTGGACAAACTGAAGGACCATGCTGATCCTGAATGCTGGAGGCCCTGGCGGAGAAAGCTAGTGGAGGGCAGATGAGAGCCAGCAAAGGGCTCGCTCGAGAGGAGCAGCACCAGGGTGGTCCCCCAGAGCTCTCAGATGGCACCACACAGATGACAGCATAGGTGTCAACCTTCAGCCCACTTGCATATCATCATGGGGGTGGGAATTTTGCCAACAGCAGAGATGGCAAGTTTCTCAAGACAGACTTCGTGTTCACACTAACTACCCAATATGTCTGATTAGAGACCTACACCCTGCAAGGATCACTCAACTGCTTAGTCTGACTCAGCTGAGAGGCACCTAGTGTGGGAAGGAGCCTAGTTGAGCCATGAACTAGGAGGGCCCACACTGCTTTGGATTAACCAATCAGTGACCTTGCGTTGGTCATGAAAACCAACTTGGTATTCTTTTTAAGAAGCTTAAAGCAGTGCGCAAAGTGCTTGTTGTGCACGCATGATGTCTCGCGTTTGCATTCCCAGCACACACAGCTAGGTAGTGTAATCTGCATCTGTAGGACCAGTGCTAAAGGGCAGAAGTGCAGAGATGGGGGAAATACCTGCTCACTAGCCAGCCAGTGAGCTCCAGACTCAGTGAGGTACGCTGTCTCAAAATATAAGGTTGGGAGTGATGGAGGAAGACACTTGTGTTAACCTTTGTCCTCCACACATGCATACATACATATAAAACCCAGAACACACACACACACACACACACACACACACACACACACACACACACACACACACACACACAGAGTATGAAGCTGTAATCAGATGCTTCCCTAAATCCTGGCATATAATAGCTTACATCTATGTAGGCTCCACTGCTTACAATAGATGTAGATGTTTCCATGGATATATTGGGAAAGTCTAAATTCACTTTAGCAACGGAAGAGCTGATATATAAACTAGGTACACTTCCAGTACATGATGTGGCAAATTCCTGGTGAGGCTTCAGATGCAGAGACACGCTGGGTCTGCTTCTGGGGAACCATCAGGACCTGTGAGGTTCCTTACAACATCAACTCCGACTACTTCTGAAATTTAATTTCTCGCCAGTAGCAGAGGTACGGTGTGCCTCTAATTAATGTCACTTTGAGACTGTTATGTGGAAAAGCCCATTAAGATGCTGACACAAACGATAGCTTAGTTATCAAGAAGGGACAGCTGGGCAGGAATGCAGAAGAAAAAGAAAAAAAAATTGGCACCAGGTGAGAAAGCCCGAAGAAAAAAGAGAGATCAAAATTAAGAGGATAAATCAGATAAGAACATAAATTATCACGGAAAACAGAGAAGACAGTCTTTGCAGTTTTGTAAGAAATGCCATCTCTTGATGAGGACCATACCCACAGGACTAGGGCACAGCCTTTGTGTTAATTCAGTGTGACAGTTCCAACACTCTATGTAACTAGTGTTTTGAAAAACCACCCTTGGAGGGTCACCCCCAAAGCTAGCATCATCCCATATGCTTTTTTTTCCCCCCAGTACTAGAAATCTGACCTTGTTGAAAATTAATACACCAGTTAAAAGACGGTGAGTAAGCTACAGGGTCACTTACTGTTGCTTGCACTGTGTATAATCGTGGGGGAGGGACCCACAACACACAGCACACAGGCAATGCCAAGAGGACAGTTCTCCTGAGTGCTGCAGTCAGTCCAGACTTAACACAAAGACTAAGGCAGGTGAGCAAGGGAGCCATAGGTTGAGAATCTTAAATCTCTCTGCTTTCTCTACCTTTCCTTTCTCTATTTGTTTATTTGCTTGTTTGTTTTTGTATTCAGAGCTGCTTGTTTTTATTTTACATGTATGGGTGTTTTGCCTGCGTGTATGTATGTGTTCCATGTAAAGTGCCTGGTGCCTTGGGCAGGTCTGAAGAGGGTGCTGGATAAGCAGGAACTTCTGTTGGATGGCTGTGAGCTGCAATACAGGAGCTAGAAACCGAACCTGGGTCCTCTCCAAAGACGGAGAGTGTGCATAACGTCCGAGCCATTTCTCCAGCCTTCCCTTCTTCCTGTCTCACCTCCCTTTGAATTGTCTGACTACATCACTTTCTGAAGGCCTAGACTTTGGCAGCCCCACCACCACCACCACCACCTCCACCACCATCACCACCACCACCACCACCGACACCACCACCAACACCAACACCAACACCAACACCACCATCACCAATCTCTGCCTCCCTGGTAGCTGAAATTCTAATCATTCCCCATGTTTGACTAGAACCATCCCTGGCAGTGGAGCTGAGGTGATTGTCCCAGATGAGAAAGGCTATGAGTTCGAGTCTCAGTACCACAAAATCAAAAAGAGAACGATCTTGCAGAGGGATAGTACATAGGGCTCACAGTCCAAACAACGCCCATGTTACTGTTAATATGAGAAAACCCTACTTCTCCTTCTCAGACATTTCCCTATGAGATCTCAGAATCTTGGGCGTGCTCTGCTTCTCATAAAAGCACAGGGAGAGGGTGACCTCATGCTGAAACATTCCCTCTCTGCATCCCTCCCTCCTGCTCTTCCTAATCTTCTTCTCATCCCTTCTCCTCTTTCCTACTCCTGTCCCTTCCCCTCCTTTCTTCCCTCTTCTTCCATTTCCCTCCTCCACCTCCTCCTCTCCACCTCCTTGCTCTTCGTCATTCCCCATCCCTCCCCCCACCCCCACTCAGTTTTTACTCCTTCTGATTCTCTGAAACAGGAAGTGTTTGGCTTTTGCTTTACCTTGTTTTTCTCGAGCACTGTGGGTCCTGTCTCTCCTGGACACCCCTCTCCTCATCCGTACCCCCCCCCACACACACACATACCAGCATCCTTCAGAGTTTCAGAGACATCAAGCAGCTTGGATGGGATTTAGAAGGGAGCTCCCAGTGACCTTTCCCTGACACTCCTCAACCCCCTTTGGACCTCCCAGCTCCCCTGCTACCTTAAAGAAATGCAGGTAATCTGTTGCTCCTATCACCTGGCCTATGGGATCTCTGCAGCCCAGGACAGCACCTTGGTGTACCTCCGCTGAAGCTGACAGCCATCGCTCTTCCTTTAGCATTACTGTGGGGTGCTATAAAAACCACTGCAGCAGCTCAGCCCTGTGCCTCCCTTCTTTGTTCCTTTCATATGTCAGCTCCAGTAAAAGGAAAAACTGGAGACTCCCACACAGGAAGTGGCCACCAATGCTTTCTTACAGATATACGCTAGTACTATGAAGAGGGATGCACATGAAGAGAAACACATACTTATATTATTTATATTTTTAATTCGGGAACTTTTATTAACAACAACTGAAGACCTGGAGCAAATTACTATCAAAGCCTTCAGTAGCTCTGGAGACTAGAGTACTGAGGTGCACTCAAGGGTTAATGGCCACTGCAAGGAGGCCTTCATCTGGTTCTCAGAGCAAGGATGCTCTGAGATGCAGGCTGTACTCTGCAAGCCATACTTGCTGTACTTTTTTAAAGTGGTACAACACCTTGTTGAGAAATAAGGATTCATATTGAAGCAGAAGTGACCCCATAGCTGGCTTCCGCCAGCAGTGCCCTGTGGAACAAGCCTGTCTAAATTCTGTTTCCCCAGAGCACCGTGTCCTTGTCCAGATTCCACTAAACTCACATCCTTTACATCCTTATCAAGCTTATAAATCATGTCTAGTTATCTGGACCATTCCAATACCAGGATGTGTCCAAAGAGCACCATCAAGGAGAAAAGTTCCGGGTGGCCGATTTGGGTTCTGAGTTAGAGTGGTAAGCTAGAGCCCAAAGGAAAAGGTCCACAGGGCAGGGGACATGGATCAGTCTTTTAAAGCACTTGACTTGCAAGTGTGAGAGTTCAGTCCCCAGAAGCCATGTGAAAAGCTGGGCTTGTTGGCCTGCTCTCCCAATCCCAGTAACCATGGGATGAAAAAGTAACAACAGACAGACAGATCCCCGGGAGCTCACTAACAGCCTAGTCTACTTGTTCCAGGCAAACAAGAGATCTTGTTCTAAACAAACAGAGATTGCTGCCTGGGGCTTGACACACAGACTTATGCAGACCTGAATGTGCATAGTATATGCTCTTTATACAGGCATGCTTATCTCTGCACAGATAATGTTCACACAATCACAAATGGGGATCAGCAAACAGGTAGGCAGACAGATGGACTGACAGGGAGGACCATGCCCCACTCCCCCCACCCCCACCTCATAAAAGTAACTTTTATTCTCCTGAATCAGTTGTTGTTGTCTGGGAGGCTTACTCTCTCTTTCTGCTAACCTAGGCCTAGGATGTTTTCAGCGTATGAGACTCACTGCTTAATAAGCTCACCCTTCCTTGTTCTTCTTGAGCTCTGGGTTGGCTGCTTAAACTCCGCTGTTCAAGATCAAACTCTTCTCCCAGCTGACTTATTTAATCCGGCTTCTCTCTTGGCCTGGAATTGCTCTGCTTGGCCTCAAACTAACTCAGCAATCTGCTCTAATCTTCTGGCTTCTTTTCATTTTCTGGCCCGTTCCATCTTCACCTGAGTTCTCCCTCTGCCACCCATCTCTCGTCTAGTACTGTCCTGGTACAATCTGCCTCTTAAGCAGCTTCTATTTCCTCTCTCTCCTCCTGAGGGTTGGGCATATCCTATTCTGTGAAATCACTGATTTTTCACCTTTCCTTTCACAAAGTAACTTTATCTTCATTTGGGATTAAAGGCATGTACCACCACGCCTGGACCCAAGCTTTTCTTTATCTGATACTTGCTCTATACCAGGCTGGCTTTGAACTTAGATCTGTTTGCTTCTGTCTCCTGGATTAAAGGCGTGTTTGTATTCCAGCAGGATAACATAGACCTAGAAGATCTTTGGATGTGATCGCTTGCCAGCCAGATCACATAGACCTAGAACAGCCATGCTCTGATTTAACAATCTTCTACGACACCCTCTCCGCCCCCTACACACACCATGAGAAAAAGACTAAAAGACTGCCCGGTGGTCTGGGAGCTGTCCTTGGTGCTAGATCCTGTTGCCTCAAGTCTAGTAACATCTATTTTTAAGACTAAAAACAGATCGCTAAGGTGGGACAGTGGGGGTGCTATGATATCTTTACATAGGGCAAGTGTGTTTGCCACAGGAGTCGAGAAGGTTCACCTAGTGAGGCTAGAACTATTCATAATTTATCTTTCCATTTCCTTATGGCGCTCACTTGTCATTTGACTCATGTTTTGTTCCTCTGACTATAAGATATGGCCGGAGACATATTAAGCAAACAACCCAATGGGACCGGGTATTGAATGGAGAATGAACAATCTAGAATAAAGCATGGATTCCTGAAAGCCAACAGGAAGAAAACTTTACAAAGTCAGCAGCTTCTCAGACCAAAAGGAATGAATGAATGAATGAATGAATGAATGAACGAATATAAAGAGCAATGAATGAACGAACGAATAAATAAATAAAGAACAAACAAACAAGAAATTGATCAAAATGTCCTGGTCTGCCTTTAGGTCGGTAGCTTAAGCTCTTCCATCTATGCACTTGATTGGCCAGAGAGCTGTATCCTATTGTGCCTAAAGCAGCTCTTGCTGTACTGGCCTGAGATTGGGCATCGTTCTCCTCAGCTACAGCAGTGAAACAGAGAGACAGTTATTCTAAGTCCTGCCTTTAGGAAAAGGGCTTCAGGGGAGGGTGAAGAAGCAGGGGCATTGCTGATTGGCACTTGGTGTTCCCCGCCCTCTGCCATGTCTGTGTTTACAACATAGACCCAATTCACACATTGCAAGCCCAGTTATTTTTTTTAATAACTTATTTATTTTTATTTGCATTGGTGTTTTGCCTGCATGTGTGTCTGGGAGTTGGTGTCGGATCCTCTGAAACTGGAGTTGTGGGTGCTGGGAATTGAACTCAGGACCTCTGGAAGAGCAGCCAGTGCTCTTAACCGCTGAGCCATCTCTCCAGTTCCAGCAGCCCAGTTATTAATGTGGCCTTAATATAATCAGTGAAGCCAAATCCTAGTACTTGGAAGACCCGAGATCAATTAGTACAGAAACGTAACAGATTCATAGGGATACTGACTGACAATAGCTGCCGACAGGAGTCCTGGGGTGTGTTAGCCACAAACCGCACATCACAGGTCAAAATTTTACCACACGTAAATCCCCCTCTGACTTGTCTGATTCCTTTAAATGATAATTACAGAAAGGACACTAAAGAAGCCATTAGAAACATTCACAAGGATCCCTCCAAGAGAGGTCCTGGTAGGTAATGAAGTCTTGAATGTAAGTTGCAGACAGGGAAAGCTGATGGAAAATACCACCGAGAAAACAGAAATGTGACTGACCACCATTAGGAACCAATCCAACCATCCCTGTGTGGTGACCAAATCCCTCTACCTCTGCTGAGCACCTCACAAGGGCAAGCACTTAGCATCATCACAAACAGCCTCTGGGTAGCCGCAGCCATGCCTGACTCAGTAGGTACTTGCTAAAGGACGGAGATGTAAATGTGTATGCTTTACTAAGTGATTAGCATAGGCTGCTCAGGAGAGCTTAGAAGAGGACAATTTCTTGCTAAAACATTCCACCATCCTGGAGGAAGGTCCTCTGGTGACTCTCTGGTGCCTGAAGCCTTTGTCCTGTTATTTTCGGATTCGCAGACTATCTATCCCAAGCTGCCAATTACATGTAGTGAAAAACACAGGTCCCTGGATAGAGAGTATCCAAAGCCTGGGGTCTAGGAATAATGAGTTCCTGGGCCTGGAGGGTGGCTGGATTCTGTTCCATAAAATGAGAGGAGAATAATTAATTAGAAGACTCCAGGCACTAATACAAGTGAGCCCCTTGAGGCTTGGAGGTGCGACGCTGATCAGATGCGGTAGAGGTTGTAGGGAGGTCTAGGGCAGAAAGGTTCTAAGCTCTTGAAGTGTACCAGCAAGTGTCCCCAGATGGTGGTTGGGGACCACAGGAGCCTTCTTTAAGATCCTAGAGGTTGGCTGTGACTAGCACAAAAGGCTGACTGTTCGGTACATCGCTTCTCTCTTGCTCATACCCATTAGGATAGCAGCACTTGTGGACAGCGCAGCCCAGCAGATTGACAGCACATCAGCATGGACAGACACTGCTAGGCTGCCACAGCAAGGAGGGATGTGGCCTCAAGTATAGTTTCTCACTGAGTGGGGGCAATGATCAAGAACAAACAGAGGGCCAAGCCCAAGTGAGTTGACTGAAAAGAGCATGGCCTTGTGCATACCCAAGAGGTTGGAGAAGCGCTCTGGCTAGGATGGGACAAAGACCCAGTGTGTGTCCTTGGGGCTTGCCACTTGTGGTTCTAACTCTCTTTCAAGTGCAAGGCATCACAAGAAATGTTTGGCAGGACTTTGGAGCAGAATAAAGTCACTTGGTTAACAAATAAACTACACCAAACTCGAATCAACTGCTCTGAACTCCAAGTCACGGCTGCATTTACTGAGTCCACAGAGAGAGAGTGTCAGCACTGAGCAGTCAATGATTTTGTCAGATGTTTACAGAGCACAAAATAAAAATGAGGAAACAAATGTTATTTTCAATTTGAAACTCACAGTGCAAACGCACACAGTGTACACAGCAAAAGGTGACACAAACACAGACTGCTGCTGTTGACACAGCCACTGTACACATGGTTACTTTGCCGGGCGATGCTGTCCATGCAAATATGCACCCAAGGTGACCGGACACCAGGCCAGATGGAAATGGTTCTCGCACCATCAACCAGATAGGTTCAGATGCTCATGTTTGACCCTTAGTGCAAATAATATTTAGAATAAAGTTTGCGTGTGTGTTAGAAGGAGCAGAATGTCCGACTAAGGTAGAGTAGTTGGGAGTGAGTGAGTATAAAACACCACACACACACGGTTTTTGGAGGTTGAATGATCCAAGATATACAGTATTGACAACCCTGGCCTAGTTAAGAAAACTCTCCCCACCAAAGCAAAGCAAGTTTCAATACAATACTACTACAACAACAACAACAACAACAAAAAACCTCAAAGGTTAGTTATTTTATTATTAGAGGATCACAATCTATGTCTCTGTCTGTCTGTCTGTCTGTCTGTCTGTCTGTCTCCCTCTCTCTCTCTCTCTCTCTCTCTCTCTCTCTCTCTCTCTCATACACACACACACACACACACACACACACACACACACACATATGAATGCACTTACACATGCACACACATCTCAAAAGCCTGCATGGTCTCCAGAGTGAGCTGAAGTCTGCCATGCTCCGTTCTTACAGGGACATTACGTAGCAGACAGCACAGGCAGATAGAGAATGCATCAGAAGTCTTGACAACGGGAGAGATAGAGTCACAGACAGCAGCAGCAGTTTTCTCTACATACCCACAGAGGAAATATTCTAGGATTTATGGACCAAAGTACAAACCCAAAGACATTATATGAGTATTAATGTATTGAGTAATGTAATGAGTATTAATACATAGTAATCTATGTATTAAATCATAATCTTCCTGGTCCGAATGAAACCCTTTGGAGACATTCATACTTTAGTCATGATATAGGTAGTAGTACTCTTTGGATACCATTTCAAGCATTTAACAGTGTGAAACCCATCCTGGGCTTGCTAGGCAAATCACTTATGGAGCTGGGGTTAGAATTTGACCCAGAGGTCATGCATGTCAAGCTCTGCCCTGCTCTAGCAGGACAGGAGGTGGTAGGGCATAAAACCAGGCAGTCGTCAGCCTCTAAGCCCATGGTCTTCTCCTGGAAGAAGATTAGGTGTGGTTTTTTTTTTCAGTACAACAAACATAAAGCTACTTTGAAACTTCCCACTCGTCACGCTTATAACGCAATCAGATTACACACTTCATCCAGGAGCGTATGTTCACATTCTAAATTTAATTTCAGTGACATCTTGGCTGTAGACGTGTACTGGCTGGTACCGTAAAGGCAGAGACACGAGCGAGCAAAGTGGTAAACACATAGGCGTCAGTCCCTGTGATCTCGAGCATCTCACACCCGGAAGGGCATCTGAATTGAGGCCTCTGCTCTGTGAGGCCAGCGACCGGCCCCCCACCCCCAGCCACCGATTGTAATGCTCTCCTGTTCTTATCTTGTAGGCTTTCATATCGGACGGGGCAAGACACAGCTAATTGTGACACGTGCAGGAACAGTGCATGTATTATCTATAGGTATGTTAACATTCTCTTCCCACTTCGTTATTCTGAGTGACAAATGATGTTTACCCACAAATGCAAGAATTGTTGGGGGCCATGCTGGGAAGATTCCGTCAGACAGAGAAAAAAAAGAATATTAAAGATCCTTCCTTGGCCATAATTCTAGTCTATGTCTAAGCAGCCATCCTCACCCAGCCCCCAGCCCCCAACCCCCGTAATATGGTCTCAGGATGAAGGAGGGCATGAACAGGTTTATCTTGTAAAACACACCTTTGTTTTCTCAGGAGCGAGGATCATTTTGATGGCTTGCTCCCTTGGAATCTATAGCCTTGAGCACAGAACTAAGCTCTTGCAAAGCAGTAAAATATAAAGGCCTTCAGATGGTGTAGATCAAAGGCCTGAGGCCACACTGTATGGGCTAGGATTACACGGGAGGCCCTGCTCTGCCCACACCTCATGCACAGGTATTTTCCTTGGTCCTCTCCTCCTCATGGCAGGATCTGCTCTCAGGAAACTACAACTGTTTGTCATGTGCTTTGCTTTTGTAATGATTGCAACCCGTTAGAATAGATCAGAAAGCTTCAATAGACAAAAGTTATATTTTAGGTCACTGACAGTAATTTTAAGATTTTAGGGCATGTCAAAACTTTCAGAAATTTCTCTCTTGTTCCTCACGGTGGTGGGGTGAAATTTTTATCATCTGTGGCCACAGTGACAGGTGTTATGATTTAGTTCATTTTTAAACATAAAGACTGAAGGCAAGGGCTGAGAAGGATCCCATGTATTGGCTGGTGTGAACTGTGCTGCAGTGATGAGTATAGATGTCTCCGAGATACACTGATGTCACTTGTATTGGGTGTGTACCCAAGAGTTATGGTGTAACCCTTATGATGGCAGTTCTGGCGTCCTGAGAACACTTCGCAGGGCTCTCCATAGCGGTGTGATCACACACGTTCCCACCAACAGTGTCTTCATCACGGTTGTAGTCTCATACAATCCTACATACAACATCTTCATCATGGCTGTGGTCGTATACATTCCCACCAACAGCATCTCCATAGCAGTGGTGAGCACACACATCTCACCAACAGTGTCTCCATAGAGGTGGTGAGCACACACATCTCACCAACAGTGTCTCCATAGAGGTGGTGGTCACCCACATTCCCACCAACAGCATCTCCACAGCGGTGTTGAGCACACACATCTCACCAACAGCATCTCCATAGCGGTGGTGGGCACACACATCTCACCAACAGTGTCTCCATAGAGGTGGTGGTCACCCACATTCCCACCAACAGCATCTCCACAGCGGTGTTGAGCACACACATCTCACCAACAGCATCTCCATAGCGGTGGTGGGCACACACATCTCACCAACAGTGTCTCCATAACGGTGGTGGTCATACACATTCCCACCAACAGCATTTCCATAGCGGTGTGATCACGCACATTCCCACCAACAGCATTTCCATAGCGGTGTTATCACGCACATTCCCACCAACAGCATCTCCATAGCGGTGTGACCACACACATTCTCACCAACAGCATCTCCATAGTGGTGGTGGACACACACATCTCACCAGCAGCATCTCCATAGTGGTGGTGGTCACACACATTCTCACCAACAGTATCCTCTTTTTCCTACATCCTGGTCAACACTTAACAACGGTGTTGTCTTTATAAATTGAGGCAGTGTCTCAGGGTGGTTTATCTGATTTGTATTTTCTGATGTTTATGTGTGTATCTTCTTTTGGATAAATCATTTTAGTAAGCTTTAAAGTGATCAAAAACAGTAGTAACTAAGAACTTATAGATGCTTAAAAATACAGAGAAGACCCTCCTTGTTCCCCCCTAAAAAGTAAAAGTGAACAAAATGTCACCACCACTACATGAAGAGGTGGAACCTGGCCAGTGTAGGAACACTCCAAACCACTCAGTCTCATACTCGTGAGCTCCTGGGCTGAGGTGAGCACAGACATGGCTGTAATAACCCAAGCTGAGCATCCCAGGTAGGACCTCGGATCTTTAAAAGCAGAGCTGGGTAGCATAGAAATTTCATTGGGAGCTAGCAGAGGAAACCAAAGCAAGATGTAGACACTGAATGGCCCTAATGGTTCTGCAGCCTACAGAATGATGGGCCGAGTCAGAAGGGACTCACTAGTCATGGCTGGACATGCTTAACCACAGTCTGGTGGACAGGAAGAAAGCTAGGGATGCTGCTGATGTCCTGTAATGCATAGGTAAGCCAAGCCCATGACAATAAAGTCATCGGGTCCATAGCATCAGTAGAGCTGGCGTTGAAGAGGCCACCATGTTGAATATATCCTACACCATGGCTTTGTAAGAGGCACAAGGAAAAGGCATAGGCAAAAGGCAAAGAGCTAGGAAGCCCCCAGCAACCCTGGCCAGGGCATGATGCTCTCTATTTGTTCTTGGATGCTGTCAATGTGAAGGTAAGACTCAAGCATGACACAAAGGTCTATGTTCCAATTCAGAGGGGATCCCTTTCCAATGAGCATGCCTGCTGGGAACGTGGCACTACATCCACACTGTGGACATGAACTCTGAATCAGCAGTGATGGGCTCTAAGCAGGATATCCCGTTTTTAACTGATGATATGAATAAAACTATGGCCTCCAAGTGCGTGTTAGGCAGTTCCTCCCTGGGGTTAGCACACTTCCAGGGCAAGAGGTCCTTCAGTCTCCTAATGTGACAAGACTGAAATGGAAAAGGTTTCTAGAGAAAGTTCATGGGATGAGCATGTCCAGCCTAAAACTACGTAACATTTTGTGGGTGATTGAAAAGAGAATTTATTAGGACACTGTCCAACATAACTGAAAATAATTTAAATAAATTTAGCTCTAAATCCAGGGGTGACTTACATTAAAAATGATATTAAAAGTGATTTAATGAGTCAGAGAAGGATAAAAATTCTTCTTTGGGGGGAATTAGCCTAGAGTGGAGATTGAATTGGCTCAGCTAGCATTCTGCATGAATGCAAAGACATTAACCAATGGTCTCTGATCCAAAAGACCAGTGAATGTCCAGGCACTAGAAGAATATGCCAGAACCTCAGGAAGATTCATGAAGCAGAAAAGCAGAGGCATGACGATCCTTCTGGTTCTAATGCAAAAACCAGTAGGCGTGAGTCAACCCTCGGAGACCTTCATAAACAAGATAGAAAAGAGGCTTTTTAATGCCTCACAGACTCTCCATCGCATCTCAAACAATGAAGGAGAATTCACAGAGGATGGGGTTGGAAGAGGAGGAGGAGTAGAGTTTTGTCTCTCTCTTCCAGAAAAGTAGTTGGAAATTATTCCATTCAGAGCAATATGAAAAACAAGACAAAACACACATTTCAACTCCAAAGACACATTGCAAGCAGAAGATACTTTGTCTTAGTAAGCAAGTTCTGGAACATTCTGAAAGTTAACAGTCTAGCTGGACTTTCCATAGCCCCTCAAGTCCCTATTTCATTGAGTCTTTTAACTAGTGTTCCGTAAGGCATCTGGTTGCTATCAAGTAGAACACATAAAGCTCATCCAAGTTTCCCCTCAATGTTCCTGTCATCCCTTGTTTAGTGTGGCTTTCAGACAGGGTCTCACAACTATGTAGTCCTAGCTGTCCTGGAACTCATGATATAGACCATGCTGGCCTTGAACTAACGGGAACCCACTAGTCTCTGCCTTCTAAGTGCTAGAATTAAGGGTGTGTACCACTACACCCAGATTCTGTCATTCTTCACTAGAAATCAAACACAACAGTTACTGTCATGGTGTCTGAAATGGCACAAACATTTCTTGAGGTTCACTGGAACAGGGAACAGTATATCCACACCCGTTAGCTGAACGCCCACCGCCTTGGGGGAAACCACGGCAACTCTTATCTACCTGGCATATGTATGTTATTCGATTTAAATTACAAACATTGAAATACCGCACCCATGTGATTTAAGGTGTCGGTCTTTTGCGGTGAGGCCTGAGCATTTCCTCTAAATGTAGATATCTCCACCAAGACGTTCATGTTATCCTCCAGTGGTAATGGCTGCGTTCTTTCTTTGGAAATGGAGCTATGCCATGTGACAGAACCAGACTGCAGAGAAGCTTGGGTATATGCTTGGGCTGGCCCTAGTCTTTTCATGCATTTTATTTGACATCACCCCTCATTCCAAAGGCAAGAATATTTACTTGTTTCCACAATATTCAGGACATACCATATTAATTATGAATATAAAGGATATAAACAAGTCCAAGAACAAACGACATATTCTTTGGCAAGCATTTAGTTGCAGAACAACAAAAAGGGGGGGGGAGAGGGGGGAGGGAGGGAGAGAGAGAACACGAGAACTATCCATTCAATAGCAATGGCCTTGAGTAGGTGTCAGCAACATCACCCAAGGAAGAGCAATGAGGGGTCCAAAAAACTGATAAACCCTGGGAGATGTCTGTCTCTATGACAACAATCTGAGCAGAGGGGGAAAGCATAACTCAAGGTCAGAGTCTTTGCAGAGACTGTCCAAAGCTTGGTTTTGGCACCAAGGAGAAGGGACCTTATTCTTGAGTTGAAGACCTCAGGTTCTCAACTTTTCAACATTTCAGCCTCCCCCCCGCTAGGAGCATGTCTGGGGTTGGGGAAGATTAAAGCACATTGCAAATTGGGAGGAAATGTAAATGCTACATGGCTATGGTTATCTTAGGAGCTGAAATACATGAGGAGCCATGAAAGCTGCCAATGATCCCAAATTGCAATTTGTCCTATCTGCTTGTTGGCACACAGAGAGCCAGCCCTACAGGGCAATGAACATGACCCCGTCTGTCTCGCATTTATACACTTCGAACCCAGCTGTAGTCTCCACAAAGCAGAAAACCACCGCTTCTAGTAGGGATTGGCTGAGGCAGGCAGGAGGGATGCTGAGTTCAAGACCAGTCTCCCTGGCTTTGGGATGGATACAGTTCTGTAGTACATGTATGCCATTGTCATGGGCAGCAGTATATATCTCCCTACGAAGTAGGATTTTTCCATGGAAATATACAGGGCTTGAAAAAAAAATGCCTAAAGGACAAAAGGTCTTGAAGAACTTTCAGGAGATAAAGGCTTCATGTGGAAGTAGTACCAGGCAAAAGTTGGAAGCGTTAGAGTGTCAGAGCCAGCCTCTCAGGTCAGGGTGCCTGAGGACCAGGGCTCAGCTACTTCTTATTCTTGTGAGTGGGTATCCATTCACCTCTCAAGTCCTGCAGGATTACAAAGGATCCTTTCCAGCTCTGAAAAGAGGAGAAGCTGGCTATTTACAAATACAAAACAAGAAAGGGCCTGGGGCCTCAGCCAGGGCAAGTGCACAGGGTTATGGGGTGGGGTGTGAATGTGGGGACAGTCATAAACTAAATCACACCTAACCATAAAAAGTTCTGTCCCTCCGTTGGCAAATGGATGTGCAGATCTAGGCCATAACCGTGGCCGTTCCCACTGCTCACTAGCTCACTGAAATGCCAAGTGCCAGAAGGTTCTATCTCATCACAACTAGAAAATTAGAGACAGCTGACATGATCACATTTCCCCCTAAGATGACACCCCTTTGACTGTGATCTCGACCAAGTGATATATTGAAATGAAGGGGAGGTTCTGCATGAAAGAAGATTAAAAGAGTCGAGTTGGACTTTCCTTTCTGTAAAACTTTTCTGCTTTATCATACCTTCTTCCTGTCAATATATACTTTAATGAGATTAGAAATGCTTTAAGGATGAAGGGTGAAGTCTTTGTCTCCAGCCTATGTGGGTAACTCTGTTGTCAGGCTAATCTGATGTCACCTCCAGTGATTCACCTTGTGTTCAGACTGGGTTTCAAAGGAAACAATAAAAGAGACCATCAGCAAATCCACCCCTTCCCTCTAGTTAATTCATAGAATAACAGTGTTATAACGGAGCGGGGGGAAGGGGGCGAATTCTAATGTGTATGTTTTAATGAAAATAACAGTGAGCCAGGCTTGATTCAAAGGCTTTGGGGGATAGCACTGAGATGTAAAAGATAATAATAACGTTGACTCAGATTAATTAAGGAGTATTGTTTCCAAGGAGGAAGTTCTTGAGCAGGGTTAGAATAGACTTCGGAAGATGCTGCCCACCCCTGCTTCATTTCTATACTATCAAGGCCACCATAAAAGTGGCCTCAGGTGACACTGAGTGGGCAGGGTACCAGGAAGGCAGGGAAAGCCCTGGCCTACTCAGACTTTGTTTGATCTTCTGAGGGGAACTTGTGAGTTGTCCTATACGGTATCATACTTTCATCATCAGACAGGGAACAGATATGGGGGAGACAGAGTCCCATGGAGGGATGCCAGGTCATGGCAGGTAGGAGTGGGGTGGTGAAGGTGGCTTAGCTGTGTTTTCTAGAGCTCCCTCTGCTGGAGAGTTAGGAACAGGCAGGTCGCAGAGCATCTCCATGGTAGCAACTGAAGACTCCCCAGTACAAGAGTCTCAAGTAGGAAGCGCCTGGAGGATACCCATTCTTATCCAAAATGATAGTCAGATTTCAGGAAAGACGAGGACAACACCCTCAAATAATTAGGTAGGGTAAGGAATACAGAGAGAGACCATGACTGCATTTTCTTATATCATCCCGACTTAATTTACTGCACACGACTGAGCACTCGAAACACAACAGTTGCAAAGACATCCAGATACACATCCAAGGAGGAATCTTCACTGGTTCCCTAGTGTTGTGCAGAAAGAGCTGGTCGAGGTGAGGGAGCAGGGCAGCAACATGGCTAATGAAGTCTTATTGTAGAGAGGTAATTGCATTTGTATGCAGAGCCAGTGCCCATCTGAGGCTATCCAAAGCCACTTGGAGCAGCAGTGTCCCTGCAGCCTGTGCCATCCAACGATTATCTCTTAGTGGGAATACGCTTTCCAGCGCCGCTTCAATTACTACACTTGTGCATATTGAGTTCTTTAGCAGCAGGAGCTGAGGTGGAGGAAATCCACCTTGCATCTAACATATATTGTGGTGTCCTAATTCACACTCTGTAAGTGGGGACGGGGGACGGTGACAGAACCGAATCCTTGAACAATGCCTCACACTGTGTTATTCCGGTATAAAGGAAACATTTTTTTTTTTAATAAAATAAATTAAGTCAGGGGGAAAGAATAGCTTTGACAGGCCTCAAAAATTCTCCTTGAAAATTCCCAAAGCTAATAATCCAGTTTCTCTCAGTATTCCTTTAGAATCTAAAAATACACTACCCCCTTTCCCCTAATATGTAAAGAGTTTTAAAAACCTTCAGCATCCCCTTGCCTCCCTTCTGGAGGCACTGTGAAACTAACAATGGCACTCAGGCTGAAAACTGCTCACATCCCCACATACTGTTGGTGAAGCAATGACTTGAATCTTATTCAGGGCAGAAGAGCCCAGAGCAGCCACCGCCCTCACCTGTGGTTAAATCAAGGGGTGAAAATTAGGAGCCTTTCTCTGAAGTCCAAATTAGCACAAAGCAAAGGGGGAAGTTTGTCAATTTTAAGAGGAAATTGATGCCCTGCAGTTTTAGGTCGATGTGGGGGGATTTTCTAGGGCATAACTACAGGATTCAGACTTGCCTCTAATTCCTGAGTTGGCTTACAAAACCTTCTCTGAGGGGATTTCAGTGACTTCAAGGTGTGGCGGTTCCCAGGCCCTCTCAGCAGCCACTTTCTTTGGATAGTCGTCTTCAGACAGCTTCCTAGAGGAAGGAACATGGAACCATCCCAAGACCCCAGAGGCCACGAACAACCTAACATTGCTAACATCACTGTGTGTAAGAACTACTGTGTGACTGACACTGGGTTGTAGCTTTTGTTCCAGATGAACAGAGCCCAGCCTGGGACTATGAAGCACACTGCTTCACTCACTCTCAGGTGTGTCCAAGGCGCAGTCTGTCTGAATAGAGGAGGTTCGTACTCACTCCCAGCTATGTCCAGGATGCAGTCTGTCTGAGCAGAGGAGGTTCATCAAAATGATAAGAGTGAGGGAGAAGAGGGCTACGATTATAACCTGGTCCTTGGAGGTGGGGTGGGGGGTACTGGAGTGGACGTTACAGGCTGAAGGTTCTGCAGTCTCTGAAATTCACTGCAGTTATACCCCAACATAGAAAACTGTGCCTGTCACTGGGGATCGAATGGGCAGTGTGAGTGGCTACATTTAATAAATTATTAACCCCTTCTGATTACAATGCATGATCTTGTCAGCTTCTAGGAAGAGGACATAAGATGCCCTAAATAGTCACATAGTCCTCTGGTCTGCCTGCCTGTGGAAGTGATAAGAGGCAGGGCTTATCAGAATGACTTGAGTTTACTTCTGTGGCCCTGTGGCCAGAAGAGGACTCCTTGAGGGCTGTGCCCCTGTCCCAGCCTGCCCTTGCACTTAGGGACTCCCAGGCATGACCTGGGTACCACATGGTGCAGCAGGTGAGGTGGACAGTCTGGGGCTTCAGCTAAGCATATTCCACAGGTCAGGGAACAGCTGAAGGATATATTCAGAAAGACCACTCTTTAACTGGCTTTGGATAACTCTGTATTGTAATTTGTAGCTACAATAGTTGGGTGATTTTAAAAACTATAATCACACTGTCTTTGTCATAGCAAAGCTCGTTATGGCCTCAGTAATCTAATATTACTGGTTAGGCAACTGTTTCTGGTGTTTGAAGCCCTATGGTGCTACTATAAACAGGTATAGAATACATGGAATAGTGCTGGGGAGGGATAGTAAATCTATATCTAAAAATTAAAAAGCTAATAATGATAAAAGACCAATACTTCACTGGAATGAGATCCATATCCTTATATCGGTTTCTATAAAATATAACCACATACTATGTACATGTTTTATAATACACAATAAACAGAATTCTACAAATAGAACACCCATTAAATGGAAAACAAAACACGCCGGGTAGCGCAGCTCTGTGAGTTTGGGAGGGAAGGGATTTAGTTCAGTTAAGTTCAGTTTATTGTGACTAAGTCACTAAAGAGGATGTGCTCTGAGAGGCCAGCACCGGCTGGATCGCAGTGAACGAGGGTGTCAATGTGCTGTATGCCCCAGTGAGTTCCCGGACTTGAGAGAAAGTATCTGCCACCAGAAGACATGAAGAGGATGGCACGCCAGAGTGGTGCGCATGACCTGCGGTGGGCAGACTTAGCTCCTCTGGGAATCCCATTGGAGGAAAAGGAGACAGGTAACCTCCATTTATGGGGACAAGGTGTTTGCCCTTTTAGTCAGGAAGACTCCGGCAACTCTGAGGTGGCATAGCGCAAGGAAGAAAGAGTCCTAGCTATTTCAAGACCAAGGGGGAAATGCCAAGGTTCTGCAATGGGGTGGTAGAGTATCTTGGCGCTGGGGTCAGGGGAGGAGCGGGGAGAGCTGCTGGACTTAGTGGGTGGACAGGAAGGAGGAATGTGTGAGGTCTGTGGTACAGCCACTTGGAGGGATGGTGGTCACCAACCATGTGAGGGAAGCAGCTAGAGGGGTGGACTTTAGAAAGCTGTGGTGTTGGCTACACTAGATGGAGAGAGCCCCTTAAACGCCCTGTGGGGAAATGTTCTGAGGAAAACAATGGCTCCTTTGGGCTCTATTTCTTCTACCACCTAGAGAGGTGGCTGAGGATGTAGATAAACAGAGGACCAGAGAGAAAGGACCTTTCCAAGATACCTCTAGCACACAAGAGAGCACGGCCCAGAACAGTCCCTAACCATCACCTTTCACTGGACAGTGCTGGTATTTTCACATGGGGCTAGTGGCTGGATGTCCATGCAGCAGTCACCTTCACTACCACTAGGTGCTGTACTCAGAAACAAGGAGCTCACCCATGCTGCCAGTGCCCTGGCTCCTGGGAATTGCCCTCTGAGTGGAAAACGCTCCATCACTACTTCACAGCCAAGGGAGTTCAGGTCGCCAAGGTGAGATGATCTATCCACAGTGGCGGAGCAGATGTGCAGAGTCAGAGTTAGCATCGGGGGACTCTGTGATCTAACTCAAAGAGAATTAAAAACAGAGGCTAGGGATCTGAAGCTCCCTCAGCCACAGGGCATTGGCAGGCAGGAGAAATCAAAGGTGTGGGAGCTGCCACTTGAGAAAACAAGCAAGGGCTTGAGGACCACACTAACCTGCATTTAACTCCTTCCTGCTATAGAGTGAGAAACAGAAAAACAAAAAAACAAAAAAAAACCCTTCACCCGAGGCATTTGTTTAAGCTGAGGTAAGGACATAAATGGCAGAACCAAAGTTTTGCACGCGCTTCAAATGACTAAGCAAGAGCAGCGGAACTCCAGGACCATGCACCTCAATGTCCCATGAAGCAGCGAAGAAAGCGTTATGAAGAAACTGAGTCCCATGCCCAGGAAAGAAAAGATGCTTGGATATGGGCTGAGCAAATCTGAAATATACAGACTATGTTCGAGGGATGGCTCAGTTGATAAAGTTTACATTGCAAGCTTGGGGACCTGATCCTAACCTCAGAACACATATTTTAACAAAACAAAACAAAACCAACACAGGCATCCTGCAAATACTTAAAATCCCAGCACTGGGGAAATAGGCAAATTCCAGATGAGTAAGAGATTGTCTCAAAACAAAACAAAATAATCAAACAAAAAACAAAATACAAGGCAGATGGCACATGAGAAATGGTAGGTTGATCTTAGGCCTTCACATAGACATACACACATGTATAAGAGCATGTGTACATACATCAATGCATGCACACATATATAAGAAATATCTAGAACAGTGATTTTTTTTTTATAAATCCTCACAACTAAACTTCTTTAAGGGAAAATGATTAAGCAAAGAAATGAAATATCTTTGCATCTTTAATCATGAGCCACCAGGGCCTACAAGAGTGTTGGCAAAGGCTTTGCAACATTTGCAGACAGAGCTTCTGCCCACTGGGAATTCCTAATGGGAGGCATTGTTTTAGATTGCCAGGAAGAGAATGGAGGTGCAGACAAGGAAAGGAAAGCTTTGGAGGGGCTCAATAATGTACGCCCTGGGCAATAGCTATACATTCGGGCCTGGGATGAATCTCGCCCAGTCAGTATAAGGTGCAGCCTTTTCTCTGATGCCATGCCCACTTATCCAGAAAACTCTGACCAGTTCCTAGCACCAAAGCAAATGCAGAATCCTCCATATTTACTGCAGTGCAAAGAAGGAACTCAAAGATGGAGGGCAAGGATTTGTGGTCAGGTTGCAGAGATTGTGTGTCACTGGGGTGGGGACTAGGAAAGATGGAGTATGGCACTCCGTGCTATGAAGTCAGAGAAGGCACCCCAGGTAGGTAAAGGATATGGCTACAAGAAAGGAGGTAAGGAAAAGAGATGGTGACACGGCCATCAAATTACACAGACAAGCGGATGAAGGCTCATCATCCCACAGGCAAGATTAAGGCCAAAACACGGCTATTGCCCTTTTGCCAGGCAGGCTTCCCTGAACTCTGTGTGGCCAACTGGCTGTCCTCAGAGACCAGAGACAGAACAGCTGTATCCTAGCAGAGGGCACTTGGACATTAAGACCACAGAAACGTTTGCTCGAAGTCATCCAGAGAGAAATAGATCCTTAACCTTATAATACGGCCCTGCTCAGTGAGCCATCTGCTTCAGACCCCAAATGACCCAGCGTGCAGCACTTTGCCAACAAGGAACTGCTAGCAGACAGCAGTGGGTAAAAAAAAAAACCAAAACCAAACAAACAAAAACCCTCCTATTGCTACTCAACAGCCAGCGTCCACCTAGCAAGTGTGTGGCTGGCCGATGCACACATATTCATCCCCAGACAGGTACACTGCAACAAGGACAGCACAGAGGCAACAGTGAGGAGGTAGTCCCAGGCTGCATGGCCCTCTCCCAGCAAGCCTGCTCCAGGCTGGGGCATAGTGGATGAGCACAAACAGGACTCTGCTCAACAGATAAAAGTCGAGTCATTTCGTTAACAAGAACTCAGATTAGATTACTCTGTGATTACATGGTTCCGCGGTGTGATAAATTGGTTAATGACAGGATTCCCAGTGTAGCTGCTTAATGGGAATTCAATAATTACAGGTGCTCAAGATTGGATGTTTGTCTAGGCAGTGCTGGCCACATGCTCTGTTCTAACAACTGGAAAGCGACCTGAGAGAGCTGACATGGCCTTGACATGGCCTTGACATGGCAGACAAGCTTCACTATTAGCTTAACTAAACGCCACTTTGCACAGATTCCTGAAAGGCTAAATGTCCAGGCTGAGAAATCACCAATACTTTTCTTTATCAACAGCAGATTCAACTATAAAATCTGCAGTCAAGACAAAATAGTAAGGACAAAGTAATAGTGGGCCAATTCACTAATAGCGAAGAGTTCTTTCTTCGACTTGTATGTTTGAGAATGTGGTCTTTCTAGAATTTGGTGAGACAGCAATTATCCCTCCTAGAACTGGAGTGAACGGAAGCTCGCCGATGCTGAGGGAATTAGCTCATGCCTGCTCCCCAGGCTCCTGCACTAAGACAGGAACCCCATACTGTCTCAGATTCTACAGCCCAGACAGGCTGGAATGTCAGAGGCTCAGAAGTACCTAAGGTTTGCACTTTGCACAGCTGTCTCTCCTTGCCCTCCACATCGACACATTCTAGACAAGAGACACTTGAGCTTATGAGCTTCAATTCTACTTTCTGGAACTAGAATCTGTCTCAGAGAAGATTTGAACAGATTCCTGAGAGTTGTCCTCTGACTTCTGCACATGCTGTGACACACACACACACACACACACACACACACACACACACACACACACACTTCCTTAAAATAAGTGGAGAATAAGGCTTCTTGTGAAAGAAAAAGAACAGCCATTAACTTTTCTTGAAATTAACAAAATAAAGAAACAAACCCTCAGTAATACTACAGAACTTTGACAATAAGAGACATGGTGTATGTCATTTAGAAATGATAAACTGGTACTTTGATAGGGCTTGAGTTTATTTCTAATACTCTGCAATAAGACTTATTTTTGCTGTTTTGTGTTTCTAATATCAGAATTTGGCTGGGATTGATGGTTCTCTAAATGGATAGGTCTTCGTGTTTATAGATGTTTCACGGTCCCTCTGGCTATAGAATATTATGAACATTCATTGAAATCTCCTGGCATTTAGTCTGGCATCTGAACAAGGTGAGAGGGCAGGCTAGAAGACTCCAGAGCCCTAGTCCAAACCACATGAGGCAAAATGCAGGGGATGGGAAAAAAGCTCCCTTGTGCCACATCATCACAGAAAACCAAGTGAGCCAGGGGATCCATTAGGAGTGGTTTCTAGCAGAACGCCACCCCTTACCAAAGACATAAGTAATAGCTCAACTTCCCTGACAGCATTCCTATCAGAATCTTCCTAAGTAGTAGTGTGTATTTTGAAACACAGCTTCAGTCTTATCTTTCTAACACAAACATCCTTGCACACTCCTACTCCCACAGTGTAATTACAATCTTGTATTGTTTTGACCAAACACTATCTATGCTGCTTCCTGGGAAGCTGTGTTTGATAACAACCAAACCCTTTCAGCAGTGCGGAAGCGATAAACACAAGCGGTCTCCCCAGGGTCCTCTCTCCCAGCTCTCATCCATAAGAATGTTTGAGGCCAAATACAAGTTTGTAAGAAGGCAAGCCAAAGTCATCCGACTCATGGTGGTTTCAGTAGGTAGGCTTCTCTGACCAGTGGTGGTTGCATAGGAAGGACAGCTTCATGCACTGCAAGTGCATGTGGGGTGTGGTGTGTGTGTGTGTGTGTGTGTGTGTGTGTGTGTGTGTGTGTGTGTGTGTGTGATTTCTGCCTCTTTCACTGTCTGCTGGCTGGCCAATTCCATGGTGTGCATGTGGGCAATTCAGGATAAATAGTGTGATTAATCAGACTTTGGCATTTTCTGTATAACAGACACATGATAGATTTTGATTTAAATTCTTGTACATGTTCTTGTGGTTATGTGCAGATGTGTACGCATGTGGAGGCCAGAGGTTGAGGTCATACATCTTCCTGTATTATTCTCCATTTTATTTTAAATTTCAATTTATTAATAATTTAAGAATTTTAAGAAATATATGCTTCATCATATTCACCCCCTACCTTAATTCCTCCTAGTTCTGGTTCCCCAATCCAAGTTTGTGTCCTTTTATTTTTACATTTTTTCCTACCCATCAAGACCAATTTGTGCTGCCTATTTATTCTTGGATGTACGGCCTTCCTCTCAAGGCTCAGGGGCTCACTGAGGAAGAAGGGGCAGAAAGAGAGGGTACGAGGAGGAAATTAGTGTCCTCTGCTCTCAATAGGGCCGCAGCGCATGTGAACTCATAGACAGCATGTACAATCCTTGTCAACTTAAGGCACACAAAACCCCAGCCTAGAGAAGGGAGGTGGGTACAAAGTCCCTCCCCCAATTGGTGAGCTATAGGCCAATGGCAGCTGCCAGGAGAGGGAGAATAGGGTTTAAGAGTAGCCTCTGATTAATCTCCATCTTATTTTTCCAGGCAGGTTTCTCTTGGAACCTGGAGATTATTGATTGCTAGGCTGGCTGGCCAATGAGCTCAGGGGATCTGTCTGAACTCTGTCCCTGACCCCACCCCCTGCCCAGCCCTGGCCTTACAGACATACACCATAACACGGGCTCTTAAGTGGGAGTTGGGATGGAACTCAGGCTTGAATGGTAAGCCCTTTCCTAGCTGAGCCATCTCCCTGGCCCCATGCTATCTTTTTGCAACAAACGTAGACTATAGAACTTTAAAGGCTTGCCCATGAAAGCAAGTGAGTGAATTTGGAATAGATCACAGGGCTCAACAGTAAAAAAGATGATATGGACAACTTCATTAAGAAACAGTGCAGGGTTACCAAGAAGAGACTTGATACCCTATGATCATATAGAGGGGGAGGTAATCCCCCTCAGGAACAGTCATAGGGGAGGGGAATAAGGGGAAATTGGGAGGGAGGGAAGAATGGAAGGATACAAGGGATGGGATAACCATTGAGATGTAACAAGAATAAATTAATAAAGGAGGAAAAAATAAAAAATTAAAAAAAAAAAGAAACAGTGCAGTTGTTATATAAATAGAGTATGAGTGAACATAACAATGACAGGGGGTCACCGGCTCGCTGGGGTCACACACTAAACCCTGTGTTCTGTCTCTTTCTAGTGTGGAGCTGGATTTTAAGCAACAGGAAGACAAACTCCAACCTGTGCTGAGAAAACTGCACCCTGTTGAGGAAACTCAGGTCACTCCTTCGCCTTACACTCAGGAGACTTACTCCTCCACGCCCAAGCAAAAATCTAAAACTGAGTCCAAAAAGCACGGAAGATGGAAACTCTGGTTTCTTTAAGACTCGGGGGCTTGAGAGGACCCAGACTGTCTTTCAAATCCACTGGAATTTAAGTCCGTCCTTTCCCAAAACGGATAGGATCAAGGGAGCTGCGGCACCAATGCCTGCCCCCTGCTTCTCGCCCTGAGTACCAAAAAGGCCTTTGCATCAACAGATAATGAGCAGCAAGGGACTGACCGTCACCCCTTGCCAGCTGTCCTTCGCAGCTCACTGGTGTGGGGTGTAGAGTCTGAAATAAAACTTACGTAGTCAAAGATAAGGAAAAACTCTAACCCACGGCAGCCCCCTATCTATGAATGGGTATTGAGTTATCGCCGTTCCAAACGGCAGGCTGTCCCTCAGTAGACAGTGGAACTTTTCCTTATTTTTGGCCGTTTATGAGTTGTTGTTGTTGGGTTTTTTGTTTTGTTTTTGTTTTTTTGTTTTTTTAATGAGAAGAGAAAGCAAGCCTTGTGTTGGCGAAGGACTTCATCTTATCTTTCATTTTGCAAATAAGCAGGGGGCGAGTGCAGTTTCCAGCACATTAAATTCCGGAGAAAGCACAATTTTTTTCCAAGTGGTCGGGGACCATGAATAATCTCAAAAATGTGACTCTATGTATTATCTGCCTTCGTGTGCTGTAGCGCTAAGCCAAGTGACCACATCTCAGTGTCACATTGACACCACAGATTTAGCACCCTCTTCATCTCCAGGTGGACAACATGTTTACTGCTCATGTTCCAAGTGGCCAGCAGCCAGGAACCACCCCACCCCCACCCCATCCCGAGTCATAATATGCCTTCAATCATTGAAGCTGACAGGGTCAGAGCTACTGGACACTAAGCTTTCCTAGATCTTGTTTATTTTTTATCTTTGGGTACCCAAAGGCCGAATGTTGGATCGGGCAAGAATTTGAAAACAGACAAAGATACACAAACTGGTAATATAGTTACCTCTAAGTCACGGGTACCTGGGCTTTGGCCGAAAGCAGATTTGTTTGTTTGTTTGGTTGGTTGGTTTTGGTTTTTGTGGTTCAGTCCCCATCCCTTAACGCAGCCAGGTGTTTTATACAGTTCTTTATGCTTTGTCACTACTGTGCGAGATCTGACCATCTCAGAGAGAAACAGTGTGTTTCCCTTAGCTGCTGCTACCAATGGCCAAACCTACCATCACCTACATTTAACCTACCTGTGAGTTGTATTAACAGTGTGAGGAAAACTGTCAAATGTCAAATGTTTTTAGGCATTTAAAAAAAAATCCGCCGTTACACTCAAGTATTCTTTCTTGATTACACATGAAAAAGTAAACCTCCACTCCGTTATTTTTCCACTCATTTCTTTGCACTTTAAGAAGTATCTTTTTTATAGAAATCAAAATCCTCCTGTGTGTTAATGACTTCTCTGAGTGTTCTGTTTCTCATGTAGGGAGTAAGGATCTTCTTTTGCCTTCTATTTATTTTTCTTTTTTTGTATAACTTAAAATTTTGCATAGTTTGTGAACATGCCAGAAGAACCTAGTCTTCAGTGTCCGTCCAGCACTTTCGGCTGGAACCGCATGCTGGTGGCAGCCTCCGTGGATCAGATGGCAAACCCACAGCAGCTGGCTCAGCCATGGGAGAGGGCGTGGCCTTCTTTTGGTGGGGAGGAGCTAAGGCTTTTCCTCTGGACTCAGCGACTTCATTGAGTTCTAAACATCTGGGCTATACAAGGCTCTAGAGATAGCTATTTGAGCTGGTCTGTAAAAGGAAAAAAAAAGGCCAAAAGAATATTTTGTGTGACTATTCTTTGGGGATACTCAATCCACACTACAGAGGTATGCTTAATAGAAAATGAAGGTTGGGCATGTGTGCATACACACACACACACACACACACACACACACACACACACACACACACACACGCCTCTCTGGAGGTACTCTATAGGAATTCACATCCATAGACGAGCAGGACTGTTGGAGAAGACCCCTGACCAAGTTGATCCTGCACTGGAAGGAAGTGCAATTGTTTCATGCATACTAAACTTCAAACATGTGTTTCATGTTTTTATACTGTTTTTAACTGATGTTATAAAAAATGTTGGCAACCAGTTTTCGTCCCATGTGTTTGAAGATTCCCATGTTCTCAGCAGGTCGAAGGAAGGGGTCAGCAGCTTTCTGTCCAGCGCTGCAATCTGTCTAAATGTGAGTACATGTGTTTCAAACCAGCCTAGGCCCCCAAATCAAAAGACGAGACATCCAAGAGTCAGAAATGACTCTCTGAAGATAAACTAGTTCCTCCTCAAAAGAAAAAGCATCTCCCCCAAACAGGAACCAACATGCATTTTTAAGCTCATTTCATAGCTGAATCACAAATTTCCAATGAGAAAGGATGGCCCTTCTCCTGGAAAGATAGATGTTAAACCTTTTACACAAAACCAAGTAAAAACATTCAGTGTCCCCTCCTTATGTAGATGTACTCATGGCATTACGTATAGAGAGTAAATTATTATACTTGTCATTAAATCTTTATTAATTTTTAAATAAAAAAAAATCAAAGGTAATGTTTTGTGTGGCTACCAAACTTCTTTCACTGCCTCTATGTCTTAGGGAAAAAAAATCTATGAAAATAACAATGGATAGATATTTGGCCTAAAAGGCACTCTGATGGGATCTGAGAAATAAGACAGTCATATACCCTGGGTGCTCCCTATCCCCCCAACCCCAACCCAGAGAGTCCACTCTGACACATTTACTGAGCACTCTTGCATGGACTTAGCCACCAGGGTACATACATGCACATAGCATCATGTGCCTAACTTAGGTCTAATTTTTATTTTATTTTATTTTGGTTTTGGTTTTGCTTTGTTTTGTTTTGCTTTGTTTTTAGGTCTTTCTCTGAAAGCCTGTTTCCTAGGCTATGTATGGGGGACACATTCCTCATCCTTCTGCCTAGGTCTAATATTTGAGGAGCCTCCAAGATTACCAGACTCACCCAGTGTTGCTACTTTCCATGGCCTAAAGTAGATGGCTTCTCTCTAGGCTCGGTAGAGTCTAGAGCATCAAACAGGGCCCAAGAGGAGTGTCTAGCTCTTTTCTTCCTTTTTCCTCTGAAGAAGAAACAATCACTCTAGCCTGGATGTACATACAACCTTAGAAGCTAAGTCTATCCCAAGACCACCCAGTGTTTAGAAGTGGCCTGCACCCCCTGTGGGAGATGTCCTATCTAAAAATGCAGGTCACTGCGGATGTAAATATGAGACATTGCTGTCCTCACATTTGCCTTGTGGAATGAAGGAGATGAAGGCAAGTGCTGGGGACAGTCAGAAGAAGGAGGCTCAAAACACAAAGCTCAGATCCATGGGAGGAATGTTTAGGCAAATTCAAGAGTCAGTTCTTAGTCACCTACTGGCACCGCCTAAGAGAACCGCTCATATAAACACGAGAAGACGCATTCCACAAGACCATCAGAGTTTGGATGGGAGGGACCCAGTGCACAGAAAAACCATGCTGTTGAGCTCCTGTGCCACCCACGAGGTTGGTAGCAGCTGTTGCATAGCTGAGGGTGGCAGACAAGGTGCGAGGATTTGACAGCAGTTGTCCCAGCATCAGCTGAAAGAAGCGCCCCTCCCCCCCCCCAATCTCATTCAGACAGAATGAGGCATGAGCCTGACAACATCGTTTTCCTTGTGGACAGCAACAGGTTGCGTCACATCACACACACAGCACCATTCACTGAAAGAGAAGAGATGCCTGCAGGGGAAAGTTTGCCTTGTTGCCTTTCAAGAAGTGAGCAAGAATGAGAAACAGCCAAGGGCCATGAACTTCTCCCAGGTCATCTGTGAGCAGCGTGGCCACTGGCTAACTGCCCCATACACTGGTGGGTTGCTTTTATAGGACTCTTTTCATCTGACTCAGTCGCCACCCATGGGAGTAGTTTTGTGATGGTGACGTTAGCTCAAGACCATGTCAACAGCTTGCCTCACCCGCATCTTTTATCTCTTTAAAAATATGATCTTTCATACCATTTGGCCTCAGATAAGGGTGAAGCCAATTCATTTTATTGGAAGAAAATAGCTATATAACACAAAGATCAAAAGTATCATCCAGTTTGGGGAATTAACAAACTAATCAAGCCATAACACGTAGCATGTGTTATGGTAGGTCACAGGTCATGGCAAAGCGACTCATTAGCTTATATACACTTTAGTAATTAATATGGGGTACCTCCAAAGTCTGATATGAGCATCCAAGAATTTTACCCAGGTGATGAAAGGACTTTTATTTCCTTTGCTGTAAGGCTACTGTTAGTGACCAACCTTGGTGGGGGGAAAAAAAAAACCCTGGGACACAGGACTATAAAAAACAAGAAAGATCACCCTGCCAACACCAAATATAAATGAACTTATAAAGTCATTGCTCACACATATGCATATACCAGGCTGAATTTCTGAAGGCCACCAATACAGTTGGCCAGCTGGTGTGTAGCTTGTATTCAAAAATCAAGCTCCTTCCACTTGAAACATCTATAACACACCATTTCAAGAAATGAAGGGTTTTTTGTTGTTGTTTATTTTCATTTGTTTGTTTGTTTGTTTTTTTAACCAGTAAGGATTTCTAAAAGCACGTACATCAACACCAAGAAAATACAAATCTCAACACCAAAGCTCATGCAGAGGGATGTAATTTGCTGGTGACAAAATTGTTTTGAGACTTAGTGAAAAGATACTCTTTCATGGGAGTATTAAAATTAACACCTTTCTTTCATGCAGATGCATCCCTGGCCCTTATAAATGACCTGAGATGCTAGTGAATGCCCCACCAAGGCTGTGGCTCCATGTCTCAAACACACTGCACCCATCGATGCCCTATAGCATGTACCAATGCCTGTCCATTGCTGAGTCTGGCGAGGCAGAGGCTCCCAAGGTCACAGTCAGTGGAGAATCCAGAAAGACCTTCTGCACCACCAAGCTCACCCCTGCGAACTTCCCAGGGGACTCTTTCCTTAAGGGAGATTCACATCACTGCCTAAGTGAGCTGGTAATTTCAAGTCTTCTGATGTGCACCCAGGCCAAAGAAAACTCTGTCGCCATTGTCCTCACTCCATTACAGTTTTAAAGGGCTCGTTACCAGAACGTAATCCCATTGGAGAGAAGCAGCCAGCTGCCTGCGGCAAGAGAAGGAATATCCCCCATGTGTTAATGATTGTTGCCTGGCCACAGCTTACCCCATGGGAAATACAAATGGTTGCTCTAGCTACCTGGATACAACTACATGCCCCTGCATAGTATCACACATCCCGGGAAGGAATGATGGAATTCTGGGAGTCTAGACAGGCTTCCAAGAGGGAGAGACAAATAACATGTAAAGTCAGACACAATGGAAAACTGAGTAGTCCGCTCAAGAGTCTCTGATGGAGACTTTGTACCCCTGCCACCTGTTCCCATGTGGATGTGTAAGGTCAAAGGCAGGTCCATGCTTCATACCTGCTTTCTCAACACTCGAGGGTTCTTCTTAAAGAACTTCTAAGTGGAGCAGAGATTAAAAGCCCCTTTTAACTCAGGGGGAAGGTTATGGCCTAGCCTGTTTTCGGAATTTACATGCTCTCCATTCTACACCCGAGAAGTAGAGGGACTTTGTTTATATTTTATTAGTTCATTTACTGGCTTAGCTTAATGATGACATTTAGGATCAAGAAACATTCTCCCGTGTATGAAAAGCGTTTCCATGGTCACTTCAAATGCAGTCTGCTTAAACAAAGGCCATATGACAGAGTGCGAAGCAGAGCTTATATAAACGCACTGCAGATGTGGATGAAAGAGGCTGTACACGGTCTGTGGGAGCTTGTCCACTTCTGTGTGAGGCCGCCCACTCCTAACTCAGTATACTGCCAGGCAGAGACTGAATGCCTAATAAATATTCACCCAGTGGAAAAAAGGCAGGCCCAATAGCAGTAGTAACTTTGACAGTGTCAGGGAATAAGACTTCTAATAAAACACATCTACTCAGAAGGTTTTTTTTTTAAAAAAAAATAACTTCTACTTAAAAAAAATCCATTTTGAGCAATCAGTTATAACTTTCCAGCTGGTTCATAGTTATACAATTTCCACTACAGTTATGCCAAGTGAGTAGCCCAGGAAGACGGGGATCTCCGGAGCACAATGGAATGGTACAGCTCACCCACAGCAGCTCTGTAAACCATCCTCTACTCCGCTTCCACCCTAGAGGACCCACAGGGGAGGCTCTGCCCACCTTGTTGGGGATGCTTTTGGGAAGAGCCCACCCTAATCTCAATTCATGGAGCAACAGCATTAAGTTGATGCATGCATCCCCAGCTGGTGCAGAAGGTAACTCCAAGGTGACACACACAGGGGAAGTTCTGCAGTCCCACTACTCTGTAGACAGCAGAGAGGGGACTGGGGAAGGCAGATGACTGACAGACACCTCTCACCAATTCACATCTTAAACAGCCAACATCCTTCTTGATATATCTTGACGCTGTCATTGCTTATTAAATAATACAGCTCATTCACATTTCCTTTTGTGATTTCGTCCATGACAGCTTGGTTTCACAGGACAAATTCAAAATAAGTCTGATTCGTTTTTATAGATATCTGAGGTTTTCAGAACTGGGAGAAGTTGGCTTAAGACCCCAACCACCACCCTACCCCACCACCCGACCTTGACTTCTGGAGACTTTTGCTTAGGTCAGGGGTATGGGAGATGAGCCTGGGTGTGGCAGTCCACCAAACTTATTCACTCCCTGACAGTGTCGTGCACCCCTGAGACCCACTGCTCTGTGTGGATGTGGCTGCCGATGGGAAGGCCTAATGGAGGTCCTTACTTCATACCCACCTGAAGCACACTGAAGACTTCATCTCAGGGGATTGCTAAGTGAGTGGCCCTTGGAATGCAAGGGCTTCTCTAAGCTTGGACACTAACCAACCCATCATGAAAGTCAGTGTCAACTCAGCATCTGGATTTTACCTGCAGAAGACTGTAGAGTCTGTCTTATGGAAAAGAAGCAAGCGAGGGACAGAAGAGGGCTTATTTCCCTGGGGTGCTACCTATGTGCACGGCAGAGAGCAGAGAGGCACCTTCATCACTCATTGATGCTTGCTGAAATGGTCTACAGCCATCAGCATACAACCTTGGTCACACAGCAGAGGCTGAGACAAGCTGGCATTAGAACCAGGATCCACGAAGTACTGGGGTCAGTGCTCTGCAGTTGTTTAGGCAGTGGGAGTTAGGCAGGAGGAGCCAGAAATAAGAATCTTCCAAGTTGTTAGTAGTTAGTGCCCAGCTCAAACGGCCAATAACAACTTGCTGTGGTTATTAGGACTCAGCTAGGGAAACATTCCAAAGACGCTTAGACCCCCATACTCAATGCACACTTCCCTTATGAGGCTTTTCAGTACTCCTTATAATCGCTGCCTCCGAAAGTGCACCTGTGAACTTCTATAAGCTTCCTCTTTGCCCTCCTCTCTCGGGTTTAGCTGCTAGTCAGGGACTGTACACCAAGAGAGAACAGCTCTAAGACAGAGTCCCGAAGTAGAGGGATGCAGCTTAGTTAGTGTCCAACTAGCCAGAGGGGAAAAAGGCAATGCATCCCCAGCTAAAGGTAGGGTCGCTTTCCCTGAACAGAGCTATTATTCCCTTAACCAGACAGAGCCTCATCTCCCTACCCAGACACATAAAACTGCCCTCTCCCAAACAGGACCACGCCCCTCCACCTTAGACAAAGGCAAGGCCAGTTTATCAGGCACCTTGTATTCAACTCCACCTGCTGGCTGGCCACATGTAGATGCTGAAACCTCTGCAGCATCAGAAAGCCCCTGACCACCACCATAACAACTCCAACTTTCAATCCAACTTATTCTAAGGAGGGCCACCGCAGAACATCATGATGCTCGCTGGGGCCCCAAGCCACACTCCCCCGGTCTACCTGCAGCCCCTTTCTTAGTTTCCACGTGACCGCATGCCCAGTACACCAGAGCAGGATCGCGTGGGAGCCCCGAGGCACACTGAAGACTACCCTCAGTCTTGTTTATGAGGTTCACTCTCCACTGACTGGTAACACATAGAGATGTTTCCAGTTCCTGAGAAAGTCACAATTGGAACACATGAAGAGAGCCGTGCTGGAAACGCCTCTGTAAACTGCAGCCAATTCTCAGGGAACCCTTGAGTGTCCAGTTCACACCCATGATATCCCAAACTTAAAGGAGTTTGGGATATGTGTATGTATGTATGTATGTATGTATGTATGTATGTATGTATGTATGTATATTCAAGGGAAATCTGAACACCTGGAAGTCAGACGAAACATGCACAGTTGGACAGAAACACACTCAGTCTACCTTCTAGACTACCTCCCTATATCATCCATCTGTTGTGAAGCCTACAGACATGGACACAGGGCCCAGGCTAAGACGGCTGTGCAATCCCAGCTTCCCCTTGTGTGTTCACTCCCTGGATGGGTAGAAAGGGTCAGGGCCATATACCAACAAAGACCAGTGTGTCTTTCCTGATTGTGGGGCCAAAAGGCTAAAAAAAAGCTTTTGTTTCTTCAGTCAAGGAAGCTTTTTCTCCTCCATCCCCACCTCCCAGAGGCCATCCAGCAATGTGAGATAAATAATGATGTGCACTTGATACAATAAAATGGCAACTAGGACACATATGTGGGTGTCACACCTAAGTAACCAAACGTAGCTATTTGGGAGGATGGAGATGACAAATTCTGCGTGCCAGTCACCATGACCTGGACGTATAATGACCACTGAAACTTGATAAAACGTTCTTGGAATAAATCGTTTCCACAGGTAACAACCCATTGTGAGAGAAACGACTAGAACACATTTAGTAGACAATAGAAGTGGTAAGGTGGGTTACCTCAATTACTTTTTAAGGTACTTCATAAAATGTTATCAAAAATATGTCCAACATAAATACAAAGAAAGAAACTACCAGGAGAGTGAAGGCTTGAAAAAAAAAATATGCATCTTTGAGAAAAAGTAATAATGACAAAAAATCCAGTGCCAAGCGTCTGTCTCTGATACACTGGTTAGTGTCCTATTCCCCTCTGACAGGTGCTTCGAGAATTATGGAATGTAAGAACAGACTGTTTCTCAGTCGGATGCTACCTTTTAAGAAAGTAAGTTCATGTCCCAGCAGCAGTGAGAAGAGGAGACGTGGGACAGGCGTTTGGGGAAAGTGGACGTCTCGGGAACACGTGAGAGTGTGTCTCTGGGCACTTACAATGAGCTCAGAATCCCGGCCCATGGAAATGACCGTCCGGTTCACTGTCCTGAGCAGTTTCTCCATGATGACCTGGACGTGCCTCTGCGTCGGCCCCTGGAGGGAAGAGACACCGATAAAAGTCAAGACCACAAACCTTCAGGGCCCCACAAGCCCAAACGCTCGTCACCAAACTCAGCTGCTCTGTGGAGGAAAGTCAATCAATTATAAGCCTTAACGAGATGAAAAATGGTCTTCGTCAAAGGCAAATGCCTTCCTGAAGAAAACTCGAGGCCTTTTATTAATTATAGCCCATTAATGATAATTTGTTACATAATCGTAGTAAATTAATTTAAGCAAACCTTAAAACTAAAAGCAAATCCATTTTAAACAATATAATGTTTATGATCCCTGGTGAGACGGCCAATTAGTCTTCCAGAGACTCTTGGCCATCTGTAAACGGAAGGCAGGCAGATAACAACACTGACTGCTCTGCCCCGCTCTGCATGTCACATCCCGATAACTTAACTGCCTCTCGGAACAGGATGTTTTAGCACCAGTGCAGCAAATTATCTAAAATTCACAGTGCCATAGGGTTTTCCATTAGGGAGAATTTATTCCCTTGTTTAACGTGAAATGGGATTGTGGACTCTCTTCCACGCCATGGCTTGGGTAGGCAGGCACCTGAGCACCTTGGCATAGTCACAGGCTCTTCCTTGAGGTTGCCTACAGCCCCTCTGGCCTGGCATGGGAAGACTGGGGCTAGGCCTGAGGAAGACATTCAAGTCTTGGGCGAGGGCCATGCCCTTGATGAAGCTGTCTCATCATCCATCAAGCAGATGCACCTCATCCTTTGAGCACCAGCCTCGGAGAATGGGCTAGTCAATCAACATCGTCAACTCTATTAGGTACAGATACACCTAGGGCATTGGGAAGGTACAGCTTTGGTTGTGGCTGTTTGCCCAGAGCTGAGAAGGTTAGATACATTCTGAGGATGGGTGGCAGTAGCCCATGAGGTAGAGTCCTGAACTGAATAAAAGAGGGACAAGGAGAAAGCCAAAAGAACACAAACATGCCCCCCCCTTTTGGCTGCTTCCTGATTTTCCCAGATGGAAGCAACCAGCCCCCTATAGCTACAGCTAGAACCTGGCCCAGCCCTACTGCTCCCCCCACCAGCAGAATGTTCTAGGTCCTCTGAACAGTCAGCCACAATCAACCTCCCCTCCTTTAAGCTAAATCTTGTCAGGTATTTAGGGACAGCAAAAAGTTAAGTGACTAATTCAGAGTGAATGACTTACTGCTGAAAGGAAGGAACAAACAACGAACAGGAGTAAATGCATACGTGTATGCGTGTGTGTGTGTGTGTGTGTGTGTGTGTGCGCGCGCGCACGCGCGCGTGCGCAAGCGCGCGCGCATGTGTGCACTGGCATGTAAGGTGACCCTAGGCACACTGGAGCCCACCCCCCAATCTTGCTCATGGGATTCAGTCTCCACTCAGTGGTAACACACAGAGAGCTCTTTCTATCCCGATCCCAGCAGCACCTGGAGAATGAGTAACATTACCCAAGTGTACGCATGTGAACAAACCTACATGGCATGCTGGCGATCGGAGAGGGCATATCCAGATACCTGCCTGAACCTGATTCAGACTAGAGAAATAAGAAGCCACCGGAATAAACACGGGATTTAGAAATATGAGACGGAGTTGCAAAGCTCACAAAGCACTGTGGGGAGCAGAGCAGAGAGCGTCCAGAAGCACAGGTGGCTTTGTTCATAAATTACTTAATAAGTCCAAGCATGACAAAAAAAAAAAAGAAGAAGAAGAAGAAAAAGGATGGTACGTCATTGCACATCCCAGCATATAGATGTGATTGTGTACCCTTACTAATGAGTAAACCAATGATTGCTGAGAATCACGCATTTGTTTTAGGGCATAACTCATTGTTTACAGTATGTCTTAGGTGATAATAGATGTGAATAACATTCCCAATAAATTTATATAGCAGTGAAAAATTACGTCTTCTGTGGACATTTTATAAGTGCATTTTATATCAATAAAATTTTTTCTCTTTGAAAAAAAAAAAAAGAAAAAGGATGGTAACTACCGGCCAAGCCTTCACCTGACCCCCAGGGTGAGAACTCTGGCCTCAGAAAACAAAAACTTATTTCAATTCAGAAAGGTGACTGCTGCAATGTAACAATCATGGCATACACATAAATAAAAATAATTCAAAGGTAAAACTCTACAGAGAGAGAAAAAGGCTAAAGATGAAGGCCACTGCTCTTTCAACAAGGCAGGCCGATTTATAAGCATGTGTCCAAGGCTCAGGCAATGGCAGCTGAGGCTGCCCCTGGTACCATCACCATGACTCACCACATCCTTCCGGTAGAGCACCTCCAGGATGTTGCTGAGCAGCTGGCAGCATGCCTCCAGGTCCTCCTGCCTCTCCAGGTGGTGCTTGAGCTGGTCTGTCATCATAGGGAGCAGGATCTCTCTGCAGTCTGCAGAGAACACAGGCTTGTCAGGCAGGAGGGAACAGCAGGGTAAGCCTTCAGGGCTGCAAGAGAGCTGTGTGCCCTCTCAAGGGTCTGATTCACTGTCACTGGTAAGCATTCACAGATGGGCACCTGCATTCTTTTGTATGCCTCTGTAAACACATCATAAACATGTTTATCATAGACACCTTTATGCACATTCCCCCTCCGGTTGCACATCTCCTGGCATTGCAAGCCCCATGCAGTTGCACATGTGATGGGTTATCATCTACTGGTCTCACTTTCAATCCATCAATTTTACAACATTAATAAGAGTACTTCCTCCTCCTCCTACAACAACAACAACAACAACAGAAACCTATTTAGCTGCAGATTTCCAGTCTTTTCCTAGAACAAGCAGACAGGAGTCCCTTCCTTAAGGGAAAGGGCGCAGCTCTGGGATGCAACAATGCTGTACAGCAGCCTTTCTCCCCAGACAGCCCCCTGGAGTAGACTGAAGAGGTGAGAATGAGAAAATAGAAATCAGGGACAGAGAGACAAGACTGTAAACAGAAACCTGGGAGTTGAGGTCCAGGTCAAAGAAGGTTTGCGTTTTCATTTGTAGTTTAGTTAGGAACATAACAAGAATATTCAAAGCGTAAGTAGAAGAGCAACATGGGCACAGATTAGTGATGAAATGAAGTTCCTAATTGTCTCTTCCAGTTTGGAAATCCAGCTGAATCCTGACAGCATCCACTTTCCAAAATGACCTGTCTGCTTACAGCCCCGAGTTCTGACACCAGGGCAGCCATTTCTCCCTTCTTTAAGATGCAAAGCAGGTGAGCGCAGAGAACTTGGCAACAGGAAATAGATGTAGCTCGTTTTCAGGAGTGTACATTTTAGGATTTATGGCATTAATGATACATAAACGCATGTTTCGCATTAATGTTCCCTAAGTTTTTTTTTAATGGAAGGAAAACGAAATCACACTCAGCAATGGAAGGGCTCCTCTATGCATTCGGAAACACACTCTGAACTCAAAAGCACCCGCTGAACTTTCCCAAGGACAACAGTTTAATCAGAGACTGGGGAGGTGGGCACAGGCCAGAAAGAATCAGAAATAACACAAGCCCTTCTGCTCCCTGGTCTGACAAGGAGATAGATCAACCAGGGCATTCTCAAATTCCACTCGCACCTTCTCCCTAGAGTGCATCTAGGAGGAATTCCATCTTCCAGAAGAGGTATGGAGTGGTCCATGTGTGCATGATGAGGAATTCCATGTTCCAGAAGAAAATACGGCACAGTGCATGTGTGCATGATGATTAACCTTCACTGTCAACTTGACAGGAGCTAGAAGCACCTCAACAACACACTGCTAGATTGTCCGGGAGGGATTCTCCAGAGGTCCTTAACTGAGGATGGAGGCCTCTCTGATTATGGCTGGTGCTATCTCATAGGTCCAGGAGTGAACATGAATGAAAACAGTTAAAAAGCCAGCTTAGCCAGGATGCCTGCCCTTTGCTTCCTGTTCCGTTGAAATGTGATGTGGGGAGGAGTGACAGCTAGAGCTGTTCCTGCCACCATGGCCACTCACCCACACAGTGGGCCAAAATAAACCCTTAATCTTTTAAGTTGATTCTTATCAGATATTTGGTCACGGAGATTTAAAAACAAATCAAAACAAAACAAAACAAAGCAAAAACCAAAATAACCCAATGTGAACACGTGGCTTCACTTGTTGACACCAAATTTTAATTACCAATCCCTGTGCAGACATAATGCATAAGGCGCTAAGCACTGCTGGACATGACACCAGGAGCTGTCTAGGAATCCCACAGAAAGCCAGGGGCGGAGGTACAGCACATAGCAAGGGGGCTGTCAGAGCCAGCAAGTTGGCATCTTTGTGTCTGGGTTGCTAGTGTCAGGGAGACTTCATCCTAATTCCCCAGTCTCACCTATCTACTCCAATGACCCGGATGGAAAAGCCAAAGTGTTTCACAGATAGGACCATCCCCTTTGAACTTGAGACATACGCCAACATGCCAAGGCAAACAGCTACTCAATAGGTGGCATGGCTGCGAAAACTACCCAAAAATAGACTATGGAACATGCAATGTTCCATGCAATGACAAGGGAATGACCTCTGGAACATGCTATTAACAGCGACTCATTCCAGATGCCTTTCCTGTGGAGCTTCAATGTCCACAAGCCATATCCACCCTCCTTTATATTACATCTGTTGCATTCAGCCATATTTAGCTCCTAATGCAGAGCAACCCTCCAGACCAATATGTCAGAACACACTGGACAACCGTGCCCAAGCTCCACCCTTCAAGCCAGTCCCTTGCAGAGAGCTGCAGTTTAATTCCTTCCGTTGAGCCCACTTTAACTCCCATTGGGGGAACACATGACCCCTATATGCCCAACTAAACATGGAACAAGCCCTGAGCTATGCCTGTCCATCTGGTTCCTATCCATGTGACTGCCACCATTCTGGAAGTCATGTGAATTCCCAAAGTAGCTCAGATGGAAAAAGCAGAGCTGCTAAGGCACTGGTTCTCAACCTGTGGGTCACGACACCTTTAAAGATCAAATGACCCTTTCACAGGGGTCACCTAAGACTGTTACAAAGCTTTGCATTGAGATTCATAACAATAGCAAAATTAGTTACAAAGAAGCAATGAAAATAATTTTATGGTGGGGGGGGGGGTCACCACAACATAAGGAGGTGCATTAAAGGGTTGCAGCATTAGGAAGGTTGAAAGCGTCTGTGCTACGGCCTAATGAGTAGAAAGCCTTGTGAGCTGGCCAGCACAGGCTAGAGGAAGAATGTGTCTCTGAGTGGTTCACTCAGAGCTGGCCCCTTAGGCTCTGGAACCAGATGTCCTGGCCTAAGTCCAGTTCTTGTGGCTCCATTTATCTGTTCTGCTGGGAAAGCAGGAGTGGCTGACTACACTGTTCTCAGAGCTAATTGAGTGTGCTGGTTCCATGGTGCACGGTCAGTATTACCTCAGGGGGAAGGAGGAAACTCTACATGCTCAGCTCAGGCAAGGAGACACTACCCACCATGTCTGGTTCCCTCAACGGAGCACCCACCACTCGCCCAGCCTCCAGGCCTTGGCAGCATCACTTGTCTGTTATCCTGACTGTCTTGGTGACAAGCAACTCCACTGACAGTTTGTTGTGTGTAAAGATATTTGAAGCCGAGTTTGAAGACTCACGTCTGTAATCCCAAAACTCAGGTGGCTAAGCCCAGAGGACAGTTGTGAGTTCAAGTCGGCCTGGGCTACTTAATGAGATCCACTCTAGCCTGGGTTGCATTGTGCTGAGAAAACAAGGCAGAGAGTAACCAAAATCAGAACAGTTCCCTTCACTGGGCTCCCTGAGGCGATAAAGAGTCGCTGGCTATCTTTTCTGGCAGATGGGTATGGAGCTGTGCTGGGGAAATGGGTGTGAGAGTACTGTAATGGTGAAAATAGAGGGAGGTGATGTTTGGGGAAGGATTTGGCACAAAGCATCCTCGGAGGAACTACTAGGAAAGGTCCCCAGGCCCAGCATCACCACGAAACCACTCTGCATGCAGGCAGCTCTATATCTGAACACAGATGGACAGACCCACCAGACAGGCATGTCTGCCAGACATCCCTGGAAGGCCAGAGGCCACATTGCCCAAACCAGGGATCTGAGGCAGGCCTCCAAGAACATAGTGTGGCTGGCAGCACTGTCCAGCCTTGTGTCAGCAGAAGCCCATTACACACCCTCAAAGGAAGAAACACAATGTCCCAGGCATCTTTTGGGGGGACCAGGCCCAGAGGCAAAGGGAGTCATGTCCTACACCTCCAGGTCCAAGTTCATGGACCATCAGAAAGACTGACTGCCTTACCTGTGCTACTTCTCAAGGGGAGGCAAACTCAGTGAGAGGGGAGTTCCTGTTGTTCTTAACAGGAATAAACTGAGCACATAAACCAAGACCTGTGTGGTGTGTGTGTGCGCGCACACGTGCATGTGTGCACATGTGACTGCATGCATGTGCCTCTGTGTGTGTGTGGGGGGGAATGCATGCAGGAGTGTGCCTGTGTGTGTCTGTGTATGTGTGTGTGTGTGTGTGTATGTGTATGTGTGTGTGTCTCCTTTAGAGGGCTGTCAGTTAGCATGCACCTCCACTCACATTCATTTTATCCGTGAACCACAGCAATTCGCACCTGCTAAGTGGTGAGGAAGGCGCTGCTGTCCAGTCAGGCCAGTCCCATTCTTGGTAGACAGCTGAAGGCCAAACAGGCCTCAGTAAGAGCACTTCCACCTTCCTGGGGCTCCGGTTTTACCGGATGGCTTCCAAGCTGGTCTGAATGATAGCAAACAGCTGAACAAGAGGGCACGTGTGTGTGTGTGTGCAGATTTTCTTTACTTTACACATGGGTGCAGAGTACAAACTAAAGTGCATGCGATTAAAACCAGACCTACTGTCCAGTACTGTCCCAGCCCTTAGTGAGTAGGAGCTGTTGAAATTATCATTTTTATTATTGTGTGTATGATTTGTATTATGCCAGGCAAGCCTCTTTAAATGAATATACACCAGGAAAATTAATGCCTTACAGTGGCCTTTGAATGAATCTACCCACACAGTAGCTACTTTGCTGCCTCCTCCCAAAGCACAGAATAACTATGGTAAAAACTCTTCTCTATTTTTTTTTTATTTTTTTGAGACAAGGCCTGTCAATATAACCCAGGCTGGACTCCAATTCATAATCCTATCTCAGTTATCCAAATATTGAATTTATAAGCACATGCCACACCACGTTCATCTAAAAAGCTCCGTGTTTAATGGGCCTTTTCCTAGCCTGTATTTCAATCTACAGAAGTTAAACATTCTGAAATGTTAAATCATGCTAGGGACCACAAAATATATGCCACCTCAAGGATGGAGGTACACACCTGCAGGGGAGGACTATACAGCACCTGGTAGCTGAGGAAGAAGACTCTCCTGCCACACGATGGGCATTCCATCTGGGCATGTGCAATATCCTTTCACACAGACAGAATAGCATATCCAGGAAGCCAATAAAAAATAAAAATAAAAATAGCTTGAATCCATTCCCAGCACAATTTTTAAAAAGCTTGTATCAAAGGAAAAGCAGATTTTATGTCTTAAATCAACTTCTGACACGTAGCCCCTGGAAAACTCCGGAATGCCTGCACGAAAGACTGATGCACTCTGATTCATGCCAGGAGATTTTTAAAAAGGCTTTTCATCAGTTTATGCATACATGTAATGAAATGATAAAAATAATAAAAATGAAAAAATAAAATAATATGTAGTGAAATAAAAACCATAATACATACACACATAGACGATATTAAGATATTAGAGTTACTTTGGGAAGGAGAAGAGAATTAGCAGGAAGGGAAAAAGGACGAGGAGGGCAACGGCAAGATGAATGTCAGTCAAAATGTCTGACGTACTTCAAAAATATATCACCGCAAAATTCATTACCTTGTACAACAAACTTAATTTTAATAAATTAAAGATAAAAAACAAGAATTGCTTGCATCGCATGTATGAGGCCATATTTCAATCAGGGCACAGAAAATGAAACAAACGAAAACAAAAACTATAGAAAACAAAAAGTAGGGCTGGGACGCAGCCAGATTGGTAGAACTCCTATCCCTGAGGTCAATCTCCAGCACCAAATAAAATAAGGCATGGTGGCTCATGCTTGCCATCCCAGCATTTATGGAGGGAGGGTGGAAGGTTAGAAGGTCAGGGTCACTCTCCACTCCATATTGGATTCCTGACCAGCCCGGGCTGTGTGAGCTACTGTCTCAAAAAGGTAGAGTAGGGCTGCCAAGAAAGGAGATTGGGGCATTGCTCCTGCTCATAGCACTTGGAAGGAAGGAAGAGCCAGAGAGTTACTCCACTCTGTGAATAAACTAAAGGGAAAAAACAACCCTGAATTATACACTTTGAATAGTATGCAAATGTATCTGAATAAAAATTAATTAAATTAAAAAGATGGTAATAGCAATGATGAAGTCCACCAGGCCCCTCTGTAGATCTTGGGCACATTACCTTAATGCTCCGGGCATGCCATTTTCAAATCTACAAGATGACACTGCGGTTGGACACCTTCCCCGTTTGGCCCAAGAACTAATGATACTATGCCTGTACTGAGCAGACAGTGAGCATGACAGACAGCAGCTCTTATGAGTGACAGAAATGATGCAATACAATGCCTCCTTAATAAAAGGTGCTGTAGGACCAGCACACCTCACAAATACATGATCCAGTATGGCCATCACTGGACTTGAAGCTGAACTGGTGCATCCAAAGAATAGAATTTATTATTGAATTTAATTTGCTTCTTCTTTGAGAACCTCATGTGTGTGGGCAATAAAATATACCCTACCCTCAATCCCCTCCTTCTCCCCCATTTCACTCCCAACTACTCTCCTTCCTAACTTCTTATCTTCTTTCCTTTTATGAGGAGACTGATCCCCAAAGGCTCCTATTTTTGAATGCACGATCCTCACCAAGTGGAACTCTTGGGAAGAATTAGGAAGTCTGGCCTTGTTGAAGTAGGTGTTGCCCTGAGGGATGAGCAGGGAGGTCTTAAAACGCCATACCACTCCAGTGTTCTCCCTCTCTCCTCTCCTCTCCTTCCTCCTCCACCCCCCTGCGCCCCCACCCCTACCCCCCATCCCCCACCCCATCTCCCACCTGCAGATCAGGATATGAGCTCTCAGCCCCTCCCGACTTGCTGCCATGCTTCCTGCCATGATAATCACAGACTAAGCCTCTGAAACTGTATGCAAACCCCCAATTAAATGCTTTACTTTAGAAGAGTTGCTTTACTTTATAAGAGTTCTCTTCACAGCAGTAGAACAATGACTGAGACACTAAAGTCCAGTTAGCATTGCCCGTATGTACATAGGTGTGGGGGAATCACTGGACCAAAGGAAACCTGGCAGTGACCACGCCCTCAAAGACTGACTCTCTTGCTCTAGCAGCTAACAATTTCAACAGATGCTCAGTAAGGGGCGGGGCCTGCATAGTATCTCCCTTATCACTACTAGAACTCTGACTGGCTCTTGATACTATAACACCAACCTTCCGGGTAACATGAACCCACTGGTGCAATAGTGGCAACACTGTTATGGAGTAACTAACTGCTTTCTGATTTGGTTTGAGGACAGCTCAGCAGGAAGAAATTGCATGCCTAGCACTATAATTCTGGTCAAAAGCCCTTGCCTGGGGAGGTAACAGGCCCTAAGGCAGAATTCCTATTCTTTTGGTAAATGGTCATCTTGTCAAACTGCCTTCTAAATGTGTATGTTTACAACCATAGAACTGGATTTAATTTTAATAAATGAATTCAAAGTTCAAATGTTTAAAAGTGGTGTTTAATCTAGTTACTGCAAACAA